>NC_133363.1:31871404-32527145 GCF_049309525.1 Garra rufa
CGAATTTACGTGGCATTTCGCGCTATAGTAGATTCGGTTTTTATGAATGGAGGACGACGCGATCCCGTCTGTGTTTTGGCGGAGGAGACGTAAACGCGCGAACATATTCTATCGTCTTTGGTATACATCCGCGTTAAAATATCAAGGTGAAAGTCATCATAGCTTGCGTAGTTTAGACCCAGCTCCCAACCCAAATTTGAGAATAGATTAACGGCGATATTTTTTTTATCTCCCGATAAGAGTCTCACGTTAACGCAGCACGTTAACGCCGATAACGGCCCACCACTAATATATATATATATATATATATATATATATATGGGCCATTTTACAGAACTGGTCCAAACTGCTGTCCCATAACCAGTATATAATATTTAAAATATTAGAAAGCTTAGTATATATAAAATCATCATGTATTGTGTATACTTTCAATTGGGAGGTGGCTGTCCCAAACTCCATCATTTTAAGGTAAATGTGTTAAAAACTCTGAAAAATCTGTGTGTAAGTTTAAGGAATATCCCACTTTTTTATGTAATTAAGCACACTTTTTTGGGAGTTTTGTCTTTACAGGTGTGTACAACTATACGGGGTGCGTTTCCCGTACAACGATGTAACTCGCTGGTTAACCTCCATAGTACGATGCATTGTTGTGGAAACTCACTAGCTAGTCACGACTGTTTCCCGAACACCGTTGCATATCCGTCGTTTGAATCACATTAGCTCAACAACTTAGGGTCGTTGTTAATGACGTCACCGAGTAATAACTTAGGCTATTTAACTGATTAGGGATCTCAAAAAAATGCAGCTATATTGAACATGGCACCTGATGACTAATTTACTATTTTTTGTTCCCTGTCATTTCGCTTTATTTGATGTTTGATTCATCGCGTGTTCTCTCTTACGTCATACTCTGGGGTTCCCTTAGGCATTTTGTGCACATGCGCACTATTCATAAACAGCGCTTATAGAGGATGAACAAAAATACATAGATTAAAATGCATTTATATTTATATTCAATGGAAGATATAGATTGTACTGCATGTTAGCTTACTTATTGTGCCCAAGAGCATAATTTATTGAGCTCATATGTCTTACTAACAAGAAATGCTTCTAACCACAAGTCGACAGTTGTAGTTCTAACTACGTAAGTTTGTGATGCTGTTTGCGAATGTTCGTTTGAACTGTGGTTTCAGGACACACCGAATCCTTGAACTATGTTGGTAATGACGGAACTTGCGACCATAGTTGGCTAACGATGCTTTTGGGAAACGCATCCCAGAACTGTGCTAGCTAAACATGTGCTGATTAGCATCTTTGAGCTAGGTTCAAAAGTGTCTAAAATTGTCACTACCAAAACATTTGGTACAATTTCGTTAGTGACATAATTGCTTTTTTTTTGGTTGTTATTCCATTAATTTGTCACTACCGAAACTGTCACGACCAAAACATGTCATCATTGTTTTGGTAGTGACAAAAGGGAACACATAATCCTCATATTTGGGGGAAATAAACTAAATTTTAGTACAGTTATGCAAATTTTTAGTATTTTAGTATGTTTTAGTGTTTTAGTCTGCAAGATGAAATTCTGTAACGTGATGTAGTCGCTACCAAAGCCAAGTCATTACCGAAAACGTGCTGTCACTACTGAAACATGGGATGTTTTGTCAAAAATTAACTAACATTTTATGGTAGTGTTTCGTTCCATGTATATTCAAAATAATGAATCCTTAACGTTAAAATCACTATGAGCAACATTTTGTATTCAGGATTCAGAATACAACAGATCTCATAATGTACACTTAAAATATAGTTAAAAATTTAATTATTGATTTAAAAAAATAATAAAATAGAAAAAAAATATATTTACAATGTAGATGTACGCTAAATCTTACAGTTTTTCTCAATTGCTAAAACACTATAACCAGTCTTTTGAACTAAAATTTCAAAACTATAACGCCATTTTTGAAAAAGCACACCCATTTCCCTAAACAATAAACACTATTCCCTGCTTTGACACATGAGTTATATTTGGTGAACTGTTACTGCAAAACTCTACACACAAACCCCTACATTTCTCAGTGCTTACACCATGTGGTCATTTAGAAAGCACAAGCATTCAACATTGTTCACTCAATCTGTGAAGTTTGAGCTCAATTAGCACACAATTATCCAAGTGGAAACACTAGGAGTCAAAATTTAGCACACCCAAATCAGAACCTAAAAGAAGCCAAAGTCAGCTTACAGTTTTTCTCAGTCACTTTGGTGCATTTCTCAGATCAGAAATGAAATTGTCAAAACTACTTGTTCAACATCCACATCATCTAGTCTCTTGTGCACATCATAAAAAGCTTCTCATTCTTCTGATCAAGTTGTGATTGCTTTGGTACATTCATACAACTGATTAGATGCATTTGTCTGCGGTTTCCCACATTATCAGTTGCTATTGTCATGTTGCTCAAAATGTATGATATAGTTCTCTGTGCAATAGTTTGACCCCTCAAAACATCAAGTCATTAGCTCATCGTATAAGTCATTACCTAAATGCAAAATTTTTGATCTAGTTGTTATAAACTGTCAATCATATATTCTACACATTTCTATTAGACTTTTTGTAAATTTGCCATGAATTATTCAAGTGAATCTTGACTTTCACTAATGAAGATAATGTATATCAACCAATGATAAAGCAGTTCTCTGAAATAGCTCAAAGGTACATCTCTTGAACCTTCAATTGGAAAGCATACTGTATATAGACAGAGGACAACGCAGGAGTTACAAAATCTGACAGTAGACTTTCTAATTTTTATTTTTACCTTTGTGCCCATATTTCTTTTTCTTTGCTGTTTCACAATGACACTGTAATGCATTTTTATTTTTTTTCTCAGACCACTAGTACAGTACAAGTGTAACTGTGAATCCTATCCAGTCTTTTTCAATCAGTATCCCACATACAGTAATGTGTAATTTTGAAGAGGAAGAGTAGGAGGTGAAAGAGGAAGAGGAGGAGAAGAAGGTGGATGACAACGACAACATGGAAGAGACAGAGGAAGGGCAAGGGCGAGAAAACAAGCAGTCTCCTATATTTTAGTTGATGAGTGCCAGGGTTGGATCAGGCATGCAAGAGGATTTGACCCCTGCTGCCTGGCCAGGGCTAATTTAGCCTGTGATGCTGAAGAGGTTCTTTGGCCTGTCCCAGACCAAAGACAGGATTCTGGGCAGAAAAAATTATATTTTGTTGTTGTTTGCTGTTTTGTACTGTACTCTACAGTACATTAAATTAAGGAATAAAACACTTGCAAAGGCATAGATTTGTTGTTTTCATCATGTGAAAAGTTTTTTATTTGGATTGTTTTGGTTGTATTGTTTTGAATTTATCTCATCAGTGTGTAAAACTGTGTTGTAGTGTGTGTGTTTTTGAGGATTTGTGTGTCATGTCTGAGAGCAAAGTTTGGTTTTTCAGCAAGATTGTGTTGTTTTGAGTGGAGAGCTTCATTTTGACCTCAATATAAGAAGTTTGGGGAATTGAGTTAGGAGTTGTGGATTTGTGTTTAGAGTTTCGCAAATAAGAGGCATAATTTCAAGAAATGTGTTTAAGCAATTGAGAAAAACTGTAATAGGGCAGTATGACCCGTCTAATTAAATTATATATTACTGTGTTTCGGAAGTGACAAAGTTGGGGAGAGGACAAATATTACAAAACTTTCTGAAAACACATTATTATAATTAACAGCACAATTACTAGAAATGTGTACCTTGGATATTATACAATTATACATTATTTTCAATATGTTTCCAAACTCTGATTTAAAACCAATTCTGCAGAATGGCCCATATATATTTTTATATATTTTATAATTAACCCTTTGAAGCTAAAATATGTCACATAGCCTAGTGTTTGTGTGCAGGTGGTTGAAGGAATCCCAAAACTCTACAAAATATGGATTTTTAGCCTTTTGTTAAAATGAGTTTTACTGATCAACAAAACTTAGTGTACATTAGGTAATGAAGGATGCTAAGTTTAAAAGACTTCAAGAACAGCATTTGATTAACAAAATGTGCTGTCAAATGCCAATTTGATGTGCAGATAAGGCCTTCATTTTTCTCAGCATAACATCTTAATTTGTGTTCTGAAGATGAACAACGGTCTTACGGGTTTATAACAACGTGAGGGTAAGTAATTGATCATTTTAAAAGATCAGAACCACTTAACAAAGACGGAGCAGGTTACTTTAGGAATGAAACAAATTGTAATTATTCTGAAGAAATTTAAACAATAAATACCGTTTTTTTATGTAATGTGACAGATGAATGAACAGCAAAAGATGTCTTGTTTCAACCACGTAAAAGACGTCAATTTTTCAAGTTCAAGTCCACCAACGTTAATCTACTCTCCTATCTTTTTTGTTTGTCAGACAAAAATGACAGATTCAATGTTATGATTGGTCAGATAGCCTGTGAGTCAAACTTCCTGCGAAAAATCAATTAACGATTTTTGGGTGAACTATCCCTTTAAGTTAAGTTCTATATTCATTTTTTGTATTTGGGGGTTGTTTTTTCCTGTGAACCACAAACAGAGATGCAGTTGTTTTGCTATTTCTGACTGAATAGGTGTTGATGCCTGCATGTAATTGTGGCTTTGATTTCACAATCTGGACAAAATGGACTGGGTGGGAGCTTCATGTTGTGAATGTTAAAGTGTATCTACATACAGTGCATAAAAAGTACTCTTTTTATTAAACTCAGAACAAGAGCAAGGACATCTTGTTTTCTTTCCTATTTAAATAGTTTGAAACTGCAAGTTTGCTTGGACTGTTCCATAATCAATAAAGCCATATAGTCCATGACTAAAGCTTCAACAGCATCAACAGACGCATCAGTCAAAGCCTGCAGTCGTTCAGCCTCCTAATGGCACATTTCTGCTCCATCTCTTTGTCTGTTTTCTTCCTCTTGAAAGTTACTGTAACATCCAGCAACTTTTATATCCTCTCTTTTCATCCTTCTATTAGTGCTTTCTGAATTGCTGCCATCAGTGACAGACTTTGATGTTCTATAACTTATACTTGCCTAGTAACACATTTTCAGCAGATCGATAGGACTAATTAAAGTGTGTTTTCATCTGCGGCTAGCTGAGCAGACAGTGTTTTGAGCTCTTATAATGTCAGGAGATAAACCATAATGAATAGAGTCTCTCTCACATACACACCTGCATGCTTCAGTGCCCATAGACTGATCACCAAGGGATTGTCTTAAAGCGTGGGCAGTGTGTGTGAGTCTGGTTGCATCTCTTTAAGCCTTGGGGAAGTATCCATACAGAAAAAGCTGATCCAACCAGAAATTAGGTTTCCCAGAGTTTCATGAGGGGTTTGGGGCACAGCAGTGTGGATAATGTTGAAGAGCAACATGTTCAGTGAGTGTCTGCGCTGGCTCCAGATTTAGTGTGCAGATGAAATGCCATTTTAAAAATGTACTAAAATATGCAGTCGATAACTCAACTCAGTGTAGTGTAGCTTTAGCTCGGTGAATTTTTCCTTTAAGCTTTGCAGTTGTTGTGACAATCAGCAAGCTTCTTGTTTTATGACCATGAGCGTCCATGAGCATCAACAGTCAACTACTGAGCATTTGATACATGATTTCCAGTGATGAATATATTGTGAAATATTATTTAAATTTAAGTGTTTTCTATTGGAAAAGATTTTAATTGTAATGTAATTTATTCCTTTTATGGCAAAGCTGAGTTTTACTCACCCGCAAACCATCCTAGATGTATATGACTTTCCTCCTTCAGATAAAAACTGGAGGTATATTAAATTATTTTAAAGTCAAATAAAGTGCATCCATCCATCATAAAGTGCTATGCATGGCTCCTGGGGGTTAATAAAGGCCTTTCTAAAGTGAAGCGATACATTTGTGGGAAAAAAAATCTGTATTTAAAATTTATAAGCCATAATCTCTAGCTATTGCTTACTGTCGTGCGTGCATTTAAGTTCCCTTCCGGAGGGAACTCTACGCTGCGTCCTGGTTCAGGACACTGTGGGAACTGCCTTCAGCGTGACCGGTTCTGAAGCTCTTATAAAACAACGGCAATGAACTTGACATTGACCGGCGCCAGCCCATGACGTCATTAACAAAGCGCCTACTAGTATAAAAGGGCGCTTGTGAATACAGCAACCATCTTTTTGTTCTTCAGATCACCTTGTTCTAAGCGTGAGTTTGATGGCAATGTCCGGAGGTAAGCAATTTAGGAAGTGTGCTGATCCGTGTCCGCGGAGTCTGACACCGGATGATTCGCACGAATTATGCGTGATGTGTTTGGGTGAGCAGCACGCGCGCTCCGTCCTTGAGGGGGCGGAGTGCGTGCACTGTGAGAGCTTTTCTATTAAAAAGCTCCGCTCTCGTTTGTCCTTATTCTCGAGGGGATCGGGACATCCGCCTCCCCCACGCGGCTCTGGTCCCGCGGCAGCTGAGGCTGCCCGGCGGCTGAGATCGTGGGGTTCGCAGGTGGAGCTCGCTGACGAGTTTCAGAGAAACTGAGACGAGGGCGCGCTGCTGGAAGAGGATGTGTTGTCTCTCACATCCTCAGATCCAGCGGCGAGTGTTCTGTTGGCTGCTAGTCAGGGCGAGCAGGAAGAGGCTGAGATGGGCGAAGATGAGTCTTTTGAGCCCGTCCAGCCCTCCTGCCCCGCGTATGAGGAGCTGATGGACGTCATGGGGCGCGCCGCCGCGAGGTTAGATCTGCCGTGGCGGCGCGCGCAGGAAGAGGTCTCTCACGGCAGGCTTGGTGAGAGATATCTTCCTGGCCATGTCAGGCCACCTCCTTTGAGCCTCCCATTCCTTTCCGACCTCCATGCTGAGGTCGAGAAGGCATGGGACAAACCTTACTCGGCCCGCATTACCAGACATCAGCATGTCAACTATGCTGATGTCCAGGGAATGCGCGAGCACGGGTATGTGTCGATGCATATGTGAGTGTAGCCAGGTCTCCCCTCACCAAGAGGATTTGTGTTTGAGACCTCCACTCTTTCAGAGCTCCGAAGCTCCGCTGCCAGGCTCTGCTGTCGCCTGTGATAATGATACGGTGATTCCCTCGCTACGTTCTGGGCACCTCCTCAAATCCACAATAGTGGTGAGTACTCACGTGAAGCTTTGAGCACTCTTTAAAACCCACGTGAAGTGGTAAGTGCACACGCAAGTCCCTGGGCACTTTCTGAAATCCACATGAGTGGTAAAGACTCCCCCCGAAGGTTGGGTTCTTTTCTAAAATCCTGTATGGTATGGGTTACGCAGTATTTCTCCGTTCCCATTCTAGAGTTGGTTCTAAACACCCCTGGGTTGTTACAACTCCACTGCAGACAGCACTACCTATAGGTTTGAGTGCCGCTAGGCTTCCTCTCATCTAGAGAGTCTTCCTGCAGAAGCCTCCACTCTCCCAAAAGGGAAAATAAGTTTGGGCATGAGTGTAGCCAGGTCTCCCCTCACTGAAGGGTTACTTGAGACCTCCACTCCTAAGAGCTAGTGGATTGAATGTTTCAGGTTTCCTCTCTTTTTAGAGAGTTCTCTGTGAAGCCTCCATTCTCCAGAAGCTCCGCTTCCAGTATTTTCAAGCGTGAGTGTAGCCAGGTCCCCCCTCACCAAGAGGGTTTGTGTTTGAGACCTCCACTCTTTCAGAGCTCCGAAGCTCCGCTGCACAGGCTCTGTCGCCTGTGATAAAGATACAGTGATTCCCTCGCTACGCTTTGGGCACCTCCTCAAATCCACAATAGTGGTGAGTACTCACGTGAAGCTCTGAGCACTCCTTAAAAACCCACGTGAAGTGGTAAGTGCACACGCAAGTCCTTGTGCACTTTCTGAAATCCACATGAGTGGTAAAGATTCCCCCCCGAAGGTTGGGTTCTTTTCTAAAATCCTGTATGGTATGGGTTACGCAGTATTCCTCCGTTCCCATTCTAGAGTTGGTTCTAAAAAAAAAAAAAAAAAAACCCTGGGTTTTTCCAACTCCACTGCAGACAGTACTACTCATAGGTTCGAGTGTCGCTAGGCTTCCTCTCATCTGGAGAGTCTTCTTGCAGAAGCCTCCACTCTCCTAGAACTCCACTTAGGTGGTTCTATTGCTTAGGCCTCTGGAGCCTCTTGGATCACCTCCAGTGTTGAGTGTAGTTAGGTCTCCGACCTCCACTCCTAGAGTTCCTCTCAAGCACAGAGTGTTGTCAGGCTTCCTCTCGTTTGAGAGTCGGTTTAGAGCCTCCGCTCTTCAGAACCCCCGCCTAGTATGAAGACTTAAGGGTAAGCTTCACTACTGGCGGTGAGTGTAGGAAGGCCTACTCTCGCTTAGAAGTATCAGGCCTCCACTCCTAGGAGTTCCGTGCCTGGGTGGCCGAGCTGGCCGTGACGTCGGCCCGAGCGATTCTCGCGAGTGGGGAGTGAGGTTCCTTCTTGACTCCTCAATCAGTCAGTTGTTCACTTACTCCTCAGCATGGCAGCGTTGGAATATCGTTCCCACAGTGTCCTGAACCAGGACGCAGCGTAGAGTTCCCTCCGGAAGGGAACGTCTCAGGTTACGTAGGTAACCCTAGTTCCCTGAGGACAGGGAACGAGATGCTGCGTCTCGTAGCCATGCATCGGGCCCCACTTTCCATCAGACAAAAAGATGGTTGCTGTATTCACAAGCGCCCTTTTATACTAGTAGGTGCCTTGTTAATGACGTCATGGGCTGGCGCCGGTCAATGTCAAGTTCATTGCCGTTGTTTTATAAGAGCTTCAGAACCGGTCACGCTGAAGGCAGTTCCCACAGTGTCCTGAACCAGGACGCAGCGTCTCGTTCCCTGTCCTCAGGGAACTAGGGTTACCTACGTAACCTGAGACGTTTTGTTTACAGCAAAGTAAACCCAGTTTCCTCTTGGCTTATACTGATATAAATCCTTGTGTTTATACATTTTTGAATATGGATATTTTTCTTACACAAATGAAACAGTTTTTTTAATGGATGGATGCACAAAAACAGACTTTGATTATGCACTTCTTTGTTTAGGTTACTAACCAAATAATTAAATTTGTTACATTGATCATGTGACTCTTTGTACAGATGGTAAGATGTTCTTGCATCCTTGCTTTTCGGACTGTGTCAAATAATGCTGGAGAACAAACATCATGTTTACACAAAATTGTGCATCTTGAGTGCAGTTGTCACTAAAGTTCTTTGCCATTAAACTCCATAAAATTCTCAAATTCATGTCAATTCATTTTATTTGAAGCTGTAGTTGTAGTCCATTATTTTTTGCACTCTAGCAGTTAATAAAGAGAACTTCATGCTTCTTGTGGAAAAAAAAACATTGTAGCCTAAGCTTAAGCCTAAATTTATTGACAAGTCATCTATATACTGAGCTTCTCCGCATTTATGGACCCTAATTTACTGTATACAGTACACACTTATATGCCAGCCATAGAAAAGCCAAGATGCTACAATTTCTATAATAGCAAAGAGCACAGGTTGTAGAGTGTTAGTCTGTTCGCTGATTTAAATTCACTTGCTGTCTCTCACTGTCTTTATTCTCTCTCTTTCTCTGTCTCTGACAGATGAATCCAGTCTGAAGATGAACAGTGTTCGTCACATCCCACAGACGCTGGCCAGTCACTCTCTCGCTCTGCAGGTTAACCATAGGACAGAGACACACAGTGCAGACATGCTCAAACCAGACCCACGAGACACCTTCTACAAGAGTGAGTATTCCCAACAGTGTGTATGCATGTAGAGGTCATTTATGAACACTGTTCAGTCATATTGCTGGATCTCTTTATTTTTTATTTTTTACATCTCAATGTTCTGCTCTCAGTTATAGCCATGCGTTACATCTGACATCTTACATCTGTAGTTCTAAATGTACCATTGGTTTAATACAATGATGGATATATATACAGGGCTTTGCAAAAGTATTCATACCCCCTTTTTTAATGTTTTATGTTGCAGACTTAGGTTAAACTCTTTTAAATTACTTTTTTTAACCACATCAATCTACACTCCATAGACCATAATGACAAAGCACAAAACAGATTTGGGTAACACTTTCTATGAAGCCCGTATTTATAATACAATATAAGGGTATTATTAAGGCATTATAATAAATTCATAACGCATTAAAAAAAAAAAAAACTTATAATATGTTTGTTCATCTAATGAGTATTCATAAGAACAGTTTTAATGTATTATAATTTTTACTTATTTGTGATTATAGCTTTTGTGAGTATGATTACCTCCTCATAGTTATAAGTTTATAAGTCTCATATTTTGCCATGTTACTGTTGTCACTTTACTTAAAGCATACAAAGACCACTTATAAGTAATAATAATAATATTTCTCAAATAGCCATAAGATCAGGTATCAGATCAGATGAATGCGTAATATGATCAGTTTAATTATTTTGATGGTACCCTTTAGACAGCTTTTGATAAGCAACGCTGCAACTGCATGTCAACTAGCAGTAATTATTATTAGTAGTATGCTAAATAAATGCTAACACTGTATTTTGATGGTTCCCCAAAAGACAAACTGATAAGTAACTTTGCAAGTACGTGAACCTTCTACCTAGCCTAACCTTAACCTAAGTCTACACTCGTTGCCAAGAGTTAGTTGCTTATAGTCAATAGACTAAGGGGACCATCAAAATAAAATGTAATATAATGTAAAAAATGTAATATGATATAGTCCATTATAAATTTAGTAGATTTAATATGCCGTCCGTTGTGTTTTATAAATAATCATAATCTTAAAAGTTATAAGCTCTAATACTCAAGTATTATAATGTATTACAATTGTTGTTACAATTATTCATAACATATTATAAGGTTTTTTATAATGCATTATGCATTCATTATAATGCCTTAGAAATACCCTTATAATGTACTATAAATAGGGGCCTCATAAAAAGTGTTACCCAGATTTGTGACAACTCTGCAAGTTTATTAAAAATAAAACACTGAAATAAGTACATTGCATAAGTATTCATACCCTTAACTCAGTACTTAGTCAAAGCACCTTTACAGCCTCAAGTCTTTTTGGGTATGACATGACAACTTCTCCTCAACTTTTCAACTCTTAAGCTCTGTCAGTTTGGATGGGGTCTGGCAGACATTTTCAAGTTTCTCCAGAAATGTTTAATTGGGTCCAAGCCCAGGCTTTGGCCGGGACCTGGGAACGTCAAGTACATTCACAGAGTTGTTTCTTGCTGTGTGCTTAGGGTCATTGTCCTATTGAAAGGTGAACCAGTGTGAGGTCCTGAATGTTCTTGACTGGGTTTTCATTAAGGCTAAATCTATATTTTGCTGTGTTGAGCTTTCCTTCTGCTCTAGTCTCTCAGTCCCAGTTGCTGAAAAACAGCCCAAAGCATGAGGATGCCACCAGCACACTTTACTGTTGGGATGCAACTGTGAACATGATCCTTGAAATCAGGCCCGGTTCTACGGGGGTGCTTAAGGGTGCTAAGCACCCTCAAACGAAATCAATAGCACCCTCACTTAAAGCTGTAATAATGTTATTTTATTGCAGATTTAGATAACAATCCAGTGCATAATCGTTAAAAAAACGATTTATTTTTCTGCTGTAAGCATTAACAATGCCCTACCATATTGTAACGCATCAAAGCAGTCAATTAGAGCGTTGCATTTCAGCCCCGGCCGACTTTTTTACACCTCTAGTTGCTGGGCTTTAGGCCAATTTTCACGTCAAAGTTCAGAGGCGGGCGGGCACCTGTTTTATCTGTTTTTGGTTTCTCCTTATTTTAATATTTTAGACATCCATAAATTATGGTGAAGAAAAAAATTCCGCGCTGGTGGAAACAACAGGAGACTTCACTTTTGCTTTCACTTTCGAGACCGTTACAGACGGCAGCGCAGCTGGAACAGATCCGCACTCAAGCACACAATATGCTGAAAATTGCCACAAAGATAAATAAATAACACTGAATGTGTCAGGCCGGAAAGAGTAAAGCTTATTTAAATTATATATTAATAAACTAGTGTATTCTGAGTCAGTGTAACAAAAATCCTTTTTGGATGCGCCTTTAGAGAGAAATTTATCTTTACGGATTACATAATGAGAGAGTTTTTGTTTTCTATTTGTTTTATTTCGTTAAGTAATAATGTAAAACTATTTTATACGTTTTGTTAAGTGCACACAAATAAAAGTACGCTACACCCTTTACAGTACCGAATGATGTATTACTCTTACCTTTGTGAGCAAAAATGACAGATCATTTTAAATTGCTTCTACTGAAAAAAATGCACTGGCGCCCATGTCCTGCGTCTTTAGCTTCCACTCTCTGCACAAACTATTGGATATACCGCACATTTATATAGGTTTAACGTTTAAACTAACATTGTTTTATACTTGAACTATTTTATATCTATAGATTTTAGGCAAATCATGATGATTTGAGTAGGCAAACTGATCAAACAGACAGTCTAACGCTGGGCGCTGTTTGTTAAGAATAATAATAATACAATAAAAAAAAAAAACTTATATTTACGAACAAATATGCTCCAAACTTTTTTTCTAAATTAACTTAAAAATAAAACGAAACTACTGGCTCAGGACGCGCGACATCAGTGGTAGACCGGCTCCAGAATTAAATCCCTGAGGCTGCTTTCACATTTATATTTTTGCCCCGTGCATTACTTTGATATCACTGTGTTAGTCACTGCTATTTCGAGAATGAATCCAGCATAAATATGCAGATGTAATTCCCTAAACATGGCAGCGTGTATGTGTCCGAAAAAAGACAGTTTCATACAAATTCTGAATGGACTGTAGCCTGAAAAGTGTAGGCTACAATACGCCTACAATACGCTTATTATCATCACTAAAAGCACTGAATTTATAGAGATCTCACAAAATTCCATTATAATAATCAATAAAGATTTCTAAACTACACAATGAGTCTTGTATTTATCGCGCCATTCCCCCTCCTACCCCCTAATGTCGCCTATGGGTATAAGTTTAGAGCACCCTCATTAATTTAGGAAGCACCCTCAGTGATTAAGTTCTGGAACCGGGCCTGCTTGAAATTAAGGTTCATCAGAACAGAGAATCTTGTTTCTCACAATTTGAGAGATCTTTAGGTGCTTTTTTGGAAATTCCAAGTGGGTTTTCATGTGTCTGCACTGAGGAAAGGATTGAGTTTGGCCACACTGCCACAAAGAGCGGATTGGTGAAGTGTTGCAGTGGTGTTTGTCCTTTTATAAGTTTTTTCCATCATGGAGCTCAACTAGAGTGACCATCGTGTTTTTGGATCACCTATATAACCGAGACCCTTCTCTATCAGTTGCTCAGTTTGGCCAGGAGGCCAGCTCTCGGAAGAGTCCTAGTTGTTCTAAACTTCTTCCATTATGGATAATGGAGACTACATGCTTCTTTGAACCTTCAATGCAGCAGAATTTTTTTCTGAACTCTTCCCCAGATGTGTGACTTGATGCAGTCCTGTCTCTGAGCTCTACAGGCAGTTTTTTTTTTTTTTTTTTTTTTACCTCAGGGCTTGGTTTTTGCTCTGATATGCATTTTCAACTGTTAGACCTTTTATAAAGACGTGTGTGCCTTTCTAAATCATACCCATTCAATTGAATTTGCCACAGGTTAACTTTAAGTGAAGTGTAGTAACATCTACAAGCAATATGAATGTTCAGGATGTCCCAGAAAAGGGTATGAATACTTATGCAATGGTATCATTTCAGTTTTTTATTTCTAATACATTTTCAAAGTTGTTACAAACCTGTTTTGCCAAAAAAGTAATTAAGGCTTCAACATCAAAAATAAATAAATAAATAAATAAAATGAAATAAATAAAGGGGTATGAATACTTTCGCCAGATGCTATAATGAAATATATCATATATAATACATTTACATTTAATTTCTGTCCAATAACTTTTTCATGACCATCAGCTATCAAAATTCTCCTTATGTGGTAAAATATTTTCTTGCAAAATAAACAGCCATCTATTTCTTTGGATAGACAGTGTATACTGTGATTTGCAGTGTGTTCATGTTTAATTGCTTGTGTGGAAGCTCTGCAGTGCATTGGTAGATCCATATGGTGGTGTAGATATAGGATGCCAGCTTGTTAGGAGCAGCATGACTGAATATGTGACAGTCAGGACTGAGATAAAAGCTAATAGTGATGAATGGAAGCTGTTGAGAATGGAAATGAGCAAACTGATTTATCATATATTTTTATTTTAGATAAATGGAAAATGTTCAAGCTGAGCAGTTATTTGCATGTCAACTGTCTTATTAAGGGAGTGGGAACTGTCCCATATGATGACGTGTTTGTTGTTCTAGTTCCTATGATAGATCAGTCCAGGCTGGAGAATGTTCTGCCATCTTGTGTCTACTCTCCTACCTACGTGGTGAAGGACTTCCCTATTGCACGCTATCAAGGCCTGCAGTTTGTACGTAACATAGTCTCGCCAAACACACAGTGATTATGTTCTGTGAAGATATTTTGTAAATATATCAAAACTTAATTTTTGATTAGTGATATGCATTGCTAAGAACTTCATTCTTACAACTTTAAAGGCGATTTTCTTAGTATTTAATTTTTTTTGCACCCTCAGATTCTAGATTTTCAAGTAGTTGTATCTCGTATTATCCTATCTTACCAAACATCAGTGGCACACTTATTGATTCAGCTTTTAGATGATGTATAAATCTTAATTTAGAAAAAAGACCCTTATGTATGGTTTTGTGGTCCTGGGTCACATATGCAAAAATGCTATATTTTGACAATGTTGAAAAAGGTTGAGAATCACTAACAAAGTGGACCTGCTCTCTTTTAATATTTCTGAGCTTAGAGCAAACATTGCCCTCTGTTGGTCGTTACTGTTAAACACATGTCTGAGAATGACAGGGTGTTGCATCTGTTAAATCTCATGTTGTCCACTTACACTCACTTTTGGCTTAATATTTCAGAAACACATGTACCAAATATCTCAACCTGTTTTCTTGTTCTTTTGTGTGCTCAACCAGGTCTACCTTTCCTACGTATATCCCAATGACTTCACCAGACTCACTCATATGGAGAAAAAGAACAAATGCTTCTACCGTGAATCCCCTGTCTACTTAGAAAAGTATGAATCCTGACTGATCATGACAAGAAATTAAGCAATAACTAAATACATAAATGAACAGATGATCATTGCCCTGTCACTGTTTTGAACTGTCATGTAGATTTGGCTTTTACAAGTACATGAAGATGGATGAGGAGGAGGATGACCAGCCGGTTTTCTTCCCCAAACCTGATGGTCTGTGTTCAGCTGGGATCTTAATAACAGATAAGAATTCAACAGCTGTTTGCTCTCTTTAAGATCTCACCATCTGTAATGAGCCAAGCGACATATGTGTTCCCAGGGTTCAAAATTAACACAAACCAGACGGCAAATGTGAGTAGAAATGGGTTTGAGGAGTAAATAAAACCATTGGCCACCAACTTTATTAGGATCATTACGTGGTTTAGGTTACACTACTAGTAAAATACAGTTTGATTATCACTTATACAAAGATATGAAAATATCATATTTTCCCTACACATGGCCAAAATGATTTATATTAATGATCATGATGAATCAAATGAAGTGGCTTACACATAAAATATGAATATAGAAAGGCAGAGAGAGTTTCTAACCATAACTGTGAAAAAAGCTTATTAAGAACTGACTGCAGGCTCATCTTCTTCAACATGATTTTGTGCTGCAGTAGTAGCTATATAATGAGAGCTTCTCAAACAGAAGAACGCATCCTAGTTGTGAGGATGTGTGATTTCTACAGCAGTCCTTCTGAGGCTCAAAGGCTAGAGTTCTTCTCAGTATTAAATGATAGAGACAGTCTAGTTAAGTGCACGTGGACATCATAAATGTTTCCTTTCCCGCAGTCACAACGTAAAATATTATTAAAATTATAATTTAAAGAGTGTTTTATATTTAATTTCTTTTTAACTAACTTTCTATTAATACAGTACAAGTAATGACAACCTTCTGCGGTCTCCTAGTGGTTTACATTACATACAGTTTAGCATTATGTGATTCATTTAGAATGAAACAAAAGAAAACAACATTTTCCCCTTAAAAAAAATTTGAAACATCCTTTGACGGAGCTTTATGAAGTGGCAGTCTAGACATCCTGCCTTACAAGGATGCATCCTTCCATTTGAGAAGCATCCACTGATTCACTTTGTCAGTGTTATCTTCTGTTTTGGTGGCAACCAGCATTAAGTTGCAATACTGCCTTCTACTACACTGGCGCATCAACCAGGTTGTTACTGGTGCATATATTTTTAACATAATATTAATATTTCTTTAATGAAACACTGATGATTTTATATTCCAGCAGGATTTGGCACCTGCCCACAAAGCCAAAACTACCAGTACCTGGTTTAACAGCCATGGGATAACTGTACTTGATTGGCCGGCAAACTCGCCTGACTTAAACCCCATTGAAAATCTATGGGGTAATGTCAAAAGGAAGATATGGGAACAGAGACCCCAAAATGCAGACGAGCTGAAGGCCAATATCAAAGCAACTTGGGCTACCATAACACCTCAACTGTGTGAGAGGCTGATCGCCTCCATGCCACGCCACCTTGATGCTGTAATCAGTGCAAAAGGAGGCCCAACAAAGTACCGAGGACATAATACAGTACATTAACACACTTTTCTGAAGGCCATGTGTTTAAGATCCTTTTTTTATTGGTCACATGATTTTTGAGAAATACTAGATTTTTTTTTGTCTTTAATCCATAATCATTAAAATTGAAACAAATAAAGGCTTGAAATATTTCACTTTGTTTGTAGTGAACCAATAAAACATACAAGTTTCACTTTTTGAAACAAATTATTGAAATAAATGGACTTTCCCTCGACATTCTAATTTTTTTGGCACATACCTGTAGTTATATTTGTCCTCTCTCCAAATTTGCTGCTACCGAAACAAAGTAATATATCAATTAATAAGAAGGGTTATACTGACCTATTAAGATTTTGCTTACATCTACATTGTAAATATATATATTTTTCTGTTTTATTAAAAAAGACTTAGAGGTAAATCAATAACAATTACAATTTTAACAATATTTCAAGTGTGATTTATGAGATTTGTTGTATTTTGAATCCTTTTTTTATTTAAATTTTTTTTTTTGTGAAAGGCAAAAAGTTGTTCATACTGATTCATCTTAGTTGATAATTCAGTATACTTTATTTTTGACAAAACATTCCATGTTTTGATGGTGGTGGCACATTTCCAGTAGTGACAGTAGTGTTTTGGTAGCGACCACATCTCATTACAGAATTTTAACCCATATACTAAAACACTACTAAAACTTACTAAAATACACAAATTTTGCATAACTGTACAACAATTTTGTTTATTTTTCCCAAATAAAGGATCATGTGTTCCCTTTTTTCGTGACAATTTTAGATCATTTTTAAACCTAGCTCAAAGACGCTAATCAGCACATGGTTAGCTAGTACAGTTCTAAACAGTTGTACACATATAAAAACTAAATGTTACGGAATAACACCCAAAAAAGTGTTTAATTATAGAAAAATGGTGTTCGGTGGTGACATTCTTTAAAGTTACACAGAAGTGACATACATTTTCTTGATCGTAAATGTAGGTATTTAGTTAAAATCAGTCTCAGCCAATGGACTAAAACATACACTGTTGCGGTTGACATGAAAAATGCAGGACCCCTTTTTTTTTTACATAAAGTTTCACAATTTACAGAGAAAATATAAAGTACTTTTTTTTAATGTCACTTTTTTAAAATCAAAAAATAAATAAAAAGCAAAAATTATTTTCATAAGTTGAAATTTAGGGGTTAGGGTTTGGGACAGTCATCTCCCAATTGAAAGTACTCACTAAATGACGATTTTGTATATATGAAGCTTACTGATATTTTGATATTTTTAATATTATTGGTTTCAATAGATAATAAAAGTATATTAGTAAACATTTAAGATTTGAATACTTAACTGCTTTTTAAATGTATTTGTTGGTTGTGGGACAGCAGTTGGCACCAATTCAATAGAATGGCACATGCATTGTGTGCATATATATATATATATATATATATATATATATATATGCGGAAAGCATATAATACAAAGTACTGTTTCGTGACCAGTAAGAAATATTTATAACTGATAAGTGGTGTCAATGTAAACGTCAAATTGGCGTATGTGGCAAATAGTTAATTTTGGACCTTGTGTGTGCATTTGGACAGCTGCGACATGCTGTTTGTAACTGCATGGATGGAAGGCCTGGAGATGATAATGATTAGCGGTAGATTTCCATCAACACTGCAGCAGCCTCACTGACTCTTTAATCATGTCATTAAGCAATTCTCATTTCAGATTGCATGAATTATTTAAGGGCTTTTGGTTTGATGGGACTTGTCTCTTCTGACAGATTTCCTGGAGGAGGAAGAAGGTGTCGACCCAGAGGAGGCAATCAATTCCAGCAACCGGCCAGTCAAGAGGACTAGTCCACCCTATCAGACATCAAGAATTACAGCGTCCACTGCCTCCTCAAAGCCTGATAGATTAGACAGGAGTTCAAAGAGCTACATCTTTCAGCAAGGAAGGCAGTACATTCAGTCAAAAGAGCGAGTGGGGAGTAAAAGAACGAAAGGGGAGAGGTTTTATAAACACTCTCTGGTGGTGGATGATGAAATGACAGAAATAAGACAGGCGAAGGGTAGTGCAGGTGCTTTAGAGCCTCAAAGCGGGTCTCTGAATGAACAGACAGAAGCGAGCGAGGAGCAAGGAGAATCCCAAACACTTGCACTGGTTCAGAGAGGGCGTTCTTTAACATGGCTACTTCCAGACCCAGGACTGCCAAACAAGAGCAAGCTGACGCAAACTGCTAGCCCACCTGTGAAGGGAAGATCTCCCTTTAAGCTTCCTCAGAAGTCCCCTCTCTATGTTCTGGCTAATCGGATTTTAGGTAACGCAGGCAAACCTGCAGTTGGGGCCAGTGTGGAAAAAGAGACTAATACCAACAAAATTTACATCACTAGACCCCGTCCACCAGTAAGCAGACCAAAACCTCCTGTGGAAGTGTTTCCTGGTGTCTTCCTTTATCAATCTAGAAAGACAAAGAGGCTTGTGGACTTGAGTTCAAAATGGAGGTCTTTAAAAACCCAAGCTGCTGCTTCTCTCCCCTGGCAGAACTTCCCCTTAATGGGCCTTAAGACTTCCACCCAATCTGCCCTATTAAAGCACAGCCATAATTTCTTGCCAACGGAGCCTGGGCCTCCTAATAGGGGTGACCCTTCTGCCTCCATATCAGATCCAGACAGCGTGCCCCCTTCAAGCTCAGAAACAGGAGACCACCCTGGGTTAAACTCGTCTGAGAACAGCCGGCTTCCGGAGGTGCAGTCAACAAAGGTCTCAGAGATGCCGGAGGGATCGGACATGGCTCCTCGGAGCAGAGGCCTTGAAGAAGGGGAGATGTCAGAGTACAGTTATGAGGAGGCTGAAGTGAGGCCACACTTGTCAGAAGAGACCATAAACTGGCAGCGTACCTTCAGCGTGAACCCTGTGGACTTTGAGCTGCTGAGGTCAGACTGGAATGACCTGAGGTGTAATGTCTCAGGGAACCTGCAGCTCGCAGAGAATGAGGTGGTTGATGTGATCTCACAGTACATGGAGAGGCTGAATGAGCGAAATGGAGGGTGGGTGAGACCTTAAAATTCAAATGAAGATTTAAAGGGATAGTTCATACAAAAAAATAACAATTCTGTCATTATGTACCCACATTATGTATGAACTTGTGTTGATTCAAACCAGTATAATTTTCTTTGTATAATTTTAAACCATATACTTTTAAACCAGTGGTTATTGCGGTGAGTTTGGTGGAGGGTAATTGAGAATGAATGGGGAAAGTCACGTGAGAGGAGGCAATGCCTCCATCGGGATATGATGGTTTATGTGATAAATCCCACTTCTTGTGTTTGTGTGCATTTCACGTTCGCGAATCAGTCTGAATAAACAATATAATGACGGTAATGGAAAGACTAATTTAAAAAAGTAAGTAAACAACTTACAAATTTAAAGTAAATCTTTGTGTCTGTGACCAATGTTTACCAAGATTTGATGACTGGTGATCTGAGAAACGTATAAATAGTTAAAAGTTAACTACTAAAAAGAATAGATGAACATACACTACCTGTCAAAAGTTTTTGAACAGTAAGATTTTAAAGTCAAAGTCTTGCAAAGTCTCCTCTGTGCTCCAAGCTTGCATTTACCAGTATTTGATCCAAAGTATGGCAAGAACAGTAAAGTTTTAAAATATTATTACTATTTATTTTAAAATAACTGTTTTCTATTTTAATATATTTTAGATAGTATATTTTAAATTATTTTTTTAATATATATAAATTATGGAAATTAATACTTTAATTTAGCAAGGGTGCTTTAAATTGATCAAAAGTAATGAGTGATGATAAATACATTAATAATGTTACAAACAATTTCTATTTCAGATAAATGTTCTTCTGAACTTTTTATTCATCAAAAAAACCTGAGAGAATTCTACTCAGTTTTTTTTTTTTGGCAGCAAATCAGAATATTAGAATGATTTCTAAAGGATCATGTGACTGGAATAATGATGCTAAAAATTCAGCTTTGAAATCACAGGAATAAATTACATTTTAAAATATATTAAAATTAATTAAAAAGGTTGTTTTAAATTGTAAAAATATTTCAAAATGTTACTGCTTTTTTTGCTGTGCCTTGAATCAAATAAATGCAGGATTTTTTTATTTTTTTTTGAATAAATGTAAAATGCTAAAAAACACTTACTTGATGAGATTCATACTTGGCTTTAATAAAATAGGATATTGATTACCTTGTTAATGTAAAAATATAAAACAGAATGTTTTTTTGCCGCCTGTTAAACGAATCAATGACTCAATAAGTTGAACTAAGCTTGGAATATTCATTTATTTATTTATTGGAACTGGATCAACCAAGAACAATTTATACACAAATTGGACATGTTCTCATGCAAAGAAAGTGTTTACACACAGCACAGCAGGAAAAACAGCCTTTTAACTCTATGAATAATTATAGGGAAGGCCAAAAATGTATAGTGTGTTTAAAAAATTATGACTATTTTAAATGTAGACAACTTTATTAATAATATAGACCTCAGTGAAAGAAAAATATATAATTCAAAAATGAATAAATATGACCCCTTTTAAATATATGTGTGGGTTTTTCCTGCTGAGCCTGCAGCTCGAGTGTAGAGCTATCTTTCAATTCTAACTCTGTACTAAGACAGTCTGAACTCTCCTGCTGTTAAACAGTCTCTCAGTGGGTCGCTTTATGCATTTTTATCATAACAAATGGGAAAGCTTTATTACTCCTGACACAACTAGATTAAACAAGATACGTGGTGTTACAATACGTGCTTATATTTTACATATGTATATTCCTCAATGTCCCATTTAAATGCATTCTATTTACAACACCTGTTTTCTTTTTTCTCACTGTTTCTTACCTCTCTATCAGGATCTACACTCTGGTCCGTATTGTGAACGTAGAGAAGCGGAGAGATTCGGCCAGGGGCAACCGTTATTTGATGGAACTCTTATTGATGGAAGGAGGGAAAAGAGTGGTGCGCCTGTCCGACTACATCTATCTGCTGTTGCACCGCAGTCGATATGAGGAGGGAATTGAGAGCAGAGAGGGAACTATGCCCTCGTCCCACCATACCCCCTCTAAAAACCCATCGCCTAGTGGCTCCAGTATCCAAACACACACCACCACACCCTGGAGCACCAGCTGGGCCAAACCCCTACTCTGCCAGCCATCCATGTTAGAATGGAGACATGATGTGATGGTACACTTTGTAGTACCAGGTATTTAAAACTAACATGAATTGCTTTTTATGTGTATTTATCAAAACAATGCAAGTACCTGTAGTTTTATAGCCAATCATCTGAGTTGTCTTCTCTGACAGTAAAGAATCAGGCACGCTGGGTCCAGCAGTTTATCTCAGATATGGAGCTTCTGCACCGTGAGACCAAGGATGAGAATTTCAACGTGATCATCGTAGACTTTCAGAGCGATGACATGGATGTTGAGCAGGCACTCAAGGAGAGCACTGTGCCCAGGTAAATACTAAGTTCTTGTGTCTTTCCATTTTTAGCTGAGCACCTACAGAGCAGAATCCCTGCATTGATCTTCACAGGAGGATTCCTGCATTAGAAGCTCTACCTTCATGTGAGTCCTGTTCTTGGGCTCACATACTGTTTGTACCTAAGGAAAATAACCTTTTTCTCTCTCTGTTTGTGTTCCTGTTCTTGGCTCTGTGTGTAGGTATGAGTATCTGAAACGTGAAGGGAACTTCGAGAGGTCGTCTGGCTTACAGATGGGTGTGGACACCATAGAGGTGAGAGAGGAATAAAAGATTAGGCATTTATTTGTCAGTTTTAATTAAATTTTTGAGGTTTAAAGGTGACCCATTATGGTCCTTTTTACAGGGTGTAATATAAGTCTAGGTGTCCTCAGAATGTGTCTGTGAAGTTTTAGCTCAAAATACTCCTTAGATAATTTATTACATAATTTTGAAAATGCCTATTTTGAGTGGAAGCAGAAACTAGGGCTGCACGATATTGGGAAAAATTTACATTGCAATATATTTTTTTCTTGCGATATATATTGCGATGTGTACAAATTAATTTATGTTCATCAGGTTGTTTTGATACGGAAGCGTAGAGCTGCCACCCAGGTAAAAAAAAAATCTGAGCTTTATCACGTTTGTACAATATACTTTTCACGTTCTTACAATATAATATCACGTTTGTACAATATAATGATCACGTTCGTACAATATAATATCACGTTTGTACAATATAATTATCACGTTCTTACAATATAATATCACGTTTGTACAATATAATTATCACGTTCTTACAATATAATATCACGTTTGTACAATATAATTATCACGTTCTTACAATATAATATCACGTTTGTACAATATAATTATCACGTTCTTACAATATAATATCACGTTTGTACAATATAATTATCACGTTCTTACAATATAATATCACGTTTGTACAATATAATTATCACGTTCGTACAATATAATATCACGTTTGTACAATATAATTATCACGTTCGTACAATATAATATCACGTTTGTACAATATAATTATCACGTTCTTACAATATAATATCACGTTTGTACAATATAATTATCACGTTCTTACAATATAATATCACGTTTGTACAATATAATTATCACGTTCGTACAATATAATATCACGTTTGTACAATATACTATCACGTTCTTACAATATAATATCACGTTTGTACAATATAATTATCACGTTCTTACAATATAATATCACGTTTGTACAATATAATTATCAGGTTCGTACAATATAATATCACGTTTGTACAATATAATTATCACGTTCTTACAATATAATATCACGTTTGTACAATATAATTATCACGTTCTTACAATATAATATCACGTTTGTACAATATAATTATCACGTTCTTACAATATAATATCACGTTTGTACAATATAATTATCACGTTCGTACAATATAATATCACGTTTGTACAATATACTATCACGTTCGTACAATATAATATCACGTTTGTACAATATACTATCACGTTCTTACAATATAATATCACGTTTGTACAATATAATTATCACGTTCTTACAATATAATATCACGTTTGTACAATATAATTATCACGTTCTTATAATATAATATCACGTTTGTACAATATAATTATCACGTTCTTACAATATAATATCACGTTTGTACAATATAATTATCACGTTCTTACAATATAATATCACGTTTGTACAATATAATTATCACGTTCGTACAATATAATATCACGTTTGTACAATATACTATCACGTTCTTACAATATAATATCACGTTTGTACAATATAATTATCACGTTCTTACAATATAATATCACGTTTGTACAATATAATTATCAGGTTCGTACAATATAATATCACGTTTGTACAATATAATTATCAGGTTCGTACAATATAATATCACGTTTGTACAATATAATTATCACGTTCTTACAATATAATTGTAAGCGCCGGCGCTCCGCACACGCGCTCCGCACACGCACACCACGCACTGCGCATAGGGCACCAAGTGCCTGGGGGGGCACCAAAAAATCTGGGTCGTGAAAAATCATCACAACAGGCTACTAGTATAAATAACAAATAAAATGTCTAAAGCATGTTGATATACTACGGAAGCGTAGAGCTGCCACCCAGGTAAAAAAATAATCTGAGCTTTATCACGTTTGTTCAATATAATTATCACGTTCTTACAATATAATATCACGTTTGTACAATATAATTATCACGTTCGTACAATATAATATCACGTTTGTACAATATAATTATCACGTTCGTACAATATAATATTACGTTTGTACAATATAATTATCACGTTCGTACAATATAATATCACGTTTGTACAATATAATTATCACGTTCGTACAATATAATATCACGTTTGTACAATATAATTATCACGTTCGTACAATATAATATCACGTTTGTACAAAATAATTATCACATTCGTACAATATAATATCACGTTTGTACAATATACTTTTCACGTTCTTACAATATAATATCACGTTTGTACAATATAATTATCACGTTCGTACAATATAATTATCACGTTCGTACAATATATTATCACGTTCGTACAATATAATATCACGTTTGTACAATATAATTTTCACGTTCTTACAATATAATATCACGTTTCTACAATATAATTATCACGTTCGTACAATATAATATCATGTTTGTTGTACAATATAATTATCACATTATTACGTGAAAACTTTATTGTTTAGGCTAAGTTTACCTGGTGCGATCAGAGCGTGAGAAAATGTCTCGTTTTACAGAATTAATTAAGTTCTATTTTATGCTTGGATTGAGACATGGGGAAATTTTGCAGCTACTGATCAGCTTGGACAATGTTGTTATCAGCATGCGGACACTGAGAAGGAACCTAAAACGCATTCCAGCAAACACATTTATGTTGTGGCGACGTCTGTGCAACGTTCCATTTTTATAATGGCAACGTCGCCGTCAGCGCCGACGCTCCGCACACCACGCACTGCGCATGGAGCACCAAGTGCCTGGGGGGGCACCAAAAAATCTGGGTCGTGAAAAATCATCACAACAGGCTACTAGTATAAATAACAAATAAAATATGTCTAAAGCATGTTGATATACAAAAGCAAGTTCAGGTATAAAACAATGTTAATTTCAACATTAAACTAATATAAAAGTGTTTATATTCACCGCCTGTGTTTTATCCTATTGGTAATTATTGTAAAATAAAGGCTAAAACGCTTGTGTTTTCTGAGTCAGTGTCTAGCAAGGATGAAGTTGCCGATCGCCATTTCCTCTTAATTTGGACGCGCCTTCAGAGAAAAATTAATCTTTACAGACTACAGAAATAGTTTTTGTTTTTGATTTGTTCTATTTCGTTAAGTAATCATTTAAAGCTTTCTATAAATACATGTATCTTGTCTGTGAGTTATGTATTTGCTGAGTTTTGCTGAGAAGAACTCCTGTTGAGATGACATGAGGGGATCATGTTTGTTTTCAACATTTCAAGCACCATTTGCAACGTTTTGTTGATATTGTGAGTGCACACAAATAAAAGTAGACCCTTTACAGTTCCGAATAATGTATTACTCGTACCTTTATGAACAAAAATAACGGAATATTTTAAATTGTTTCCACTGCAAAAATGCAAGTGATTGTGCTGGCTCCTCCATGTCCTGCAAAGCGGCTCTCCGTACAAACGATTGCATTTGTGCCTAATACCGCACATTTATATTATTTTAACGTTGAAATGAACATTGTTTTATACTTTAACTCTTTTAGGCCTAGATCTAGATTTATTTTAGGCAAGTCGTGATTATCTGAGAAGGCAAAATTGATCAAACACAATATGATCAACTCATTCTCTGCCGCTTGCCGCTTTGTCGTTACTTTAAAAATCAAAAACTTATATTTAACGAACAAAAAATGCTCCAAACGTTATTTCTAAATTAACTTAATAAAAACGAAACGAAATATAATCACTTTGCGTTATATACAAAACTGGGCTGTGTTTCCCGATAACGATTGATCTTAGTGCTTAAGAGCGTTTTCTACGAGTCATTTTGCGAACGTTAGTTATTGTTTCACGTGCGTTTCCCAAAAATGCACTTAACACAATTGCACGTAGCCCTGCTTTAAGTGCTACTTAGGAGTCGCTATCCGTTGGTCAAGTGCTGAAATGTCACATGCTGTTATAGCAATCCATCTAATTTTTTTATTTCCGATTCTTCTTCTACTTGTGTGAATGTGTATTCAACTCGAATAACATAAAAAGTCCTGTGATTTCTTCTTGAGCAAGTTTAAAAACATAAATTAACTGGAAATGTCGTACTGTAAAAACACTGTCTTGCTCCAGTCTGGCATAAAACTAATTCTGACAGTCCTTGCCGGAAAGGACATCAGCATCATTTTCGATATTTATATGAAACCTTAATTAATTATGTATCAATTTCTTTATCAACAATTGCTTATCTAACATCAAAATAAACAAATAAGTAAATAAATAAATAAATAAATAGGCTCTTACATTTATTTTTGAAAAGTTTAGCTTAATTATCTTTAATTAGGACAAAAATTTAAATAAGCACATACCTAGGGGTGGAGACACTAGCAAAATGGCTGAAACCAAAAAACATTTTTCAATAAGAGGAAATTAATATTATTTTAGAGGAGGTGGAGCTACACAAACCTCCTAGGTTTACCTCCTATTGACAGTCACTTACCATCTTGAAATCTAGTTCAACTAGATTTAAGTATTTTTTTTTATAAATGTGCCTTAGGAGAAAACTGATGTTACTGGTGTCCATCTTGAGACAAAACAAAGGGACTGATATATTTTAAGATCAGACAGTGCAAGTGTCCTTCAGTAAAAAAAAGCTCAGACTTGCATTTTAGTCTGGACTAGGCTTAAGCCTTGTCTGTGAAAAGAGGGGTATATATTTTACTACAGCTTGAGTCTTGAGGGTGTGTGTGGCAATATAGTATTAGGGCCTATCTATTAGCCTATCGATATAGGTGCAGAAAAATGTTTAATGTGCACATGCTTTATCAGCACTGTTTTATATAAATGTACTCTTCATATACATTTATAAAAGGACAACCTTTGACCATTATGAACCTAACAAGAGAATAAATTCAGGGAAGAGATAATTAATGCAATTTCGAAAATCAGTGATTCAGTTTCTTCAAGTGGGGCCTTCTGCAATTAGTGAAATAGATGACAATCAGTGTGCGACATGTGAATATTATCACAGCCTGAAAAACTTTAAGTTTTAAGTTTGTAATTTTAATTAAAATATTTTTTTTCGTTCTAACATTTATTATGTAATTTTATTTTATTTATTTATTATTTCTATATTGAATTGCGTAATTAGTAGAAAATAGAAATGAATAAATATATACGTACCAATAAAATGAAAAATTACTTTGAAGAGAAGTACATTTTAGGTGCAATTTGCCGGTTCAGCAGGTGCCCTCATAACTCTGTCCCCTTACGATGCACTTAAGGCTTTACGATTACTCCAGAGCACTCGTAAATCTACGAAGATTTTCAAGTGCTACTTAAGTTACGATGTTTTTGGGAAACATACCGTAATATTAAGATCAGTCGTACGATCATTTTTACGAACAACTTAGGCTTACGATGCTTTTGGGAAACGCAGCCCTGGACTATTTTAATAGCTGAAACAATAATGCAGGGCTCTTATGTGTGTGACAGCAATGCTCACCGTAAATAATACTAATAATTGTAATTATTATAATTATTATTTAAATTTGTAGACTAAATAAATGGGTATACTTAAGACAGTGAACTGTTTATAATGAATGCTTTATTTTTAAATAACCTTTTACAGCTTTGGAAATGTGTTATACTATTCATTCTTAACACGTAGACGAATTTTGACGATTTTATTATAAGCTTTTCACCCAGAGTTAGATGCATGCTTTACTGTTAATGTTATTATTAAAGGGCTCTTCGTCTTCGCACCTGACAATAAAGTTTTCACGTAATAACGTGATAATTATATTGTACGAACATGATATTATATTGTATGAATGTGAAAAGTATATTGTACAAACGTGATATTATATTGTGAGAACGTGATAGTATATTGTACAAACGTGATATTATATTGTACGAACGTGATAATTATATTGTACAAACGTGATAATTATATTGTACAAACGTGATATTATATTGTAAGAACGTGATAGTATATTGTACAAACGTGATAATTATATTGTACAAACGTGATATTATATTGTACAAACGTGATAATTATATTGTACAAACGTGATATTATATTGTACAAACGTGATAATTATATTGTACAAACGTGATATTATATTGTACGAACGTGATAATTATATTGTACAAACGTGATATTATATTGTAAGAACGTGATAATTATATTGTACAAACGTGATAATTATATTGTACAAACGTGATATTATATTGTACAAACGTGATAATTATATTGTACAAACTTGATATTATATTGTACGAACGTGATAATTATATTGTACAAACGTGATATTATATTGTACGAACGTGATAATTATATTGTACAAACGTGATATTATATTGTACGAACGTGATAATTATATTGTACAAACGTGATATTATATTGTACGAACGTGATAATTATATTGTACAAACGTGATATTATATTGTACGAACGTGATAATTATATTATACAAACGTGATATTATATTGTACGAACGTGATAATTATATTGTACAAACGTGATATTATATTGTACGAACGTGATAATTATATTGTACAAACGTGATATTATATTGTAAGAACGTGAAAAGTATATTGTACAAACGTGATAAAGCTCAGATTTTTTTTTTACCTGGGAGGCAGCTCTACGCTTCCGTATTTTGAACTGCTTAAAAATCAAATAATAATTCAAGAATAATTGGGGTAATTTTGTAAAAAAATGTAAAAGTACAGTATAATCAAAACCCTGAATTAAAAAACTTTTTAAAGCTCATTTTGGGTAGTTTCATAAACAGTTTGACTCACCTTATTCACTGTCAATTCAGGCAAATCAAGGCTATGAAATTAATAATGAATGTTGCTTTTACCCTGATGAAAGGGAAATCAGCTTCTTCCTTTAACGAAAAACATTAAAAGCTTAGCCAAGATGGAGGAACAGCTGATCATAGCTGTTACAGGGATAACATTTTTTAGCAGCAGAGCTACTGCAAGCAATTTTTAGTTTTGGAAATCCATTTATCTTTGTTTTATTTATCTTTGCTGAAACTTCCGCGTCTTTAGGAGAGCGCGGGTCATGGTTGCTTAGCAACGGCAGACGCCACTCTGCCACTCAAGTTACAGAGCGCTTTGGACAGAAGGAGAAAGCGGCGCGCCTAGCGTTTTCCACGCGTTTTTAGGGGCGACATGTGAACGGTCCCTTAAATTCGTAGTGTTTCCGCGAGTTGTGGCAACAACTGACAGGCACTCCCGACAAAGCACCTGTTTTTGGTCAGCAGCATCCTTTTTATATCCAAAATAGTTCCATATGACCGACGTTGCGTTTCTTTTTTCGACCAGATCTTCCATTTCGGCGCTTTTCTCCCGTCCCGCGCTCATTTCGCCATGCGCACGCAGAGACTGCATGCATGAAGTATGTGAAGCAACGTGTGCATTGTAGTTTTTAAAGAACCTTTAAACATGAGTTAATTACTTTATTTTAGACAAATATAGATCAGTGAATAGAAAGTTTAGAAATATAGAAGGTACATTTTTAAATCAGACACAAATAAAACATTTTTTGCCCTGCATCGTGACTGCCACGATGTGACTATCGCGCATGCGTACATCGTGATGACGATGCTGAAACGGTCTATCGTGCAGCCCTAGCAGAAACATGTTTTTGTGCATGTCTCTTACCCAAACAAAGTTATTGGGTTGTCCTTTTTCATGTTTTCTGGGTTGGTAGATACACCAGGGACCCAATTATAGCACTTAAAAAGTCAGATTTTTATGATATGTACCCTTTAATTTTATATTGTAAATACCAGGGGTGATCAGTGTTTGAGAACAATATTTTAATAGTTAGTTTTAATGGAAAACAATGGGGTTTTTTTTTTTGTTTGTTTTGAAGAGCTTTCTTTTCCAGAATGGAAGCTTGTCTGAAAGGTGTTTTTTAGTGTTATTGGAGTATTAAGACTTATATAAATAAATAATAAATAATTTAAAATATAACTGTAATTAAAAAAAAAGTAATATACAGTTGAGGTCAAATGTTTACATACACCTTGCAGAATCTGCAAAATGCTAATCATTTTAACAAAATAAGAGGGATCATATAGTTATTTTTTACTTAGTAATACCTGAATAACATATTTCACATAAATGATGTTTACAAATTGTCCACAAGAGAAAATAATAGTTAAATTTATAAAAATTACCTCATTCAAAAGTTTACATACACTTGATTCTTAGTACTGTGTTATTACCTGAATTATCCACAGCTGTGTTTTTTTGTTTAGTGATAGTGATAGTTTAATGAGTGCCTTGTTTGTCCTGAACAGTTAAACTGCCTGGTGTTCTTCAGAAAAAATCCTTCAGGTCCCACAAATTCTTTGGTTTTTCAGCATGTTTGTGAATTTTAACCTTTTCCAAAAATGACTGTATGATTTTGAGATCCATATTTTCACACTGAGGACAACTTAGGGGCTTATATGCAACTATTTACAAAAGGTTCAAAGGCTCACTGATGCTTCAGAAGAAAAAAACAATGCATTAAAAGACAGGGGTGAACAGAATGAAGATGTGTAAATTTTTCTTATTTTGCCTAAACATCCTATTTTTTTTTCATTTAGTACTGCCTTTCAGAAGCTACAGAAGATACTTACATATTTCCCAGAAGCCAAACTAAGTTATATTTATTCTGATCTTCAAATTCAGAAAGTTTTCACCCCCTGGTTCTTAGTTGGTTGTGTTTCCTATAAACTTTTGATCTTGAAACGTTTTGAAATGTTTTTACACATTTTCTCCTAAAAGTTGCACAAAGAAACATTGGTGACTGTGTACAATGTGATTTCCAGGACAGTCACAGCATAGTGTTTCTGTGTGACCTGCACATCCATTTCCCTCACAATATCCTGGAGACCATTAGGAAGCACTGTGTGGAAGGCAGACTAGCCTTTGCACCCATCGTCATGAGACTAGACTGTGGGAGCTCACCTCTGGAGCCTGATGGTAAAACATATACACAGACACATTAAGAGACAGCTGCTAAATACATACAAACACATATGTTTAAACACCAGTTGTGCATAATGTATCTGATTCTATTTCTTGCATGTCCTGTTTGTTTTAAACAGAGTCATATTGCTCTCTTTTAGGCATCATGTCTAGCAGTTTGCACCTTGGTGAAAAATAGTATACATCTATTGCAAAAACATAATTCGAAACGTTTGGACAGTAGTGTATGTGTATATTAACAGCAAACGTATTACAGCAAATGTATTTATTTGTATTGAAATAAAAATGAAAATCTCCACATTTTATTTATTCACCAGTTGTATTTTACCATAAGCAGGATTGATGTGTGATATTAAAAGCTGATTGTTTGAAAGGTTACATCTGAATGTAATTGGTTATTTATACAGAGAGAGGCTGATTTAATTTATTTTCCTATTTGCCTTTGTCAGACACATTTTAGCCAAAAATACATTTGCATATTTATTCTGATTGGTCAATAGACTGTACGCATCAGGCTGTCAGCCTCTTCTGGCATTTTGGAAGTGATTTCCTTCACTTAGGGTACGGCAAATGAATTGAAAAATAAAATTGTTTTATACAGTATATGCACATTGGTATGAAAATCATCAAAACAGTTTTTTTTACGAGAGATCTCCACTGTTGGTATACATTTATCTAATGTCTCTGATTTTCACACACAGGTTTTTGGGAAGTGAATGGCTTTGGCTTGTTTGGAATTTACAAATCTGATTTTGATAAAATTGGTGGGATGAACACAGAAGAGTTTAAAGACCGATGGGGAGGAGAAGACTGGGAGCTGCTAGACAGGTAACTGCATTCATTCCATTGGGAATGCCAATTTGTTCTTAATGTTAGCTATATAGTATAATAGTATTTTTGTATCTTTGTTAAAGGAACACTCCACTTTTTTTGGAAATAGGCTCATTCTCCAACTTCCCCCGAGTTAATAAGTTGAGTTTCACCGTTTTGAAATCCATTCAGCCGTTCTCCTGTTCTGGCGATATCACTTTTAGCATAGCTTAGCATAGATCATTGAATCCTATTAGACCAATAGCATAGCGTTCAAAAATGACCAACGAGTTTCCATATTTGTTGTATTTAAAACTTGACTCTTCTGTAGTTATATTGTGTACTAAGACCGGTGGAAATGCAAAGCTGCAAGTTTCTAGGCTGATAAGATTAGGAACTACACTCCCATTCCGGCGTAATAGTCAAGGAAGTTTGCTGCCGTAATATGGCCGAAGCAGGCGGAGTATTATCAGAAATGAGTTCCCAGCTGGTTTAGCATTTGCACATGTGCTGCTTGGTATTACTGCTCCTGCTTCAGCCTTATTACGGCAGCAAACTTCCTTGACTATTACGCCGGAATGGGAGTGTAGTTCCTAATCTTATCAGCCTAGAAAATTGAAGCTTTGCATTTCCACCGGTCTTAGTACACAATATAACTACAGAAGAGTCAAGTTTTAAATAGGACAAATATGGAAACTCGTTGGTCATTTTTGAACGTGATGCTATTGGTCTAATAGGATTCAATGATCTATGCTAAGCTATGCTAAAAGTGATATCGCCAGAACAGGAGAACGGCTGAATGGATTTCAAAACAGTAAAACTCAACTTATTAACTCGGGGGGAGTTGGAGAATGAGCCTATTTCCAAAAAAAGTGGAGTGTTCCTTTAACTTTAGTTAATAGATTGTAGATGCAATTAACTAACGTTGACAATTTGAACCTTTTGTTGTAAACCAAACATTTTTACAGAGTTAAGCTTTGTGTGATATTTATTTACCTTTTTTTGAACAAAATAAGTGTGCTCTGAAAGGTTCTTCACAGCGATGCCATAGAAGAACTATTTTTGGTTCCACAAAGAACCATTCAGTCAAAGGTTCTTTAAAGAACCAACTCTTGCTTTTTATAATCTAAAGAACCTTCTTTAGCCACAAAGAACCTTTTGTGAAACAGAAAGTTTCTTCAGATGTTAAAGATTCTTTCTGGAAGAAACAGTACAGCACCTCAAATCGTCAACCTGCTACCTTGACACACTTCCCACATCTTTTTTCAAAAGTGTGCTTAGCTGTTTAGAAGCAGATCTATTAGAAGTGGTGAACACCTCACTTCTTTCTGGGACTTTTCCAAACTCCCTGAAAACTGCAGTTGTTAAGCCCCTTCTGAAAAAGAGAAATCTTGATAACACCATATTGAGCAACTATAGACCAATGTTAAATCTTCCTTTCATAGGCAAGATTATTGAAAAGGTTGTTTTTAATCAGCTGAACCACTACATAAACTCAAATGGATACCTGGACCACTTCCAATCTGGTTTTAGACCACATCATAGCACAGAGACAGCGCTCATAAAGATAATAAATGATATTTGCCTAAATTCTGATTCTGGCAAAATATCAGTGCTGGTACTACTAGATCTCAGTGCTGCGTTCGACACAGTCAATCACAACATTCTTCTAGATAGACTGGAAAACTGGGTCGGGCTTTCTGGGATGGTTCTCAAATGGTTCAGGTCATACTTAGAAGGGAGAGGCTATTATGTGAGTATAGGAGAACATAAGTCTAAGTGGACGTCCATGACATGTGGAGTCCCACAAGGCTCAATTCTTGCGCCGCTGTTGTTCAGCCTGTATATGCTCCCACTAAGTCAAATAATGAGAAAGAACTAAACTGCATATCACAGCTATGCAGATGATACCCAGATTTACCTAGCCTTATCGCCAAATGACTACAGCCCCATTAACTCCCTCTGCCAGTGCATTGATGAATTTAACAGTTGGATGTGCCAAAACTTTCTTCAGTTAAACAAGGAGAAAACGGAAGTCATTGCATTTGGAAACAAAGATGAAGTTCATAAGGTAAATGCATACCTTGATGCTAGGGGTCAAAAAACAAAAAATCAAGTCAAGAATATTGGTGTGATTCTGGAGTCAGACCTCAGTTTCAGTAGCCATGTCAAAGCAGTAACTAAATCAGCATACTATCATCTCAAAAAGATTGCAAGGATTAGATGTTTTGTTTCCTGTCAAGACTTGGAGAAACTTGTTCATGCCTTTATCACAAGCAGGGTGGACTCACTCAAGATGGCGGCGCGTGCACACGCAGCGGCTTCTCTCTCTCCCGACCAAACAGTGTTTTCGTGTTTTTTGTCCTTTAAGTCGGAGTGTTTTTGTACGCCTTCGTCGCATTTATCTGCCCTTAAGCGCGTTTATAGCCGAACATTTTTGCTCGACATCGGCAGAAACAAAGTTTTTAAGTTAAACTCTGTGGACGCTGAAGAGCTGAATGATCTGGGTCTGCTCCGGAGGCCTACTCAATCACCGACCCCCACTCCTGCACCTCGCCCACAATGGAGGCGCCTCAAGCGGTGTGAGAGGAAGCAGAAGAGGGGTAAGCGCAGAGGTATCCGAGCTAGACTAGCGGCTAGCCCACACAAACCCACTATGCCTTCCATCGTTCTGGCAAACGTACGCTCATTAGACAACAAACTGGACTACATCCGACTACTACGTTCATCTCAAAGGAATGTAAAGGACTGTTGTGTTTTTGTGTTCACGGAAACATGGCTCAGCGACAGTGTCCCGGACCGCACCATTCAGCTCGACCAGCTGACATGCTATCGTGCTGACAGGGTTGTCGTCACGGGGGGTAAGACCCGCGGTGGCGGACTTTGTGTTTATATCAATGACGCTTGGTGCCGCGATGCTGTTGTAGTCTGCAAATACTGCTCACCAGTGTTGGAATTTATGGTTATTAAGTGCTGGCCGCTTTACCTACCGAGGGAATATACAGCTATACTGCTGTTTTCTGTGTACATCCCTCCAACCTCCAACAACTACAGGAGCGAGGCACTAAATGAACTGTATCAGCACAACAGTGAGCAGCAGACAGCTCACCCTGATGCTTTTCTCTTCATGGCTGGGCATTTCAATCATGCAGACTTAAAGAGTGTGTTTCCAAAAATACAGCTACACATTGACTTTCCAACACGGGAAAATAACACACTGGACCTTGTTTACACCACCCAGAGAGGAGCTTACAAAGCTTTCCCCCTCCCCCACCTCGGCGCCTCTGATCACATCACTGTTATGCTAATGCCCTCTTACAGACCGCTCGTTAAAGTCACCAAACCGGTTTGTAAGCAGATACAAGTGTGGCCAGAGGGGTCTTCAGAGGCTTTACAGGACTGCTTTAACACCACAGACTGGAATATGTTTAAGCAGGCTGCCACTTACAATAACACCACTGACCTCCAGGAGTACACAGAGACTGTTACAGCCTACATTAACAAATGCACTGAGGATGTAACAGTCACCAAAACCATCTCTGTCCGCACCAACCAAAAGCCATGGATGACAGGGGAGGTCTACAGGCTGCTGAAAGCTCGGAACGCTGCCTTCAGAGCTGGAGACGAGGCGAGTCTGAAGACAGCTAGGGCCAACCTGTCCCGTGGCATCAGAGAGGCTAAGAGACAGTACTCCAGAGGAATATCTCGTCGCTTCAAAGACAGCAGAGACACACGGAGCCTGTGGCGGGGCATACAGACCATCACAGATTACAAGCCCCCTCCACAGACCTGTGACAGCACCATCTCCCTGCTGAACGAGCTGAACACCTTCTTTGCTCGTTTTGAAGTGCAAAATAGCACCACAGCACAGAAGACCCCACCCCTTCCTGATAACTTTGTCCCCAGACATTGTGAGGAGATCCCTCAGCAGGATCAACGCTCGCAAAGCTCCGGGTCCTGACAACATTCCTGGTCGTGTACTGAGAGACTGTGCAGTGGAACTCACTGATGTCTTCACAGACATCTTTAACATCTCACTCTCCCAGGCTGTCGTCCCCACATGTTTCAAAGCCACAACGATCATTCCGGTGCCAAAAAAGTCATCTCCCTCCTGCTGACTACCGTCCAGTTGCACTTTCCCCCATCCTCATGAAGTGCTTTGAACGGCTAGTCATGCAGCACATTAAGTCTGTCCTTCCCCCCTCATTGGACCCCTTCCAGTTTGCGTATCGGCCCAACCGCTCGACCGATGACGCCATCTCCACTGCACTCCACTCAGCACTCACACATCTGGACAAAAAAGACCCATATGTCCAAATGCTGTTCATAGACTTCAGTTCAGCATTTAACACTATAATCCCCCAACAGCTCACACAAAAACTGGTCCAGATGGGGCTCAACACCTCACTGTGCAACTGGCTGTTGGATTTCCTCACAGGAAGACCACAAGCAGTACGGTATCATTCTGAACACGGGGGCCCCTCAGGGATGTGTGCTGAGCCCCCTCCTCTTCACTCTGATGACCCACGACTGCACACCGTCACACAGCTCCAACCTCTTCATCAAGTTTGCGGATGACACGACTGTGGTGGGTCTCATTAGCAACAGGGATGAGACAAACTACAGAAGCGAGGTGAGCCGGCTGGCCACGTGGTGCGGAGACAACAATCTCTCTCTGAATGTGGAGAAGACGAAGGAGATTGTTGTTGACTTCTGGAGAGTGTACACTCAGCACGCTCCTCTGACCATCAACGGTGCGTCTGTGGAAAGAGTGAGCAGCACCAAGTTCCTGGGTGTGCACATCACTGATGATCTCTCCTGGACGAACAGCACCACTGCACTGGCCAAGAAAGCGCAGCAGCGTCTCTACTTCCTCCGCAAACTAAGAAGAGCAAGAGCACCAGCCCCCATCATATACACATTCTACCAAGGAACCATCAAGAGCATCCTGTCTAGCTGCATCACTGTGTGGTTTGGAGCCTGCAATGCGTCCTGCCAAAAAACTCTCCAACACATAGTCAGAGCAGCTGAGAGGATCATTGGTGTCCCTCTCCCCTCCCTCCCAGGCATCTACAGCACACGTCTCACCAAAAAAGCCCTCTGCATAACAGCAGATCCATCCCACCCAATGCAAAGCTTCTTCAGCCTGCTGCCATCAGGGAGGAGACTGTGAAGTCTCCAGGCCAGGACCAGCAGACTAAAGGACAGCTTCATCCATCAGGCTGTCAGGAAGCTCAACTCTCTCCCTGCTCTGCCCCCACTCCCCTTACTCCCCTCTTCTGCCTCACAAACTTTCTGAACTCTGACACACACACACACACACACACACACACACACACACACACACACTGGTTTACATGTACGTAATGGTTTTTATACTGTACAAACCGTACTTTCTATCGCCCTACACCTACCTTACACCTAAACCTAGCCCTCACAGGAGATTGTGCACACTTTTACTTCATCAAAAAAACTCGTGTATGATTTATAAGCCTGTTTCCTCATGGGGACCTCAGAAATGTCCCCACAAGGTCAAAATTTACTGGTATTCCTATCCTTGTGGGGACATTTGGTCCCCACAACGTGATGAATACCAGTACACACACACACACACACACACACACACACACACACACACACACACTGACCTGCACCAGTCACTTTGTGCAGCATTGGTCTGCCAACTACCTCACACTGCTCACAAGACGGTTACAAGACTTCTCTGACATTTTCACACACTTACAAGCTCTGTTGCACTATATTGTTTACATGGTTTGCACTCTCTACCATGTGCCCTTACTTGTATATTGTATTTTTCATTTTATATATTATATGTTTATTTGTATTTATTCATATTTTTTATATTCTACCTTTGTATTTAATGTTACTTTTTGTATTTAATGTTACTGTTTGTATTTAATGTTACTTTTTGTGTTTAATGTTACTTGTATGCACCATGGGTCTGAGAGTAACGCAATTTAAATTTTCTGTATGTCCTGTACATGTGGCAGAATTGACAATAAAGTTGACTTTGACTTTGACTACTGCAATGGTCTCCTCACTGGCCTTCCCAAGAAGACCATTAGACAGCTGCAGCTCATACAGAACGCTGGTGCCAGGATTCTGACTAGAACCAGAAAATCAGAGCATATCACACCAGTCCTCAGGTCCTTGCACTGGCTCCCAGTTATGTTTAGGATAGATTTTAAAGTACTTTTACTTGTTTATAAAGCACTCAATGGCCTACATACATTGCAGATATGCTCACTGAATATAAACCTAACAGACAACTCAGATCACTAGGATCGAGTCAGTTAGTAATATCAAGGGTTCACACAAAACAAGGGGAATCCGCTTTTAGCCATTATGCCGCCCACAGTTGGAATCAGCTTCCAGAAGAGATCAGATGTGCTAATACATTAGCCACATTTAAATGCAGACTCAAAACTCATCTGTTCAGTTGTGCATTTATTGAATGAGCACTGTGCTACGTCCGAACAGATTGCATTATTTTATGTATAATCATTTTACTGTGCTAATTAATTTTAAATCAATTTTTTAAATCATCTTAAATGTTCTTAAATTCTGTTTTTATTGTTGTGATTATTATTTTAAATTTTTATTTTTATGCTATTATGATTTTAATTCCTTTTATGTACAGCACTTTGAATTGCCATTGTGTATGAAATGTGCTATATAAATAAACTTGCCTTGCCTTGCCTTGGAACCATTTATACAAAAGAAGTTCTTCTATGGCATCGTTTTTTTAAAGAGTGAACATAGAAACTGTATTTCTGAGCTTTTCTTTTTGAATACATTGCAGAAGCTCTAACAAACAAAACAAGTATGACTAGTATCTAGTCAACTTGGTAAAACAGTTTCTTCACAGTTTAGACTCCGATCTTTCCTGTCATCCACAACACTCTTAAAAATAAGGGTGCTTTAAAAGGTTCTTCACAGAGATGCCATAGAAGAACCATTTTAGGTTCCACAAAGAACCATTTAGTCAAAGGTTCTTTAAAGCAGTGGTTCTCAATCCTGGTCCTGGGGGACCCCTGCTCTGCACAATTTGCATGTATCCCTTATTTAACACACCTGATTGAGATCATCAACTCATTAAGAGAGAGATCCATGAACTGAACTAATGAGCTGATGATCTCAATCCGGTGTGTTAAATAAGGGAGACATGCAAAATGTGCAGAGCAGGGGTCCCTCAGGACCAGGATTGAGAACCACTGCTTTAAAGAACCATCATTTTCTTACCTTTTTAAAATCTGAAGAACCTTCTTTCGCCACAAAGAACCTTTTGTGAAACAGAAAGGATCTTCAGATGTTAAAAGTACTTTATGGAACCATTTAGACAAAAAAAGTTCTTCTATGGCATCATGAAGCACCTTTACTTTTAAGAACAGATTACAGATTGGATGTGGCTTAACTATGAGAATGTGAAATTTAATATCAAATCAGTCAAGTCTCTGTTCCCATGTTGGTGTAACTACTGTGTTTTGCCTCTCGTTCTTCATCACATCTTCTCTCAGGGTTCTGCAGAACGGATTAGAGGTAGAAAGACTGCGTCTGAGGAACTTTTACCACTATTTCCACTCCAAACGGGGTATGTGGAACATTCCTATTAAAAGGCCATCTCAAGGATAACAGAAGAACACAGAGAACCCTGCTGTTGTTTCTGGCTGGCAAAGTGTGTGTGGTGGCCATTTCTGCCCCAGACAACACTCAGGGGAACCTTGGCCTGCCGCACTGTGTTTGATGTGAGCGCTGGAGTTTGATGAACAAGATTCTCTTAAGGGCTTTGCCAAGTTCATTCAACTTGATGGGTAAAATATGAATCTATGAAGACACCAGGAGAACGCAGTGGATAATTGACGGCACATGCACAAGAGACATTTTAAAATGCTTCTTTGCCAATCTTAAAATGTAAAAGATGCGAAAAGAGGGGGTTGTCTAATATTCTGCAATTTGTCTCTTTATTTTTAGTAGTTTAAAATAGTGGAGGTTAATTCAAAATACTTATAATAGAGAGTGCCAAAATATAAAGAGTGTTAGACTTATACAGTAATACAGACAAGTTTTGATGAAGGGATAATTTCTGTGAAATTGTTTGTAGAGGATTTAGGTATGTACTTCTCCCCTGTTAAAATTTCTTATTTTGAAGAATAAATAAAGTTCATTAAATGAGTCTGGTTTAGATATTAATCCTTCTACTAACCACACGAGGGCATACATGTGCATATAACAGATGCAGGAATATTTCACCTCTATAGTAATAGTATATTGCTTTGTATTGCCTATTACAAAATATTAATCAGGGTCATTCATTACAATATAGTCCGCAAAAGTTATATATAGGCTACATTTTAAAATTATTATTAAAACTTAGTGGTGTATTTATAGAGGTATGGATTGTTTAGGTATAATTAAAAAGAATTAAAAAATTAAAACACTTTCAAAGACTAAAACTTGAAATATTCGGCATGACCGAACTCTTTTGTCCTAGGTAGAACCATTATGTCCTCGCTTTGCAATGAACTGTGCGAATGCTGCATGTGTCTGATTGGCTAAGAGAAAGCTGTGCGCTGATTGGACGAAACTTTTAGCTGTCAAAAGTTTCTCTGACTAGCGTGGGTCATACTGCACTGGATTGCCCATGAGCGCAGACCTTTAAATCAAGAGCTGTGCTTAACAATGGACGTGCGTTAACTTAACTTAAGGAGTTTGTCTTTGCTCTGCGTGTTTACTAACCAGAAAAGAAGTCCACCTCCAGTTAAGTCTTTTATATTGGAAAACGTGGAATAAATCACTCCACTTACAAAAATCTAAAGATATGGCAGCCTTGAGCAATACTACTATGAAGACTTTGGAGGATTTGACTCTGGACTCTGGATATGGAGCCGGTGATTCTTCCAGATCCCTCAGCTTGTCCTCCTTCAAGTCCAACTCGCAGGCGTTCATCAGCTCTCCACAGCGAGGAAACTGGTGGAGCTATACGGACTCCATGAATAGCAGAAACAACAGCTGGGATACAGTGAACACGGTGCTTCCTGAAGACCCAGAAGACATCTTCTCTAAATGTCCTAGGTTAGCAGAATTAGAAGAGTTTCCTTGGACAGATGAGGAGATTGATATTGTCCTGCGTAAAGTTGCTGGAGAGGGACTGTGTTTTACTCCAGAGAGCGTCAGGAGGCTGTCGGTGCTTATGCGCAGAGCTTTATTGCGGATCTCTAGAGAGGCGCAGCGGTTGAGTGTCGTGCACTGCAGGTGCACGCGGTTCGAGGTCCAAAGCGCGATGAGATTAGTCATGAGCTGGGCGCTGGCGGAAAGCTGCGTTTCGGCCGCGATCAGAGCCATCTCGCTGTACAGCATGAGCGCTGGAGAGGTCCTGCGCAAGAGTAAGTCCAACCGCTGCACGCTGAGTTTGTCTGTCGGACGCTTTTTCCGCTGGATGGTGGACACTCGCATCTCGGTGCGCATTCACGAGTACGCGGCCATCTGTTTGACCGCTTGCATTGAGAATCTGGTGGAGGAAATTGGGCTCCGTGTGCTGGCGGCGCAGAGCGGAATCAAGACCTCTCCAGTGACCGCTGAAGCGCTGGAGGCTGTCGTCAGCAATGACGCGGAGATATTTGGTCTGGTTCAAAACTACGAACATCTCATCTGCGGGAAGAACGCCAATGGTAAGACACGAATTAATCGAATATAAAAATAGTTAACAATTGACAGTGTCCATATAGAGTTGTTCAAGTTTGTAGCACTAAAACCAATTGTAAGACAAGAATTAATCTAATATACCAATAGTTAACACTTGACAGTGTACATATAGAGTTATTCAAGTTTGTAGCAATAAAACCAATGATAAGACTATAATTAATCAAATATAAAAATAGTTAATACTTGGCAGTGTCCATATAGAAATCGTTTGACCAGAATGAAACAGAAAATGTGTACATTTTTCTTGTTTTGCCTAAATATCATATTTTACCATTTAGTACTTCCCTCAGAAGCTATAGAAGATACCTACATGTTCCTAGAAAACAAAATTAAGTTAAATTTACCTCAAATTGATCCACAAATTCAAAAGGTTTTCACCCCCTGCTCTTAATGCATCATGTTTCCTTTTGGAGCATCAGTGAGCGTTTGAACCTTCTGTAATAGTTGCACATGAGTCCCTCAGTTGTCCTCAGTGTGAAAAGATGGATCTCAAAATCATACAGTTGTTGTTGGAAAGGGTTCAAAAACTCAAAAATGCTAAAAAATCTAAAAATCTGTGGGACCTGAAGGATTTTTCTGAAGAACAGCAGGCAGTGTAACTGGTCAGGGCAAACAAGGGACTCGTGAACAACCATCACTAAAAAACAGCTGTGGATCATTAAGATCAGACAGAATTAAGTGTATGTAAACTTTTGAGTTGGTTATTTTTTATAAATTCAACTATTTTCTCTTGTGGACTTTATGTAAACATCTTTTATGTGCAATATCTTATTCAGGTCAGTAGCCTACTAAATAAAAAAAACAACAACATGCATTGTGTATAACCCCACTTATTTTGGTAAAATAATTAACATTTTGCAGATTCTGCAAGGTGTATATAAACTTTTGACCTCAACTGTATGTAATTACAATAGCTGACACAAATATATAATTATTTAAATATATAGTGGCCCTGCAAAATAATTACATTTGTAATGTAACATGATCTCTGTATGTAAAATACAGCAACGTATTCATCATTATTTGGTTTACAGAGACAAATGTGTGATTTGATTAGATTAGAGTCTTTGAAGGGCACCTTGATCTTGGTCTCAGTGAAAATACTAATTATCGTTTCCACTTTCATCTTGTCTCAAAGAGGGGTGTCAGCTTTGCATAATTATGCATAAACAAATGTCAGAAAAGCAAGTCTTAAAACATGTCTGATCGTTATGCGCGACAACTTAAGGCCCTGTTAGGCATTGCCTTTGGTGTATCATACAATAAATTGGTTGGGTGAATGCAAGTAAATTATATTTATTAAATTAAATCTCAGCCTTGATGTGTTGACACTCTTAAAAATAAAGGTTCTTTATTGGCATCAATGATTCCATGGAGATCCTTAAACATCCATAGAATCTTTCAAATGCAGATAAGCTTCTTTATAGTTAAAAAAGGTTCTTCAGATTATTAAAATGTTCTTCAAAATTGTTATTTTAAGAACTGTTTACTGAAAGGTTCTTTGGGAAACTAAAAATGGTTCTTCTATGGCGTCACTGCAAAAACATCCTTTTGGAACCTCTATTTTTAAGAGTGTATTTGCTACCTGACTGTATTTGTTTTCTTAATTCCACAGTTGTCTCTGTATTAAATGGTAGGTTGCACATTATAAATGAGGTTTAGCCATGGCTGTACATCTCAATGGGCACACACATTTTCAGCAATGCACAAAAAGCCCATTGTTCCACTCTAAACCGTCCACAAGCCGTGCAAGCTGTGGAAAATAAGCAGAAACAAGTGAGAGAGGCCAGAGTGAGAAGAATGGAAAGCCATCACACACTCTCCCTCTGGTTTAAATCAGTCTGTTGATCGTCTCTATGACAGGGCAGCCCGTATGAAGCTGATCTGCTTGGCACTCTGCAGAAAGAATGTCTTTTTGGGGACAAGAGAGGAAATGATGTTTTCATTCTCATGCCTTTCAGGAAGAAAAGTAAGAGTTTATTGATATCCCGTGGGATTGAAACTGAAACCACTGAGCTGCCGTAATGCCAACAGCAGCACACAAACTACTTACTACAAAGTATATCAATACCTACCTCACTTTTTACACCAGAATGTGGTAGTTATTAACATCTTGCTGTGTGTGGTTTTTACTTTGCACTCTACATTCTTTAAAATTTTTACAAATAAAGATTCTTTTTTAGGTTCCAAGAAGAACCTTTAACATCCATGGAATCTTTAAAGGGTTAGTGCACACAAAAACGAAAATTCTGTCATTAATTACTCACCCTTATGTCTTCCAAAATCTATAAGACCTTAGTTCATCTTTGGAACACAAATTACAATATTTTTGATGAAATCCGAAAGCTCTCTGACCCTCTATAGACAGCAAGGGTCCTACCACGTTCCAGGTCCAGAAAGGTACCAAGAACATCAACAAAATACTTTCTAAAGTGGTGCTAGGATGACGTGGAGGAGAATAATTGTTTAATAAAGTTATTTTAGTTTGTTGTTGCACAAGAAAAAGTATTCTCATATAATCACGGTTGAACCACTGATGTCACATGGACTATTTTGTCAATGTTCTTGGTAACTTTCTGGACACTGAATGTGGTAGGACCCCTGCTATGCAGGGTCTGAAAGCTCTCAGGTTTCATCAAAAAATACCTTAATTTGTGTTCTGAAGACTAACAAATGTCTTATGGGTTTGGAACGACATGCAGGTAATTAATGACAGAACTTTCATTTTTGGGTGAACTATCATTTTGAGGTTCTTTGCAGTGCCAAAATGTTCTTTAGATTATTAAAATGTTCTTTTAAGAACTGTTTGGGAAACCAGAAATGTTTTTTCAGTGCCTTTAATGCGACACCCACTTTTGGAACCTTTATTTTTAAGAGTGTAGATGTAGTTCAGAAACCCCTTCTGAAGGCACAGGCTTAAAAATGTATTAATCCGATTCACATGTACACACTCGGCATGATTGATGTGACAGTGCACTCGTGCTCAATCACCCATGGCTGGTAAAGTTGTTTTGCACACTTATTCCGAGACACAGCTGACCTGTGTGATACTAAGGCTTAGAAAGCAGTCACATGCCATTCTATGAAACACACTTCACACATCCAGCTCTTGGAGTAAAACGATGTACGAAGTATTATGTGCATTCATCTAGGAAATCTGACATTTGAGTAGCAGAAATAGTACTTTTTATTTAGAGAGAATGAGAAGAGACTGAAGGCTGGCATATAGGCTTTCGTGTCAAACACTCTTGTTTCACATGCTGAGCAGAACCACATCTGGAACTGTTTAGTGCTGCAGCTTAAATGACAGAAAAAGACCTATTTTCTATTGTGAAAGCCACTGTGGTCTTGTTCTTTGGTCTGTATGCATTTGTCTGCACAAACTGCCTTGGGCAGATGGCATCAGAAGTGTGAATTATGAGACAGTGTTATTGTGGGTTGCCAGGTCTCCATTTAATACACAAAACATAATAAGCACTTCTTGGAATCTGTTTGTTTTTTTAATATATTATTAGGTCAGGAGGTTTGTTAGGCTTTTATGAATTTACAACAGTGTTGTCGCAGGCCATAGGGAAAATCCCAGCTGAAAATATATACAACCCACCAGTGGCTTTCAGGGGGTGATTTTTAAAAACAAGCATCTCTTCAGAATGAGAGAGCACAGCAGTGAGAACCTTGCATAAATGGCCCACACATCTATTTAGTTCTTGCACGAATAACTTTTGTAGCATTAAAGCTAGTTTACTAAAAGAACTGTTTATCAGTTTTTGATTGTACTGATCATTTTAGCTCTGCAATTTTAGGCGGAGGTCAACTGCAGTCACAGACAAGCCTTTAAAATAAACAAGCTAATAATGGCCATTATGACTCAGCCATGCAAGATGTCAAACGGAAACACGTTATTCTTCTGCAAGGAAAGCGATAGGGCCCTTGAATAAATAGTCTGATTTAATTGAGGTCCCCAGTTGGCTTTAATGACGGACAGCACATAAAAGAGCTGGTCAAATGAGGGGATGCAGGTGAGACACAGTTCACATCAGATTGGCTCTGTGCAGCGTGAGAGCAGTCCCACTGAATGGGGTGTTGAGTTTTGCTGTGTGTGTGGAGCCTTGTAATCATCATTGGTTAATTATCCTCATAAAACTTTCCGCCCACACAGCCCAGTTTCTTTGAGCTTGACTACAAACCGCAGAAATTAGAGCATTTCCCAGGCATGGTCATTTAAAACTCAAGCGTGTTTAAAAGGCTAAACCTTTTTCTTAAGTAAGATTCGCTCTACTTTACTAACTTCTCGGAAGTCCAAAATGTCCTTGGGGAATATTTAGAAACATTTTCTCTGCTAGATATACAGAGAAGCAAGTATTTCACATGAGGTCTGTGCTCTGTGTTTGCACATGTAGTGTTTGAGTGTTATTATAAACATCGTCTTGAGGGTCTTCAAGCACCTACAGTGGACAAATGCTTTCTATAAGGAGAGGAGAAGGTGCCTTCCTAGGGCATGCAATGACAGCTGCTCTGTGTGCAAGTTGACCTTCCTCAACTCCCCAACATGCCTGCCTGGATCCATTAGCATCTGTTCTAAAGAGGTGTTACTTAGTCTAAATTCAGGGTGGCCAGTAATGGAAGTGGCACTTTTTTGACTTCAGATTCATGAATTCCCATTGCTGATTTCTGTTCAGATGTTAAAGGGATTATTCACTCAAAATGGAAATGCTGTCATCATTTACTCATCTCCTTTCAAACCTGTATGACTTTCGTTCTTCTATGAAGAAGAACGGTGGTAACCAAACCATTTTGCATGGACAAAAATCAACAAGACATTTTGTATGAATTTATACAAGATCACCACCTTGTAAAATACATTTTCTCATCAGATCTGCACTCTTAAAAATAAAGGTGCTTCAAAAGGTTCTTCACAGCGATGCCATAGAAGAGCCATTTTTGGTTCCACAAAGACCCATTCAGTCAAAGGTTCTTTAAAGAACCGTCTCTTTCTTACCTTTTTATAATCTGAAGAACCTTCCTTCGCCACAAAGAAGGTTCTTCAGATGTTAAAGGTTCTTTATGGAACCATTTAGACAAAAAAGGTTCTACTATGGCATCGTGAAGCACCTTTATTTTTAAGAGTGTGGTTACTCAAAATATATTATTCTTGTTTTTATTAAGAAACAAAGCCATACAAGTTTGGAACGACATATGGGTGAATAAACTGTTACAGAATATTAATTTTTAGGTGAACTATCACTTTAGCTCTGATTAGTTTTGTACCATGTTAAGTCTAATATGTTCTACACCCTGCTGAAAAAAAGGCTGGATTAAGCTGGTTTTAGCTGGTTTTTGAATGTGCTGACCAGCTATAATCAGCTAAAACCAGCCTGGTTGACCAGTTGAAACCTGCCAACCAGCCTAGGCTGGTTTTAGCTGTTTTTTTTTTTTTTCAGCAGGGCAAATGCCCATGATGCACTTTTATATTGACTTGAATTAAAGAGAAGCCAAGGTGTTAAGACTTGTACTAAAATATGTAGTAGTAAACCCATAAAATTTTTACGTTTCATTTTTCCGATGACGTAAAATGGTTGCACCTAGTGAGCTACTGCCGCTCTCTGTTGCTATTTTTACCGCAACACAACCTGGAAAATAAAATACTCTTATGATGACCACAGCTATTGAAGGAGCTTATACAGTAGGTGTTGATGGATATAAACATGGGCTTAAACCAAATGGCGTACCATCGATTTTCCCTACAATTAGTTTTATTCATCCACAGGCATCTTCCCATTCTTTCCTCCTTGTATCGCTATAGGAAAGCAGTGGAGACTTACATCGCTTCTCTTGTTCATCACTTCTCTTGTGAAAATTACAATCAAAAAGCACACAATGTGGCATCGTATGAGTATTTTAATTTCGAATGTGATTTTTCCAAGTTGTGTTAAAAATAGCAACAGGTAGCATTAGTACCTCACCGAGTGCAACCATTTTATGTCATCAAAATAATATCGCCCCCCATAGACCAAAATATATATAAATAATGTAAATCTTTCATAGGTTTTCATCATTTATGTTATATTAAGCCATACAAGTCTTAATACCCGGAGTTTCCTTTAGAAGAGGAAACACTTGTTGTTTGATTTACATCAAACAAGAGCTAAATGTATGTAGGAAAGTAACATTTTATGATACATCCTAAAACATTTTATGGGGAAGCTTCATTGTTTCATTGGCATCGAATCACTTTTGCTCACATAAAAAGCTTGCAACTGAAAGAAACTGTTCCCTTTAGCACCCCATTAATTCAAATATATGTGCAAAACTAAAGATTTTACACGTTGTTAATGTTCAAAGAACAATGTACCTTGGAACTTTTTCACACAAAAAAACACTTACGCGAGTAAGTATACGCTGGGGAACACCATATGGCTCTCCAAAGCTCCTGACAGCCCGTAAAAGTCACTGCTAATCAGTCATTTTAAGAATACCGTCTAACTTGAGTTACTCTACACCTCTTTGTTCAACCATTAACTGCTAAAATAGGTGTCAAACACAATTTTACTCTTTGTTATTGACTGATATTAGCATGTTTCTTAGCTTGGGTGAATATAATGATGGGGTCTTCAGTGAATTGAATGTGATGTAATCAACACCTTGTTGAAAAGTCATTTCAAAGGGTTAATGGAGGATAATTAAGTATCCACATTGTGATGTATGTGGATTCTTTACCACAGAGTGCAACTTAATCAAATGCGTGTCATCACAGCAATTACGCACAGTGATTTATTTAGCAGTATCTGTTTGCTTTGAGTCATGACACCCATCATGTTTTATGGATTAGCTCTGGATGATTAATGTTATAATGCTGTCTCTCTCTCCTCAACATATCCCATACTTACCAAACCCTCCAACTTTGATTAATATTGCAGTCTGACAAGCTAAATTACATTAAAATCCTACTCAGCGATAACCCTGTTAGTCTGCGAAGCCCAGTGAATAGTCTGTAAGTAATTAAGCTATCATTTAGAAAGAGATTGTGTTCAACTCCGTTCAACCCCCAGATCAGGAAATCCACTTTATAGCCATGACATGTTTTGAAAAACTGCTACAAAAATACTTTGCAATTGAAATTACTGCCTTGGTGGAAACTGGCTCAGGGGTTTATGGGTGAGAGAAGCGGGCAGATGGAGATCCTGTGCAGTGCTGAGTTACTGTAGATCTGCTTTTTCCATCTTTTACAAGAATGAGGCTTCAGAGTGATTTCTTGGCTTTGGATTGCAGCTCTGATATAGAGCAGGCTGTCAGTCTGTTTTAGTTATGGCTTGAGTGATGTCAAAAGGCTAAAGTGAGAGGTTGCGATGAGTGACCTGTCTGTCAGTCACAGAGATCATCTATAAATGCGGGATACTACAGTTAGTGGAGCCTCTTCTTTATGACGATTTAAAAGAGAAACCTCAAAATAGTTGGGATTTATACTTGGGAAGACACTTTCAGAATAAAAATTTACAGAAAATGTTCTCATCCCCTTGTCATCCAATATGTTCATGTCTTTCTTTCTACAGTCCTAAAGAAATTATGTTTTTTGAGGAAAACATTTCAGGATTTCTCTCAATATAATGGACTTCTATGGTGCCCATGAGTTTGAACTTCCAAAATGCAGTTTAAATGCAGCTTCAAAGGGCTCTAAACGATCCCAGCCAAGGAAGAAAGGTTTTATTTAGCGAAATTATTGGTTTTCGCTAGATAAGATCCTTCTCCAAGATGTTCATTTCTTTCTTTTTTCAGTCGTAAAGAAATTCTGTTTTTTTTAAAGTAAAATATTTCAGGATTTCTTTCCATATAGTGAACTTCTGTGGTGCCTGCGAGTTTGAACTTCCAAAATGCAATTTAAATGCAGCTTCAAAGTGCTCTAAATAATCCCAGCTGAGAAAGAAGGGTCCAATCTAGTGAAACGATTGGTTATTTTCTAAAATAAATTACAATTTATATACTTTTTAATCTCAAATGCTCATCTTGTCTAGCTTTGTGTGTACTCTGTGTCATATGTCGAAAAACTCCCATCTTATTTTCTCCTCCAACTTCAAAATTGTCCCACATCACTGTTTTGCCTTTTTTGTAAAGAGTGTTTGCTCTTCTTTGCAAGTTTACTTTGTAAACACTGGGTCGGTACTTCTGCAGTGATGTAGGATGATTTTAAAGTTGGAGGCGAAAATGAGATGGAAGTTTTTCGACATACCCTAACTTTCTTGAACCGGAATACACAGAGTACATGCAGAGCTAGACAAGATGAGGTTAAAAAGTATATTAAATGTCTTTTTTTTTTTAGGAAAATAACCAATTGTTTTGCTAGATAAGACATTTCTTCCTCAGCCGGGATCGTTTAGAGCCCTTGGAAACTGCATTTTCAAATTCAGGGCCACCATAGAAGTCCACTATATGGAGAAAAATCCTGAAGTGTTTTCCTTAAAAAACAGAATGTCTTTATGACTGAAGAAAGAAAGACATGAACATCTGCAATGACGAGGGGGTGAGTAAATTATATGTAAATTTTTGTATTGGAAGTGAACTTCTCCTTTAAAGGGTCAGTTCACCCAATAATGAATATTCTGTCAATTACTCATCCTCAAGTCATTTCAAACCTGTAAGACTTTTAATTAAGAAAATATTTTTTGTGAAATCAGAGAGTTTTCTGACCCTGCATAGACAGCGACAGAACTACCACGTTAAAGGCTCAGAAAGGTAGTAAGGACATTGTTAAAATAGTCTATGTGACACCAGTGGTTCAACCATAGTTTTATGAAGTTACAAGCATGCTTTTTGTGCGCAAAGAAAACAAAAATAACTGTATTGGTTCAACCTTAAGAGAAGAAAAGAAATGTTAAATAAAGTAGTTATTTTTGTTTTCTTTGCACACAAAAAGTGTTCTCGTAACTTCAGAAAATTACAGCTTAATCCAGTTTTATCACAGGGGCTATTTTAATGATGTCCTTACTACCTTTCTGGCCCTTGAACTTGGTAGTTGTGTTGCTTCCTATGCAGGGTCAGAAAGTTTTCGGATTTTATAAAAAATATCTTAATTTGTGTTCCGAAGATGAACAAAAAGTCTTATGGGTTTGGAACAACATGAGGGTGAGTAATTAATGACAGAATTTTAATTTTGGGGTGAACTATCCATTTAATATTTCAAATCAAAAGTGCCCCTGACTGAAAAATTATCTATATATTCTGTGAAGCTGACTTGAATAAGTGATGTTTTGGCAGTAGCATGCTGGTGAAACACTGTTGACGCTCTTGAATTTAAGTACGTGAGCACCTGGAGCAGCGGCACCATGCCAAGATCTGCATGATGTTTAACTTTATCATTATGAAGACTGTTAAACTCCAGGAGCTTCTCATTCTAGAAAGTTCAATTGCACTCAGGTTTCTATTGTCACAGTAGGAGAGCCATCTGCTTTATGAGCCACCCACCATTTCAATTATATTCTTGAGTTCATTCTCTTTTTACCGCATGTGTCATAAATTTTAAATGAAATATTACAATAAAGGTTACATGATGCTGAAAATATATTGGATTTATTACTTTCCGACTCTTTTATTAGGTGAAAACAGTAAAGAAAAGAAAGTAGGCCAAGCTTGTTACGAAGTAAATCTTTTGACCTTGTATTTCCCTTGTAAAAGCAAAGCTCTTCCACTGAGTTGGGGGTTGCGTCTTAAACCAGAACGGGATGCAGGAAGTTGTTATTATCATCACTCTGTGGTCTGCCCTCTGGAGAGGGGAAATCTTGGCAGAAATGGTCCGTGTGCACAGTCACACACAACTAACAGGGCACCTCCCCTTTACCGCTTAGAGATAGCAGTCAGCGCTCCATGTCCTCAATCAACAAGCACTTCCAGTACAGCACCTAGTAACACAAGGGCCGATTGACTCTGGCTCTTCTGCACACTTGTGCCATTGTGCCCTGGGTAGAATGGTGGTGTTGTGGGAGCGGGTGACAGAGTGACTGGACCGCTGTGTTCACACCGTATTACCTGAGCCAAATCAGGCAAGCAAAATAGGCTGATCACTCATATTTAAGCAAATTAGTGTGGTTACATTTGGGCTTGCAATTGAAAGGTTTCTTTCAGCAGTTTCTTAAGGGATTTGTTCTCCGTTGGAGAACACCTTTGAATGAAAGAACTGGACAGTCATTGAACACAACAAATGGATCATAAATCTTAATGTTAAACAATGTGAAATGGTATTAAAGTCAAAGTTATGCAGAGTAAAGCAGATATTAAAGATTAATTTAATATATCTGTATTAATAAACATTGGATTTACTTTTTACACACCTATTTTTACATTTAGATAACATTTTCTATACTTCACCTGTCAAATGTAATCTTAGCAAATCTCAAAATGAATATTCATAAATGATAATGAATAATGCTTAAATCACTAGGAGCATTTAAAACAAGTGCGTAATTTATTTTCAATTTATTTAGACACAATACTACAAATAGTTTGTTAGCGGTTATTAAGCATAACATGGCAATAATTCATATTTAATCATTTATATTTAAAAGATAATTAAAATATTTAATACTTTTTACAGTTTTGTTTGCTTAAATTGAGTAATGAGACTTTTTTTTCTTGCAATTGCGAGTTTACATCACGCAATTCAAACATTTGTTCTCAGAATTGCGAGGTATAAACACACACAAGTTATAAAGTCAGAATTGTGAGACAAACATAATTCTGAGAAGTAAATGTGCAATGTGAGTTTATGACTAACAGTTCTGAGAAAAGAGTTATCTCGCAATTGCGAGTTTATATCAGGTAATTCTGAGAAAAAAAGTCAGAATTGCAAGATACAAATTAGCATTTGCTCAAAATTGCAAGTTTATATCTCACAATTGTGACCTTTTCTCGCAATTGTTCATATTACGCAATTCTGAGAAAGTCAGAATTGTGAGTTTGTATCTCGTAATTGTGACTTTTTTTCTCACAATTTCAAGTTTATATCACACAATTCTGAGAAAAAGGTGAGAATTGCGAGATATTTTACCTAATTTTATCTCATAGTTGTGACTTTTTTCTTTTGTGAATCCTGAAAAAGTCAGAATTGCGAGATACTTGCATTTGCTTAGAATTGCAAGTTTATATCTAGTAATTGACTTTTTCCTTGCAATTACGAATTTATATCACACAATTCTGAGAAAAGAAGTCAGAATTGCGAGGCATAAACTCACAATTGCAAGAAAAAAGTCAGAATTCCGAGATACAAACTCGCATTTGCTCAGAATCTGACTTTATTTCTCAGAATTGCAAGTTTACATCTTGCTATTCTGACTTTATAATTGGCAATTGTGAGTTTATGTCTTACAATCCTGAAAAATGTCAGAACTGCAAGATACAAACTTGCATTTTCACTAGGGCTGGGCGATTAATCGAAAAGTAATCGAAATCGACATTCAGAACCTATAATCGATCAAATTTTTCCAGGTCAATTATTTCAATTACTTTCCCTTTAAAAACACTACCGTGTGTGGAGTCAGGTGACCCCGCTCCTTTATGTTATTCCTCCGACATGTCGATGGAGAGCTTAAGCAGTATTTATACAGTAAAAAGTATTTACAGGATATACAAGAGTAATTTTATTTAGAAGAGATACTGCTTATTTTCTACTTTTAATATTTATTATTATTTTATAAATAATTTATTTTGTTTCCAAAAGTGCAAGTTATTTATTTTCACTAATTTAAGAAAAATGTAACTTTTCGTTTTAAGCAATGTGTGCTTTAATTTCAGTTGTTCAACACTGATGTTCAATAAATAATCATAGATAGTAGATAGTGTGTGCACCCTTCATTCAAAAATCTCTCACTTGTAATATGTGAGCATATTTACTGTACAAAACTTGTCAGTGAACTATGAGGGCAAAAAAATAAATATTATTGAAATATAATTAAATATAATTTTATTAATGAATAAAATAATCGTTCATTAATCGTAATCGGGTTAAAATGTTCAATTAATCGAGATTTTGATTTTAGGCCAAATCGCCCAGCCCTAATTTTCACAAAATTGTGAGTATATGTCTTGCAATCGTTACTATATCTAGTAATTGACTTTTTCCTCACAACTGCGAATTGATATGACACAATTCTGAGAAAAAAAGTCAGAATTGTAAGATACAAACTCGCATTTGCTCAGAATCTGACAGAATTGTGAGATGTAAACTCGCAAGTCTGATAAAAAATTCAGAATTGCTAGATACAAACTTGCATTTGCTCAGAATTGCAAGTTTATAATTGACTTTTTTCTCTCAATTGCGAACATATATCACACAAATCTGAGAAAAGGAGTCAGAATTGCGAGGTATAAACTCACATTTGCTCAGAATCTGACTTCATTTCTCCGAATTGCAATTCTGACTTTATAATTGGCAATTCCGTGTTTATATCTCACAAAAAAAGTCAAAATTGTGACATTTTTTTTATTCACTGACGAAAACGGGCTTTCATACTTAACAGTCCGGCACCTTGAAAACAAGCATTTTCATTTTCAGTTCTCCAAATCGGATGTCTACGATAGAGTTTTGAAAGCATATACCATATCATTTGGCAGACATCTTTCTGGTTTGATGATGGTTTTCTGCAGTACACGTATAGTAGAGGTCTATTATATAGATGCAATTTACCCCACCACTTGCAGGTACACTTGGATTCTCTTCAGTAAATATGGCTTCTATATGCTCATCTCATTTCAAGAGTATTTCTCCCAGAGCTTCTCTCTCTCATTGGCAATGTAACTCCTGGTCAGGCCTATCACTTTCGTATGGATTTCCCAGTCTCCCATCAGTGGTGTGCGTGAGCTCAATTCCTCTCCACATAATGGCAGTGCACACACATTCCCCTCTTCCTCAGTCCGCAATGATGGTAGCAGATGAGAGTGTATGTGCATGTATGTGTGTCTGTGGGAGCGTGCGGCTGCTTATGACGCATGTCATAGCCTCACGGTTGCCAGTATAGACACAGCTAGCTGTGGGAAAGAGAACGGGTGTGTCCTGGATAAAGGGGTTTGGGTCTGTGGGTCCACAGCCTGACCAGCTGCCTCACACACCCTGTGGCTCAACCGTACCCATATACAAATCCATCTGGCTGCAGAGTTCAGACCGAACAGCTTCGCAGCTACTACACATGCAAGCCTGCTTTAGATTTGGGGTCTCTATAAAGACATATTTCTGTATTTTCAGCTGCACTGTATTAGCTTATAATATGATCTGTAGCACATGTGTAATGACCTCAACTACCAGACTGCCTCTGTTCAAGTGGTTTTAAACATGTAGTTATATTCTGACTAGACTTAGTACGTATTTTTAACATCAGATTCTGTTCATAAAACAATATTGGTGAATATTGTTCAGAAAACTGCTATCGTTTGCTCTGAAGATCACTCTTTTGTGTTTCAGTAGGCAGTCGAAGCACACTAAGCTAAGAATCTGCTGCTGTAGCAAAAACAATACATTGGCAGCGGTCAAGCGAGGCCATGGTTCACTCGACTACATAAATGGCTGTACAATGAGTTAGTTCATCCAAATAGCTCAAAGAGAAATACAGTTCAATAACAATTATGCTATAAAATGGCCCCAATAAATCAGCTGGTCAACATCTGGAGAGATATTTTGAGTCATCGTGGCACAGATGAATGTGTGTACTGTACCTTCTGAATGGTTTATCGTTTAGCTTGATGAAGAAAACAAATCCACACACAAATCCCACATTTGATCCCCATCTGATACCCAGTGAAAGAGAGGTCCAGAGGTAAGGCATGGATTTCAAATCAAATAAAAAGGAAGCAAAAAACATCCTGCATTTGGGCTTGATAAACCAGCTGCCAAACATATGATCTGCTCATTAGTTTTACTGACTATCATCTTGCACTTTGCTTTCGAAAGCTTGGCAAGGTATCAATTCTGCTTTCGAGATAAAACAGATAATATTTTATAACTCTGGATGGAATGGTATATTCTTTATGAATTATACTTTGTGTGGTGAGAAGAAATATATCAACCTTCTGTTCAGGGCCATGTATTTCCAGTGACAACCTCTATGAGTATGTGCCAGTGTTAGAGAAGACATCACACTTAGAGAAAAAAAATCACACTTATGACATTATAATTATTAATTTATTAGCAAAAAATCATCTCCAGGAGTGGAATTGACACTTAGAGACATTTGGAAAAGCAATAAGACATAGCATAAATAATTGAGCAAGGAAGAAAAGCCTGAAGTCAGGAGAAAGAGCTATGTTCTGAGTAGAGGAAATGATGAGTTACCACACTTCCTCCTCTTATCTCTGTCAGAGACACGTACTGTATATGGAAACGATTAGCTTTTGCCTGGCAGTCGTCGTCCCCCATCCCCCCATACTTATTAGAGTGGCACAACACCGATGCAAGAGTTCACATTTAGAGACACTTACGATAATAAATAGAGCATATTTTAATGGGTTGAATGGTGCTTTGAGTTCTGATGATTTGATTTAATTAAAACTGATTTTCTGTGTAGGTGAGCTGTCCCTGCCTGCCCATTTCAGCCCGTATGCTGAGGGTCCAGACTCAGCGGTGGAGAGCAGAGGGAATGCCTACGCACAGCTGGAGCTCAGGACGCTGGAGCAGGCTCTGCTGGCCACCTGTGTGGGCAGCCTCTCTGAACTCAGTAAGTTACAACCCCTTCAATTCATTTCCAACTCATTTTGAAGGACTGTGACAGTGTATTGTGTAGCATTAACATTCATTTTAAACAAACGAATGAATGATAACAAAATAAATGCTTGCATAATACATTTAGCAGTTCTGGTTCAGGTATCTCAATGGTTCTAGTGATGGTTCTTTTAGAACTATTAGCCTATTACATCCTGAAAGTCAAAAATACAGAGCTGTAATCGGTGTTGCCAAGTCTGCAGAATTCGGCTACTTTAACACTGTTGCCTCAGTTTGTTTTCATGTCCGTTGGTTGAAGCAATCCCAATAACTTGATATTTATCCCCTGGAATGCTTATTTTACCAGGAGAACCCCACCAAAAAACATGTATTTAAAAACATGTTTTAAAAAAAACTTTAATAAAAAAGTATGAATTCACACCTTTAAATTCTGTTACATCCTGAGAAAGGACATTGTAACAAGATAATATTTAGTGGTTTTAATGTTTTATTTATTAAACTATTTCAAAATAATTTTTGATTAAAGTTGTGATGTAACAAAAGAAGTGACTTCTCTTTTCTATGGAAGCCCGTTTCCGCCATTGAATTAAAAAAAGGTAATTGCGACTTTTTATCTCACAATCCTGACTTTTTCCCTCAGAATTGTGTGATATAAACTTGCAACTGCGATTTATAAAGTCAGAATTGCAAGATATAAACTCACATTTGACATTTCTGACCTTTTTCGCTGACTTTATGACACGCAATTGCTAATTTATTTTTTCACAATTTCGAGAAAAGTCAGAATTGAGAGATACAAACTCTCATTTGCACTTTATTTCTTACAACTGTGAGTTTATATCACACAATTCTGAGAAAAAAGGTTGTAATTGTGAATTTATATCTCGCAATTACAGCTTAATAACACAACTACCAGTTTATATCACTCAATTCTGAGAAAAAAAGTCCGAATTGTGAGATCATATCTGGCATTTCTGGCTCAATAACTTGCAATTACGAGTTTATATCTTCCAGTTCTGAGAAAAAAAGTTAGAATTGTGTGTTTATATCTCGGATTTCTGGCTTAATAACTCATAATTACGAGTTTATATCATGCAGTTCTGAGGAAAAAAGTCAGAATTGTGAGTTTATATCTTACATTTTTGGCTTAATAACTCGCAATTATGAGTTTCTATCATGCAGTTCTGAGAAAAAAGTCAGAATTGTGAGTTTATATCTTACATTTTTGGCTTAATAAGTCACAATTATGAGTTTCTATCATGCAGTTCTGAGAAAAAAGTCAGAATTGTGAGTTTATATTGCATTTCTGGCCTAATAACTTGCAATTACAAATTTATATCATGCAGTTCTGAGAAAAAAAAGGCAAAATTGTAAGTTTACATCTCACATTTCTGGCTTAATAACTCGCAATTTATGAGTTTATCATGCAGTTCTGAGAAAAAAGTAAGAATTGTGAGTTTATATCTCGGATTTCTGGCTTAATAACTCATAATTACGAGTTTATATCATGCAGTTCTGAGGAAAAAAGTCAGAATTGTGAGTTTATATCTTACATTTTTGGCTTAATAACTCGCAATTATGAGTTTCTATCATGCAGTTCTGAGAAAAAAGTCAGAATTGTGAGTTTATATCTTACATTTTTGGCTTAATAAGTCACAATTATGAGTTTCTATCATGCAGTTCTGAGAAAAAAGTCAGAATTGTGAGTTTATATCGCATTTCTGGCCTAATAACTTGCAATTACAAATTTATATCATGCAGTTCTGAGAAAAAAAAGGCAAAATTGTAAGTTTACATCTCACATTTCTGGCTTAATAACTCGCAATTTATGAGTTTATCATGCAGTTCTGAGAAAAAAGTAAGAATTGTGAGTTTATATCTCACATTCTGCCTTAATAACTCACAATTTAGAGTTTATATCATGCAGTTCTGAGAAAAAAAAATCAGAATTGTGAGTTTATATCTCACGTTTCTGGCTTAATAATTTACAATTACGAGTTTATATCATGCAGTTCTGAGAAAAAAGTCAGAATTGTCAATGTATATCTCGCAATTATGGCTTAATAACTCACAACTACCAGTTTATATCACTCAATTCTGAGAAAAAAGTCTGAATTGTGAGTTTATATTTCACAATTTTGACTTAATAATTCGCAATTGTGAGTTAATATCACGTCATTCTGAGAAAAAAAGTTAGAATTGTGAGTTTATATTGATCTATACAGTATTAACAATTTTGATCTAATAACACGCAATTATGAGTTTATATCACGCAATTCTGAGAAAAAAGTCAGAATTGTAAGTTTATATCTCGCAATTATGGCTTAATAACTCACAACTACCAGTTTATATCACTCAATTCTGAGAAAAAAGTCTGAATTGTGAGAATATAAACTCACAATTTTGACTTAATAATTCGCAATTGTGAGTTAATATCACGTCATTCTGAGAAAAAAAGTTAGAATTGTGAGTTTATATTGATCTATATTGACAATTTTGATCTAATAACTCACAATTACGAGTTTATATCATGCAATTCTGAGAAAAAAGTCAGAATTGTGAGTTTATATCTCGCAATTATGGCAAAGAACCAAAAATGGTTCCTCTATGGCATCGCTGTGAAGACCCTTTTAAAGCACCCTTATTTTTAAGAGTGTACCAGTTGATATCACTCAATTCTGAGGAAAAAAGTCAGAACTGTGAGTTTATATCTCACAATTTTGACTTAATAACTCGCAATTATGAGTTTATATCATGCAGTTCTGAGAAAAAAGTCAGAATTGCGAGTTTATATCTTGCATTTCTGTCTTAATAACTTGCAATTAAAAACCTTGATTTTTTTCTTAATAAATATTAAATGGATATCTCATCCCCAAAACATTACATTTTTTTAAATTTTAAAGACTAAAGACAAATAAAGATGTTTTTAATAAACTCAAGAGATTTCTGCCCCTCGATTGAAAGTCCACACTGAATCAAGCAGTTCAAGCCTAAATCTGTTTATCATATAAAGCAATCGTGTCCCCTCAAAAGACTTGGATCAAATCACTTGATTCATATGGATTACTTCAACAATATCTTTTTTGTACTTTTTAATGCATGAAAGCTTTGATAGTGTGGACTTTCAACAGATATTCAACAGAATATTAAAAATACCATAATTTGTGTTCCGAAGATACATCAGAACATCAGAAAGGGTTCAGAAAGGCATGAGAGTGAGTAACTGGACAAAGTTACAAATTTTTGGTGAACTAAACAAGGTGAAATAGCTTTTCTCAGTTTACTACAAGACAGCAGTTCTCTTTAAGAATTAGGTCACCCGTAAGGCACTTTTCTTGTTCTTGCTGTTGTTAAAACTTTAATGTAGGAACACTGCTGTTATCCATTTTTCATTTCGGTCTATTACTGTCCAGTGAAATGCTATTTTTGCGTAGTTGTTTGTACATGTTGGTAAGACAGAGAGAGACATCTGTAGGCTTTAAGTGCCGTTCTTCTAACAACTCGACATTGCAGGCCGGCCTTAGGGGGGTGTGAGCGCCTGAGCTGTGGCCAGTTTGTTTACGCAGCAGACCGCAGTTCAGGATGAGGGAGGGGGGCGGCCGCTCGCATTCACCAGAGAGGGAAACACACTCTCCCTTAGGGGACCAGCAACACTCCTGCAGTTGTTTTGCTGGTACAAGAGCACCTTCTGTTTGGGTCAAAGAAGTAAAAAGCACCCTCTTTATGCTTTATGATTGCAGACACTCAAGCAATCGTAAAGCAGCCCTTGTTTAACAACTAAGGTGCACAAGTGTTCATTAAGGACCTTGTAGACCATATGTGATTGATTGCATAGATTGTTCCCCACACCTTTCTTTCATTCATTCACATATTAGCTGTTATTTAAAGATTATCCAGCAATAAAGTACAAAAGCAGCGAATTTCCATTTAAGGATGAAATGATGTATCAGCGCTGTCGCTGCATTTTCTCAGTCTGATTTCTTTCCTCTGTGATGCTTTTCACATATGGAGGACAGTGTCCACTGTCTTTACTGTAGACTTCTGTGAGTTTAAGGAGTAAGTCTTTGGCCTGTCCTCATCATATCTTCTCTTCCTTTGGGGAACAGCTTGTGTCTGGATTTCTGCATTGAGGGCAAAAACAGTAGATTTAAAGCCCCTCGGAGTAATTTAGAATAAAGCTCTTAGACATTTGAGTTTATCTGAATCATCTTCCATTTCCACATTTGGACAGAAAACAGATGGGTCTGAAGATATATTTTGCTGTTTTGAAATATGCTTTGTATTGTGTGTTGTCAGCACTTTAAACGAAAATAACACACACGATTGTGCTTGGCCGCACAGCTACTGTCTTTACTTTATGGGGTTGAACTGGAAACACAGATGGCTTTTCTATATCAGCAGCACATTGTGATTTTGGTGGTTTGCTTTCAGAACTAAAGGTATTTATTGCAGGTCATTTGAAAGGAACCCATTTTTCTTCTGGCTATATTGTCTTGAAAGGAAGTATTTGACAATATAAGATATTTTATATCATTTTTTGAGCTTGAAATTCAAATGTGTGTGCTTGTGTCCTCCAGGTGACTTGGTCTCACGTGCAATGCACCATATGCAGCGTTTGGTTTCAGCAAGTCCCAGTCTCAGTCCTGGACGTCCTTTCTGCCAGCAGCCCATCTCCTGGTCTTCAGACGCTCTTCACACACTATATTACTACCTACGCACTCCACAGATGGAGTCACTGGAGAACCCCAACCTTGAGCCACCCAGGATAGCCCTCAGTAAAGAAAGGTAAGATCAATCAACCACAACCTCTTTATAAATAATTTTATCATGATTTAAACAAACATATTAAGCGGCACAGCTGTTTTCAACATTGCTAACAAAAGGAAATGTTTCTTTAGCAGCAAATCAGCACATTAGAATGATTTCTGAAGGATCATGGGACACTGAAGATTGCTTAAAATTCAACTTTGCCATCATAGGAAAACATTACATTTTAAAATATATATAAAGAATGTTTATAAAACAGTGATAATATTTCACAGTATTGCTATTTTTACTCTGTTTGATCAAATAAATGCAGACTTGTTTTCAAAAACATTAAAAAACCTTATCAACCCCCAACTTTTAAAAGGGAATACAGTTGAAGTCAAAAGTTTACATACACCTTGCAGAATCTGCAAAATGTTCATTATTTTACCAAAATAAGAGTGATCATACAGAATGCGTGTTATTTTTTATTTAGTACTGACCTGAATAAGATATTTCACATAAAATACATTTACGTATAGCCCACAAAAAAAAATTAAATTATCCCATTCAAAGGTTTACATACGTTTGATTCTTAATACTATTTTTTTTTTTTTGTTTAGTGATCGTTGTTCGTGAGTCCCTTGTTTTTCCTGAACAGTTAAACTACCTGCCGTTCTTCAGATAAATCCTTCAGGTTCCACAATTTTTTTTCTCAGCATTTTTGTGTATTTAAATCCGTTCCAAGAATGACTGTATAACTGTGAGATCCATCTTTTCACATTGATGACAACTGAGGGACTCATATGCAACTATCACAGAAGGTTCAAACTTCTTTTGTCTTCTGGGAAACATGTAAGTTTCTTCTGTAGCTTCTGAAGGGCAGTACTAAATGAAAAGAATATGATATTTAGACAAAATAAGAAAAATGTACACATCTTTATTCTGTTTAAAAGTTTCATGCGAGTTTCCCTTTGAAGCATCAGTGAACATTTGAACCTTCTGTAATAGTGTAATAGTGAAAAGATGGATCGCAAAACCATACAGTCATTGTTGGAAAGGGTTCAAATACACAAAAATGCTGAAAAACCAAAGAATTTGTGGGACCTGAAGGATTTTTCTGATGAACAACAGGCAGTTTAACAGTTAAGCACACTATCACTAAAAAAAAAACGCAGCTGTGGATCATTCAGGTAACAACACAGTACTGTATTAAGAATCAAGTGTATGTAAACTTTTGAATGGGGTCAATTTTATAAATTCATGTATTATTTTCTCTTGTGGACTATATGTAAACATGATTTATGTGAAATATCTTATTCAAGTCAGTAATAAATAAAAAATAACTTGTGGTTTGTATGATTCCTCTTATTTCATCAAATAATTAACATTTTGCAGATTCTGAAATGTAAACTTTTGACTTCACCTTAGATTTCTATGCAGTACAGTACTTGGGAAAGCAAGCGGGCATAATCAGTTAGTCATCCTTGACTCTTATGTTCCTTTTTGTAATACATTTCTTATAGGTACATTTATCCAGTCTCCTTCTTCTGGTGTTTTCTTTGAAATAATTTTATTTTCTTTGAAATTAACTTTTTTTATGTAAATTATAGACATACTTTGAATTTTACCTTCAGGTCTGTTTTAGTAAGGCAGCTATACTCTGTGTGGAAACCTTGCTCTGCATTCCCGTCAGATAATGAATACTAATGCTTTTAGCAGGTGGACAGTTATGGTTGTGAGCATGCTTCACAATCACCACACTCCTGGCACAGATACTTGAGAAGAAGAAAACCATAGAGGATTCGTTCTGTAATATCACACTGATTTGAATTCCAGCGAGACTGTGTCTGTTGAAGACGGCAGATGCTGTTAGACAAATTGTGATTAAGAATGAAGTGCCAGGCTTGTATGTGGTAATGAAAGGCAGGATTGAAAGAGGCTGTGGCAAGCCAAATTCAGCAGGCTTTGTAATTACGCTGTCCTCATTTCTCTCTGATCCAGTTTTGTGCCACCATTGATCTGCCTTGACCTTTGTAGGATTTAAGTGTGTTTATGTGTCAGTTTGGCAAGGAGAGAAAGAGGGGTGAAGTAAGAGATGTTGGTAAATAACTGAGTCATACTGTGCCTCTCTCAGGCCTTTTCCTCTTCTTCCTCCTCTGATGGAGTGGATGCGAGTCGCTATGGTCCATGCGGAGCATCGACGGAGCCTGTTAGTGGACAGTGATGATGTGAGACAAACTGCCCGACAACTGCTTCCTGGACTGGACTGTGAACCTCGACAGCTCAAGTAAGATGTTGCTGTAGTTCAATTGGTAGAGCAGTAGAGCATAGTGCTGGCAACACAGTCAAGGGTTTAATTTCCACATACTGACAAAAATACTTTGAATTTAAGCATCTGATAAATTCTTTGTAAATTAAGAAAAATAAGAAGGATATACACATACTGCAGCAAAAATTTCCACTTTTCTCCATCTTTACCCAATTAACTTTGTACTTTGGCTCTCCATCTGTCAGATAATTTTGCCAAGTTATTGCTGTATTTTTTTAAACTCTGAAATCACTCTCCCTTTCTTTTTCTCAGACCAGAGTGCTGTTTCACCTCATTTAAACGTCTAGATTCAAAGGCTGCCGCTGACAAGTTTAATTTGGATCTTGGCTTTCGCATGCTCAACTGTGGCCGCACTGATCTGATTGGCCAGGCTATCCAGCTTCTGGGCACAGATGGGGTAAACACAATGGATGACCAGGTGAATCCATAAAGCCTGAATGTCTAAATTATGACACAATAAATATGCTTGAGTTAAAGAATTAGTTCACTCCAGAATTAAAACTTCTGGATAATTTACTCACCCCCATGTCATCCAAGATAGTCTTTCTTTCTTCAGTCGAAAAGAAATGAAGGTTTTTGAGGAAAACATTCTAAGATTTTTCTCGATATAGTGGATTTCAATGGGGATCAACGGGTTGAAGTTTCATATTGCAGTTTCAGTGCAGCTTCAAAGGGCTCTACATGATCCCAGCCGAGGAATAAGGGTCTTATCTAGCAGAATGGTTTATCGTTTTCTAAAAACAAACATATTTATATACTTTTTAACCACAAATGCTTGTCTTACACTAGCTCTGTGTCCTCCACTTCATATATGTGACCCTGGACCACAAAACCAGTCATAAGGTTAAATTTTACAAAACTGTGATGTACACATCATATGAAAGCTCAATAAATAAGCTTTCTATTGATATATGGTTTGTTAGGACAATAGGACAATATTTGGCCGAGATACATATATTTGAAAATCTGGAAACTGAGGGGGCAAAAAAATCAAAATACTGAGAAAATCACCTTTAAAGTTCCCCAAATTAAGTTCTTAACAATGCATATTACTAATCAAAAATTACATTTTGATAGGTTTATAGTAGGAATTTTACAAAATATCTTTATGGAACATGATCTTTACTTAATTTCCTAATGATTTTTGGCATAAAAGAAAAATCAATAATTTTGACCCATACAATGTATTTTTGGCTATTGCTACAAATATACCCCAGTGACTTAAGACTGGTTTTGTGGTCCAGGGTCACATATTACGTACAGAGATGGGCATAAATACATAGAAATGTATTTAAAATAAATAAATACATAAATACATAAATACCCCCTTCAACTCAGTAACAAGAACTCAATAACACAAAGATGAAAGATTAAAAATAAAAAACTATCAAAACTGATTGGCTAACAGGCAGCTAACGCTATTTTTCTCCTACACGTGTCAGTGCTTTTTTATTCTTTCATGTTTACTGAAGGCAAATCTTAATGATGCACCATTTTAACTTTAATCAACAAGGAATTGATCATGATGACACCCTTACCTTAATGCAGAAAACTGAGAAAAGTCGCTGATCCAATGCTGACTGCTGCAGGCAGCTCACATGCATGAGTGTTAAAGGGATAGTTCACCCAAAGATTAAAATGTGTTTATCTGCTTACCCCAGGGCATCCAAGATGTAGGTGACTTTGTTTCCTCAGCAGAACACAAACGAAGATTTTTAGCTAAAACTGGTGCAGTCTGTCAGCCATATAATGGGAGTGGATGGGCACCAGACCTTTAAAAGTTAACAAAAAAAACAAAACATGCACAGACAAATCCAAATTTTCACCCTGCGACTCATGACGATACGTTGATGTCTTAAGACACGAAACGATCGTTTTTTGCGAGAAACTGAACAGTATTTATATCATTTTTACCTCTGATACACAACCACGTCCATCTCTCCTCGTGCTAATCATCCGGCTCGTTACCTGTGTACGCACAAATGTAGTATACACAAATGCCGGAAGCGATCTGTCGCATGAATACGACACTCACTGTTTACACAGTGCACAGAGATTGTGGGTATAGCGGCTATTCAAAATGGTATTTACTTGCACTTATCCTGATTGTTCAAACAGATTTAAAACTAAAAGATTATGTTTGCTTGCGCAAACTCATCCAGGACTTTTCACCGGTTTCCCCTTACGGCGTTTGCGTATTCTACACCAGAGCGCGTACACGTGTAACGAGCCGGATGCTGAGCTCGTGCTCAGGGCAGATGGACATTGCTGTGTATCAAAGGTAAAAAATTATATAAATACTGTTCATTTTCTCACAAAAACCGATCGTTTCGTGTCCTAGGACATCAATGTATCATCACGAGCCACAGGGTGTAATTTGGATTTGTCTATGCATGTTTTTTTTTTTACTTTTAAAGGTCTGGTGCCCATCCACTCCCATTATATGACTGACATACTGCACCAGTTTTAGCTAAAAATTTTCGTTTGTGTTCTACTGAGGAAACAAAGTCACCTACATCTCGGATGCCCTGGGGGTAAGCAGATAAACATCAAGTTTTCATTTTTGGGTGAACTATCCCTTTAAGGTTGGGGGAGGGCTGTCTAAACTAAATCAGCACCCTGATAAAGAGGTTGATTGGCACAAAGTATTTTATGTATTTTGAAAATGCAAAATACTCATCTTAAATGTATTTAAATATTTAATTAGATTTTTCCCAAAGGCTTTAAAATACAAAATACAAAATAGTATTTTGTATTTCAAATACGTATTTTAAATACATTTATCTAAAATACTGCCCATCCCTGATAATAATAATAATAAACTTTATTTTATAAAGCGCCTTTAAAAGCAGCTTCTCAAAGCGCTGTACACAAATTAAACAATACAAAGCTCAAGCAATAAAAGTAACATCAACAATCAAATGCTAATTTAAAAAAATAAGTCTTAAGTCTACCTTTAAAAATGTCGTAGCTCTGGGCCTCCCTAAGATCAAGAGGCAGAGAATTCCAAAGGACAGGAGCATATGAAGAAAAGGCCCTGTCACCCATAGATCGTAAACGTGTATGAGGAACAACCAACAAGTTGGATTGTGAAGAACGCAGTCTCCGAGTTGGGGTATAGGAAGTTAACAATTCAGATAAATAATAAGGAGCCAAGCCATGCAGTGCTTTGTATGTCAGCATCAAAATTTTAAAATCTACTCTGAATCGGACTGGGAGCCAGTGTAAGGACTCCAAAACTGGAGTGATGTGATTGCATACCCTGGACCCAGTCAATATCCTGGCGGCCGAGTTTTGAACATATTGTAGTTTGTTGAGTGTGGATTTAGAGACTCCGGCTAGCAGGGCGTTACAATAATCTATCCTAGAGATGACAAAGGAATTCATCAGCTTTTCAGCTACTGAGAAATTTAGCATAGGACGTAATCTTGCTATATTTCTGAGGTGAAAAAAGGATGATTTAACTGTACTATGAACAAAAGAATCAAATGTAAGCCTAGTATCAAAAATAACTCCAAGATTCCTCACTTTAGCTTGAGTAGCCAAGGCAGAGCCATCAATAAACAAAGATAAGGAACCAGCTTTGGAAATTTGATGACGGGAACCAATAAGCATAACTTCAGTTTTATCACTATTCAGACACAGAAAATTTGTGCTCATCCATTCCTTTATCTCAGAAACACAGCCAGACAGAAAATCAACATCAGGATGTTCACCAGGTTTTGAGTGTAAATAAATCTGCGTATCATCAGCATAAAAGTGATAATGGAGGCCAAGCGATCGCAACAATTGTCCAAGTGGTGACAGATAAATATTAAAAAGCAGAGGGCCCAAGACTGAGCCCTGAGGAACCCCAGTGAGAACAGAGCTAATCTCAGACCTGAAACCACCCATGGAAACGAACTGAGAACGGTCAGTAAAATAGGATTTAAACCACTTCAAAGCTGTCCCCGACACACCAAAATCTTGTTCAAGGCGGATGAGTAATAAATTATGATCCACAGTATCAAAAGCTGCTCTTAAATCAAGAAGGATGAGAATGGAAATTACACCAGAGTCAGAAGCCATCAACAAATCATTGGTAACTTTGACCAAAGCTGTTTCGGTACTGTGGAATTTACGAAAACCTGACTGAAAAGGATCAAACAGGTTATTAATTGCAAGATGGTTACGTAGATGAAAGGCAACAACACGCTCAAGTATTTTTGCCATGAACGGAAGATTAGAGATAGGTCGAAAATTATTAAAATCCTCCAGAGTAGTATTTTCTTTTTTTGGTACTGGAGTTACAGCAGCAATCTTTAATGCTGCTGGAACCTCCCCCGTCTGCAATGAGTCATTCATAATACTGAGGACAGTAGGGCTAAAAACATCGAAGCAAGATTTAAATAAGCTTGAGGGAATAGGATCAAGCAAGCAAGTGGTAGATTTCATGCTTGATACCTCCCTTTTGAGAGCCTCAGAATTAAGATGTGGAAAATTAGTGAGAGAAAAACCAATAAACCCAGATGAACAGAGAATTGAGACAGTGGAAGCAGATGAAGCAGAAATCTGTTTACGAACACTATCAATTTTAGAGTTAAAAAATTTAAGGAAAGAATCACATAGCTGTTGAGAAACAGGCAAGGTGGTGGCAGCATCAACTTTAAGCAGTCTATTTATAGTTTGAAACAAATGTCTGGGGTTTCCTTGATTGTTTTCAATAGTCTGAGAAAAATAAGAAGATCTTTCAGTCTCAATTAATGCTCTGTAGTCACCCAGAAGATCCTTCCAAGCCAAATAATGACCATTCAGGCCAGTAAGACGCCATTTGCGCTCCATTTTTCGACATGCCGCCTTCCTAGTGCGCAAATTGTCATTATACCAAGGAGCAGTACGAGTTGAAGTAATCTTACGTGACCTTAGAGGAGCAAATGAGTCAAGATTAGTAACAAGAGCATTGTTAAACTGTGAAACTTTCTCCTCCAAAGATGTCGAATACTGGTCACTTAAGGTGGATACAACAGAATTAGAAAAAACTGTTTGATCGATAGACTTCCACTTCCGGAATGTTACAGTTCGGTTTGTAGGCAAACTCGAACGATGCATCTCTAGATTGAATAAAACAGCTGAGTGATCCGACAATCCAATGTCAACAGAAGATAACTGTGATACAAATGAACCATTTGTTATCACAAATACGTAGATACGTGATTACGTAGTCATGTTGGAAACCCAATATTTACAAAGCAAACATGCAAAAAAAGTCAAACGCCCTTTACAAAAAAGGTAAAACAACAGTGTTGGCAAATTTTGAAGTTGGAGGAGAAAATGACACACTAGGGCTGGGAATCGATTCCAAAAAGAATCGATTCCTCGATTCCGAGGCATTGGGAATCGAGAGTCGATTCCAACGTTTGGAATCGATCCTCTCAAGGGGAATCGACTCCTCATTCAGAGCCGTTTTCAGTTCAACAAAACTTACCTCTTAAACGGAAGGCTGCATTCCATGAAGCTGAATATTTCGGCTGCAAGTCATCAAACGTCGATTGATGAAAATAAACGTAATAAAAACGACTCATTACTAAACTCGTCTGAGTTTAAGGATGCAGCCTTCAGTTTGAGAAGCACCCATTAATTTGCCTCTTGCTCGCTAATAGTTATTATAGTCTGATACATTTCCACGAAAAGATTCGTTCGGATAGATCATTTAAATGAACCAGTTCAAAAAACGATTCAGATGTTATTTTACGGGAGAACTGATGTCCACAATTTTGAGCGCTGCACGACAGAATAGATCATGACGTGTCTTGATCTTATTTACATCTTAAATAAATGCTATTTTTAATCTTTCTATCAGCCAATGATAACTCTGAAAGAAAACGCAGAGAGCACGTCAGTGGCCGAGAGCGCATCTGATTGACAGCTACACCACGAGCTCTTATATCATCCTGCATTTATTGCGAAATTATAGCTCTTATATCAGTGTTGTTGTTAAAGTTCTGTTTATTTTGTTTCAGTGTATAGTTTGCTAATTTTGTCATTTTTTACACGTCATGTCTTGTTTTATTCATGCAAAAAATGCATGTCCACTGCTGAGCTGTGGGTTATGACTCATTTCCTGGGCAATGAATTACAATTTGAAATCAGTCAGAGCTACAGAAAAATAGTATATATATATCTTTTTTTTTTTTTTTTTTACAAATGAAGCTTCATATTATGAGAAGGTAACATTATACGACCTTTACAATCTTGCATTTATTGCGAAATTAGCTTCCTCCAATCTAAAAAAACAAGAATCGAAAAAGAATCGAAACAACAGTGAGGAATCGATTCTGGAATCGAATCCAATCGATTCCAGAACCAGGAATCGGAATCGGAACAGCCCTATGACACACTATTGTGCTTTAAAAGGTTCTTCTAAGCGCTGCCATAGAAGAAACATTTTTGGTTCCACAAAGACCCATTCAGTCTAAGGTTCTTTAAAGAACCATCTCTTTCTTACCTTTTTATAACCTGAAGAACCTTTTTTCACCACAAAGAACCTTTTGTGAACCAGAACAGTTCTTCAGATGTTAAAGGTTCTTTATGGAACCATTTAGACAAAAAAGGTTCTTCTATGGCATTGTGAAGCACATTTATTTTTAAGAGTGTACCCTACCTTTTTGAATCGAAGAACACAGATGAAAAACTAACCACGCTAAAAACTAACCAGTCGTGGATGCAGAGCTAGAGCAAGATGAGCATTTAGGTGAGTGGTTAGAAAGTATAAACATTTTTGTTTTTGTTTTAAAAATGGCGAAACGTTTATTCCTAGGCTGAGATTGTGTAGAGCGCTTTGAAACTGCATTGAAACTGCAATTTAGACATTCAAACCAATGATCTCCATTAAAGTTTAACATATGGAGAACTTAATTTCTTTAAAAAAAAAGAAAGACATGAACATCTTGAATGACATGGGAGCATTTACTCACCCTCAAGTTGTTCCAAATTGTAAAAGAAAGAAACGGATAAGGGTTTGGAACAAATTGAAAGTGTGTAAATCATAATATATGTATAACATCTACAATTTCCAGATTTTAAAAGTATAAAACCACCAACAAAAAAAAAAAAACATAATAAGAGAATGTGTTATGTAATATAGTATTATTGTTAAAATAATAATATAATAATATATAATAATTTTTCAAAATAATAATAATACAACTTGTGTTTCAAAATGATTACTTAATAAAAATGTATCAGTGCTCACTTTTTCTTTTCTGAGGTTGGAAAGCTATTTGCTTGACTCCATGTTTCTTGATTAAGTCTTTTTAACTATCTTTCTCTCTCTCTGTGGGTGTGTAGGGCATGACTCCTCTGATGTACGCCTGCTCAGCAGGGGACGAGGCTCTGGTGCACATGCTCATTGATGCTGGAGCAAACTTGGATGTAGCGGTAATAGCACTGTGCTCGTTCAGTCACACTATATGTCTTTTTCACCTATTATCTATACCGGGGGGTCCAATCCTGCAGTGTCCTGCCCCAACACCCTTGCCTGGAAATGTCTATAAATCCTGTAGACCTTGATTAGCTAGTTCAGGTTGGTTTAATTAGGATTGCAGCTAAACTGCAGGATATTGGCCTTCCAGGGGCAGGATTGGACACCTTGATCTATATCTTACTTGTGGGCTCATTTCAGGTTAACACAGTGTTGAATGAATGGGAACATCCATACACCCTCACACATATAGTAACATTTTGGAGGGTTAGTAAGAAATACATTTGTTTTTAACTTTGTTTCTTTTCAGGTGCCCAACTGTTCACCAAAACATCCTTCTGTCCATCCTGAGAGCCGCAGCTGGGTGGCCCTTACCTTTGCTGTGCTGCACGGACACATATCTGTAGTGCAGGTGAACATGCACACTAGTTACATGTATAGTACTATTACTTCATGTAGTGGTTAAGGAATAGCGTATGTATTTACTTTAATAATACGTTAATAAAGAATGTTCTGAGTTCTAATCTATTGTATATTGACATTACAAACTGCCATTGGAGGACTATCATGTTAAATGAGCTTTGTTTGGGCTTTTCAGCTCCTGTTAGATGTGGGAGCAGATGTGGAGGGCACAGCCCTGAGAAACGGCCACCAAAGCTCAGCAGAAACACCCCTCCAGCTGGCATCAGCCGCAGGTGGGAAAAAACTGAGCAAAGTCATCTTTAGCATGTGCTTTCTTTTAAAGAGTTATGTTTGAATGTACTCTTAACCCAGAAAACTATTCTCACCCTGGTGCAAATTGTGGCAGATACTATTTGCAGTGTAAATATAAAATAATATACACTGCTTTTCAAATGTTTGGGATTAGTTTTTCAAAGAAATCAATAATTGTACCTTATTCATCAAGGATCCATCCAATTGATCAAAAATGAAGTGAAGACATTTCTATAATATATAAAGGTATATTTCTCTTTAAAATAAATGCTGTTCCTTTGAATGTTCTGTTTAACAAATATCTTGAAATAAATTATCATGGTTTCTATAAAAATAGTAAGCTATTTTCAGCATTGATAATAATAAATGTTTCTTAAGCAGCAAATCAGCATATTATAATGATTTCTGAAGGATCATGTGACACTGAAGACTGGAGTAATGGCTGCTGAAAATATATAGTACCCTGGACCACAAAACCAGTCATAAGTACATGGGTATATTTGGGTATATTTGTAGTCAAAATGATCAATTTTTCTTTTATGCCAAAAATAATTAGGATATTAAGTAAAGATTATGTTCCATGACTATATTTTGTAAATTTCCTACCATACATTTATCAAAACTTAATTTTTGATTAGTAATATGCATTGCTAAGAACTTAATTTAGACTGGTTTTGTAGTCCAGGTTCACATATAAAATAGAAAATAGCTGTAAATACTGTTTTTGCTGTATTAAAGTCAGTAGGTAAATGCAGCATTTTTGTTGGAAGTGGATGCACTATCGACAAGTTTCCTCAACGTGCTTTATTACATGGTTTTAGACATAGTTTAACTTGTGTGTGTGTTTTCAGGGAACTACGAAATGGTGAGTCTGCTGTTATCCCGTGGCGCTGACCCAATGCTGCGGGTGCATCTGACATCATCACTTTATGAGGGTATGAACTGCTTCAGTCATGCTGCAGCGCATGGACACAGGTACTGACCCTTAACAACGCAAACACATGCACTAATCAAGACTGAATTCGACTATTATGTATTAAATATTGTATTTTCCCCCAGGAATGTGTTGAGGAAGCTGTTGAGTCAGCCCCAGCGGCTGCAGGAGGATGTGCTTTCTCTGGAGGAGATCCTGGCTGAGGGAGTAGAGGAGCAGGGGAAGCAGGAAATGAAGGATGGGGCAAATGCAAAGTCTGTCTGCGCTCCACGGCTGTGTAAGGCCCGCATCAGAGCCCTGCAGGAAGCCAGCCTGCACAGCGCGGAACACGGATACCTGGACGTCACCATGGAGCTCAGGGCACTGGGTACACATCTGACTCATTTGCAATAAATAAAGGAAAATGGGCAACAAATTGAATTAGAGATGCATAAACAGTGAGACACAGTGTGTACACAGCAAAGTATATTAAAGTCGATGATTACAGGCTCAGTCAAGCCATAAAGAGAGGTTATTAGTGAACAATTTGTAAGATTAACCTGCAATTTTATACACTAACAGTTTTAAGAACAGTAGTTCTTAAAGGGATAGTCCACCCAAAAATGAAAATTCTGTCATGAATTACTCACCCTCATGTTGTTACCATAAGACCTTTGTTCGTCTTCGAAACACAAATTTAGATGAACGTGGTAGGTTGCTGTCTATGCAGTGTCAAAATGCTCTTGGATTTGATCAAAAATATCTTCAATTGTGTTCTGAAGATGAACAAAGTTCTTACAGGTTTAGAACGACATGACGGTGGGTAATTAATGACAGAATAAACTATCCTTGTAACTATGATAACTAATACTAGCAACTTTTTCTCTATTACAGCACAAGCACCAGTAGATTTAGAATTAATTGTTGTGGTTTTACTTGAGTAGAATCATGTATTTTGAAACACAGGGGTACAGTTGAAGTCAAAAGTTTACATACACCTTGCGGAATCTGCAAAATGTTGATTATTTTATCAAATAAGAGGGATCATACAAAATACATGTTATTTTTTATTTAGTACTGACCTGAATAAGATATTTCACATAAAAGACGATTACATATAGTCCACAAGAGAAAATAATAATTGAATTTATAAAATTTGACCCCATTCAAAAGTTTACATACACTTGATTATTCAGGTCCCACAAATTCATGCATGAGTCCCACATTTGTCCTCAGTGTAAAAAGATGGATCTCAAAATCATACAGTCATTTTTGGAAAGGGCACAATATATATAAAATAGGTTGAAAAAAGCAACAGAAATTGGTGGGACCTAAAGGCTTTTTCTGAAGAACAGCAGACAGTTTAACTGTTCAGGACAAACAAGGGACTCATGAACAACTATCCAAAAAATAAAAATAAAACTGCTGTGGATCATTCAGGTAACAGCACAGTATTAAGAAACAAGTGTATGTAAACTTTTGAGTAGGGTCATTTTTATAAATTCAATTATTATTTTCTCTTGTGGACTATATGTAAAAATCTTTTATGTTATCTTAATTTGGTCAGTACTAAATAACAAATAACATGCATTTTGTATGATCCCCCTTATTTTGGTAAAATACTTAACATTTTGCAGATTCTGTTAGGTGTATGTAATCTTTTGACTTTTGACAACTGTACATGACTTTTCTTTTTTTTTTGGTAAGAAAGAAATTAATGCTTGTATTCAGTAAGGATGCATTCAATTGATCAAAAGTGCCAAAAAAATATTCGTAATGTTACATATACGTTTATGATATTACATTTATTTAAAATAAATGCTGTTCTTTTGAACTTTCTATTCATCAAAGAATCCTGAAAAAATGTATCACAGTTTCCACAAAAAATAATAAGCAACACAACTGTTTTTAACAATGATAATAATAAGATTTTTTTCTTGAGCACCAAATCAACATATTGGAACAATTTCATTTAACGATGAAGACATGAAGTAATATTGGCTGCTCAAATGGCTGCTAAAAATTTAGCTTTGCATCACAGGAGTAAATAACATTTTAAAATATATAAAACCAAAAACAGTCATTTAAAATTGTAATAATATTTCAGTTTTTACAGTATTTTTGATCAATAAGAAACATAAGAGATTAAAAAAAACCTTAAACCCCAGACTTGTGATCAGTAGTGTATAAACACATTTGGAAATTGATATTCATTGTTTAAAGTGTTTAATGAAGCTTGTTGTCTTTCAGGAGTGCCGTGGAAGCTGCACGTTTGGCTGGAGTCAGTACGCAGTGCCCAGCTCCAGTCCAGGACTGAGCTCACACTTTCTCTCCTTAAAGACTTCACCGCTATTGGGAATGAGAAATTCTGTGAGGAGCTGCTCTCAGAGGGTCTTCCTCTCCTCTTCTCCATTTTTAAAACTAGCAAGGTGACCTTAACAGCCATCCATGACCAAAAACATGCTGTGAATGCTTTAAGAATTGTCAGCCAAGTAAAATATTCTATTTGAAATAAGACTATGTCTATACAGTATGTTCTTTTCTTTAATACAGAGCAAGGATATCCGTAAGCAGCTGGCAGTCATCTTCAGTCACTGTGTTTGCTGTACAGCTGCTCCATCTATTCTGTCAGTAAAGGACACACCTACAGCTCAGCTGGGTAATGCAGATCACCACACACCATACTGTACTTACATGTATGCATCATATTCAGCATCAAAAATCTATGATTGTTTATATGTACCATGTCATCCTTACAGATGCTCATTTTCTGAATAACACCGAGATGTCAGATGTGATATTTGTGGTGGAGGGAAGGCCGTTTTATGCCCACAGAGTTCTGCTCATGTCTGCTTCACAGAGGTGGGTCTCTTAATCAAACTGATTTAAATGTAGCACCTTATAATTACTTCTGTGATTAGTTATGCTATATATATGCTCTTCTTTTTTCATATTAGGTTCAGAGACTTACTGAGCCTCTACAGGAGTAATGGCACAGCAGACCGTATGGCCATTGAAATCACTGACATAAAATACAGCACGTTCCAGGTAATCAACAAACCTTGGCCTGAACATACACAAGACAAACATAAAAGAACCATTTTACAGAACTGGTTCAAAGTCAGAGTTGAAAACGTCATTTTCCACAAATTGTTGTATGTACTGTATGCAAACTGTATAATATCCAAGGTACACATTTCTAGTAATTGTGCAGTTAATTCTCATATTGTATTTTCAGAAAGTTTTGGAAGATTTGTCCTCTCCCCAAATTTGTCACTACTGAAACACAGTAATATATAATTTAATAAGAATTATATTGACCTATTAAGATTTTGCTTACATCTTCATTGTAAATAAATATTTGTTCTATTTTATTAATGTTTCCAGAGGTAAATCAATAACAATTAAATTTTAACAACATTTCAACTGTGATTTATAAGATTTTATTCCAGTTTTTCTTTGTAAAAGGCAAAACGTTGATTATACAGATTCCAGACTTAAAGGAACACTCCACTTTTTTTGGAAATAGGCTCATTCTCCAACTCCCCCCGAGTTAATAAGTTGATTTTTACCGTTTTGAAATCCATTCAGCCGTTCTCCTGTTCTGGCGAAATCACTTTTAGCATAGCTTAGCATAGATCATTGAATCCTATGAGACCAATAGCATCACGTTCAAAAATGACCAACGAGTTTCCATATTTGTTGTATTTAAAACTTGACTCTTCTGTAGTTATATTGTGTACTAAGACCGGTGGAAATGCAAAGCTGCGAGTTTCTAGGCTGATTAGATTAGGAACTACACTTCCATTCCGGCGTAATAGTCAAGGAAGTTTGCTGCCGTAATATGGCCGAAGCAGGCGGAGTATTATCAGAAATGAGTTCCCAGCTGGTTTAGCATTTGCACATGTGCTGCGTGGTATTACTGCTCCTGCTTCAGCCATATTACGGCAGCAAACTTCCTTGACTATTACGCCGGAATGGGAGTGTAGTTCCTAATCTTATCAGCCTAGAAACTCGCAGCTTTGCATTTCCACCGGTCTTAGTACACGATATAACTACAGAAGAGTCAAGTTTTAAATAGGACAAATATGGAAACTCGTTGGTCATTTTTGAATGCGATGCTATTGGTCTAATAGGATTCAATGATCTATGCTAAGCTATGCTAAAAGTGATATCGCCAGAACAGGAGAACGGCTGAATGGATTTCAAAATGGTAAAACTCAATTTATTAACTCGGGGGGAGTTGGAGAATAAGCCTATTTCCAAAAAAAGTGGAGTGTTCCTTTAAGGATTCATTAGTTTGAAAATACATTTAACCAAACACTATCATAACATCTTAGTTGACAATTCAGTACACTTTATTTTTAACAACATCCCATGTTTTGGTCGTGACAGCACATTTTCGGTAGTCAAGTCAAGTCAAGTCACCTTTATTTATATAGCACTTTTAACAATACAGATTGTGTCAAAGCAACTGCACAGTATTTAATCAGCACAATAGTGTGTAAGTAACGCATTATTGTAAATAATCAATTTTCAGTTAAAGGCAGTTCATCAATGAATTCAGTGATATCATCCAGTTCAGTTCAAATAGTATACGATATCACTGGAAAGTGTCCCCAACTAAGCAAGCCAGAGGCGACAGCGGCAAGGAACCAAAACTCCACAGGAATGGAGAAAAAAAACCTGGGAGAAACCAGGCTCAGTCGGGGGACCAGTTCTCCTCTGGCCAGACCAAACCAGCAGTTTGTAGTGACAGTAATGTTTTGGTTGTGACCACATCACATTACAGAATTTTAACCCACATACTAAAACACTACTAAAACATACTAAAGTACTAAAAATGTGCATAACTGTACTAATATTTAGTTTATTTCTAATTGAATTGAGAAATGATGACATATTTCGGTCGTGATTGTTATGGTAGTGACAATTTTATAGGATAACACCGCCCCCCCCCCCCCCCCCCGCCCCCCATGGTTAGCTAGCACACTTCTGAACAGTTGTACACATAAAAAAACTAAATATTATGAAATAACTCCCAAAAAAGTGTTTAATTATAGAAAAATGGTGATCGGTAGTGACATTCTTTAAAATTACACACAGATTTTTCATAGTTTTGAACACATTTACCTCAAAATGATGGGGTACTACTAACCATGTAGCTATAAGAGAGAGTGACATTAATATTTTCTGATCAGGGTGTAGTAAAAATCAGTCTCAGCCAATGGACTAAAACATACTCTGTTTTGGTAGTGACATGAAAAATGTGGGATACATTTTTTTTTTTACATTGTTTCCTAATTTACAAGGAAAATATAAAATAAATATTGTTTTTGAACTTTACTTTTTTTAAATTAAAAAGATACTTTTAAAAACAACAATGGAATAAAAGGCAAATATTATTGCAATATCATTTTCACAAGTTGAAACTTAGGGGTTAGGGTTCAGGACAGCCACCTCCCAACTGAAAGTACTCACTAAATGATGATTTTATGTATAGTAAGCTTACTGATTTTTGTAAACATTGCTGTGGGTTTCAATAGATAATTAAATGATTTTAGTAAACATCTAACATTTGAATACTTAACTGCTTTTTAAATGTGTTTTTTGGGTTGTGGGACAGCACCAATTCTATAGAATGGCTCATAACTTAATGCCATTAAAATAGCTTCTAAATGTTTATTTCAGATGATGATGGCACACATGTACTGTGGAGGAACAGAATGTTTAGATGTGTCTGTGTCTGATTTACTAGAGGTAAGAAAGACATGAATGTATATAGTACATATTTCAATACAGTTGAAATATATTTATGAAATTCAGAATAAAAATCTCAATAAAATAGTCATCTAAAGCTGAGAAGCCTTGTATAACACTGTCATATCCTGTGCAGCTTCTGCCCGTGGCCCACTCATTCCAGCTTCCAGTTTTGAAGAGACACTGTGAAATCCTCTGCTCAGAGAGAATCAACCTTAACAATGCTGTGCGCATCTACCAGATCTCCAAAGTACGTACATACAGCTTAGATGAGCATATGAATCATTCCGGCGTCAAGCATCAGTCCTCTAATGTCATCTGTGCTTTATGTGTTATGGAGCAGGTTTGTGAGGCAGTGGAGCTGGCAGTGTTCTGTGAAGGCTTTTTCCTGCAGAACATGGTTGATCTTTTGGACTGTGAGCAGTTTGAGGAGCTGCTGCTGGGTTCTGACTGCAGCACCACAGCGCTGGATCCAGATGTTCTGGATGGGTTTCAGGCTACGCTGGCCTCACGGCTGCACTCACTTTGTGGCCCACGTTGAGTTGGATGGCACGAGGAAAATCATTGGAAATTACAGATGTGGCTTTGCTGCTGTTGGAAAACCTGGTTAACAAAGCGCAGATGTGCAGACAGGCATGTGACGTCCCATACAAACACAGTGTTTAGATGTTTGTTAACCTTCGTAATTCCTATTATGTGTCAGTGGCAATGTTTTAATGGGATGTGTGAGCTATTTATTAGTTTCCAAGACATAAATGGTAAGATAATGTATAAAATGTTTCCTAAATTGTACTTTGGTCACAGATAATGAACTTATGTGTGGATTTAGCTCAGTATAGATAGACTTTAAAGGCTCTATTTTACAAGATACTTGAAGCACACGTGCTTCAGAGGGGAAGGAAGCGCTTTAAAATGCAGTATTTGCGCCCTCCAGTGGTCAAAAGTATCCTACGCTTGCATACAAATACTTCTCAAAAATGTACATAGTAGTATTGTAGATACTTTTGTATTTTCGCATAACTTTAAAGTGTAAATATATTTCTAATATGCAGTAAGGCAATGGTACGGCAGATATGTTGGGATCAATAAAAATAAATTATTTGATATAACATTTTTCATGCAACAATTGAATGGCACATGTAATTTTGAAATGACTAATAAACCAAATCATTTGTATTCTTTGGTGATCCTTGATGTTTGTGTTTTTTAATTGTAACATGTTTAGCATATACAGCAACTACTCTATTTAAAATTGTTTTGGTAATTTAGTTTTTAGAACTGAATAACCAAAGACAAAGAGTCACATGAAAATGCAAATTTTATGACTCATATACAGGCATATGTTTACATAGTTGCCCACATTTTGTTCAAAGATAGGCTGTCATAACAGCAACGCTGTAAATTAAAATTAATTGATTTCACTTAATTAGTCTAGGTATGTCTGAAATGTCCACCTAACATGTGGAATTATTCAATAATAACCACATCTTACCATAAGAGTCTAATTTCTTCTTTTCACTTAAAGGGATAGTTTACCCAAAGATTAAAATGTGATGTTTGTCTGCTTACCCCCAGGGCATCCAAGATGTAGGTGACTTTGTTTCCTCAGCAGAACACAAACGAAGATTTTTAACGAAAACCGGTGCAGTCTGCCAGCCAAATAATGGACGTGGATGGGCACCAAACCTTTAAAAGTAAACAAAAACATGCACAGACAAATCCAAATCACACTCTGTGAGATTATGGGTATGGCGGCTATTCGAAATGGTAATTACTTGCACTTATCCTGATTGTTCAAACCGATTTGCGCAAACTCATCCGGGACTTTTCACTGATTTCCCCTTACGGCGCTTGCATATTCTACGCCAGAGCGCGTGCACATGTGACGTGACTGATGCTAATCTCGTGCTCAGGTCAGATGGACATTGCTGTGTATCAAAGGTAAAAAAATTATATAAATACTGTTCAGTTTCTCGCAAAAACCAATCGTTTCGTGTCTTAGGACATCAATGTATCGTCATGAGTCACAGGGTGTAATTTGGATTTGTCTGTGCATGTTTTTGTTTACTTTTAAAGGTTTGGTGCCCATCCACGTCCATTATATGACTGACAGACTGCACCGGTTTTTGTAAAAAATCTTCGTTTGTGTTTTTCTGAGGAAACAAAGTCACCTACATCTTGGATGCCTTGGGGGTAAGCAGATAAACATCAAATTTTCATTTTTGGGTGAACTATCCCTTTAAAGGTAGCCTATATTTTACTTGACAAATCTAAAAACTTTAATGTTTCCATAAATCCCTCATTAGGGATTGAGGTCAAAAGTATACACCTTGCACAATCTGCAAAATGTTAATTATTTTACCAAAATAAGAGGGGTTATACAAAATGCATGACATTTTTTATTTAGTACTGACCTGTATAAGATATTTAACATAAAATACGTTTACATATAGTCTACAAGAGAAAATAATAGCTGAATTTATTAAAATGACCCTGTTTAAAAGTTTACATACACTTGATTCTTGATACTGTGTTGTTACCTGAATAATCCACAGCTGTTTTTTTGTTTTTGTTTGTTTGTTTGTTTAGCATTAGTTGTTCATGAGTCCCTTGTTGGTCCCGTACAGTTAAACTGCCTGCTGTTCTACACAAAAATCCTTCAGGTCCAACAATTTTCTAAGGTTTTTCAGCTTTTTTGTGTATTTGAACCCTTTCCAGCAATGACTGTATGATTTTGAGATCCATCTTTTCACACTGAGGACAACTGAGGGACTCATATGCAACTATTACAGAAGTTTCAAATGCTTACTGATGATAAAGAAGGAAACACAATGCATTTAGAGCCGGGGGTTAAAACTTTTGGAATGTGAAGATCAGGGTAAATGTAACTTATTTTGTTTTCTGGGAAACGTAAGTATCTTCTGTAGCTTCTAGTCATTGCTAGTTTTACTTGATCTCAGTGCTGCACTCGACACTATAGATCGTAACATACTCATAGATCAATTACATAACTATACAGATATTCAAGGACAGGCTTAGATCCTACCTGTCCAATTGCTACCACTTTGTTCATTTAAACAGAGGGTCATCGCAATTATCACCAGTAAAGAATGGAGTGCCACGCAGATCCAGAAAAGTTAGTTCATGCATTCATGACCTCTAGTCTGGACTGCTGTAATGCACTGCTATGAGGTTGTCCTGCATCTTCAATAAACAAGCTACAGGTAGTCCAAAATGCAGCTGCTAGAGTCTTTACAAGGTCAAGAAAATATGATCATATTAACCCAATTGTACAATCTCTGCACTACCTATTAGGTTCCATATCAGTTACAGAATATTACTACTTACATATAAGGCCCTAATGGTCTTCGACCACACTATAATCCATCACGCTCCCTATGGTCGCAAAACTCTGGACGTTCGGTAGTTCGTAGGATAGCAAAGTCCACTAAAGGAGGTAGAGCTTTTTCACATTTGGCTCCCAAACTCTGGAATAGCCTTCCTGATAATGTCTGGATCAAGAACACCTGAGATGATACCAAACCCCTCAGAGGACCTTATATGATGCCAATCTCGAAACCTCGTTTGATTACGTCATTAACTAATATTAACACGCATCTCTGCCATATGTACACCAACTTAACATAGTCACCACTAGTAAGCTACTACTAAATATATTGTAGAAACTTATTGTAGAAATTTTCTGTAAAGCTGCTTTGCTACGATTTGTATTGTGAAAAGCGCTATACAAATAAACTTGAACTGAATTGATTTGAAAAAAAAAAAAAAAACTTCTGAAGGGCAGTACTAAATAATTATTTTTTTTTACACATCTTCTTTCTGTTCAAAAGTTTACACCCCTGGCTCTTAAGGTGAGGCACTGCAGGTTAATAGGGTAAAAAAAACAAAAAACTAATAGTTATCACTTTACTTACCCAGATGATTTCTCACATTGTTTTGCAGTTTTCTAAAATGTTAGGTTAAAATATGCAAATGAGGCATTGTTTAATGAAATATGCACTAATGTAAGTGCTACTAAAGTGGAGATTTATGGCTGTGTAGGAGAAAAAACTCATTTTGAGAATTATTTTTTTAATAGATAAAGATTTTTTATAGATTCTTTTATAGATAAAGCACTATAAAAGAAACACTAAACAGGGTCTGTTGGGTGTTTTCTTTCCACTAGCCTGAAAAAAAAAAAAAACACTATGAAAAAGCAAAAAGCCCAAAATCGCAAATTTGACAGGTGCATGAAAAATGCGTCCCTCTGTTGTCCTCTGTATGATTTTAAGATCCATCTTTTCGCACTGTCATTATTGGAAAGAGTTTAAATACACAAAAAATGTTGAAAACCCAAAGAATTTGTGTGACCTGAAAGATTTTTCTGAAGAACAGCAGGCAGTTTAACTGTTCAGGACAAACAAGGAACTCATGAACAAATAAATAAATAAATAAAAAACACAGCTGTGAATCATTCCGGTAACAACAAAACTTTTGAACGTGTTTATAATTTTTATAAATTTAACTATTATTTTCTCTTGTGGACTATGTCTTTTTATGTGAAATATCTTATTCAGGTCAGTACTAAAAAAAAAGTAACATGCATTTTGTAGGATTCCTCTTATTTTTCATCTTGTTTAAGGTGTATGTAAACTTCTGGCCTCAACTGTAAAATGTCAGTGATCGCTATTTTCCAAAGCCACAAAATTAGATCATTTAGCCTTAAAGGTGCCATAGAATGGAAAACTGTATTTACCTTGGCATAGTTGAATAATAACAGTTCTGTACATGGACATGACATACCGTGAGTCTCAAACACCATCGCTACCATCGTACAGCAAATATTACGTAAGAGCCACGATCATTAATAGTTACGCCCCAACATTTGCATCGCCCAATCATCAGACGTTCTGCAGCTAGGCTATTGTGAAAAAAACAATAGGACAATAGCGAAAATGGCAGATCACGGGAATAAATGTTATGTTCCTGGTTGTGCAGGGGATGTTAAGTGCAGGGATGGTTGGTGTCTGTACTCAGAAAGCAACGGAAAACAAATAAGGCGTTCTAATAAAATAAGGCGAGCCACTAAAGGGACAAGGTTAGCTTCTTGCTAGCGCTAGCCTGTTACATTGCAGTACATAAGATTTCACTTACCACATAAAAAGAATATGATTTGCAGATCCTGATCACCGCTGACAGCATCTAAACTTGTCAAATGTGGTAAGTACTGCCGCTGTAGTAAAACGTTACACAGAGCACGTGCAATCGCCGATCTCAAAAGTGAAACTAAAAAGTTATCGTGCATTCAAAACAGCAGTTTCAATGCCATGCATATTAATAGTAGCTCGAGCTCCGTAATTAAGCAATAAGGTACGAGAGGCCGTGCTGTATCGTGAATAAATCACAGCTGTAGGGCGTTGTTAGGCACGACGCGAAGCGGAGTGCCTGCAACCCCTTCAGCCGTGATTTATTCACGATACAGCACTGCCTCAAGTACCTTATTGCTTTTATAAAATGGTTACCACACAATAAAAATATTAATATCAAAAATATATATTAATTTATATATATTAGGTTGTACGTTTTCATGAAGTAAAATCATTAACTGCCTTCCGCTGTAAAAAGTAGTCCCTAACTGCTAAAGCTTTGTTTACGTTGCTAAGGGTGGTTGCTAAGGATGTTCAATGATACACAGAACGTTGAGTGAAGCGGTCGTAGCCGTGCTGTATCGTGAATAAAACACAGCTGCTGACCAATCAGAATTGAGGAATGGAACTAACCGTTTTATAATTAAATATATATTCCTCCATGTGTTTCCTTACTGCTGTGTGAGAGCGAGCTGCTTTGTGAGACAGCCAATCAGAGCAGAGCTCCTCATTATTATTCAGGAACCTTCCAAATAAGGTAATAACAGACCATTTCATTCTAGGGACAAAACCTAGGGTTGTAAATGGACCTGTAAAACCGTTTGTGGAGAATTTTTTGCCCTTTCCTATGCCATATACCTTCTATGTAGATAGAGAACAATTTAAAATATTGTATAAATGCATTCTATGGCACCTTTAATAATGTTTCGACTGACAACCTTACTAAAATTAGCCTAAGCTGCTTGGCTGGTTTAAGCTGGAAGTAGCTGGTTTTAGCTGGTCTGTCTGCTGGTCTCCTGTTCTGACTAGCTAAAACCAGCGACCAGCTGAAACGACCAGCTTAGGCCAAGAGTGCTGAAATTTTGTGCCATTTATGGTCAAGAAAAAAAGTTAAATAAATAAGGTGAGGGGATGGTCATTTCAGAGAAAACATCAAACACACATACAACGTCCCAAAGTCAATGGATTTATTTCCGTTGCACTGAAGTTGTTCACAGTAGTTACAAGGGGATACATTAGCGGCGATTCTATTTTTCCCGCTCGGTATTAATCAAATCCGTGATACATTACAATCCAGCTTTGCTCCTTTTTTCTCCCAAAGTACAAAATAGGAAGGACAACAATGTGTATTGCTTAGATTACATCTCCGCTTATTCTCCACGCCGTATGTTCCCATAAGTGATGGTGTGTTATGGCATCCCAGACCCCCATCCCGAGAGCATGATGCAGCAGAACACATGGCGAGAAAGCGTTCACGATAAGGGAGATGAGAGAAAAACGACCAACTGAAAATGAAGACATGATAACGGAGGAAACAAGTCGATGGTGATGCAAAAGGCGAAGGGGAGGAGAAATCTAACATCCACAACATCATGCAAATTAAAGCCGAATGTCGGACATGCAATACGAGAGATAGAGTCAGGAGCAGCAGGATCCCCTTGATGGTTTTAAGAAAGTCGTTTGCCCAAAGTTGTCTATTTACAACATGTGATTTGAGCTCGTCCACCTGTTTTACACGCACAATGAGATGAGTGACAAATATCAATACTTCGTTATCCCTCACCCCCCACCCTAAAGAGGCTAGTCTACATTCTTAAATTACCAGTAAATAATTTAACATATACTACAAGCTCTTTAATCTGGTCAAAGCTGGGAAAGAAAGAGTGCTTCATTCACAAAATCGGATAAGTGTTATCGTACACAAAACACAAGATCCTTCAAACAATCGCATGAGTCGCCCTGATGCAAACAATAAAATCTCCACCACCCGGTTTTGGATATATAAATATTCCCCAGCTGAATAAATAAAAAAAAAAGACAAAAATGCATAAATAAGTTACAAAAAAGGGTAAAAGGTCTCTGAATCCTGCAGATGTTTCTCAATAAAAATTAAACACAAATCCAAATAAATACAAATCCAAAATTGACATCATGAGTAACCCTCGAATACATTAAGCATAATTGTCATTCAAAACTAACATTTCATGAACGCTACATGAGAAAAAACAGGATGTGGCAACACAATTCATCTAAGCAATGTCACTGATAGACATTTGTTACATAAGGAATATTTTCAGTCTGTACAACAGAATAGATCATTTACTGTGACGCCCCCCCCCCTCCCACCCCCGTGTCCCAGTCCCACGACCCACCCCCGAAAGTTCATCCCCACCATTCTTCAAATAGGATCTCCAAATCTTGTACAGCAATGACACTGAGTCCATAAAATGTTTTAAATTCTTCATTTCACAAAGAAAGACTACATTGAAAAGAATACAATCCAACAACGGTCCTCGAGGGCAACTCCTCAAACACGTGCGTCATGATATCCAGAGTTCCAGTCGCCGTTTGTCCTTTTGTAACGATGTCCTGTATGTACGGCTTTGTGTTTGTGTGTGCATCAGCAGAGAACGGGGAGGAAAATAGACGAGCAAGGATTAAAAAAAAAAAAAAAGATGAACTGTGGGTTAGCTTAGTGAGATTTCATAAACATCTTTATTTTAAGGCTTCACTCCAAATCCTTGGACGTGTGTGGCTGTATGTACAGTAGCTGCAGGAGGAAGGAGTTGAGGAATAGTTTGGAGCTCTTGTTGGTGTTTGGGGTGTTTAGATGCATCAGAATGAGGAGTTTCCCTCAGCTGCTTGTACTGAACTTCCTGTGTAATGTGCCCTCCTTCAATGTGCCATACATGAATCTTGTGCAAGAGCAGGACTTGGGGCTTTAACACGTTTTCTGGATAATTCCTGGTAGCAGAAATAAATAAAGGCATCATAAAACAGAACATAAAGAGACACCGTGAAGAACAAACAACACTGGAGAGACAAAAATAAAAACAGGCGAGTGTGTCTGTATGCGCCTTTTGTAAAGTGTCGGGTCAGTACGTACAGTACTTCAATATTCATTCCTTTTATATAAAACTTTGTAGAGGCTTTCAGTATCCTTTCTTTTATTTTTTATTTTAAAACTAGTAATCTAGTTTTTCTCCTGGTTTTAAGGTTGTTCCTGTGTCCCAACTGAAGGTGCCATCTTGGCTTTGTCTTGGCCAGATGAACATTTGGAGTCATTAGGCTCGGGCTCATGTCTCTTGCTGTTGGCATGCTTGGGCGTGCCGGGCGGATGGGACACCTGCCCGTTCTTCTCGTCTGAAAAGAGCTGTTTAATTACGTCAAAGAAGTTACTCAATGGGCTGCCTGGGTGCACAGACGGGAGAAGAGGAGAACAACAAGAGAGAGAGAGAGAGAGAGAGAGACAGAGAACAAATACATGAACAATGAGGATCACAGACGAGGCAAGGTGAGATGATGAGAGGCAGGACGAGACTGCATTAACTGGAGACAACAAGCCATGTATCAGAACACACTGACACGGATACAGCACACATCTGCAGGCATGTTCAACTGTTTGACAGTACAGCTGTATTACTGTTCAAAGGTCTTATTGTGGTAGTGAGTATCTGTGGCTGGGCAGTCTCCATTTGATCTGTGATCATCACTGGATGGAATGGAAAGATGTGACAGTGTTGATTCATTAGAAACGAAATTTAAGGTAGATGGTCAATGACGTAGATAATGAAGAATTTAGCAAATGCTGTATATGGTAGGGTAGGCTATATAATAGAAATTAGTGGTGTAAAAATGCATGAGTACACCTAACAATGAACGGTGTGTGATTGATTCACTCAAAAGAACTGGTTAGTGAATCAGACGACTCTGGTCGTGCTGTATGTTTTTGATTTACTTGAAAGAACCAGTTCACAATATTAATTTGTTCAGGAACTGAACTGACAGTACTGATTGTGCTGCATGCTTTTTAATCTTTTAAAATAGCTGGCAATCTGGTTGCGCTGTATGTTTTTGATTTATTTTTTTAAAGAACCGCTTCTTAATAAACATTTGTTCATGAATTGAATTACTCTGATCATGATGTATGCTTTTGATTTACTTAAAAGAACAGGTTTACAAGAATCAGTTTTCGGTGAATCAATCTACACTGGTCATACTGTATGATTCTGATTCATTATTAGAACAGATTCATAAAAATCAATGATTTGTGAATTGGACACTGGTCATGCTGCATGTTTCTGATTCATTTAAAAGAACCAGTTCATAAGATTTTATTTGATTTTTTTGTAAATCAGACTACACTGGTTGCACTCTAAGTTTCTAATTTGATTATTAAAACGGGTTCATAAGAATCAATCATTTGTAAATTAGACTACGCTGGACACGCTGCATGTTTTTGATACACTTAAAAGAACCAGTTGTGTGTGTTTTTTTTTTTTTTTTTGTGAATCAGGTTACACTTGCCGCTCTCTATGTTTTTTTTTTTTTATTCACTTAATAAAACCGGTTCATAAGAATGTTTTTTTGTGTGAATCAGACTACACTGGCCGCTCTATATGTTTTTGATTCACTTAATAGAATGGGTTTAAAAGAATCAATTATTTGTGAATCAGACTTCACTGTTTGCACTATATGTTTCTGATTCTCTTCTCAAAAGAAACAATCAGAAAAACTGAATTTAACTACTCTGGTCATGCTGCATGTTTTCGATTTACTTGGAATAAAAATAATTTCATGATTCACAGAAAAATAATTTCATGATTCATGTTTTTTTTGTGCATCAGACTACACTGCCCACTCTCTGTTTTTAATTTACTTAATAGAACAGGTTCAAAAGAATCAATCATTTGTGAATCAGACTTCACTGTTTGCTCTGTATGTTTTTGATTCACTAAATAGAACAGGTTCATAAGAATCAGTAAATTTTTAATTAGACTACACTGGTCATGCTGCATGTTTTTGATCCTCTTAAAAGAACTAGTTTATAAAAAAAAAAACCATTTCTTTTTTTGTGGATCAGAATACACCGGCTGCTCTGTAAGTTTTTGATTCACTGAATAAAACAAGTTCAAAAAAATCAAGCGTTTGTAAATCAGACTTCACTTGTTGCACTGTATGTTTCTGATTCACTTAACAGAACAGGTTCATAAGCATTAACTGTTTGTAAATCAGACTTCACTGGTTGCACTTTTTGATTCACTTAAAAGAACTGGCTCATTATAATTATGTTTTTGTGAATCAGATTACACTGGTCACTCTGTATGTTTTAGATTCACTTAATAGAACAGGTACATCAATCATTTGTGAATTAGACTTAGATGTTAGACTAGATGTTGGTCATGCTGCATGGTTTTGATCCACTAAAAAAAAGTTCATACGAATATTTTTTTGTGAATCAGACTTCACTAGCCACTTTCTATGTTTTTGATTCACTTAATAGAACAGGTTCAAAAGAATCAAACGTTTGTGAATCAGACTTTACAGGTTGCACATGTTTCTGATAAACTTTATTATAAATTTTACTACTCTGGTCATGCTGTATGTTTTTGATTCACTTAATAGAACTGGGTTATAATTTTTTTTTCTTTTTTTTTCGTGAATCAGACAACACTGGTTGCACTGCATGTAAGTTCATGCATTTGTTTTTTATAAGAATTATTCATTTACAAATCAGATGACACCGGTTATACTATATACTATATGTTTCTGATTCACTTAAAAGTTTATTGAATCAATTTACATGCTCTGTGTTGTTTAGTTCAATTGGACTACACTGTTTGGGGCATATGTTAGTGACCCTGTAAATGTTGCTAAAACAATTGTACTGAATGAGTCATGAACAAATGATTTCATGATATTGCATGATTTAAATTCAGTAAAGAGTCACAATTAAATAGAGCATACATTTACACCCTGGTACATATACAGCTAAATGTATTTATGCTAAATTCTTCATTTCTAATTCAGATCAAAGGCCAAAAATGAAATCTCATAAATGGCTTGAAATGTAGTGGTACAAATTGTTGCAGATTCTGAATACACCTGACAGCTGGCCCAGAAGGATTAACTACACACCCTATTTGACACCAACACAGGCTTGCAAACCATCACCTCTTTTTCCAATTTCATAAGTGACTGAGCAGCAGAGGCCCGATAGCACAAGCTGTAACATGGCAGACCACGGCCTACGTGAACACTAGAGTAGATTGCTTTAGTTCCAGAGCTTGTCTCTGAGTCTCTCAATACAATCTGGACTCCTCTCAACATCATGACAGAAAGCTCGAAACTGCCGCTTCCCTAGAAGACAGGCTGCTTTGCCACAGCCTAAGAGACTCGCAAAGAGACATGACAGCTGTGGCAGCTTTGAGACACAGCATTTCTACTGTGAGCCATTACAAATGTTCATCTCCGTTTAGCTTTATACTGGGCAACTATTGCAGACACAGAAAATGACCAGTGCAACATGGCTATTTTTCTCTTATGGGGCATGTGCTGAGCTCCAGTGAAATAGCTCTAGGCTAAAGACAATGGATTTATGTCTCGCCCACATGATAAAATCATATTTGTAGCTAGAATGTTCCTGAATTTAACCCCACTAGATAAGCCAATCTGAACTGACAACAAAAGCAGCTGTAAACTAGCTATAAAATTTGTGTTTTACTGTATTGTTGCTAAGATCTTGTGTATGCCAGTGAGATTACTTGACAAATAATTGCTAATAATTACTATTCCTTCAAAACTACAACTAATCCAACAGTAAACACATACCAGACTTCACTGTTGCTTGTTTTAATGCTCCTATTGTATTTATAAGGCCCTACATAAGTAGGTCACGCTGAGAAAACTAGTCCCGTTAGGATTCTGCCCCTCATTATACAGCGATTGCTTCTACTGTAAAAGTCCCAAATGATCAACATGAAAGAAGTGTCTCGAGAAAGAGGTGCTGAGATAACATGCTAACATAAAAGCTCAAACATCATCTTCAAATAAAAAAACCTGGTTTAACACATTCATAAGCGGTGCTGATTAAATGTTTAAATTAATGAGGCCTTTCACCAAAGTGATTCAGATGCAACAGTTGACCCACAAAATCCAAGTAAAATGATGCAAGAATTGAATACGGAGAGAAAAACAACATGAAGAATGTATGAAGCGTTTTCACTCCAGAGAATTTAAACTTTCATGGATTGAACTATCAAGTGAGATCATGCATTCACACTCCCAAACACACACACATCTCTGCATATTTCAAATTTAAAGAGATAGTTTATCCAAAAATGACATTTCTGTCATCAGTTCCTCACCCTCATGTTGTTTCAAACCCATAAGACTTTTCATACTTTTATGAAGAGATTTGTTTTTTCTATTCCAAGTACAAAGAGTTTTATAGGTTTGAAAAGACACGAGGATGAGTAAATGATGACAAAAATGTCATTTTTGGGTGAACTATCCCTTTAAAGGGTCTCTGTGTTTAAGTGCCACGCATTGCACAGCGTGTGTATGATAAAGTGACGTACACTGTGGCAGAAGAGTTAAAATAGACCTCTTACCACCCTTTGAACGCTTTCCTGTCAAAGGAACATGACATATTACTGTAACATGTCCAATCAAATCATATATTCAGCCTAAAATGACATTCTCAGTGCACCCCATTGACTTTACAGTAACGACATGAACTCAGTGATTCAACCTCCTTGCACAGATGTTTATTACGTTGCCACATCTGTTGAGAGTGAAGCATGCTGGTGCTCACTGCTGTGCAGGTCTGCTCACGGTCAGTAAGGACACTCAAGCTCTCATGCCCATTCACTCAACAGCCGCCATGACCAACAGCAGTGGGAGAGCAGGGGGGTGAAGGGCAAAGCCAGGGGGAAGGGAAGGGCGTGATTGACAGGGTGAGAGGATGGCACATCTTTAAAGCTACACTGGTGGTGGGTCACGATCCTGCTAACAGCTCTCTTCTTTAAGACAGTCCAAATGCACAACATGAATGTAATTGCATAGCCTGATTTATGGATATTTTTAGAATGAGGCATTGACAGAGAAGGGTTTTGTTTGAAAACAGGCTACTATTTTTTGAAGTATGCAGAATGTAGGTTATACTTTGCACAATAATATTTTTGTATGAAGCATGAAATACATAGATGACTTGTTTGACAAAATATAAATATACAGTATGCACCGTATGAGGTATTGCACTGAATGTAACTCACAAAAAAAGTCCAAACTGACCTTCCGTATTAAGAGTAATGAATGAATACTAGCACATTACCATTACACTGTACACTGCCTACTACTTTCAAAAGACAAAGAATTGAATGGAAAGTTCACTCAAAAATGAAAAATCTGTCATTAATTACTCACCCTCGTGTTGTTCCAAACCCATAAGATCTTCGTTCATCTTTGGAGCACAACTGACACGTTTAAGGCCCAGAAAGGTAGTAAGGACATTGTTAAAATAGTCCATGTGATATCAATGGTTCAGTGTTATTTTTGTTTTCTGTGACCACAAAAATTATTCTCATAACTTCATAAAATTACATTTGAACCACTGATGTCACATGGACTATTTTAATGATGTCCTTACTACCTTTCTGTGTCTTGAACATGGTAGTTGCACTGCTGTCTATGCAGGGCCAGACAGCTCTCGATTTCATCAAAAATATCTTAATATTCGTTCGGAAAATGAACGAAGGTCTTATGGATGTGGAACGACGTGAGGGTGAGTAATTGAACTATCCCTTTAAAGCTGGAATACAGTACATGACTTTTGCCAATATTTGGGCTCTGATTTTTAGTTTGGACAAGTCAACGCTAGTTGCTCAAAGTCAGAGCCAGTCTGCAGATCTGAGCTGACAGATTTCACAGAAAATCAGAAAATAGTGTTTTATAGGCACAGACTTTGATTTTGTTAGCTTCTGACAATGATTCAGTTGAAGGACATCAGGCATGTATACACTACGAGTCAAAAGTTTTTGAACAGTAAGATTTTAAAGTTTTTTTTAAGGAAGTCTTCTCTGCATTAATTTTGAAATATTTATACTATTTAAAATAACTACTTCAATATATTTTAAAATATAATTTATTCCTGTGATTTCAAAGATGAGTTTTTAGCATCATTACTCCAGTCACATGATCCTTCAGAAATCATTCTAATATTCTGATTTGCTACTTAAAAAAACATATTATTAATAATAAATAATAATAAAAAAATATTTTAAAAATTATATTAATAATAATAATAATAATAATAATAATACAATGTATCTTAAAAAGCAAATCAGCATATTAGAATGATTTCTGAAGGACCATGTCACACTGAAGACAGGAGTAATGGTGCTGAAAATCTTGATTTGATCACAGGAATAAATTAGATTTTAAAATATATTCAAATCGAAAGCAGTTATTTTGAATAGTAAAAAATATTTCACAATATTACTGCTTTTACTGTATCAGGATCAAATAAATGCTGTTTTTGGATCAAATAAATGCAGGCTTGATAAGCAGAAGAGAATTCCATAAAAAAACATTAAAAAAAACTTTTGACTGGTAGTGTATTCTCAGTCAGTTTTAAAACACATGCAACAAGGCGCATGTTTCCACATGAGGTCATTGTGTTCTGAACTACTCAAAAAGTCCTCGGTCTTTATTCGTATACAGATATTGATCAGATATTAATACTGATCAGATATTAAAAGTTTTACAGTCTATTCCAGCCTTTACGTAACTCTAAACATTACAGGCAGTGATTAAATCATCATTTCTGAACTAAATCTGTGTTTGTCCCGTTTAATAAAATATCCACTACATAGATTCCCTTTGAGTATTCCATTACACTAGAATTGGCAGTCATCCAGGTATTTTGTGCTTATTGTGCACAGTAGACATAATGCAAAATGATATTATGGTATTATGAACTCCCTTTTATATATTACTCAGTGATATTGCTTTGGGGCTGTCCAGCAGAGGGAGCTGTAACAGGCTCTTCACCATGTGCACAAACAGCCATGTGGGAAGACAGGCAGAGGATCTCTCTGTTCTTTCATTTCATCATCTCCAGCAGGAACCACAGTCTAGCCCATCACATTTCTCCTTGTAGAATGACCAATTTGAAGCCACAATCATTTACTTGGGACACAGGTTTGATTTAGATATCTGTAAGAAATTTCCTGGATATGTATATGTAACCCTTGTTGTACAGGCGAGTGTGCTCTAGCATGCACTGTGAGTGTGTGTGAATGCTAAGGAGAATGTGTGCATGTGTGCCAGTGCCTTGCAATGCAATTCTGTGCAAAGTGCTTTGATAAGGTCAAATGTGTATTTCCAGCACCTTTAGATAAGACATCACATCCGACATAATGGAACGGTGGATACATTGTATCTAATCCTGTGAGAAGTTTATTTTCATATTAACAATCTGACAGCATGTCTTTGAAACCACCTCTAACAAGCATTTTAAACACTGGAAAGACTCATTTGACCTTGATGGGTGTGTGCAGCGTTCAGTGCTCTGCAAGGGTGGGCTAGGCGCCATGCATGTTCAGGATGCTGTGTAAGAGAGCAGAAAGAGAGAGAGAAAAAGCCAGAGAAAGAGGTGTGTCAGTGAAGTGATTGGCCACTCACCAGACAGCTGCTGGACACCAGGCTGGTCATGTGTACTTAACAACTGAGCCTGAATCGTTTCCACCACCCGTTTGAAGCGTCGGCTGGGACCTGCCAGGAACACACACACACACACACACACACACACACACACACACAGAAATCCATTTGAATGTTTTACAATGATCCTGTACAAACTGTTACATGCGTGTCTTTCGAAATGAATGCACATTTATGCTGACACATCCTGGGTTTATTCCCCCTAGCGGCTGCCTCATAAAGTCTAATGGGATGGGGCTGATTTTTATGGTGCATTCAGCCCACGGCGGAGTTTATGACACGTGCACACACATGCACTTTAAAATGTGTGACTTTAAGAACAAGATTCAATTCGTTTGTAGCCCAGAGAGCAAAAAAGAGCGAGGGGGAGAATGAAAAGCGAGGGACAGGGTTTGCAGTAATGGCACCAGCGGTGCGGGATCTTTTTGGATTGTCCTTTGAAACACAGCAGGTTGAAAAGGCATAGTGATTACCAGGAGGCAAAAAGGCCTCTTTTAGTTTAATTTTTTCCATTACCCCCTCGAGCAGTTGGTCTATTTTCAGCGTCTTCGTAAGAGAGGGGGAGTGTAATGGAGGAAGGGATTGCTAGCGGAATGAGAGAGAGGGAGAGAGAAAAAAAAATTTCTCTCACCACTGCGAGAGACAAAGTTCAACATCATCAAGCAGCCTCTCCATCACCCACACACATCCCTCTGCATTTCTATTGGCTGCTAGCAAGTTGATGACATCAAAATGGGCTTCTCACTGTCGGCATGGTTACCTGAGAGCAGTGTGAAAGTGACAGAGTAGATGCCGTTCTCCTTGGTGGCAGCCGTGCTTTCGGTGTAGGTGATGTCCACCTGGAACTTCACTGGTTTTTGGAACACGGTGGGGCCGGCCGTGGACTTGTATTCTGCCCGGAAACTCGTCTGAGACACCACACTGTGGCTGAGGCTGGGAATCTGAGAGAAAAAGATTTTAAATATCTTAAAGAAACTATTCACCCCTAAAATTAACATTCTGTAGTTATTTACTCCTCTGATGCCGTGCTCTATGTGTGGCGATCAAAAACGACCCCCTTTTTTAAATATTCTGTATTTCAGTTTAATCATGTTTTATTTCATATTTTGTATTTTTAGTAGGGCTGTCAATCGATTATTTTTTATTAATCGCATGGTTGTCATGAGTTAACTCGCAAATAATCGCACATTTTTATCTGTTCTAAATGTACCTTAAATTAATACTTTTTAAAACTCTAATCAACATTGGCATGGACAAATATGGATGCTTTAAGCAAATATGTGACCCTGGACCACAAAACCAGTCTTAAGTCGCTGGGGTATATTTGTAGCAATAGAAAAATACATTGTATGGGTCAAAATTATTGATTTTTCTTTTATGCCAAAAATCATTAGGAAATTAAGTAAAGATCATGTTCCATTAAGATTTTTTGTAAAATTCCTACTATAAATATATCAAAATGTAATTTTTGATTAGTAATATGCATTGTTAAGAACTGAATTTGGAGAACTTTAAAGGTGATTTTCTCAGTATTTTGATTTTTTGCACCCTCAGATTCCAGATTTTCAAATAGTTGTATCTCGGCCAAATATTGTCCTATCCTAACAAACCATATATCAATAGAAAGCTTATTTATTGAGCTTTCATATGATGTATACTCATATGATGTTTTAAAATTTAACCTTATGACTGGTTTTGTGGTCCAGCGTCACATATATGTTTATTATTAGTGAAACCATACTTGACATAGAAGATGAAGACTAGACATGTTTCAAACGTCATAGATGTTTTTTCAAATAACTTGTTCATGTCTATTCGACACATGAAAAAAAAAAAAGAACATAGAAATACCAGGTTCCTATTACTTCTCTTTCTTTGCACTGAGCAATTTACTTAAACAAGCCTGTTTATATTATTTGCCGGACAGGGCAGCTCACTTCTTCTGAACATGCAAAATGTACATTTATTATTACATTTGTTTGCCTCTTGGTGCCCACATACTGTAATTTGATGCAGCCAAGTTCTCAACAAAACTGTTTCCATGTTATTATTTTTTATTTTTTTACTTTTTAATGTATTGTTTTGGTTATAATGTACTGATTCGAGAGCCCGGTCTCATGAAAATGCGTACTAGTAGCACGGTTTTCTGTTTCTATTTGGCGTGCTATTAATAAACTTTGGCGTGCATATGATATGCATGTGTTTGACGTGCATATAATACGCAGTTTTCGCTTGCATACTCGTATGTGGCTTTACGCATCAATCCCACAGCACTAATCCTAACGTAGACAGACTCCGCTTGCATTCATTCAATATGGCAGAAGTGTCAGTACGCACGAAAAAGTGCAAGTACGCAATATCTGCGCTGCCGCTCCACTGCCGCTCGCTGAACAGAGCAGACGCAGATATAAAGAGAGGTGCGCGCGCATTGGGAGACCTCGCGCTCGTTCTGCAAAACCGGAGAACCTCAGAGACTATATTAGGTTTGTCCAATTATGTGTTTATGTATTATTGCTAGACACTTTTCGCTAGGTTGGCAACACTGTGTATCCATTTCTTTAACTATGGGCTAGGTAGTGGGTCAAACAGAAAATGCGCACTGCATTAATCGTGCACGTTAATAAAATTAGTGCCATTAAAATGAATTTGCGTTAACGCGTAATTAACGCGTTAATTTTGACAGCCCTAATTTTTTAGTTATTTTAGGGTACTGAATTATATTTTATGAGCACAGATATGAAAATGAAATGTCCATATGTCCAACTTAAAGGGTTAGTTCACCCAAAAATTTAAATTAGCCCATTTTTTACTCACCCTCCAGGCATCCAAGGTGTATATGACTTTCTTATTTCAGATGAATGGAATCAGAGTTATATTAAAAATTATCCTGGCACTTTCAAAACAAGGATTTGTAAAGAAAAATGTCGGAGGATTTCGATATAAGCCAAGAGGAGTTTAAGTTTTCCTTTGCTTCTGTAACAAACGCTGTTTTTGCGAGACCCAGCGCTTCCATGTACAACTAGTTGGTGCAAGCTAGATTAAAGTGATCATTAAGATTTAAATATGGATAGTTTTCTTACACAAATGCATCGATTCACTACAGGAGGCCTTCATTCACCCCCCAGAGTCATGTGAGGCACTTTTTATTATGGATGGATGCACTTTATTTGACTTGTTTTGGACTGATGAAGAGAAACACCCGCCCATGCAATTCTAAAGCTTGGAAGTGCCAGGAAAAATTTTAACATACTCTCTGATTGCATTCATCTGAAAGAAGTAAGTCATACACCTAGGATGTCTGGAGGATAAGTAAATTACTATGATATGTTCTGGGTGGATGAGGAAGGACGTTTACATAGTGCATACGCCTGTGAGCCTTGCGAAAACCAACGTTTGTTTACAGGAGCAAAGAAAGCAAAGCTTCCTTCTCCTTTTGGCTTATATCGAAATCCTCCGACATTTGTCTTTACAAATCCTCAGTTTTTACTTCTAATTCGTAACCATTGTTTCATTTTGCTCGCTTCACTGCGTGTCCGCGTTCATCACTTCATGTGCTCTTGTTAGTGCAAGCTAGAGAAAAGTGATTATCACACTTTAAATATATATATATATATATATATATATATATATATATATATATATATATATGTTTATCACAAAAATGCATCTATTCGAACTTTTTATTATGGATGGATGCACTTTATTGGACTTGTTTTAGACTGTTGAAAAGAAACCATTGGCATTATAATGCTTGGAAGAGCCAGAACAATTTTTAACATAACTTTAATATAATTGGATTCATCTAAAAGAAGGAAGTCATATACACCTACTGTAGGATGCCTTGAGGGTGAGTAAATAATGGGCTAATTTGCATTTTGAGTGAACTAACCCTTTAAAATGTCGGAAATCTTGAATGCTTTGGAATACAGACTTACATTTAGTCACTATTCAAACAAGTAGTTTACGTTTATTGTTATGAAATATGCACAAAAATACTGTTTTTTTTATTTATTTTTTTTATATGAAATGTGTTTTCCAAAACATGTTTTACTCTAAAACTGGAGGGAAAAAAAATTGCATTCCAAAATTTAAGTTGATATCACATAAAAAATGAGCTTCATTCACATTTTCACTAGATGAACTTAGTTTCCCTTTAGTTTCCAATTTCGATTTTGACTGACCTTGAGAAGTACAAGTGTGACTATTTTTAGGACCACAATTTTCCAATCGTATTCATGACTTTTTCCCCCACAAGTCCCAAAACCTTTACCAAGTCCATACTATTCCTATGAAGAGGTATTACTAATTTCTTTGGAAAACCAGTGACTTTCTTTCTTCAAAAGGTAAGTTTTTAATATTAAATCCTGGATATTCTTTTCAATATAATGACAGTGAAGGAGAGCTTGGGCTGTCAAGTTCCAAAAATTACAATAAAGCTCTTTAAAAGTGGTCCATATGACTTTTCTGAAGTCATATGATTTGTGTGAGGAACAGGCTGGAACTTGTTATTCACTGAAAATCTTGACGTCCATCCTAGCTCTTTTTTGTGCATTCATGAGTTAAGTGATATCAGATTTGCCAACAAATCTTTATTTTGAGTCAGATATTTCCAATCAGTTAGTTGATACAGTTCACAAAACTGGTCAGAATGATGTGTTCAACTCTGAACTAACTGACTCAATGATTTGGTCGCAGAGCTTAACAGCCCACTAGAGCAGAAGATTATCAGTGAATAAATTCAATGCTGTTCTGTAGTCACACAGAGCAATCACTTGGCTTTAGAAGAATTTAAATGTGACCCTGGACCACAAAACCAGTCATAAGGATACATTTTTTAAAAGTATGGTTTGTTAGGATAGGACAATATTTGGCTGAGATACAACTATTTGAAAATGTGGAATCTTAGGGTGCAAAAAAAAAAAAAATCTAAATATTGAGAAAATCACTTTTAAAGTTGTCCAAATGAAGTTTTAGCAATGCGTTTTACTAATCAAAAAATTAAATTTAATCATGGTAGGAAATTTACAAAACATCTTCATGGAACATGATCTTCACTTAATACCCTAATGATTTTTGGCATAAAAGAAAAATCAATCATTTTGACCCATACAATGTATTTTTGCCTATTGCTACAAATATTACCTATGCTACCTAAGACTAAGGTTTTGTAGTCCAGGGTCACAAATATAGCACACAAGACTGAAACTTCTGATATTTTTATGCTGCTTTTGCATCTTTTTTACCTCACAAAAGTAAAAGGTTTGGAACGAGATTAGTGTGAGTAAATGTTGACAACTGACATACTCATTGGAGACTTACAGAGAGAAAGGCGTGTACAATATCTGCTTTGATGGAGCTCAGAGGCTTGTCCCGAATCACCACAAAGATCTGCTCCTCCTTTTCGAGGTTAATAAAATTTCCAAACCAAGATTTTTTGGCAAGTCTGTAAAGAAGAAAAACATATGAAAAATACATATAAACATCACTCAAATCACATGCATCAATCAATATACAATTACATTGCATGCTGTCACATACAAAACATACTATAATTGAGAACTGAAATTTCTTTAGTGTCACTAACATTTGCATCATTTTCAAGAACACATTTTCTGCTCTTCATACAGTTGAAGTTTATATACACCTTGTAGAATCTGTGAAATGTTAATTATCTTACCAAAATAAGAGGGATCATACAAAATGTGTTATTTTTTTATTTAGTACTGACCCAATTAAGATATTTAACAAAGTCTACAAAAAAATAATAGTTGAATTTATAAAAATGCCCCCGTTCAAAAGTGTACATACACTTGATTATTAATACTGTGTTGTTACCTAAATGATCCACAGCTGTGTTTTTTATTTGTTTATTTATTTTTCTGTTCATGAGTTCCTTGTTTTTCCTGAACAGTTAAACCGCCCACTGTTGTTCAGAAAAATCCTTCAGGTCCCACAAATTCTTTGTTTTTTTAGCATTTTTGTGTATTTGAACCCTTTCCAACAATGACTGTATGATTTTTAAATACTTTTTTTTTTTTTTTTACACTGAGGACATCTGAGGAACTATATGCAACTATTACAGAAGGTTAAAATGCTCACTGATGCTTCAAAAGGAAAAACGATGCATTTAGAGCCACGGGGTAAAAACTTTTTGAATTTGAAGAGCAGGGTAAATTTGACTTATTTTGTCTTCTGGAAAACATGCAAATATCTTCTGTAACTTCAGAAGAACAGTACTAAATGTAAAAATTGTTTTTTAGGCAAAATAAGAAAAATTTACACATCCTTATTCAGATCAAAAGTTTAAACCCCCGGCTCTTGATGCATTATTTTCCTTCTGAAGCATCAGTGAGCATTTGGATCTTCTGTAATAGTTGCATATGAGTCCCTTAGTTGTCCTCAGTGTGAAAAGATGGATCTCAAAATCATATAGTTATTGTTGGAACTTGGGTTCAAATACACAAAAAAACTGAAAAGCCAAAAAAATCTGTGGGATCTGAAAGACTTTTCTAAAGAACAGCAGGCAGTTTAACTGTTCAGAACAAACAAGAGACTCATGAATTAACATTTTGCAAATTCTGCAAGGTGTATGTAAACTTTTGACATCTTAATGCACCACATTTGAAAGGTTTTGGGGTCAGCAAGTTTTTTTTTTTTTGTTTTTTTTTGTTTTTTTTTTGGAAAGCAGTGTTTTATGCTCACCACGGCTGCATTTATTTGATCATTTGAAGATATAGTAAAAAATTTAATATTTTACAAAAAATATTACAAAAATATATATTTCCATGTGAACACATTTTAAAATTAGATTTTTTTCCTGTGATGGCAAATCTAAATTTTAGACAGTCATTACTCCAGTGTTCAGTGTCACATGTTACTTCAGAAATCATTCTAATATGCTGATTTGGCACTCAATAAACATTTACAATTATTAATGGTGAAAACTGTTGTGCTGCTTTGCTATTTTTTGTAACAGCCATGATACATTTTATTTAGGATTTTTAATGAAATGACAGTTCAAAAGAGCAGCAATTATTTGAAATAAAATTATTTGTAATCATATATCTTTTTAAGGTCACTTTTGATCAATTTAATGCATCCTTGATTGATAAAAGTAAAATCTTATTGATTCCAAACTTTTGAAATGTGTATATTTCAGCTTCACCAATAAAGTGGAACAGTTGGCAGATATACTTCAGACCATCAAAAGTTAAGTTCCATTTCAAAAGTGTTGGTTCACAGTGAAATCATAACGGTGGAGGTTTCCTCTGACAGTTCCTGCCTAAAGTAAATAACGCATTTCTTAGGAATATTCCAGACATTTCTACAGAGCTTGGCTGAATTTCCTCTCGGAGTGAAATACAGAATTCTGAACGCTGTTGAGATGGGAGTTAGTAAGCTGTCAGTCAGTCAGCTGGTATGTCTCTTGGAGACAGCAGGAAATGAAAACATGTATGACATTACACAGGCTGTTAAACAATTCAAAACTCACATATGACCAAATGCTGTGCAGCACCATACAAACCTCAAAAACAATTCTTTTTAATAAAATCAATTATTTTCGTTGTTTTTAATGTACATTAACACAGATATTAAACTAGATTAACATGACAGGGTTCTTCAGGATGAAAAGTACTGGAAAGCTGAAAAGTTTCTAAAAAAAATTCTTGACAAAAGTCTGCGTTGTGGTTTGAACATTGGCATATGGCTCATTTCTCAACCCTGCTTGAAATCGCTGCGATTTTACCACAGTCAGTGACTATCAAGGCCATCTTTGAGCCAGCCCAACATATTGTGACTCTCTCACCAAGAACTTAAAAAAACAACAGAAAAATAAGAGGAAAACACTCCAGAAGAAAGTTTCCGCCGTGGTGCTGCTTTGCGTGTCTGTGAAGCTAAGTGGAACTAAAACACTGAATTATTCATGACGAACTATTCCCTGATAATGTCTTCAGCAACAAACTAGGCTAATGGGGCCAGGAACAGTGTTTAGGCCACCCACATTAACTTTAGCTACAGAGTTTTCAGTGCTCCTTTCAACATAATAAAATTTGTAAAAAAAAAAAAAAAAAAAAAAAGTACAATATAAAGAGCAAAAGTTAAGTGTCTTAATTAAGCAATCTTCAATTGAGTGTTGGTGATTTAACTCTGAACAGCTCAGGTTAATACAAAAGGTGATACATTTAGCCCCACACCTAGCAAAAATAATGAGTATTGAACTAACACTTATTTTAATTCAATTATAATTGAGTAATATTTTAACGTTTCTTTCACACTGTGGGATTTAATTAAAAAAAATGCATATTTTACCTAATTGTCTTTGAAAATAGCTAATACTTACTCGGGGGAAGACTCTGGTGTTAGGCTGGACATTTCCTCTTGTGTGGGAACTGGAAAGAGACAAAGCGAACAAGCCTCAGCGGAATTTGCATCATACTCTATATCCTGAGAGATTAGACATTCACAACCTAAGGAGGGGAATGCTGATTAACCACAGCTAATTACTCCAAACCTGCAGAGATTAAGAGTAATTCAACCCCCCTACTTCTATCAGCTCATCTGATCCTCTTCCCGGTAGAAGAGGGAAAGAGGAACAGCTGGAGGTGAGGGGAGATGCTTGTGCCGTTTTCATTATCATTACTAGATATATCCGCAGATATAGCTGATAATAGAGTATCACTGAGTTTATTACCCAGCGATCTGTGAAATCAGGCCTTAGAGAATATCCCTAGCTAACAGGGGGATGTGAACCGAACACCGCAATAAAAAAGGATTAGCAAGAATCGTACTTTCACCTAAATGCTTTTTCCTTTACATGCACATAGGTTATGGCGCATTATTTTACACCTGAGCCTGCGTATCATTGCTTTAGTGCCATAGATAATTAGGCTTTATTAGAGATGCATAATATATTAGTACCATTAGACTTCTTTAATTCATTATTTAATTCTGCATGCTCTTTTTATTTATTAGCCGTTTTTACATTTAGGTTAAAGGTATAGTTCACCCAAAATTACTACCCCCTTCATGTCGTTCCAAACCTGTAAGACCTTTGTTTATCTTCGGAACACAAATACACCCTCCGTAGACAGCAAGGGTCCTACCACGTTTAAGGCCCAGAAGGGTACCAAGAACATAAAATCTTAATTTTATGGAGCTACGAGAATGCGTTTTGTGTGCAAAGGAAACAAAAACAATGACTTTATTCAACGATTTCTTCTCTCTTGGGACAGTCTGCCGCCATTAAAGAGAGTACCACGACGCATGCCATATTAACGATGTCCTTACTATGATTCTGTGTCTTGACCGTGGTAGGACCCTTGCTGTCTATAAAATATCTTAATTTGTGTACCGAAGATGAACAAAGGTCTTATGGGTTTGGAACGACTGAGTGGGAGTAATTAATAACAGAATTTTCATTTTTGGGGCGAACTAAATCTTTAATGGTAACACTTCATTTTAAGATCCAATTCTCACTGTTAACTTGTTGCATATTATCATCCATATTACTAGCATATTGGCTGTTTATTAGTACTTATTAGGCATATACTAATGTCTTATTCTTCCCTAACTCTGTAGATCCTCTAACCTGACCTGTACATTAGAATTTTGTGATAATTTTCTAAATTCACTTGTATAATTTAAAATTATTCATTTTAGTTTTTAGATATATATATTTTTAAATTTATTAAACAAATTACAATTAATTACACGTATAAATTATGTAGAATTTTAATAATGGAATTTGTAAATTAGCTGACATTTTAAATTTTAAGTAATTTAAAAGTTTATTGTTAGTTTATTTAATCAGAGACAATACACGGTAATAACAATGCTATCTCAAACTAATTTAACCGTTTCTTTACAAGGTGGCTAATTTGTACGACCTCACTCAAACGATTTGCGTAAGGGGTAGGTTTAGGGGCGGTCCTTTTTACGAATTACTTTGAATTAGCCATCTCATAAAATATGTACCAATTGCAGTGAGACCGGGTTGGTTAATAAACATCATGTCAATGTTAATGTGCTAGATTTAGTCAAAATGGCACATTTTCCAACCTGATCTCATGAAGAAAACGTACCTGTGGGAACTTTTTCGCAAGATGCAAAATACGTACCACCATGTAAATTTAATGACATCTTCAATGTGATATGTCCACTGAGTTGTGCTAAAAGAGAACAGATGAACATACAAATGGTACATTTTATGTGACATTGGTTTTGTACGTGTCACCGCTAGGGCTGCACGATGAATTAAAATGAAATTGCAATCGCGATTAGGCAGAAGCTGCAATTGTTGTGCGTATCTTTCAGTGAAGGTTAGGTATATGCTGGTTAGGTAGTTTTGATGCTGGGATGCTGGTTAGGTATGTTTTGATGCTGGTTTAAGCTGGTCCTTAATACCAGCATAAACCAGCAAAGGACCATCTTAAACCAGCATCAAAACCTACCCGACCAGCATATGCTGTTTTTTTCAACAGGGAGGAAATTGCTTAAGCTGAATGAACAGTAGATTTAACTGCTTTTATTGATTCAATGCGCTTAATAAACACACAACTACGACAATATACTGTATGGTTTATCTGAGTTCTTCTTATTATAAGATTCATTATAATAAAGTATATTTATAATGCAATGCCATAAACACTGCTTAGAACACTATGAAATATGTTGTGTGTATTCTGTGTAAGAAGCCACATCATCTCATTTTTTATTGATTTGATTTATTTCAAACACTTGACTGACGTTATGAAGCGAGTTTGGAGTAAAACCGTATTATCAAATATGGTATTTTCACATGCTTTCAGATGTAGCACCATTTACTACACAGAGCCGTAGTTCACTGAGAAGCTACGCAAACATCTGTCATTATCACAGGACACTTTCTTTCGACTTCATTATCACACGATTAAATCATCTGCAATAATAAACGCGATTTAGCGTAGCTTGTCAGTGAACTATGGCTCTGTGTAGTACATGTAGCTACATCTGAAAGCAGGTGCTGGAGATTTACTACTGATTACACAGCCGGCTTTACTGACAAAATGCGCACGACAATCACCTTTGATTAATCGTGCAGCCCTAGTCACTGCAAGTCTGACTTAAAATGTCTGTTGAGTGGCGCTATAACTCTAAAGCTCCATGATGTTTTAAAATAAAGTACTGTCTACACTACACCTAAACCTACTCGATAGAATGAACAAAAGCGAATGTGACGTAATTGCAAGTATGCCATTTTAGCTTTTCAATCTCTCATCTTTCATCATGAGCCATGTTTTTCACAGGATTCGTACCCAAGGATTGGCTCGCTGTTTTACCGCCTCCAGTGTTAATTTCTGTTGAAAACTGCAGTGATATGTACTTATTGGTACGTATTTCACGTCTTGCAAGAAAGTTTTCACAGGTATGTTTTCGTCATGAGATCAGGCAGAATTTTTTTTATGTTAAATGTCATAAAACTACTTTGAGACATATCTAGCACTGCTGGTACCTTGTAGTTTCCTGCGGTGGAAGCGTGGTGAGCCAAGGAAGCTGTTCTTAATGGAGTTGAGGCGTGTTCTCCACGGCATGCCTCCAATGGAGGGGCTGGGTGGTGGCGTGGGGCTAGGGGTCCCCGCTGGGCTCTCCTTAGGCGTGTGCACCGGCGTTCCTTTCGGAGTTGGCAATGGGCTGCCCCTGGGGGAGGGGTGGGGCGTAACCTGTATGGTGGGGATAGATTTGCCGTTGTGGTCAGTCCCGGCCAGCGGGTGAAGGTGGTGAAGCCGGATGGGCGATAGGGGGGATAGGGGAACAGAGAGCTTGGGCGGCACCGTGAGCGGTGGCCGGCGCACTTTCGGGCTGCCGGGCATCAGCGGGGGCAGGGGTTGGCAGGGTGTAGACGGTTCCGACTTGGCCGCAGATGGCACGGCCGTCGTGTTAGGAAGCGGGTTGGACCTGGTGGCCTGCAGGGGCTTGTCTGCAACTTTGGGCTTGGCTGGAAGGGTCTGAGTTTTGTTGTTGAGCTGATGGGCAACTGTCTTTGGTTGAAAGGTTTTGGGGGAGTGGGGGCCTGTGCCGTTCACCCGGGACACAGGCGCGTGGGTTGGGCTGTGGTTGGGCGACTGCGTGAGTTCTGCGGATTGTGGAGGAACGGCGAACCGCCGCATGGGCTGTAGGAGCGCATGCACAGAGCCAGCAGCATAAAAAGAGCCAACACAGCCCATACACACAACACACGGCCCCGTAGTTAACAGGCATTACGGCACAGATGCACACACACACCGACACCAGACATGAAAAGATGGTGAACAAGCCACCGGTGATGAGAAGTGAGGGAGGAAATGCAGAAAGAAAGAAAGAAAAAACATGCCATTAGCGCAACCAGCCAAGAGGCAACAAGACAGTGGAAATAAAATGTTCCCAAACCAGTGCTCCCAAAACAAATCAAAATCAGCAACAGAAATCAGCACCAAAAAAAGCTCCGGGTTGTTGTTGGGATGAAATTAAAAGAGGTGTTGTCAGCACTGACTAAGCAAGCAGGAAATTTGTGCAAGGCTTTAAAGGACGCTATTGTCAGAATGCCTCATATCAATATCAAAATCATCATAGATTAGGTAGAAATGACATCAAATTTGATACAAGTTAGGAATATATACAGAGTTTTTCAAAACAATAGCGTCACACTATCCAAATGGCTAGTGAAAATAAGCGTAGTCGACCATTAAACAGAGCATAGAGTACAATGCTGCTGTTGAAGGTATGATATGAAGATGCTGTTGGACAGATGACGCTAATAATAATAATTGGGTCAGAAACAGGGGATTGATTCACTAAAAGTGAAGAGTGTGATTACAATCAGTGAAGTGAAAGCTCATCAAGCATATTGTAAAACATCAAAGAAATACAATGGAGTGTTAACTGTAGCAGCCGCAACCGTAGCACAGCATAAAGAAGAGCATGAATGCAATAAAATGGATTTTTAAAGCTCTTTCATACCGCGAGGAAGATTCTTCCATGACAAACCTTTAAGTCTGTGTCTGAGCAGTAAAACTAATCTCAGATGAGCTGTATCAAGGAGTTCTTCACAGACTAATTCAAATTACTTCCACCAAGCCTGTTCTCTACGTGAGACATTTTCATCAGTGGAAGGGTGACACTGCAGACATTCTCCAAATGTAGAACGTTTCAGAATGTTTCAGAATATTTGATCGGCTCGGATTCAGAATTGACTTTGGGATGAATCCTGCTGGGAATTCCTTGATGTAACTCAAGGACTGCATATTGGGAGGTCTTAGTAGTGGATTTGTAATCGGTTAGCCTCTTTAAACAAATCAACTGTAAAAGCTGGCTACATCCAGAGGCTTCACCGGTAGTAAGGAACCAGGGATTTTCAAGGGATTTCAACAAGCCATTAGTGACTTGGGCTTCAAATATTTCAAGGCAACAAGCCTGTGAATTGGGCATAGATTAGCAGTAATTATGCTAAGCATGGTAGACTGATTGAGCTGGAAGTAGTGGATCGGTAGGGGCAAGCAGTGTTGTTGCAGTATTTCAGCTTATAGGTGATATACAATTGGCTGTCCTAATTAACAAAGCCAACAGTTTACATAATTATCATTAATGCTCTATCATCACTAACAGTTCTGAGAAATAATCTTTCATATTGCATTATGCCAGAGGTCTTCAAGGACTCCCTTGGTGGATAAAAAGAACCCCTTGTAACATACTTTATAAAATTGAATGATGCACTTTAAACCTATAATAATGTGTATGGGATCATATTAATGTATTCAAATACTTTTAGAAACATACTTTACAATTCAAAAGTTTGGGGTTGGTAAGATTTCTTAATGTTTTTGTAAGTAATCTCTCAAGTACTTAAAGTAAACATCTCTTCCATCTACACTTGACCCTCTAACACTAAAACTCTCTATTCTATTCATATTTCATCTACTTGTTTTCTTTATATTTATTATAAAAAATAACCTTAATAGTAGTAAACTATTCTGTTTCTTTTCTAGCTACTTATTTTCATTTTATTTATTAAAAAACGTGCCCCTCTAACACTTGCATTCTTGATTCTATTTCTATTCTAAGTACCAGTTTTCTTTTTATTTATTATAAAAATAGACCCTCTAATACTCCAACACTAGTGTTCTCTCTTCTATTTCTATTCTATCTACTTGTTTTTTTTATTTATTAAAAATAACCCTCTAACACTAGCATTCTCTGTTCTTTTTCTATTCTATCTACTTGTTTTCTTTTTATTAATTAAAAAATCGGACCCTCTAACACTAGCGTTCTTTATTCATTTTTGCATTTTATCTACTTAACTCAATTTTATTTATAAAGAACTTTCAGCACCACACAAATGGAACCAAAGTGCTGTACATAAAAATAGAATTGAAACAAGCATAAAACCAAAGACAAAAAAACTAAAAAAATAAAAGCACATAACATTGCTATGTGACATACGTCGTTGACCCCAAACTGTTGAAAGATTCTGAATGAAGTACTGTATGTATGTACTTTTACTATGCCCAGCAGTGATACCTGTTGAAGACCCCTGCATTATGCAATCTATGCATATATTCTTACTGAATGTCTATAGATCAAACAGATTCTCAAAGCATATTCTATAGATAGATGTCACACCAATTGATCATGGGTTTCAACATAACCTGGCTCTTCGAGTGAAACAAATGTTTTAGTATGGATGAAGGGCTTACCCGAGGACTGCTGAGGGGACTAGTGGACAGACCAGAAGAGGCTCCGCTGATGGACCGGGACCTGAAGTTACACAACATACATAGTAAAGACATTTCTGCCTCACATATAGCACACATATAGTCGGAATTCAATAGGAGGTTCAGCATGTTGTGTGGGTGAAACACAATTAATAATTGAGTTCATTCTCGGACAGAGGCAGCAGTGTAACACCAGACCTCCATATTTCACCATAAATCTTACATTTTGGTTTTAAGTATATGCCAACTTCCTATGTAGGCCTATAGGTCTTTATGTTGAATATGCTTTTTTACATTTTGAGTTGCTATTAAATTTGAGCAATTTATCATTTCTCATCCTAAGAATGTAAAAGGTCATCTCAACCTTTTATGAGGTTCTGTACAAGACTCGAGTTCTTCCGAACTTCACTGTGTATTAGATGGCGAGCTTCAGTAATTCTCCAATAAATGATTGGGATTTAATTGACCGTGGACAAAATGGGTTTTGTCATCAAGGCAAATTGAAACAGTAAATCATCCCTAACGGTGTCAACATTCAGACTCTCACGATTTGACTCCAGGAAGGATTTGATCCATAAACTGATCAATTGCATTTGCAAAGGCTACATAGCTGAGAATTATTCGACGGTCTCAAATTGTCTTTGATCTTTCAAGCGTTAAAATCATGACACCAAATACGCCAACCACGGCCTGATTCAGCGCAATGCTGATGTGCATTATATGCCTCTTGCATTCCGCTAATTAGCTTAGCCAAAAAACAGCATCAGGAAGAGAGCTCTTTATATGTGTAATACATGACTATGAAATAAAGTAATTCATGGGAGGAAAGGACAGGCACTAGAGGACAGTGACTATATGAGGTAATATTTCTACTGTTTAAGCATTGTGAAGATTTTATATGTAGTCATCATTAAAATGAAGCTATAACTATATTAAGATAACTACTGCTTGTAAAAACGCTGTTTAATATGTATAAAAGATGCAGGGGAGCTTTTCGGTTCAATGAAGTCATTACATTTTGAATAGTAAACATACATAAACATTGTATTTGAGCTATCTAGCTTTTCAGTAAAATATTTATTTACCAGTGGCTAATTCAGTGCACCTCGGTTCAATGCATTAAATAAAGAAATAAAATAAAGCATATATAAAGAAATATTCAAGGCCCGTTTCATTATCTGGCAGACTAAACAGTCTCAGTAAATGCAGATGTAGGACAGGACTGTGAAACTCAAGGTCGAAGAAAAATGCCTGAACAGATGAACACAAACAATCGGATAACCTCTGTCTCTCACCTACTGTAAGTGCACACATCACTCTAAGAAAAACAAACATCCAGGGTGAAGGCAACAGAAGCATGAAGGCAAAACGAGAGCGAGGGGAAGAAATTAACAATTTGGGATCTACCAAGGGACAAAAATGCCAGACATCAAACGAAACATGAAAGGCAAAATAAGGGAGATAAGATGCTTTTGATGTGTGTGGAGGGAGCCAGAGGGCCGATGCTTTACCAAAACCGAGAGGCCAAACCGGGAGGAAAAAAAACTCTTATTTACACGTGCGACCTCCACTTTTTTTTCACTTTCCTCTCAAGCAAACTAAGCTTTTAAGATCTTAAATGTCAGTGGTTGAAATAACAGGCCAGTGCTCTCTGTGGCATGTTTTGAGTGTTAAAAACCCCACTGCATCTTCGGAACAGAAAGGAAAGCATGGCGGTGGTTTATACCTCTCCTCCTTGCTTTGCAGTATGGGGTTGGCATCTGAGATATCCAAGCTTTTACTGAAAACAGATTTACTACAGTAAGAGAGAGTAAAGTTAGAATAAATTTACAAAAGTAATCATGGAGCTGAGCCAAAGCATCTACACAGGGAAAGGACACAGGGTTGATGAAATGGATCACAATGGACATGGAAAAAAAGTCAAAAGAATTTGTAATAAAACGTGTCAAAGATATAGAACAATGAAAGGCGCATTAGCAATCCCATTGTTCCTCTAAAACCAATTTGAGAAGTCATAATTCACCATATTGCACATTTAGCATGCTGCTCGACTAGCTGAGAAACGGATTTTCAGAGAATACTAAAACACTCTGCTTTTGAAATCATTGGTTTTCTTTTCCAAAGAATTAAGCTGAGCTCAATGATCTTATTTCTTTTACTTAATGTAAAATGCATTTCAAAGCTAGTATGCAGCTATTTTTTAAACAGACAATCAGTTTTTCCTTTCAAGGCTCCACAAAATGTGGCATCCTTTCAGCCGTTTTTACTGTGGCACAGGCTGCCCCGATTATAGGGTTTCGTAAATAATAAAAGAGCAAGAGATGCGCTGCTGTACCTCTGTCCGTGTTGTGCCATGTCGATGGCACGTCTCACAGGAACAGGAGATCCGCCCTCTGTCACGCTCAGCACCTCCATAGACTTGCGCTCTGGCCTCCTCTTGTTGTGCCTTGTCAAGAGTGGAGAGTCCACTCGCTTTCTGGGAGGATCTGGAGAAACCAGCATATGATAAATTCAATGATCCCTAACACATGAAAACGGCCCATTAAGCCTGCAGAGTTCATAATGGGAAAAACTGAACAGTGAATATTTTTAATAATGTGTCTCAGCCCTTCAAAGCATTTAAATCCCAGTAAGATTTTTCTTTAAAAGAAAATTAATAATTTTATTCAGCAAGGATGCATTAAAGAGAGGCAGTGTGTGTACATAATGATGAAAATCCACACACTTCTTTTTTTTTAATCCCAATAAATCATAAGCAGTGTCTCAAAACAAGCTGTAAAAAAATCTGTAAAATCTTTCTTTCACAGCTGTTTCCTTTCAGACATAATCGACTGTGTTTTTGTAACTTATGTGTGTTTATAACATAAACTTGTGTGTATCTGACAGTGTAAGCGCAATAAGACACGAAAGAGAACTTGGTTTAGTACTCACATGCCATGTGACAGCTACTTTCTGTGTGGGTGCTTTGGATGTGTGCGCTCAGAAAACCGTATATCAGAAGTTTAAACGAACATGGTTTAAAATGCATGACTTCAACGCCATAGACATGGTAAGGAAAACCAAACAAATGTTTTTTGGCAGAGTATCTGAGGTACGAGCTGTAAAGGCACAGCCCTATTCTGGAAAAGGGGGCAGGGAGCAGCAGCTCACAACAGTGTGTTTCTGCTTCCACACAAATTAAGCATTTTCAAAATGATTTTAAGCTGAAACTCAAAAAAATTTATTTGAAGGAAAAAATTATTTCCTTCAAATAAAAAATTTAGGAAAAAATTTTGAAATTGTAATAATATTTCACAATATTATGTTTAGTAGTAGTGTAAATTAAAAGCACAATATGTACGTTTTTGCCGCTAGAGGGCGCATATTCAAAACATACAAAGATCCAAAGGTGTAGTTTGAGGACGCTTTGAGTGTGGAATTATGGGAGTTGTTGTCTTCATCCCCACAGCTGATACAATCTGACGAGACTTGGGCAGAAATCATATCCATGGATGCAGGGGCGCCGCTAAGGGGGGTAAGTTAGGACAATTCTAATGGCCCATGCCTTTTAGGGGCCCCCAGAGATCTGCTTTTGTGTGGTAGGGGGGGCCCAACCTCATATTTTGTCATAGGGCCCAAAATTGCGAGCGGCGCCCCTGCATGGATGTATTAAAGACTTATTAAGGTCACTGTAGTATGAAAGTGGTTGCTAATGAAGGACAAGCGCAATACATGGCTCAAAAGCAGCAGAATTTTTATTATGCCATAGTCAACTGTTTACGCTTTTCCGGTCATGCGTATGTAGGATAAGCAGTGCTGTTTTATCATAGTAGATACATTTGAGTGAGTTGAAACTTCTGTTATAATGCTTCTCAGTGCATTTGTCACCTGTCTAATAAAATTCATAACATATTAATGGGTCTTTGGGGTTTTCATGTTTTCTACAAAATAAAACCAGAAATTGCTTATTTCTCTGGATTTAAATTTCTTCGAAACATTTGGGATAATATAAGTACACAAGTCAGCAAAATAAAAAACACTGTTCTAGTGGTTTTTGGATATTTTAATCCAAAAATCTTATATATTGTAGCTTAAAAAAAACATGAAACAAAAAATAGACCCCAGTGACTTTAATAATAAATGTCTCCAGTCTTTACTGCATATGATTCATCAGTAAACACATTGTTCTATAGAAAGCTATTATGTCTTTGTGTTCTTTTAACAAAATGTTTTACGGCTTTCAAACAACCTTTCCTTTCTATTAGTTCTCCAAGGCTGCGTTGCCGAAGAAAATTATGTCGCATCACAGCACTGTTGTGAAACCCATTTTATGTTGCCATAAAGGATGAAGTACATACAAACAGATTAAATTCATAACAGACAAACTGACTGAATTGTTCTTACCAATCTCATTTCTGGGTGGTAGATTTTGATCCTCATGACTGGGATATCTCTCCTTACGGTCCAGCAGGAGAAAGTAGATCATCTTTTCCTGGTTATCACTGGAGATCGAGAAGACATGGAGAAACAAAATGCGTGTGTGGTCAAGACAGGTGTCTGACAGTACACTTTCCAGAATAATCCTCAGCTCAGGCTAATTAACATCATTAGCTAAAGAGCAAAGAGTAGCATGCACCTCATTCCCAGAGAGCTAAAAGACATCCTGCAGAGATCACAGGATATCTCTTATTTCATTAATGATGCACGAAGACATAAAATATCCGACAAGAGTCTGGGCGAGTTCAAAAAGTCTTGAAATTCTCCCAGCGAGAGGCCTTGTGTTGAATTTTTCTGCCCCGGACCACACAGCGGGAAGTAAATATGACCAGTCTTTGCTGCAGGCGCCATCTGAATTGTTTAAATGCCGGGCGAGAGAAGAGACAGAGGCTGCAATGTTTTAGGAGGGAACACCCAGGCCATCTATCAGTGGGGCTAACGAAGTGATTGCGCACAGCGAAGCGTGCGGGCGGTAATTGTGCAAGTACGAGAGATGACAGATGAGCGGGAGAGAATGGGCTTCTCTAATAGCCCGCAGCCAAGATGCTGTACTGCGTGTTTACCAACCCTAAGAAACAAGGGTGTAAAATAATAATACCCTCACATATGGTCTCCCAAAGCAAAAGCAGTCAGTCTTGTCTAATTGTAGGCAATAAAACTTGGGAAATAATCTTACAGAGGTGAGCGTCTCTTTCTTAGTTACTCACTCGTCTGACAGCAGGTCTTTCATCAGTTTGTTCTTGTCTCGGAAGCAGCCCAGCGAGTGCATGCTTTCCAGCACATCCGGGTCGATGTCCTCAGTGGAGGGTAGCGTGCGGATCGCCACTTTCCGTGGCACCGGTTGTTCTGGTTCTGGCTCGTTCTTCCCGCCTCTGAATAAAAGATCAGAACAGGAGCATGTGAAATAATCTAGTGTTCTTGTTTATTTTTCATTAATTGAGCAAACATGGTAATTGCCTCTGATGTGTTGTAGGATCCTTGCTGGTGGTATAAGGCACAAACAAGGCCCACATTCAATCTGCGTCCACAGAAAGCTCTAGAGATTTGAAACACCCATCATTCTACAAATGAACCACCTCCATGTGTTTGTTTATTAAACATTTTGGTAAATTTGATTAACGTTTTCTAACAATAAGAGTTTAGCAGTCTTAGTTCTTTAGTTCAAATCAGCTTCAAAAGGCTCTAAATGATCCCAGCCAAGGAACAAGGGCCTTATCTAGCGAAACAATCAGTCATTTTCTAAAAAAAAAAAAAATGTATATACTTTTTAACCACACACAGTACGCATATGCATAGCAGAGCTAGACAAGACGAACATTTGTGGTTAAAAAGTATATACATTTTTTTTTTTTTTTTAGAAAATGGCTGATTGTTGCGCTAGATAAGGCCCTTAATTCCTTGGCTGGGATCGTTAAGAGCATTGTGGACGTTCAAACTCGCGGGCACCATTGAAGTCCACTATATGGAGATAATTCCTGAAATGTTTTCCCTCAAAAAACATAATTTCTTTATTACTGAAGAAAGAAAGGCATAAGCATGAATGATAACGGGTTGAGTACATTATCTGTAAATTTTTGTTCTGGAAGCGAACTACTCCTAATCTGATCCTAATCTTGAAGGATTAGTTTACTCCTGAATTAAAATTCTGATGATTTACTCAAACCCATGTTGTCCAAGATGTTCATGTCTTTCTTTCTTCAGTCGAAAGGAAAGCATTCCAGGATTTTTCTCCATATAGTGGATTTCAATGGGGATCAAATGGGTTGAAATGTTCCAATGCAGCTTCAAAGGGCTCTACACAATCCCAGACGAGGAATAAGAGTCTTATTTAGCAGGAGAATTGGTAATTTTCTTAAAAAAAATAAACATTTATATAATTTTAACCTCCTTTTGCACTAGCTCTGCAATGCATGTCAAGTCTTTTATTTATGCAATCGTGTTGGAAAGGTCACACATGGTTAGTTCTTTGTCTCTGTACTTCTGTGCAAAAAGGTAGGGTAGAAACACTTAATTTAACCTCCTCTTTCACTTTGTAATAACTTCTGCCACAACTTCTGTCACATGACCATTTCAGTGTGACTACTTAATGCGTGAAGACATGGACGCAGAGCTAGTTCAAGACGAGCATTTGTGGGTAAAAAGTATATAATATTTATTTTATTATTATTATATATTATATTCTTCGGCTGGGATTGTGTAGAGCGTGTGAAGCTGCATTGAAACCCATTGATCCTCATTAAAGTCCACTATATGGAGAAAAGTCCTGGAATGTTTTCCTCAAAAACTTTAATTACTTTTTGACTGAAGGGTAAGTAAATTATCAGGAAATTTTAATTCTGGAGTGAACTAATCCTTTAACAACTGCATTACTAACTTTCAATAAGCAGCAAATTAGAAGTTTATTGAGGGAAACTCTTCGAAAGTGTTAACACTTAAACATTATCATATTGAAATCCATTCAGAATATTTTAGCAGATTTGGATATATTATAAAAGTGGATATATTATAAAAGAAACTCCACAGACTCTACATGGACCCAGCAGTGTTATTATCATGAAAACTAGAATGAAAACTGAATTTAAACTTTTCGTATGAATGTGAATGCAAACTAACATTATCAGAAAAAACTGAAACCAAAATCAAACATATTTTCCTGACTCAAAAACAAACTCAAAATAAAACGTTGTAGTTTTTGATATATGGTACACTATAAAACTTGAAACCTGTACAACCAACCTGCATGAAACATGAAAGTGCCCCTAGACAGCAATAACACAAGACTAGGCTGAGAAATTAAATTATTTAGTTATACCAGCTGTTAGACTAGAAAACACTGAACATGTTAAAATTCAACTACATTCAATAGAAATGGCAAATAAATAAGAAAAGAAAGAAAGAAAGAAAGAAAGAAAGAAAGAAAGAAAGAAAGAAAGAAAGAAAGAAAGAAAGAAAGAAAGAAAGAAAGAAAGAAAAAAGAAACTATAATAACCCTGGGGCCCAGTCACAAATCATGACTAATACAAAATGCTGGATACCGGAGAAATGCATGTTAAAAAATGTAGCAGTTCAGGATAAAAACAAGGCATTGCTTAAGGGGGCACAAACATTGAGCGAAGCCAGTCTGCTAAAGAGCTTGAGGCTCTTCTCCAAACATTCACAGACACGGCTGTCAAGTCATTATTTAAAGAAGCGTCTTTTTTGGTGATGTGTGTTCTCAGTTAACGCAGTGAGGACACATAGACCTACAGGACACATATACAGTATGTACATGCATAAACACACATACAGAGACTGAGCAAAAACAGCCATTTGACGAAAAACAGAAAGTAAAGTTTATACTCACATGTACCATGTGTGCTTCTGTATCTGTTCTAACTGTAAAGAGAGGAAAACACATGAGCCAAACCATTACCCAAACATTGACAGAGGCAAATAAAGCAGACAGCAGAGCATAATAAAAGCAACAAATCCATCGTTATACATCAGGCAGTTTCCTGCTGGTCATGTCTAATCTCTCTCTGGTGTCGCATCCTCTGATCTCCCTGGGTTTAAAGTGCGGAAGCTGCAAAGACATGTACATTTCAGCAGCCAGCTAATTAAAGTTGTGGCCTGCAGAACAAGAACAACAGCCTTAACAGCAGCAGCCCATCAGAGCGAATGGCTTTTGTGCCTGTTCATGTAACACCATGAGGAATATCTTTAAGATGAACTTAAATCAGCTTCTGTTGTTGAGTGATGAGTGTCTGGTGTGTGTCTTTTCAGGAGCTATAAACATTCAGCACTTGACCTGATCAAGAAACTGTGAGGAGTGACATACTGAACTGAACTGGAATGTTCAAACTAAACTTGCTTGCGGTTAAGAGTAAAAATAATTTGACTTTATGGCTCTAAAAAGACTTTTGCACACAGTATTTCAGAGCAAAAACTCTTGTCATATTTACTAGCCAACTAGAATCCAGTTTTTAGTGCTCCTTTCTATGTAAATTGGGCATATTGTAGATGTTTTTCACAAAAGTTACTATAATTAATGTCACATAGATGACAGGAAATGCAATTTCATTTAAAATAGTGGTTCTGAATCATGGGACCAGGGCCCACCAGGGGGCCTCAGCAAAATTCCAATGGGGTCTTAAAGGGATAGTTCATCCCAAAATGAAAGTTTTGTTACTAATTACTCACCCTCATGTCATTCCAAACCCATAAGACCTTCATTCATCTTTGGAACACAAACTAAGATATTTTTGATGAAAACCACGATTTCATTTCATTAAATTACGGTTGAACCAATGATGTCACATGGACTTTTATCGATGTTCTTGGTACCTTTCTGGGCCTTGAACATGGTAGTACTACCGTTGCTGTCTATGCAGGTCAGTAAGCTCTTAAATATCTTAATTTGTGTTCTGAAGGTCTTAAGGGCATGAGGGTGAGTAATTAATGACAGAATTTTTTATTTTTGTGTGGGCTATCCCTTTAAGATGACTTCAGTTGCTTCAAAATAAGACAAAACAAGCATGAAAACAATTGTTTGTTTGTTTTTTGTCTTTGAAGATCTAGGTTTCCCACGGTCTTGGGAAACCTGGATATATGAGTGAGCCTAATTTTAAAAGTGTGATTTCTAGACCTAGTCATGTCAATTTATAATATCTTAAAACTCCATTGGTATTTTTACACTGAATACATATTTTTTTCTAGTTATGCCAAGCTCTAAAATATTTCATCAGACATAGATTGTTGGTAGCATATTGTTAAATATCTTTATCCAGTAACAATTAGAAGTGTCATGTTAATTTATTGGTTAAAAAGTGTGGGAACAGTCAGCTCTTAAAACTTCTGAAAATTGAAATTACTATTGATTCTAAATAAACTGATTAAACCAAATAGCCTACATTTTTGACTTTTTAAACTACTGAGATGTTTTTGCACATTTTCTATTAATGATGCCAGCAGTAATTCATCAAATGATGATGAAATGATTGCAATCAGCAATATAACCGCAAGAAGTGCAGTTACGCATAAATTGTGCCATGCAAACTGTGTTTAGAACAGATTTTGTGGGCCTTTAAATTCCTTTAGAGAATCAGGTGCTACGTTACGTGCAGATAAACAGTGCCATAATTCTTTGTGAACTCCCTACAGAATGTGTGCTGACGTGACAGTGTTCAAGAAACAATGATGATGATACATTGTCCAGATGTCTGTAAACCCATAGTACCTTTAGTACTCTGTAATACTCTATTGGATTGTTTTAACTGGATCTATAAGATAATATTTCAAACTGGCAATAAGACAGTATCAACTTCCTTCCCACACTGGAATCATACAAAAGATCTCTTTTATATAACTGACAAACCGCACAGGAAATGGGCTATGTTTGGATCCTTCCTAGGAGAGCGCTATTGTTTTCAATCACTGAGAGATGTGGGCAGTGAAGACAGCTATCTGTTTTCTCTGGAAAGCAAAAAAGGAAACTGGAGCATTTCAAAGGGTTGGTATTTGGACAAGCTTATAAACCTCTCGTCACTCCACCATGTTATAGGAAAAAAGGGGGGCTACTCCGAATCCGAAGCAGAACAATGAAAATAGTAGCTGAGGGAGAAGAGCGGAGAGACGAGGAGACCATGAAAGAGAGAAAGAAAGAGACAGAAACGCAGACACGCAAGCTTTTTGAAGCTAATGTGTGAGATCCGGACAGACAGGCTGGTTGGATTAGTTCTGCTGTGTGTTGACCTGAAGTGACAGCTCAAAAGCAGAAGAGCTCTCAGACCCATAACACTTATTTAATAGAAATCAGCTTAATATACTGTAGATGTCTGTGGAACTGAACAGCCAACCAGCCTCCGTAGACAGTGTAGTGCACATGTAACACTGTCACCACCTATGATTCCTTAGGCCACATGAGCCATTTAGGAGATAAATCAGAGATAATAATCATCTTTGTTTGGTATCAGGTTTTACAAGGTTTGAAGGACGATAGTATCCACCTTATTTCTTACTTCCGCTTCATTAGCCGCTATAGGGAGCTAACAAGAAGAACAACAACATTTGCATTACAAACCAGTGTTTTCATAATTAAGATATTACATTAAAATGATATGCTAAGACATTCCAATTTGCAATATCATGCAGAAAAACTAGCTCTTTCAGCTAAAAATAGCTAGACCTGGATGAGACCAATAGCCTGACCCATAACATTTACAAATGGCTGTGCTTGCTCTTATGGGAAAAATAAGGTAGATCAAATAAAACTGTAAATCTGTAATGGACCCTGACCGTGAGTCGTTTGGTGGCGTCCACTTCGATCATCCCCCTCAGTAGGTTCTGGCAGTCTGGAGGAATGAAATGGGGCATGTGAAAGACCCCGAGCTTCACTTTCTCCAGCAAGTTCCTCAGGTTATCGTCGTCGAATGGCAAAGCACCCTGACAGAGAGAAATATTACATGTCAGAATTGTAATCAATCATATATACTGTGTGGGACAAAATCCCCCGAGTACTCAGAATAATGTCAACCAATATATATTTTTCAAAAGCTAATTCTTAATTTTTTTTGGTCCCCCAATAGTGCATACACTACTTTTCAAAAGTTTGAAGTCAATAAGATTTTTGATATTTTTTTTAAATCTTTTATGCTCACCAGGGCTGAATTTATAAGTATTTTTATACACTAAAAACAGAAATATTTTGAAATATTATTACCATTTAAAATAACTGTTTACCATTTGAATATACAGTTAAAGTCAAAAGTTCAAAAGTGTACATACACCTTGCAGAATCTGCAAAATGTTGATTATTCTACCAAAATAAGAGGGATCATACAAAATGCATGTTATTTTTTATTTAGTACTGACCTGAATAAGATAAATCACAAGATATTTACACATAGTTGAATTTATAAAAATGACCCTGTTCAAAAGTTTACATACACTTGATTCCTAATACTCTGTTGTTACCTGAATGATCCACAGCTGTTTATTTTTTTATTTTTTATTTTTATTTTTTTTAGTGATAGTTGTTCATGAGTCCCTTGTTTGTCCTGAACAGTTAAACTGCCTGCTGTTCTTTAGAAAAATCCTTCAGGTCCCACAATTTTTTTGGTTTTTCAGCATTTTTGGGTATTTTAACCCTTTCCAACAATGACTGTATGATTTTGAGATCCATCTTTTCATACTGAGGACAACTGAGGGACTCATATGCAATTATTACAGAAGGCTCAAACATTCAATGATGCTTCAGAAGAAAACTCAATACATTAAGAAAACTTTTTGAATTTAAAGATCAGGGTAAATTTAACTCATTTTGTCTTTTGGGAAACATGTAAGTATCTTCTGTAGCTTCTGAAGGGCAGCACCAAATAAAAAAAATATATATATAATATTTAGGCAAAGTAAGAAAAATGTACACATCTTCATTCTGTTCAAAAGTTTACACCCCTGGCTTTTAATGCATTGTGTTTTCTTCTGAAGCATCAGTGAGCGTTTGAACCTTCTGTAATAGTTGCATATGAGTCGCTCAGTTGTTCTCAGTGTAATATATGATACTTTGGTGCTCAAGAAACATTTCTTATTGTTGCCAATGTTGAAAACGATTGTTCTACTTAATTAGCTACTTAAATATTTTTGTAGAAACTGTCTTTTTTTTCTTCAGGATTGTTTGATGAATCAAAAGAGCAATAATTAGTTGATATATATATATTTTTTTTTTGCCTTTACGGTCACTTTTAATAAATTAAATACATCCTTGTTGAATAAAAGTATTCATTTCCTTTAAAAAAAAACTTCTCACATTATTTAAAAATATATACACTACCAGTCAAAGGTTCGGACACACTTAAAGAGAATGGGGAAGTGTGTCCAGACCTTTGACTGGTAGGGTATAAAAGAAATAAAATACATTGCAATCATGTTTTCCCTTGAGATTTGGAATTACAGAGGGGTACGGGTTTGTATCTAAACAAATAATGGTAGAATTGAAGGAGTAGGAGTGATAAATGCTTTGATAAAAATAAAACACCCCCACCATATTTTATGAGTTTTATGAAGGATATCTACACAGGAAGTAGGACGCAAAATAAATAAAGAAAGACTGGCATAGAGAGATGATTGTGCTTTGATAATTAGCTTTGTTTTGTGCCAGATACACTTCATCATTTTCACATCAGAGAGACCCATCAGGGCCCCTGACACTACTGAGATGTCAGCGCTTGATAAATGACACAGAAAATTTACAAGCATGACTGACGACAGACCCACGTAATAGATGATATAATCTAGCAAAAATAGCAAAGTAGAGAGATGATAAATAAAAAAAGATGCAGATTGCATCTCTAATGAAACGTCTTTGAGCATTGAAAGATCAAAGAACAGGTTCCTGCGACACACTGGAATGATTTGACTGTTTAGAGAAGAGGATGCAGTTATAATGGAGCACACAAACACAAAAGAGAACAGGGAATCAATTGGCTTTTCAATTTCGCTGGGGCAAACGGTTCTTCTGGGTTTGGGATTGTGTCAGGCTCATGGTCTTGAACAGTAATTACACCCGGACCAGCTTGATTATCCAGACTCAAAGCAAGCCGTCTGCTGTCAGAGAATCAGAGTTGTTGTCTGGTTTGAGAATGATTTAATTATAAGCTAGTGCCATTTGTTTCAGTTATTTGATGTTGGAAAGGCGAAACAAGCATGGATAAGAAAGTTCTAATGTTGATCAACAGCTTGCTGTGACCATACGTGTCCACTGGCGTGGAGCTGAGTAGAGATGAGCGAGCATTTTTGGTTTGTTCTCTACTGGAGCTGAGCAGCAGGCTTGCATGGGGGATTGTGGGATTGACAGTTGAGCCGAGTAAGCAGTGAGAACGTCAAAAAAAAGTTAAGAAATATTTAACTTTATGCAAATGACAGGCAAAAATGCAAGATGGCAGCCAATCACTGTGAGGTGAAGACATGAACACCTGTCTTAAGCAGTTAAAAAAATCTGCTGATAGTATCTTTGGTGGATTCAGATCATGTACTATTATCGTTTTAATTCAGATATAAAAGGTGGTGCTTTCATTTTGGCTAGGTTAGAAAAACTAAATATATATGTACACTGCTGTTCAAAAGTTTGGGATCAGTAAGATTGTTAATGTTTTTTTAAATAAGTTTCTCATGCTCATTGAGGCTGTATCTATTTGATCAAAAATACAGAACAATTTAGTGAAATATTATTGCAATTTAAAATAACCATTTTCTGTTTAATGTACTTTAAAATGTAATTTATTCCTGTGAAGCAAAGCTGAATTTTCAGCATCATTACTCCAGTATTCAGTGTCACATGATCATTCCGAAATCATTCTAATATGCTGATTTATTATCAATGTTGGAAACAGTTGTGCTTCTTAATCATTTTTTTCGGGGACTGTGATTCTTTGATAAATAAAAAAGTTCAAAATAACAGTATTTATTTTTTAGCTTTTATAGTTTATATGTGACCCTGGACCACAAAACCAGTCATAAGGTTAAATTTTACAAAACTGAGATGTATACAATAAATAAGCTTTCTATTGATGTTTGGTTTGTTGGGATAGGACAATATTTGGCCGAGACACATCTATTTGAAAATCTGGAATCTGAGGGTGCAAAAAAAACAAAATGCTGAGAAAATCACCTTTAAACTTCTCCAAATTAAGTTCTTAGCAATGCATATTACTAATCAAAAATTACATTTTGATATATTTACAGTAGGAATTTTACAAAAAATCTTCATGGAACATGATCTTTACTTAATTTCCTAATGATTTTTGGCATAAAAGAAAAATCAATAATTTTGACCCATGCAATGTATTTTTGGCTATTGCTACAAATATACCCCAGCGACTTAAGACTGGTTTTGTGGTCCAGGGTCACATATTGAGTTTTCTTTTTTAAAGAAATTAATACTTTTATTCAGCAAGGATGTGTTAAACGGGTAAAAGTGACTTATATTATTGGAAAAGATTTCTGTTTTGAATAAATGTTTTTCTTTTTAACTTTATATTCATCAAAGAATAAAAAAAAGTATCACAGGTTCCAAAAATATATATTAAGCAGCACAACAGTTTTAACACTGATAATAAATCAGCATATTAGAATGATTTCTGAAGGATCATGTGATACTAAAGACTGGAGTAATGGCTGATGAAAATTCAGAGCTGCGTCACAGAAATAAATAACATTTTAAAGTATATTAAAATGGGAAACTACTATTAGAGATTGCAATAATGTAAAAAATGTTTCTGTATTTTTGACCATATAAATACAGCTTTGATAAGCATAAGACAAAACATTAAAAATCTTACTGATCCCAAACTTTTGAACAGTAGTGTACATTTTGGCAGTTCAGAAACTAATGTATTTATTGATGTGATGAATAATGTAACTAATGTAAACTTATTTATTATATTGATCAAAAGAGCACATCTGTTTTAGCTGTTATAACAATAAGAAATGTTTTGAGCGCTAAATCAGCATTATCAGAATAGATGATCAGAAGAGTAATGGCTGCTGAAAATTCAGCTTTGCCATCACAGGGATAAATTGCAAATAGGAATACATTTTAAAATGTATTAAAACGGAAACAGTTATTTTAAATTCTAATAATATTTCACAATATTTCAGCTTTTACTCTAAATGCAGCCTTGGTGAGCATAAGAGACTTCTTTCAGAAACATCAAAAATCCAGCCTACCCCAAACAGAGCATGTCAGTCGAATTTTAGTTTAATTCCCTCCTCCAAGAACCTGAAGTCTTTTACAGTTTAAGTAAGGAAGAGTAAGAAGATAAAAGTGGATTCATAAAACGCTCAGTAAGATGAATAAAAAGAGCTGATCTCACTCATGTCTGATATAAAGATCAACGGCTGGAGTGAGAAACCATGGTGGAGCTTTGGTGTTGTCAATCTTTTGAGCTCTGACTACAGAGCCGGTGTAACACCTTGATTCTCTTAAAGCCCAACTCTTGCTTAGCTGATTAGCTAGCACTGAAATATCCTTGTCTGGATTCTCCCACATCCTCTGATAGACTAAACACAAGGGATTTCTTTTTTTCAAATGCACGCTGCAGAGAGAGTTCCTGTAGCTCAAATTTGTCAGAAGGGCAGAGGCTACATTACAGCAGAATTATACGACACGAAATGAAGTCTCAGCCGCGGAAAGCTTTCACTCACCACCAAAAGTGCAAAGAGAATGACTCCACAGCTCCAGACATCAGCTTTCCTGCCATCATATTTCTCCCCCTACCAGAGAGAGAGAAGTTAGAAGTGGAAAGAAAGAGATTCAGAGGGAGCCCTATTATGACAGATGCACTGAGAGCACGTACTTACCCTTATAACCTCTGGACAGGCATAGTGAGGAGATCTGAAAGAAAACAGGACAATATGTCATCATCATCCTCACCCAACCTTGGAGAAAACACCCATTAGAGGGCTTATACACTGAGGAAACATGCAGTACACTAATTCAGTAATAACTCCTTGCATTTGCATGATGATCTTCACACCATCTTTATTGATAAACAGCTCTATGTCTAACCACCCTGTACACGCTGTTGTCAAATGATCCAATAATATAACATTAAATTGTAATGACTTTCTGCTGGCAGTGTGTAAAACAGGTCTGTAATCATCTGAATTGTGTAATGTGTTTTAACGGCATGGCACATCATCAGAAGGAGTTCTCTATTTTTCAACACCAATTTTCTATAAATGCCTGTTTCCTCATTGCAGGTGTCATATACCATTATGCAGATTGAGTCTGTATTGATAATACATTAATTTAATGGTTTACTTTCTCTGCTTTAAAAACATAACTACTGCTCACTGTAGCGAAAGCTATTATTGCTGTTTTGCAACACCAAATTGCAAGGTTTTATACTAAATTAAGTGGTTAATGCAACATGCTCTCACTCAATCATTGCAATGCTTTTGTGCCCATTTTATGCTGTTGCCTCAATCATTCTAGGCGGAAACGTGATGAAACAAAGCAATATTGTTTCTGTGAATATGTCTGAATATTTCAAATACACATTTGTTTTGCACACTCACATTTTTCACACATCAACTGCAATATTATAAAAATGGTAACAATTGACAATAAGGTTCTGCTAGCTAACATTTTGAAAAGCATTAAATATCATGAACTAACAATGAGCAACATTTTTTTACAGCATTTATTAGTCTAGGTTAATGTTAATTAATAAACATACTAGAGATGTAATGATATCAAAATCTCACAATACCTGAAGAAAAAATGAAAATGTTGTACATTTTAATGTTCAATTATTCTATCTAATGCACTTTGAGGTTTCAAAATTAAGACCTCCAACCCATGTTCTTAAACTAAGAAAACTTAAGTTAGAAAAAAAGTAATTGAATTGACTTGTACCTGAACTTTAAAGGGAACTCAATCTCTTTTTAGTTGTGGTATACTGTCTCAGTCTAAATTACATTTACACTGGTGTTTTCGAAGCCAAACAAATTAGAATATAATAATAATAATAACATTATATTATTGTTATTTCTATGACAGTAATAGCCATATATTGTAGAACAATTGCACTGTAAAATAAATGGAAATTTTTTTTTTACATTGGATTATTATTTTTGCTTTACACTACAGCAGGGAAATTACTATACTTCTTTCCTAATTTCTACAATTGAAAGAGATATTTTTTAGAATTAGGACTGTAGTAACATTACCCATTTAAACTGCTAGTTGTCAGCAATTCATACTGCACTTTTAAGCTTTTAATTTAATCACAACTTTAAAGACCTTTTATGTTAGACTTTTTGCCTGGAAGACCTATATCATTCCATATCGTCATGTGACCACGATAATATTAAGACAGTTTTGCTATCACAATATTGATAATATCATTACATCCCTAAAATCTACTATTTTTCATTGTCAATTTTTGTTTGTCCGTAATATGTAAACTAAAGCTGTCTTTACACAGCCAAGTTAAGGCTGCTCTATGCTTGCTTAAAATTCAGAAAAAAAGAGATTATGCCACATAAAAGCCAGAAAACCTCTGACCCACTTCAGCCTCTAGTATCAAAGTATACAGCTGTAACTGCTTTTGGAAATGCACCTTTTAGATGCCACTTCACACTTAAATGGCACTTCTGAAGCACATTTGCAGTGAAAATTGCACAAAATGAACAACTTGGGTTAATAAATTCTGTTTAAAAAAAGTTTATGATACTTAATTAACTTCTATGAATTTAAACACATTGTAAAGTGTTACCAAAAAAAAAAACAACAACTCATATTTAGCAATACTATATTTGGTTTACCCTTTAAAGGGATGGTTCATCTAAAACTGAAAAATCTGTCATTAATTACTCACCCTCTTGTCGTTCCAAACCTGTAAGACCTTCGTTCATCTTCAGAACACAAATTAAGATATTTTAAATGAAATCCCAGAGCTTTCTGACCCTGCATAGACCGCAACACAACTTCCACATTCAATGTAGTAAGGACATTGATAAAATAGTCTGTGTGGCATCAGTGGTTCAACCTTAATTTTATAAAGCTACGAGAATACGTTTTGTACACAAAGAAAACAATTTCTTCTCTTCTGTGTCAGTCTCAGGCTGCCATTCACAAGAGTACTGATGTAGAAGCCGGATGCACTCCTCTTTGTTTACAAGCAGAAGATGCATGCTGTACATAAAACATTCTTCGTAAACATATCTGAAGATTTCAACAGACAGGATGACTGAAATTTTTTGCCCAGCCTACTTACTTGAACCAGAATATATAGCGATGAACTGAGAGAGATGTACGGCAGATGCATATGTTGTGGTACTCTCATGAATGTGCGTCAAATACTGGCACGTAAAAATTGTTGAACAAAGTCGATATTTTTGTTCTCTCGTAGCTTCATAACATTACAGTTAAACCACTGATGTCACATGAACCTTTTTAATGATGTTCTTACTATCTTTCTCTGCCTGGAAACGTTTCAGATGCATTGCTGTCTATGCGAAGTCAGAAAGCTCTCGGATATCATTTAAAATATCTTAATTTGTGCTCCGAAGATGAACGAAGGTTTTACGGGTTTGAAACAACATTCTGTAATTAATGACAGAATTTTCATTTTTGGATGAACTGTCCCTTTAAAAACCAATCTCCTGTGACAAGGCATTTAGATAATTGCTATGACCTTACAATGTTACTCCATAGCAGTCAAAATATTTATAAGATCACACTAAGAAATTCATGTGTGCACTGTAAACACCTCATAATCATGCAAACAAACCACAATAAAAGTTCCAGCATTGAAATAAGAATATTTTTGCAGAAGCCTGATTTCTGTATGTGCGTCAAGGATATCCCCTATGATAAGAACATGAGGGAGGATTGATATGGCAAATCAGGGAAGCCACAGGGGGTGATTAAGCTATTGTGAAAAGACCCTGATGGAGAGGAATTACTCATCTAGTCCGAGATGCGGTTCATGATTTTTTGAAGATATTTTTTGTTATTCCTCAAGCGCTGTTGGAAGCTGGTTAAAGAGTCAAAAACAGTGAAATAAACTCTTTTTCTTTTGGCATTAGCATTGTTTTCACTCTGAGCTGATCTGACTTTGCGCTAGTTAGCTAGTGCTGGTTATGCCTCAGAGAACAGAAGTGGCAAAGAAAGGTTTCTTTGATGTTATTATCAAGCTTAGGGGACCCAGAGTAATGGTCCAAATAGGACCAGTGGTACGAGGGAGTTTTGCACTGTATTGTGGGTAATCTAGTTTCACTTGAATGAAGGTTCTGGAGGGGGATCTAATTAAATTGACTGGATTTCCAAGCAGCCTTGGACATTTTTATATAACCACCCCTTCACTCAAAATTACCATTGGGCTGCAAACATGGCAGAGACTTTTCGGAACTAAAGCTATTTCAAATTTAGGTCAGTCCATCTGCTAAGCAAGGAATGAGAAATGAATGAATGCCTGGCACAGAGATACGACTGGGAGGCTCCGCGTTGGTCTTCCTGCCTTGCTGTGTTCGCACGTAAGGGGTCTGCCCCTTTCAAATTCAATTGGAGTCCATTAACCGTGGTAAACAGCATACATTTGTGTCAAGCGGACAGCATACGAGGAGGCTAAAGATGAATGTGTTTAATTAAAAACTGTCATATCTGTGCCTAGACTTGGGAAGTCACAATCAATAATTACAGCATGCCTCCGTCAGAGGAAACCATCAAAGCCTTGGCACCATTTTAGTGCTGGCTAATAGGAGCAGAAGTACACAGACTGAAGTCAAAGCTATAGTCTGGTCACTCGGGGCGAATTTTAAAGTCTTGATTAATCCCTGTCTGTGATAATACGCTCTGCTCTGTGGCACCTAGCCCTCTCGTTTTCATTGATAATGGGCCCTCTAATGACATGCATTACACATTCACAGGGACTATGAAAGCTTGAGTGAGGTCAGGCCATCATGTTCATATTTTTCACTAATAGTAGCAGTTCAGGAAGTGCTGCAGTGGTAGCAGGCCCAGCCAAATGTCTCAATGCAAGACTAAGTCCTTCAGATATAGCTATCAGTTGTTAAGCTATCAGCTCTTTTCATAATGAAGCATGCAAATAAACCAAGTGGTGCATTTGTGCATTAGACAATTAATGGGAGTGATTTTGCTATTTTTCAACTCACAGATTTTCCAAATCTCTTAAAATCACCTCAAGATGATGCTATTCTTCTTAATAGCCATTTAATGTGAAGGGATTGTCTATGCAAATTATGCTTCGCTTGGTATTCTGATCTGAACAGAATTAAGCAACTGCATGAGCATGCACTGTTTTTAGTCAAACACAGCAAAATTATACCTGCGTATTAAATGTAAGCAGTGCATTTAAATGTTGGAGGCAGTTTTCTCTTGTTTTACAAAAAACATGTTTCATGTATACTGGTAATTGTTGTTGGAAGGCAGAGTATGACTCACCCACAGCTGGTTTCTAAGAGACTGTCTCCAACCTGTAGAGAAGCCATGCCAAAATCTGCTATCCTGATGTTATTCTTCTCATCCAGCAGCAGGTTCTCTGGCTTCAGGTCTCTGTGGCTGCAAAACATGAGAAACAAAATGCTTAAGGTATAAACATACACTTGAGCAGCTTTCTTAAATGATTCCAGGTGTTTCTACTAGTTTATGGTATAAAAGTCAATGACATGAAGAAAATAAAGAAAAATACAGAATGGAGAAGCCTCGTTAAATAAATCAAATCCTTAAAGGATTAATTCACTTCCAGAATACAATTTTATTCATATTATCCAAGATCATCATGTCTTTCTTTCTTCAGTCGAAAAGAAATTAAGGTTTCTGAGGAAAACATTTTCATGGATGTTGAAAATAGTGGACCTTAATGGGAGCCAACAGGTTAAAGGTCTGAATTAGAGTTTCAGTGCAGCTTCAAAGGGTTCTACATGATTCCAGCTGAGAAATAAGGGTCTTGTAAAAAAAAATTAAAAATGTTAGGCGGAAATACTGACCCAATGTTTACTAAGTGAACGCACAAAGAAAGTCAAACAACAATGTTGGACGATTTTGAAGTTGGAGGAGAAAGTTAGATGGAGTTTTCTGTCCTACCCTACTTTTTTGAACCGGAGTACACAGATAAAGAACTAAACGCGCGGGATCTTTCCAATGTGATTTTGAAATGCATGAAGCCACAGACACGCATTGCAGAGCTTGTGCAAGATGACCATTTGTGGTTATAAAGTATATGAATTTGAATTTTTTAAAGAAAATTGTCAATCATTTCGCTAGATAAGATCCTTATTCCTCGGCTGGGATTGCGTATAGCCCTTTGAAGCTGCGCTGAAACTGCAATTTGGATCTTCAACCTGTTGGCTCCCACTGAAAACCACTATATGGAGAAAAAAACTTATTTTCTTTTCAACTCGAGAAAGAAAGACATGAACATATTGGATCAGTAAATCATCAGGACATTTTTCTTCTGGAAGTGAACTAATCCTTTGAAAATAAGTCATCCTGCATTGTTTCATTATTATTTTCTCAGAAAATAAACACTAATGAAAGTGCTTTACTGCTTATTAATATTTGTGGGTAAAAAGATATTTGAAAAACTAAACTCTTATTTGACTTGTAAACCTCCAATGAGCATATGTATTTCTAAAGATGTTTGTGTTTTTATTTAATGATCCAGCATAACTACATTTCTTATGACTTGTTTAAGCTGCCAGTATCAGACTCAGCCCCAAATCTCTTGATCAGACATCATGGGAAACATCTTGATTCCTTGTACCATTGTGAAATCCTCTGATCTGGAGATAAAAATTCAGAGCTTTCTTTGCCAGTGTCAAGAAGCGAAGCCTCTTTCATCCTGAGCGGGTAAGTGATCGAGGAACACAAGACCATTTTAGGCCCAAGAGATCAAAAAGCAGCTTGCACATTTCAAGTATCTTTCAAAAGACAGCTGATCGTGACCTGTGAGCCAATGCGCATTTACTGAAGCTCATCATTTGGGATGGTTTGGCAACAACAACTGGCCAATAATTACTGGTGGGATAGAAACGTGACTTGAACCAGAAATACTGTCTTCCTCCTTTTGCCACAATTACTACAACTGCACCGAAGCAACCCTAAGCCTTCTGAGAACTCATCAGCCATCTGCAACCATAGTGAACAACTTCAAAAAACAAAAACATCTGCCAGGCACCTAATTACTTGATAACAAGATAGGAAGACAGTCAGAGAGGGATCTTGTCAATATTATCAATGCATTGTAGTCAACTCTCAAGTACTACTACATCGTCACAATCAATACTTTATTAGTACTGAGTGTAGCTTTTAAACGGCACACGTTTCCATCTATAAACGTCTCTGTACGTTGAAGATAATGCAAGAAATGAAAAAAAAAAATATGACTGCTGGAAGCACCAGCTATAAAAGATCTGGTGCCTCCTCACCCAGCGATAACCAAGTTACAGCAAAGGTTAAACACAGACCAGCAATAAAGTTTTTACTACAACGATTGATTCATCTTTCCCATGCCAAGGCAATCAAGGAGAAGGAGGAGCTCTCGGTAATGGAAAGATAGCATGGGGGCCCCGGTCAATACTGGTGTGTGTTTACTGAGAGGCTCTTCTGATTAGCTGCCAGCAAGAGACTGAATGGCTGAAGCAGGACTGACTTAATGATCTCTGGGTATCAGGGACTGCAAGCATTGCCAGACACAATCATAAACATCCTTTTAAAAACAAACCCATCTGCTTGTTTTAGCACAGCAACCAGGTGCTGTACCATTCAAGCCTGCAAATATGCTATAAAAATATGAATTATGCCTACCTATAACAGCACCTAACCCTCAACTCTAAAGACTTTTTGCTGCTCCATCTCTCATTATAATGTCTGAAGTGCAAGGAAGTCTCATTATGTGATGTCTAATTATGAATGCTCAGGATGAAAAGACGTCAAAATGAAAGTGAACAGCTTCAAAAAGAAGACCCTTTGTTCTATACCCAAACTAGTTTCCAAAATATACCCACCAGCAACCAACTTTGTGGCAACATGAATACAGCAAAAAAGCACAAGGAATGGGCAGTGATTCGATTTTATAAAATGATTTGTTAAGTTTTCCGCAACCTTCCCCAAACACTAAGCTCTTCCCTCTTTAGTAAAGTGCACATGGCCTTTAACAGCTCAGGGGTTTGTGGAAACTGAGGTGTCCAGCAGACTTTCCATTCTTCTCACATTAGCTTGCTTTCTCTCTGGTCTTCCATCATTACACTTGTAATGTAGGTATGGAGCTGTGTGAAATGGGTGGCCATTATCTTCCCTGACAAAGTACAAGTTCATGGAACCAATAAACACAATCCCTCCTTCAGGAGAACACTAGTGTCCCGCTGTGAGGTTGCTGTTATAGTAATGTTCCTACAAATGGTTCCTTCAGAAAAAGAGATACTGCAGATCCCCTAAACACTTCTGCTTTTAAACTACAGTATATAAAATAACTGAAAAAGTCCTAAATAGACAAGAAGAAAGCTTAAAGGTATAGTTCACCCAAAAAAGACAATTTGATGTTTATTTGCTTACTCCCAGGGCATCCAAGATGTACAGTAGGTGAATTTGTTTCTTCAGTAGAACATAAACAAAGATTTTTAACTCAAACCGTTGCAGTCTGTCAGTCAAATAATGGCAGTCAATGGGACCCACGGCTTTGAGAGTCAAAAAAACATACACACACAAAACCAAATTAAACCCTGTGACTCGTGATGACACATTGAGGTCTTAACACACAACACACTCAGTCTGTGCAAGAAACTGAACAGTATTTCTATCTTTTGTTTTACCTCTGATCCACCACAATATACAACTGTCCTAAGCGCGTTCACAACAGCCGGTGGGTGACAAAGAGCAAGCAACCATAAGTTCAGTCGATCAGGCTCAAAAGTTAGAAGTCGGTGAAGAGTCAACACTCCTGGATGAGTTTGCGCAAACTTAATCTTTTAGTTTTTAAATCGGTTGCAACAATAAGGATAAGCACAAGTAATTACCATTTTGTGTACTGCATCTACTATGCCAGAGCACGTTAATGTGCCATGCGCCGGCTGTCTTGAACACGCTCAGGACAGTTGGACATTGAGGTGGATCAGAGGTAAAATTTCATGTGTTAAGACCTCAATTTATCATCTCAAGCCACAGGGTTTAATTTGGTTTTGTCTGTGTATGGTTTTTTTGACTCTAAAATCCATGGGTCCCATTCACTGCCATTATATGACTGACAGACTGCAATGGTTTGAGTTAAAAATCTTCATTTGTGTTCTACTGAAGAAACAAAGTCATCTACATCTTGGATGCCCTGGGGGTAAGCAGATAAACTATCTCTTTAAATCATACATACTGTGTACCTGGTGCAAATACGTCTTTCCGAAAAAATTCCAGTAAACAAAAAAGTCTTGAAAGCACGAAATGACCTAGAACCGTGTGACAGAAACACAGATCACAGCCTCGTTTTCATTCATGTCAAGTGAAATATGGTGTCTACCCTGACTGAGGTCCATTTGTTGAGGTTTTAATGGCCACCAATATCTCTCTATGCCTTTTCCTATCTCTGTGTGTCCTCCTAATTTTTATGTCCCCAGAATAGCACATTCATCTATGTACGCACAGTTCATATTCAAAGCACTGAAATATGCCAACTAATAACTATTGTCATAAGAAAAAGCTTTTAATCTTGGAACTAAAGTTTAGAACTCTCAGCGCAATGTTCTACAGTTTCTTTTGCTGTCTGGGGTCACCGTAACCTACATAGACTACTCATGAAAGCAATAGTTCACCCAAAAATGAAAATCCTGTCATTAATTACGCACCCTCATGTCTTTCTGAACTTTAAGACCTTTGTTCATCTTTAGAACAAAAATTATAATATTTCTGATGAAATCTAAGAGCTTTCAGATCCGGCATAGGAGACCCTGTTATGAAGCTAAAGTACTTTTTGTGGTACACTCGGGAATGCACATCGAAGACTGACACGGAAGAGAAGAAATTGTTGAATAAAGTCATCATTTTTGTTTTCTTTGTGCGCAAAAGGTATTCTAGTAGCTTCATAACAGTAGGGTTTAACCACTCAGGTCTTGAATGTGTCAGTTGCTGTCTATGCAGGGTCAAAAAGCTCTTGGATTTCATCAAAAATATCTTAATTTGTGTTCTGAAGATGAACGAAGATCTTACGGGTTTGTAACAACATGCGAGTGAGTAATTAATGACAGAATTTTCAGTTTTGGGTGAACTATCCTTTTAAATTCAACCCTAATACGAATTCCAAACTGCACCGCTGACCTCCACGTCTGTTTTTATTCTAGAATTGAGCAGCAACATTGTATAAATGCACCCAATCATCAGATCAACTGTGGCGCATTCAACATTCAACAGGGCAAACCAGCACTCACACTGCTAATGCATGTAGCCAGTAGCGTTTCTCATAAAATGCACCAAAAAGACATCCATCTTCCCATCCAGACACTGGCAACTGCTTACATAAACAAAGAATCCCCATGTGAGCTTTAGTCCCAGTTCCTTAGACATAAGTTAACTTGGTTCAACTCTTTTCCTCTTCCTGTCTAACGACCTTGTGTACCTGACAGCACTTGTATCATGTAAAAGGCTGAAGATTTTGACAGGCTTGATTCAGACTTCAGTCTTTCTGCCTGTCCTCACAGTGGAGCCAGAAAGCCATAATTTTATCCCTGTGAATACAGTGATAGCAGAAGGCTATCAACACAGCACATTATCTGTGTGGAGGTTTCAAACCCCAGAGAGGAAAATGGCTGCGAACGAGCAGAGAAGAGAACGAGTGATGCCTCCCTGCTATGCTGTTTATTCAGTGCTTTCCATCACCTATCGAGAAAGGCCTTCAAACCATCCATCAGCTAGTTGAGCTTTGCTGGAAGCATGTGACAGTCTTCATTAGGCGTTGCGCCTGCTGAAGCGCATGGTAAACAGATGCAAATATTGTGCTAATGGCTGCCCCTTCAGTGCATTAGTATATTAGCATATGAAGAGGATATGGTCGTGAGAATTCAAACAGAAACATTATTAGCATTAGCGATAGCTCTTAAAGTTGTGAAAAGCTAAAGTGAACTTCTCTTTAATGAAAGTACATTTAGGACTACAGTGGAAAACACAGACTGCCATCACAGACTGTTTGTCACTGTTCTGATGTATAATTTATAAAGTTCTTGAGCGTAATGCTATGTTAAATGGACGGGTTCAAAGTTACTGAAAAAGTTTTAATTTACATAATCTGTAAGTAAAAAGACTGGGTGATCATGAATGAGTGAATTCTCATTAGGAATTTCTGTATGTGACCCTGGACCATAAAACCAGTCTTAAGTAGCACAGGTATATTTGCAGCAATAGCCAAAAATACATTGTATGGGTGAAATTTATAGATTTTTCTTTTATGCCAAAAATCATTAGGATATTGAGTAAAGATCATGTTCCATGAAGATATTTAGTAAATTTCCTACCGTAAATATATCAAAACTTAGTTTTTGATTAGCAATATGTATTGCTATGACCTTAATTTGGACAACTTTTAAAGCGATTTTCTCAGTATTTAGATTTTTTTTGTACCCTCAGATTGCAGTTTTTCAAATAGTTGCATCTTTGCCAAATATTGTCCTATCCTAACAAACCATAGATCAATGGAAAGCTTATTTATTCAGTTGATGCATAAATCTCAATTTCAAAAGTTGACCCTTATGACTGGTTTTGTGGTCAAGGTTCACATCTAATAATCAATACAAAACAATATGAAAGTTTGAAAATTGACTATATTAAGTATACATTATTTCATTTTTTTTTTTAATAATTTTCTTTTTTCCAAAACATGTTGGATTGTATCCTAAAGTCACAAAATTAAATCATGACTAAGTGAATTCTCATTAGGCATTTCTAGATGTTACCTTGGACCACAAAACCAGTCTTAAGTAGCACGAGTATATTTGTAGCAATAGCTAAAATTACACTGTATGGGTCAAAATTATTGATTTTTCTTTTTAATGCCAAAGATCATTAGGATAATAAGTAAAGATCATGTTTCATGAAGATATTTTGTAAATTTTGCTACCGTAAATATATCAAAACTAAATGTTTGCATGGTAATATGCATTGCTAAGAACTTCATTTGGACAACTTTAAAGGTGATTTTCTCAAAATCTTTTCTTTGTCAGTTGTGCAATGTTAACTTTTTATTGCCACATCATGGCCAGTTTAAAAATTAGGACATAAATAAACAAAGAATGTTTTAAATAATGTATGCTGTTGAAATGAAAATGAAATGAAATGATCCAAAAGTAAATAAAAAATTAGTAATCCAAATATCACTGATTAACTCTTCAAAACAATTATGTTAATGAAATAAGTCTTATTCTGCCTTGATCCATTAAGAAGCAAAATTCAAACATGAATACTTTATATTTTTCTAAATGTATTTTTTAAAATACCCCATTATTTGTGTTTTTGGGGAAGGTCACTTCATTACCACACTAGGCTTCATAACTACTCCATTTGTATAATTGTTTCGATAATTATAAACTACGCTGCAGAGAAGATGAAGGATTTGTTTTTCAGCATTTCAAAAATTGACTAAAATCTCAGCAATTGTGTAAGAAGTTGAAAACCTTCATTACTTTCTGTTGTACGGTTTAGTGAAACCCTTTCAGCTCAATAGTTAGAAAATACAGGGAGAAAGCATATACAGAAAATTTGAGCACATTTTTCATTTATATCTCAGAGACGTAGAGCGAAAAGGCTTGAGGATACACTCAGTGATAAAAACTGTACTTTTCTGTAGTGGCACTGGAGGGGAGCTATCAATCTTTGACCCAGAAAGTGTGTGTGAGTGTGAGCGTGTGGATGAAAACTTGTGCAAATGTGCAAAATAGTAATATCTCAAAATAATGATTTTTAGCATCTCACAATAATGCTTTGTAATGACTGAAAAATGCTTCACTTGAGGTGGCTTTCACCATACATAATAAATGAGACAATAGCAGGACAACACACCAGACAACAACAGCTGATGGCTATACGTGATGTATGAAAACAGACAAAATTGTTAGCGGCAACAAAACCAACACATTTGACTTTCCTGAACCGAACTAATGAGAGTGTGCCAAGTTTAAATGCTCAAAATTAAATATTTACATTTCCTGAGATTTCCAGGCTGAGATTTCCAGAAGTTCAGAACTCTTACCATATAGAGTGACTGTGGCAGAAGTCCAGCGCTGAGATGATCTGTCTGAAGAACTTCCTGGCCTCTTTGGGTGTTAACCTGCCCTTCTTTACCAGGTAGTCAAAGAGCTCTCCACCTGACACATGCTCTAGAACCAAATATCTGTGGAAGAAAAACAGAGGAAGTAAGAAAGCCTGACACACTACAGCTTTGAAACTCCCAGGACAGATCTACTACATGCCAACATACAGTATACACTAGGGATGCACCGAAATGAAAATTGTTGGCTGAAGCCGAAGAAAATCACACACTGGGCCGAAGGCCGATTACCGAACAGTTTTGTCTTGCTTTTCAAAGAAAAAAAAAAACAATTACAAAACAACAATTTAATTTAATTTGAAAATATTAATTTAACACTGAACATTTTTAACATTCTACTAGACATTATAGCCTACCAACAAAGCACAAAATAAATTTAAAAAGTTAGTAAAACAATATTCTTTGGCCATTTTTAAGACCCTCTTCTTCTGTGTTTTTATTGTACAAATAAATGCAGTACTACTTTTTGCTGACAGCAGCAAATTTATGAATTATTCTCATTACACTGTTTCAGCACAGATTTTCCTCACGTTTTGGACTTTTTGATGATTTTTGCGTCTTTCTCAGACAGTTTGCACACTCTATTTAATCGTGTCACGTCATTGTTCGGTATAATTTTTTCTGCCTTTTCGCTTATTTCGGTTGCCAAACATTCGGTGCATCCCTAGTATACACCATTGTTCATTAGTCTGGGCTTTGTCTTTTTTTATTTTTATCACACCAGCAGGTATTATTCTAGTTTTAAATGTCATGTGATCTTTCAGAAATCATTCCAATATGCTAATTTGGTGCTCAAGAAACATTTCTTATTATTATGAGTGTTGAAAACAGTTGTTCTGCTTAATATTTTTGTGTCAATAGTGATTTTTTGTCTTTGAATTAGGAAAAAATTGTAACAACGTAAAAGACCAATTTAATGCATCCTTACTGAATAAAAGTATTCATGTACTGACCCCAAACTCTCCAATAGTCTGAGACCACTAGTGATAATGCTTCTATTTGCATTTTTTATTTAAAGGGCACCTATTATGCCCCTTTTTACAATATGTACCGGTAATTTAAGTCGTCAGAATGTGTCTGTGAAGTTCCAGCTCAAAATACCCCACAGATCATTTATTATATCATTTTGAAAATGCCTATTTTGAGTGGAAACAGAAACATGCTGTTGTTCGTGCATGTCTCTTTAAATGCAAATGCTGCTCCCCACCCCCTTTTTCAGAATAAGGCTATGCCTTTACAGCTCGTACCTAAGATACTCTACCAAAAAACATGTTTAATTTTAATTATCATGTCTATCGCACTGAAAATCACACGTTTTAAACTTCTGAAATAGTTTGAGCACACACATTGGAAGCATGCGCACAGATAGCGGTTGTCACATGCCATGTGAGTACTAAACGAAGTTCTCTTTCATATCTTATTGCGCTTAAACTGTCAAATACACACACATTTATGTTAAAAACTCACATGAGTTACAAAAACAGTCGGTTATGTCAGTGAAGGTAAACAGCTGGTAATATTATAATAAGATCCATCTTCTACATCACAGGGGGAGCGAAATCTGAGCGGATCGTTTTTTCACATGCTTGCAGCAAAGGCTTACCAAAACCCAATACTGGTTTGTTCTTTTTTCATGTTTTCTGGGTTGGTAGATGCACCAGAAACCCAATTATAGCACTTAAACAAATAAAATGTCTGATTGTAATGATATGTCACCTTTAAAACAAACATATGTATATATACGTTTTCAATTTAGTCTCGGACTGTTGGACTCCACTGCATTTGAGTGAATAAGTAAATGTGTGCGAAATATCTTCCTGCAATCGGCCTGTCTGATGGGCAAACACATTTATGCCATACTCACGCATTCATGTATTCATGAGATACACGCAGACTCCCATTCACGCGCAGTCACATTTGAACACACACGCAAACACATTCACTGACGCACCAGACGTCTGATTTATTAGTCGATTAAAGGATTTTCTCATGCGATTACCTGTCAGCGTTATTTAAATTAAGGATGGATTCATACTTGATTTGTGTGTGTAAAAATGTTCACAGTCAAATACTTTACGAGCATGCGGGCCATACATCTGTGTCATCTGAATATTAAGAAAACAAATTCCTCAGTTGCATCCATGGTGGCTCCTTTATCAATTATTGAAAACTACATTAAGCCCAGCCACTGGAGCGCGCACACACACACACACACACACACACACACACATATCCAGGGATATTAGCGCGTCTGCTCTTCCGTATAGATACAGAGTTTACCGTATAGATACAGAGTTTACCAGCCACTCATACACACTGCATGGATAAACAAAAGTGGTGTATACTCACAAATATTTCTTATTTTCATAGACGTCGTGCAACTTCAAAACATGAGGGTGTTCTATGAGCTTCAGAATAGCTATTTCTCTTTCCACCTGTAAAGACAGAGAGAAAACGATTCGATTTTAGTTATACATCCGGTAACATGAGGTCAGAGTAAAACACGAGAAGACATTGAAAATAACAGTCTTTGGTTAGTCTGTGCTCGCACAATGACATTGTATAGTATTATCTAGCTTAGCCATGCCTAATTAGCATCCCACCACTTTCATTAAGTGGTTAACCCATTAATCACTTTTTGGCATGTAGAAAATAAACAGAAGACACTGGCTGGTGAAAATACACTAGTGCAAACAAGATGCCTATGATGAAGAGTTCAGATGAATTAGGACTCTAATTGCATTAGTCTTTGGAAAGGGATACGGTAGCATGATATGGTGATGCATCATCACTGTTGTCATGAACTGTTCCACATTAGTTATTGAGAAGTGGTTATCAGCGAGCATACAGGCCAATGTGTTGACATATTGTTGTGTTGTTTTAGAGAGAGTGTACACTCCTGCTGCTGCAGGAAAATCCATCTTTTGTTGCTTTGGGGGAGCACCAGAAATAATTAGACTTCATTAACGGTGGGAATATGGGCACAGCTAATAAGGATAATCCCACACTAATGAAAGCTGCATTGCCGAAGTCAACGCCGCATGAAGTCTCCCATCACACACCTGCTCAGAGACTAACCTTGTACAGTGTCCAAGTGAGCCACAATCCTATTAGACACAATCACCTTTCATTTGTACTCAGCCAATCAATACTCAATGGAGCAAAAACAATTATTGAAGCAGAGGTGTTATAAACCGAAGGGGAATGATTCGGTCAGGACAGATGGATGTAAACATCAGAATTTGTCGATTTGTCGTAGAATCATGTATTTTACAGACCACACAGTCTGTGTCAATAACACACCCTTCTTTAAGGTTAAAAGATTACAGTAGGTGTCAAACGTTTACTCCTTCCTTTACTATTACTATTGTCCACATTTTTGAATAACGGAAGTTTCAAAGAGCCTCATACGCACTGAATACGCACCTGTCATACAGTTATTATATTCAGTTGAAGTCAAAAGTTTACACACACCTTGCAAAATGTTAATTATTTTACTACAATAAGACGGATCATACAAAATGCATGCTATTTTTTATTTAGTACATATAGTCTACAACAGAAAATAATTAATAAATAACACTTGATTCTTAATGCTGTGTTGTTACCTGAATGATCCAAAGCTGTTTTTTGTCTAGTGATAGTTGTTTATGAGTCCCATTTTTGTCCTGAACAGTTAAACTGCCTGCTGTGCTTCAGAAAAATCCTTCAGCTCCCACAAATTCTGTGGTTTTTCAGCATTTTTGTGTATTTGAACCCTTTCCAACAATGACTCTATGATTTTGAGATTCATCTTTTCACATTGAGGACAACTGAGGGACTCGTTATAGATATGTAACTATTACAGAAGGTTCAAATGCTCGCTGATGCTCCAAAAGGAAACATGATGCATTTTTCTTATTTGAAAAATTCTGCAGATTTTGCAAGGTGTATGTAAACTTTTGACTTCATCTGTACATTTTAATAAAATGAAAGGAAGTCTCATGAGTAATGGGCACTTGTTAGATACTTTTCTCTATTTGGTCCAACTTATCCTTTAAGAAAATTAAATAAATTAAAATATATATTTATTTACATATAGTGCCTTGCAAAAGTATTCACACTCCTTCATTTTTTTCACCTTTTTGTTCCACGTCAATCTACAGTCCATCCATCATAATGACAAAGCAAAAAACTTTAGCCTGGGCTTGAAACAAACATTTTTGGAGAAACCTGAAAATATCAGCAAAGCCCTCATCCAAGCCGACAGAGCTTGAGAGGTGAAGAGGTGAGTAGGAGAATGGCAAATAATTGCTAAATGCAGATGTGCAAAGCTTGTTGCATCATACCAAAAAGACTTGAGGCTGTAAAGGCGCTTCAACTAAGTACCACTTTAGGGTATGAATACTTATGAAATGTGCTTACAAATTATTAAATTTGCAAAGTTGCCACAAATCTGTTTTATGCTTGTCATTATGGTGTATGGAGTGTGGATTGATGTGGGAAAAAGTTTTTAAAGCAGTTTAACATAAGGCTGCAACACAACAAAAAGTGAAAAAATGTATGTATGAATACTTTTGACAAGTGAAGAAATCCATTCAGAGGCACAGTTTGTTTCTCTGCAAAACTAATTTCAAGACTTGAGGCAAAAATGAAAGATTATGACAAACATAAACCATGTCAAGTGACTGCAGACTTTTGACTGGTGGTATACATAAACACCATCAAAAACGCCCTCTAATATGATTACAGATGTAGTTCGACTCAGATCTAAGAGCAGAAGCACAAACACACACACGTCTTTCTTTGGGCTCAATCACCCTGTTCCATACAAACACTATCTCTCTAACCATGTGGCTGCGGCCTTTCTTCTCCACATCTCTTATGTCACTCCAAAACCAGAGCACGGCCGACCCGAGTAAAGGGAGAGAGAGAGACATGTCAATTTATCACCATCAAAGCCCCAGTTCTTCAAAGGTCTATCACCTGGACCTCTGCAAGAGAGCAAGAAAAGCTAAATAAATAATGAAATATTTCCATCTTTAATCTGTGTCTCGCTGACTGCCTTACGTATCAATCCCTGTCATGGCAACCTTCTCTCAACATTTCTCTCTCAGATTCTCTCACTGTTTTTTCTTTATTTAGCAGATGTCTTTGAGCTCAGCTTTCGTGAACTATAGAGAGAGAGCTTCTGCCTGATCTATCACAGCCCATGATCTTTCTCATTGGGTTTACACAATCACTGTAATCTTTCAGGACGCTAGTTTCTGCTCCTGGCAGAGTCTTTGATTATTCCCTGTGCGGCCACCGCTAGTCTCACCTGCATTATGTGTCCTTGCCAATTTGGAAAGAACAAACTGCTTATGAAGCATCTTCTGTGCCGAGACCCGAAATTAATGTGTGCTGGAAGTGAGCGCAAAGGCAAAAAAAATGCTTAATGATCACATATTAAATAGAATGGACTCTCTGTACGATCAGGTTTATGCCGCAGGGCATTCTTGGCCCATGTCAGAGCTGCTTTGTCACATGTTAATGGCGGGATATATTCCTCCAATGGTAGCCCTCAGAATAACATGACCTTTTCTAAATGAATAAGTAGCAAGCCCAACAAATAAGGAACAATGGCAGAGCTCAAGTGTATGACTATATGTGACCCTGGACCACAAAACCAGTCATAAGGTTAAATTTTACAAAACTGAGATATATATACATCATATGAAAGCTCAATAAATAAGCTTTCTATTGGTGTATGGTTTGTTAGGATAGGACAATATTCGGCTGAGATACATCTATTTGAAAATCTGAAATCTAAGGGTGAAAAAAATCAAAATAGTGAGAAAATCACCTTTAAAGTTCTCCAAATTAAGTTCTTAACAATGCATATTACTAATCAAAAATTACATTTGGATATATTTACAGTAGGAATTTTACAAAAAATCTTCATGGAACATGATCTTTACTTAATTTCCTAATGATTTTTGACATAAAAGAAAAATCAATAATTTTGACCCATACAATGTATTTTTGGCTATTGCTACAAATAAACCCCAGCGACTTAAGACTGGTTTTGTGGTCCAGGGTCACATATGTGTTTGAACTGCTTGGGTAAGTATATTCATTTTTATACTTTTTATTGATTTCTACTGTTTCGAATGAGCTGATAACATTTTTAATTCCAAAACCCTTACAATCTTTTCTGCATTTTACATATATATAGTGTCAGTTTGTATTGTAAATTTAGTTTTAGCATTTTCACAATTTGTATTTCGCTTTAAACTATTATTAATTCAGTTTTAGGATTAGCATGTTTAAGGCTTCATCTTAAATTTCTTTTATTTCAGTTAGGTCCAAGGAAACTGTCTATGGAAGCCTGTTTCGACCACTGAATTGTGACTTAACTCACAATTCTCTTTTTTTTTCTTCTCAGAATTGTGAGGTATAAACTCGTAATTGCGAGTTATAAAGTCAGAATTGTTCGATTTAAACTTGCAAATCTGACATTTGTCTCAGAATTGAGAGACATAAACTTGTAATTCGGATAAATAAATTTAGAATCGCAAGTTATAAACTTGCAAAAGGGTTTATGTCTCGTAATTCTGACTTTATAACTCGCAAATGCGAGTTTATATCACACAATTCTGAGAAAAATGTCAGATTTGCAAGTTTACGTCTCGCAATTCTGAATTCATAACTAGCAATTACGAGTTAAGTCAGAATTGTGAGATATAAACTCGCAATTCTGAGAACATATCAGTCTTTTTTACCCCTCAAAATTGGTCTTTATAACTCACAATTGAGAGTTCATGTCTAAAAATTCAGAGAAAAAAGTCCAAAATGCAAGAAAAAAGTCAACATTGCAATTTACAAGCTTGTATTTGTGAGAAAAAAAGTTTTTTTTTTACAATTTAAAGCAAAAAAAGCTAGAAATGTGTGAAAAAAAGAAAAAATGTCAGGAAGGCATGAAAAAAGTCTGAATTGCAAGTTTTTGTCAAAATTCTAAGAAAAAAAAATCAGAAATGTGTGAAAAAAATCACAACTGTGAGATATAAACTCACAATTTCAAGAAAAAAAATATGGAATACAAGCTTGAATTTGTGAGAAAAAAGTCAGAATTGCAAGTTTATATCTTCCAATTTTGAGAGAAAAGTCAAAATTGAGTTTTTATATCTGATCTAGGGGAAAAAAATCAGAAATCTGTCAGAATTGTGAGATACAAGCTTGCATTTGTGAGAAAAAAAGTCAGAATTGCAACTTTTTATCTTACAATTCTGAGAAAAAAAAAAAGACAGAAATGTGAGATAAAAACTAACCTTTATTTTATTTTTAATTTAGTGGCAGAAACAGGCTTCCATACCTTCTCATTTTTTTCCTAATTAAAAGAAAACATCTTATTTTCTAAGTTAAGGTTTTTCATTTAATATTTACATATTATTTTATTTCAGCTTGATTGAATTTGGGTTTAGGTAACAATAACAACACTGGGCCTTACTGTCTTTCACGGTATGGAAAAAAAAGAGACATTTTTACTATCCTCTGTCGTAGTTTGCCGCAAACATTAAGTTACACAGTCTTAGAGCGATACGAGGGTAAATGTTGGCACAACTGTCATTTTTAGTTGAACTGTTTCTTTAAGACACTATTTATATGTTCATTAAGCTGCTTTCCTTTACCAGCATCGGCTATTTCAGGTTTTACTACGCTCACGGGGACACTTGGCCCTCACAATGTAGACAAAACGTGACACGCACACACATACACACCTTCATCTGTCTATACAGCAGGTGTAAAGCTGTGCTGGCACAGACAGGAGGAGGGAAATCCAAACACACAACATTTACCTGCACGTCAGATCTCTGCCAAACAGCATTTGTGATCACAGGATAATGGAGACTTCATTTTATCAACAAACCCCAGTAATCCTGTCTGAATCCAGATGAGTTAAATCCAATTCTAATACAGAGTTAACACTTACAGCAAGTCGAATAAACAGAGACAGCGGCGGCAAACCAGATATTTGATATGATTTTAATGATCCAATAAAAATACACACACTCTCTTCTCTGATTATGCGGACAGATAGGAGCGGAGCAGTGATCTGCATCATTCCTCATTACAAAAGAGGAGACCGGCTCACCTCAGTGCCCTTTTTCATTGAGTTTCCATGTTTAACAAATAGCACCACTGTAATAGCATCTTTCTTGCCAACAAAAGTGATTATCAAGTGATTAATTTCCCTCGAGACAAAGATTTCAGTTTGGTATGACACAAAATTACAAGGTTAAATGGCCACAAGTCAGTGACATTAATGACATTGATGTATTTGCTTTCAATTGATGACACGCAGGGCTTCAGACAGGAAAGAGATTTCATTTCTCGACAGGCTTTGAGCAGAGAGGGAAAAAGTGAATGACTAATCCCGGATATTGAGAGAGCAAATGGAAGAGAAAAAAGAAATGTGTGAAAATGTGTGCGTGTGTCGCAGAGTACCTTTTTTTTTTCTTTGCAATTCAGATTTAATTAAGAACATGGCGATTTAAACCAGCATATTTAACAGTGTATAATTCAACACGTCCTAAACAAACAACTTTGAAACCTCTGCCTTTGTTAATGGATTAAACATCATTTATTATGCTCAATTATTGTGTGATTTCAGGTTGCAGATGGTGTGTTGATGCATGCTAATAAAACTGCACTTGTGGGGATGGTCACACAACACACGGCAAATGAATGAAGGCAGACAGAGCTCATGTTCTCACAGCTGGGACTGGGACGCAGCTCCAATGCACTGGAGAGGCATCAGATTTTACCCAATAACGGCACATTTAACCACACAGCTGTCTGTTTGTTGTGTTTAAAAGGTTTGGTTGTATGTTATGTGTGACTTCATGGGTGTTTGCAACAATGTGTTTTATTGGCAATTTGCAAAAGTGTGTGTGTGTATGTGTGTGTGTGTGTGTGAGGAGCTCATGAAGTGATGATGAGATGGAGGAGGAGGTGTTTGTCTCTTGTCTCCAGAGCACTGCTGTAATGTCCAAACTCTCCAGTGCCCACTAGCTGAGCAGCCCTGGCACACATACACGCACACACAAAACCAGTCAGTCCTACCCATACATAAACATGCATTCACAGACAATTTGAAGCAGATTTAAGGGGCGACACTAATTTGCAGTGACAAAGCAACTGGAAGTCATTCATTTAAAATGAGATTTGGTGATTTCTAGAAACATGAGTAACTGTGCAGCCACTGAGCAGGGATGCATGAAACATCAGCAGTCATAGTGTGGTATTGTTTACATGTTTTTAAAAATTACTTAAATGCCCTAATTGAACTATGACTCAATCCTGGTTTAGGTCTGTGAAACCAGGCCATAAAACTCTTGACTTTTTAAGTAGGCATTTTTGGATAAAAATCAAATCAAGTCAAATCAAATCAAATCAATTTGTTTAAAATGTAATACCTCATTTAAAGCACATAGAATTCTGGACTTATTATGTAAGCATTTTACATGAATAAAAATAAAATAAAATAAATTGTTTTAACTGTTATAAAAAAATATATTTGAAATTAAATTCCTCATAAAATAAAATAAAATCACTTGGAATTTAAAAAAAAACAAACAAACAAACAACATTTTAAAAACATAGAACTTTTAGAAAAACATATAGGCATTTTTGGATAAAAATTAAATAAAATCCTTTGAATTTTGTTTAATAAAAAATGTGTTTAAAATGGAATAAAAATAAAATAAAATAAATCATTTTAACTATTATAAAATATTGTTTGAAAATAAATTACTCATATATAAAATAAAACCAGTTGCAATTTAAAATAAAACAAAACAAATAAAATCCTTTTAATCCTTTGAAAACAGTTTAAAATTAAATTAGTCATTTAAAAAGCAAATAGAACTCTTTTACTTTTTAAGTAAGCATTATTTGGAACACAAATTAAATTCAATTAAATAAATCATTTTAGCTTTTATAAAAATTGTTTGAAAATAAATTAAAATAAAATCACTTGCAATTTAAAATAAAACAAAACAAAATAAAATCCTTTTTAATATTTCATAAATAAATATTCAAAATTAAATTCCTCATTTAAAACATAGAACTCTTGACTTTTTAAGTAGGCATTTTTGGATAAAAATAAAATAAATCCTTTGAACTTTGTTTTATAAAAATGTGTTTAAAAATGTAATTCCTCATTTAAAGCAAATAGAACTCTGGATGTTTTAAGTAAGCATTTTTTTTTTTATAAAAATAAAATAAAATAAATAATCTTAATGATTATAAAAATTTTTTTTGAAAATAAATTCCTCATAAAATAAAATAAAATAAAATAAATCACTTGCGATTTAAAATAAAACAAAACAAAATAAAATATTTTTACATTTTATAAAACATTATTTCAAATTAAATTCCTAACTTAAAGCATATAGAACTCTGGACATTGAAGTAGGCATTTTTGAATAAAAATAAAACAAAACAAATTAAAATAAAAATCATTTTAACATTTAAAAATGTGTTTAAAATAAATTCCTCATTTAAAGCAAATAGAACTCTGGACTTTTTAAGTAAGCATTTGATTTGATTTGATTTGATAAAATAAAATAAAATAATAAACAAACTTGTATAAAAATGTTCAACATTTCATTTATTTGAAGCATGTAAATGATGTTATTATTTGATATACAGGGGTGGACAATGAATCTAAGACACCTGGTTTTATACCACAATCAGTATGGTGTTGGGCCTACTTTTGTGGCCAAAACAGCATCATTTCATCTTGGGAATGACAAATACATGTCCTGCACAGTAGCCAGAAGGATTTTGAGCCATTCCTCTTGTAGAACAGTGGCCAGGTCACTACAAGATTCTGGTGTAGGAAAACGTTTTCTGACTTGCCCCTTCAAAACACCCAGTGGCTCAAAAATATTCAGATCTGGTGACTGTGCAGGCCATGAGAGATGTTCAACTTTACTTTCATGTTCATCAAACCACTCTGTCACCAGTCTTGCTGTGTGTATTGGTACATTATCATCCTGAAACAGGGCACCGCCTTCAGGGTACAATGTTTTAACCATTGGGTGCACATAGTCAACCTTCACACTCCTACTGGTGGAATGTGCAGTTTGTAAAGTCTGGCCATGAGGCTGTGCAAATATAGCCATGAAACCTCCAACTCTACTGTATATTAGCCAGTGTTTCAGTTTCATTGTCCAACCACTGTATATATCAGTGAGAAGCAACTGTCAATGGAAATGCAGACAGTGATGCACCACCTAAAACATTTGGATACAGCGGTCATGTAGAAACACCTATAATCAAACCAAGAGCACAGAGACTCGCTGACCTCCAGGGTTTAATCGCTGTCAGCGTGAGCGTGACTTTACACGTGACACACCATCCCCTCTCCTTCTGCCAGTTCCCTGACCTATTCATCATTGATGCCTCTTTCCTCCAATCCATCTTAATTCCTCAAGCTCTCTCACAACACACTAACTTCCCAATCAAAGCAATGGAAGAGTAGCAGATGAAGAAACCCATAAAAAAAAACAGAAAAGTGGAAGGAAAGCACTCAAGTCGCACTTCTTTAATAAAGATGGAGGCTGTTCAGTAGCGGCGGTCCTCCTGGGAGCTGCTGTGGCTTTGTAACTAATTAACTCAAACACATGTGGAAACAGACACTTGAGCACGAGGGGGGAGGAGGGGGTTAAAGCAGCAGACCTTAACGTCTCACTGAAGGCTTAGACGAGGAGCTCTGGGAGGCATATCATAGCTTAGCTAATACCTCCAGAGACACACCGTACAGGATATCACTGGATATTAAACACAATTGCCATCCCTCGGTGATAGCCAATCCATCTACGCCACCAACCAGCAGCTGTGGCTCAAATCAGATCCATCAGGTGTGAGTAGGTCTGAAAACGGCTGGATGGCAAATGAGTAAAAGCTTAGTGGAAAGGAGAACAACAGGGAAAGATAACAATGAAATACATAATTATTAATGGTGGTGTTTCTGTGCCACTAACAGGATATAACGATTATTTCCAAACCAGGTGCCTATGGGGACATTTCTGCAGAATATTAGATTCGGTTCTTAAATATTTTGCGATACTTTTTCAAAAAGCGGTGCTGAAAGTGTGTTTAGATTTATCCGAAAATCTGGCCATGTCTTATTATGTTGGTTGTTATACATATTGTGACAGTGCTAAAATGTTAATGCTCTATTACATTACCACCTACACTAAACTCTAAGATCCATGCTATTTTAGTACAGTTTTACAAGTTTTTGAACACTTTTATCTAAATTTGTTCTGAACTCGTACTCAAGCAGTATACGTCACAAGTGCAGTGCTTTACCAGGTGAGCTAATGAGCAAGTTTACTATGTCAGAAAAGCCATAAATATGGAACTGGTTGTGCAATGCAAACATCAAAATGTGTTAGTTTACAAATCATGCACAATGTAAAATTGATAATGTGCCTCTGTAAATCTAATTTGCGTGAAAAGGAATAAGTAACCACATACATTCATGATATGAGGGTACAAAAATAAATAATTTAGGAATCAGCCATTACAAAGAAATGATATTGGTTGACCCTTAATCTTTTTAAGAGTTTTAAGAGTGTGTCTATGATGGTTATAGCCATGTTACTACCTCTTTTGCCACAACTTTGTCATAAAATAACTTATAATCGCTTAAGGTAGATCAATATTTTATTCTGAAAGAAGATATGTGCATAAACTACAATGGAAAAATATTCACTAAATAAACTTTCAGATGCACACCAAAAAAGTCATGTGACTGCATAATTCACTCATAATTGACTATTTTCCAATATTGACTGTTATCTGATATGTTTTATCCTTAAACCACAAATACTTAATCACATTTAAGACATTTTCTATTAATAAAATTCATGGTACAGACGGAACCAGTTTACAGTAACAGTTAACCCAGAATGATGTGTAATATAAAAGGGATTGTTCACCCAAAAATGAAAATTCTGTCATCACTGACTCTCATGTCATTTCAAACCGGTAGGACTTTCTATCTTTTGCGGAACTTAGAAGATATTTTGAAGAATGCTGGTAACCAAAGAATTTTGGTGACCATTGACTACCATTATATAAACAAAAAAAAAAAATAACACTCAGACATTTGTCAAAATATTTATTGTTTCACAAAATACATAAAGTCAGGTTTGGAATAAAATGAACCTTCAGATTAAAATAAGTAAATGATGATAGAATTATCTTTTTCTGGTGAACTGCCTTTCTGGTTAAACTGCTCTAAATTACTTTTTTTCCCCACATCAATCTACACTTCATGCACCATAATGGCAAAGCATAAAACAAATTTTCTAACAACTTTGCAAATGTATTAGAAATAAAAATAAAAAAAAAACTTAAATGATTCCATTGCATAAGCATTCATACCCATATCTGAGACAGTTTAAATTTAGCTAAGGAGCATTCATATTTCTAGTAGAAGTTACTACATTTTGAGTGAAGCTAACCTGTGGCAAATTCAATTGAATGGGTATGATTTGGAAAGACACACATGTCCAAATAAAAGGTCTGACAGCTGAAAATGCATCTCAAAGCAAAAACCAAACCCTGAGGTCAAAAAACCTGCCAGTAGAGCTCAGAAACAGGATTGCATCAAACCACACATCTGGGGAAGAGTTCACAAAAACTTCTGCTGCTTTGAAGGTTCACAGAAGCATTTAATCTCTGTTACCCTTGATAAAAGAAGTTTGAAACCACCAGGACTCTTCCTAGAACTGGCCTCCTGGCCAAATTGAGCAATTGATGGAGAAGGGTCTTGGTTAGAGTGGTGACCAAGAAGCTGATAGTTACTCTATTTGAGCTCTATGATCATACGTAAAGATACAAAACCTACAAAAGGACAAACATCACTGCAACACTCCACCGATCTGGGCTTTATGGTGGTGTGGCAGAACTCAATCCTAGTGAAGACACATGAAAACGTACTCGGAATTTGCAATAAGCACCTAAAGGATCCTCAGACTGTGAGAAATAGGATTTTCTGGTCTGATGAACCTCAATTCCAAGAAACATGCATTTTTGAAACTAGGCACTGCTCTTCACCTGTACACTAGCATCCCAAAAGTAAAGTATGCTGGTAGCAGCCTCATGTTGTGGGGCTGTTTTTCAGTGACAGGGACTGAGGGACTCATCAGAGTAAAAGAAAAGAACATTCAGAACCTCAGACTGGGCAATTGAGACTAAGCACATGTCAAGAGTGTGAATCAAATCTGTGAATATCCTAAAGTGGCCCAGCCACAGCCTGGGCTTGAACCCAGTCAAATATTTCTGGAGAAACCTGAAAATGAATGTCTGCCCCATCCAACCTGACACAGATTGGGAGGTTAAGAGGTGAGGAGACGATAATTGCCAAATGCTGATGTGCAAATCTTGTCGCACCATACAGTACAAAAAAAGTTGAGGCTGTAAAGGTGCTTCAGCTCAAGCACTGATTTAAGGGTATGAATACTTATGCAATGTTATTATTTCAGTGTTTTTTTTATACATTTACTAAGTCGTGACAATTCTGTTTTTGCTTTGTCATTACAATATATGAAGTGTAGATTGATTTGGAAAAAAAGAAGGGGGTTGAATAATTTTGCAAGGCACTGTATATTTAATATACATTATGTCTAGATTTCCCAGAGCTCCTGATTTTACTTGGTTGGTACTGTGAAAGCAGAGGTACAGTAGAAGAGTAAACATAAGTAAGGCTGTGCCACACACCTCATCCCTTCCTTCCAAACACTTCCAGTCTAAAGAGGCACCTGAATGACCTACTAAACGGCACTGCTGACATCCAAGAGATCTCAGCCACAGATTTCGGCCTCAAGTTTGAACCAGCAAAATGTTTCTGCACGCAATCCTGTTGGTCTTGCTCTGTCCTCTCGCCTGGACTGAGTAGATAACCGCAGCCCTCCGTTCGGTAAAAAGCCTCGTTCTGTTCGCAGCCAATCTGCTTCTTGACCCATGACACACACGCAGTGTTTGGTCTCACAGTGTTCTGCTCCCTTAAAGCCACACATGATGCACAAGTGCTAGAAATAAAACACAACTTGCTCTAAGGCCACATAAACATAACAGAGTCTGAATATTTATAACTGAAAGGTTGAATTTCACCCCTAAATTGCTTCAGGAAACCTATTTTAGAGGCGTGTGATTAGCATGTCTGCTATCGAGAAATTGGATTTGGAAATAGAGTGCAGTGAGGCAGACTTTAGGATGATGGGCTGGAGGATCTACAGGGAGGAACTGTTCGCGGGGTCCACCGAAGATGACTTTCTGATAGAGTTCCTGTGAATACGTCTCCCGGGAGAATTTCATAAACCGTGGCTTACGTTGAGCTAAACAGTAAACATCACCTCCGTGCACATTCTGCTCGCTGTAATGTTGTTGTTTCCCCCTAAGTAAACTTGGCAAATTATCTCTTACAGGCCAATGTCAAAACAAGAAACACTGCTTGTCAGGAATTCAAATTTATGCACGCACATTTGCATAGGAATATTGGGAGCTTTAAGAGCGCCTAGCCTCAATAAACAACTGCTTTGATGCCTTTTGACCTTCTAGAAATTAGTTGCCCTGGGCTCAATGTGGAAGAAATGTGAAAAACATTGATTTAAATACGAAAGGAATGTGTTTTAATTGATCAAAAACTTCTATCCAGAGAGGCTCTTCCCCACAAACTCAAAAATACACTGCTGCTTTTAACCCTCTAGCTTTAGTTTCTTCTTACAGAAGACCAAGAACACAGCCATTTCCCAAGACAACAAGTGGTAAACTCAATATGTTAAAAGGACAGTCTACCCAAAAATGAAAATTCTGTTGTTAATTACTCATCCTCATGTCGTTCCAAACCTGTAAGACCTTTGTTCATCTACAGAACACAAATTAAGATATTTTCGATGAAATCCAAGAGCTTTCTGGCCCTGCATAGACAGCGACGCAAATGAAACTTTCAAATGGCTCAGAAATGTAGGAAGAACATCTTTAAAATAGTCCATGTGACGTTAGTAAGCATGTAACAATATCAAAATCTCACAAAACGATAATATCGCGATATTGCAATAAATTAAACATTTTGTACAATTTAAAGTTAAGTTATTCTATCTAATGCACTTAAGAGTTCAACTCTGTTCTTAAACTATGAAAACTTAAGTCAGAAATAACTTTAAAGGGGACTCAACCCTCTTTTTATTTGTGATTTACTGTCTCAGTCTAATATACATTCACACTGGTGCTTTAGGAAACCAAACTAATTTGAATGTAAGGGAAATTACAATACTTCTTTCTTAATTTCTACACTTGAAAGAGATATTTAGAATTTAAGATGCAGTAACATTACCCATTTAAACCGCTAGCTGTAAGCAATTAATACTGCACTTTTAAGCTTTTATTTTGAAGGAAATCTCCAGCTACAGTGAAGACAGGCTTACAAAAACATGTCTCTCTATAGTGAAATGCTGTAATCATAATAAAGTATAACTGGTGGCCGTTGCAATCCCAAATGTGTGCTAAACTCAGCACATGCAATAAATGAGTTCACTGCATTCATTCACTGTGAACGGAGCCATTCTGAGGCGCAGAAAACACTGGATCATAAGCTGATCGCTGAACAAAGTGTGCAGTCAAAAAAACGGACTTGATGAAGGGATTAAGCCACATTGTGCTTTTTAGTTTTAGTTCATTTTGACAGATACTGTGCCAAACCATAATGGCCCAAATTACAACTTCAAAGACCTTTTATGTTAGAATATTTTAAAAAATCTGCACTTTGCCCGGAAGACCTATCATTTCATATCGTCACGTGACCACAATAATATTGCAATATCACTATATTGATAATATTGTTACATCCCTAGACATCAGTGGTTAAACCGTAATGTTATGAAGCTGCAAGAATACTTGCTGTGTGCAAAGAAAACAAAAATAACATCTTTATTCAACAATTCCTTCTTTTTTATGTCAGTCTTTGACGCACAATCACGAGCTGACGCAGAACCCAGATTTGATCAAAAACATCATAATTTGTGTTCCGAAGATCTTACAGGTTTGGAATGATATCAAGGTTAGTAAATAATGACAGAATTTTCATTTTTGGGTGAACTATTCCTTTAAGTTCTCACTTTCTGTTCTTCTGATATTGATGTATGAGACTATATACAGGGGGTGGAAAACTTTCAATTGCGCACTGATGAGCGAAACAAGAAAAAGTGTGTATTCTTGCAGATACTGCAGCGTTAAACCTGAGCCCAGTTCTGTGGATATAGATTTATGACAGAAGCCATTATATTCACCCTGCCGTGAGCGGACACACACGCGCTAAAAGACTCTCGTGCTCCTAGAGAAAAGTAATTATGATCTATCTTTTGCATCACTCACTCATCCTGGAGAGGCAGCTTGATCTCGCACACCAATCACAGCCACACACGCTGTATTTAAATCAATAGTTCAATGGTGCAGTACTAGTCACAGTTTTGTGCTGTGTGGTCAAGTACAGATTTATTGTATGAGGGAAAAACTGCCCACTGACTGTATTCTGGCTCAGAGAATCTGTAGTGCTGAAGAAGTGCTTAGATATCCCATAAATCATAGCTTACCCATGATACAATGTGTTGGGAACTTACTCTATACTATACGCCAAGGGAATAGCAACCATTATAACTGGGGGGTGGAAGCATTACGCTCCACATTTTGGGCAGGAATCATTACATTTTAAGAGTTTTGTTTTGCTTGGCTGCAGCGTCAAAAAAAAAAAAAAAAATGTAGGTGGCTGCATAAAATGGCAAGATTCTGTCACCAAGCTGCATCGCCAGTGCATTAAAAGAACCAGTATTATTTATATACTATTAGAGCATTTAATAATAATTTTAATTAGCTTCTATTTATATATTTCCTTATTATTTTTTTAGCAATTTTAGTACTTCAAACTAATTGTATACATTTGAATAAAAACTCATTTTAAATTTAAAGCTTTCCATTAACATTTATATTGTATTTCAGCTTTTTTTCAATTAACAAAATGATTCCTAATAGTGTTGATTTAGAATAACACTGAAACAAACTGACAAACACAACCAGTGAGATTAATTTTTTAGCCAATTAATTATGATTACATTACGCCATCTAATTAATTCATAAGCCAGGCTAAGAAGGTTTCTAATCACTTTTCAGATCATTCTTAAGCCCTAAGAATAGACCTTTCAAACTTTCCTCAAACACCACGCTAACGGCAACCTTTCAAGAAAGGTCAGCAATCTGTTATTAGGCTATAAAACTAAAACCAGTTTTTATGTAGACAGGTGTGAATCCATTTTTTAAGTAGACAGATCTGCTAGTTAACGTCACGCAGACATCTTTCACCTTCACATCCTCTCAGGGCGTCTGTGCAATCATAATCATGGAACACAGGTGTCCACGTCAATTGATTTATCTGTCATTGTAGGCAGCAGTGGACATGGACCACAGTTATAAATCTCACATAATGGACATTTTCTCTACTGCTTCTGTCTCAGTTCAGCCATAATGACTTTGGCAAGGAAGGAAAGAAGGTTAAAGGTCACTCAAGGGACCAAATGAAAAGGTAACGGCGTTCCTTTATCTTCTCCTTCTTGACTCCTTAGGGCCCTCTCCATTTGATCAAATGATCAGTCAAAGCTGATGCACCAAGTATCAGACAGAGGGGAACAGGATTGGAAAAACACTATTGTGGCAGCTAAAACAGTAAACATGTCCCATAAAGTTGATAAAATATCCTTAAGAATAAATTGTCCTGTTATCTATCTATTCTTAAACTGTCCCTTACATGCAATTTACTGTTATAAGCAATATACACTATTGTTTCTAATGTTTTTTTATTTATTTTATGAATGATCATCTGACACTGAAGACTGGAGTTGTGCCCGCTGAAAATTTAGCTTTTCCACCACAGGCATAAAAAAAAAAATACAATAAACTACTTTATAAAAATCTATCAAACTCTAAACTTTTGAACCATGGTGTACATAAAAGCTGTCTGATAATAAAAGAGAGGCTTTATTATCCACTGACATTTTTACAGCAATTAAGATTTTTTTAGATCTTTCTTATATAAGAGAAGATAAAGAAAGTGACAATGGCTTATAGAGCTGAACATTCAGCTTCGCAATTGACTGAGGGAGGGAAAGCTTTAACGTTGATGATTTTCAGAAAGTCTTCTCTAATTAATCACTACCTACACAACTCAGAATGATTCTGATCACTCTCGTCAAACACAGCTTTCGGAGACCAAATTATCTGTATTTCTATAATGAAATTATATATAATGAAAAGTAATTGACCATTGACAGCCGTCTCAGAAATCTCAAAATTAATATTATATGTAGGGCTGGGACACGATTAATCGCGATTAATCGCATCCAAAATAAAAGTTTATGATTGCATACTGTATGTGTGTGTACTGTGTGTATATATAATGTATGTATAAATACACACACAAACATGTATATTAAAGAAAACTGAAAATAAAAATTTAATTAAAATAAATAAAATATTTATAATTCTATATATAATCTAAATTAAATACAAATATAACTATCCACACATATAAGTATTTTTTAAAGGCTTTACATGTATGTGTGTGTATTTATATATACATAATAAATATACACAGTAAACACACATTTAGTATGTTAACATAAACTTTTATTTTGGATGCGATTAATCGCGATTAATCGTGTCCCAGCCCTAATTATATGTCAATTAATTTATAAATTTGGTAAGAAACTTGGCTGACTGGTCAAATAATCCATACATATTCTAGGCTTACTAACTGTTCAGACTACTGTGTCAGATTATATGATTTGACTCTATACGTGGCTACTCGACCATTCATCTCTTGCCTTCTTTAATAATGTGTGTGCTGTCATTGATATGACGGGATTAGACAGAAATTGCCATGAGCGTAAACAAACAATAGCTAGCAAACAGTGTGTTTTGCTCTGTTTTGGTATCAGAAAAGCCCAAAAAAGAAAGAAAACCTGACAGTGGAAACCTAGATTGCATGAAACTAGATGAGTCCTCTGCACAATCTGACTTTGTTGCAGCCTAGAATTAAACTGCTGGTTTCGTCTGGACAGAAGAGAAAGGAACACTATTTTCGGCACACTGTTGATACTGTAAAGTTGCTTTTACATAATGGTATTTCGTACATAATTGAATTTATTTTTCTTTTTTTTTTTAGAAAATAACGACCGCTTTGCTAGATAAGACCCTTATGCCTCAGCTGGGATTGTGTAGAGCCTTTTATAGCCGTACTAAAACTGCATTTTTAACTTTCAATCCGTTGAGCACCATTGAAGTCCACTATATAGAGAAAAATCCTGTAATGTATTCCTCAAAAAACTTAATTTCTTTGCAGCTGAAGAAAAAGAAAGACATGACCATCTTGGATGACATGGGGGTGAGTAAATTATCAGGAATTTTTTACTTTGAAAGTGGAGTAATCCTTTAAGAATTGACCAAACAAAGGCTGCCTGTTCAACCACACGCTGGAATGACAAAACATACATTTATCAATATTACACGACTGCTCTATCACTATTATAACCTTGAACCAGTTTCTTCAGGACAGGTGGATCATTTCTGCAATTAGTGTGCTTTAAAAATAAATAATGATAAATGAAAAGTAATCAACAACCTGTACTCATTTCTCAATTCAGTATGATTGAAAGGCTCAGTATAGATAAAAAGCACCTAGAGCCTGAGATAGACAGCATATAAATCACAAAAATGCCATTAATGTATGTATCGAAATAAATCTTTTGAGAGTATGTGCTACTGGAAAAGATAAACTGTATATTAAATAACCTACATCTTCTCACAAATTCAAATAATCCATCTTGATTCCATTGATTTAAACCACATATCTTCATTGAAACATAAGTCTATTCCCTGTTGATGTGAATCAAATGAATTGCAAGTGAGTCCCAAGTGTAAATCAAATCTCCATTTGTTCCGGTAGCAAATGACCAGCTCTCTCTCTCTCAAAAAAAACAAACAAAAAAAACACTACTGTTTTGAACAGCTGAATGACTTTCACACTGTGCCGGAGGAACTCAAGTCTTCACCTACCATGCTGTGTTGTGGACTGAATAAAATAACTATATATCAGGTCACTCAAGCAAAAAGACCTCCAACGAAGTGCTGAGACTTTGGGGTCAAAGTTGCGCATTAATCATTTGAGAAGGAAGTGCCCATGAAACACAGGAAAGATTGAATGTACTGTAATGTAGGAATATTGCCACGCAATACAAACAAAGATTTAACATAAAAAGTTTTAATGATGGATTTGTTTGTTACAAACATGCAGCTTTTTACTTCATAAGACGTTAATTATTGAAGTCGTGTGGATCATTGTGAAGTTTTTATCAGCTGTTTGAACTCTCATTCTGACGGCACCCATTCACTAAAGGTGCACACTGGTGAGCAAGTGATGTAATGCTAAATTTCTCCAAATCTGTCTTGATGATGAAACAAACTCATCTACATCTTGGATGACCTGAGGGTGAGTACATTTTTAGCAAATTTTCATATTTGGGTAAACTATTCCTTTAACACTGTAGGGTAGCTACAGGTATAGTTGAATTAAACATGAGCATGAACAGTAAACTAATGTATTCTAATGTACTCAGTGCCATAAATCGAAATGCATGATGTATTTGAGTCATTTGTATAAAAGAAAAATCAGCTCACGCAGAGATTTTAGCACCTCGTGTGTATTGAAGTGACACAGCAGAGAGGCATTGTAACTGAACATAGTATAAGAGCTGCTAACAATACAGTGCTCGTTTGGGTCATCAATAAACTGGAACCTTATCAAATCAGCTTGGCATCTTCAAAGAGTTATATATGCAAATTAGATGAATATGCACCGGGCCGGAGGGAAGCGTGTGACAGCCATTTATTTTGTTTTGTGTCCCTCTCTCTGCATGCGACGAGGGAAACGTCTCCCTCGCGAACACAACAATCTAGCGTAGAGCGAGGGAGGAGATGCATGATCCATAATCATTTAGTGGAGAAGAGAGAGAAACGTATATAGAGAGAAAATGACAGCGCTGTCATCAATGGCAGGATAACAGGATTAGGGTCAGCCATCATTCATCAGCCATTCACTCTGCCTCTGTGCTGGACTGCAAATATCATCTTTTATTCTCTCCCTGCTATATTCCCTTCCTGCAGCTTTCTGACTTTCTCCTTCACTACAAGGACAAAAACTACTGTCTCCAAAATCTATTTTAAGTTATCTGTCTGTCCATCCATCCATCCATCTATCGTTCAATTGTTCGGTCTGTTAGTTCATTCATTCGTTCATTCCATCCATCCATCCATCCATATTGTTTTATCGTTCTATCATTCTTTCTATCATTTGTTTCTTTGTTCTATATATCTATTATATATCGTTTGTTTGTTATTTCTTTCTGTCATTCTTTGTCTGTCTGTCTGTCTGTCTGTCTATCTATGTAACGTTTGTTTGTTCTATTGTTCTATATCTATCAATATCTATCGTTCAGTTGATCTGTCTATTGTTAGTTCGTTCATTTCATCCATTTATCCATCCATCCATCTTTCTATCCATCCATCAGTATATCTATCTATCTATCTATCTATCTATCTATCTATCTATCTATCTATCTATCTATCTATCTATCTATCTATCTATCTATCTATCTATCTATCTATCAATTGTTCGGTCTATTGTTAGTTCATTCATTCATTCATTCCATCCATCCATCCATCTATCTATCTATTGTTTGTTTTATCGTTCTATCATTCTTTCTATCATTTGTTTCTTTGTTCCATATCTATCTATTATCTATCTATCGTTTGTTTGTTTGTTATTTCTTTCTGTTGTTCTTTGTCTGTCTATCTATCTAACGTTTGTTTGTTTGTTCATTCTATTGTTCTATATCTATCTATCTATCTATCTATCTATCTATCTATCTATCTATCTATCTAATGTTCAATTGTTCGGTCTATTGTTAGTTCATTAATTCGTTCATTCCATCCATCCAGCCATCCATCCATTGTTTGTTTTATCGTTCTATCATTCTTTCTATCATTTGTTTCTTTGTAAAATATAAGTTATCTATCCATCCATCCATCCATCCATCACTCAATTTATCTGTCACGCCATCTATCTATCTATCTATCTATCTATCTATCTATCTATCTATCTATCTATCTATATATCTATATATATATATATATATATATATATATATATATATATATATATATCTCATTCTAATATGCTGATTTGGGCTCAAGAAACTGCTTTAAGTGTAATTTTTTCTTTTCAGGATTCCTTGATGAATATAAAGTTATTTATTTGAAAGAAAAACATTTTGTAACATTATAAATGTTATCACTGTTACTACTTTCAATCAACTGAATATGTCCCTACTGAATAAAAGTTTTTCATACAAAAAAAAAATCTTACTGTCCCCAAACAGTAGTGAATATGCAAATAATTATAATTAACGTAATAACGTAATTAACGTAAAAATAAAATGGATTCAAATGATTGACAGCCTTAAAACAAATTTTTTTAAAAAATCTAATTAGAGAAAAAAGAGAAATGTACTTCACACAATCAATTCAAAACCTAAACACACACACAAAAATCGTCAGAGCTCAAGCAAACATGAATTGAATTCTACTTCGAGATCTCTGCTCTGTGCCGTCACTGCCTTACTGCCTCGGTGATCACATCATTAAGACCTTCATCTATCTCTCTTTTTTCCCAGACTAAAGCACCCATGAATGTGGATTAAACAAACACCATCTTAAATCACTTCAGTGCAGCACCATTAGGGAGGCAGTGGTTCATTTGACTGAGAGATCATGAATGGAGCGAACACCACAGGGGCAGAGTAGGATAAGTCAGACCCAGATGTGGAGCTGTGTCTCTGTGTAGGGCGTCACAGTTCATCAGCTCCTCTGGAGCATCGGTGTGAAGAGCTGACTCCATATCTCACTCAGCAAAGCGTCAGCACCGCACAAACACTTAAGTACTTCAGGTCAGCAAGAGCTAATACACTACTCTGAAGATCAGGAGAGGTTAGATATAAAGTCTCTCAAGGCTCAAATATAAAGAGGGCCTGGTGGCCAGAGCACCAGTGTGAGTTTTGACAAAATAGCCTCCTGCTGAAATAGCCTCTTGTGAATTGCAACATATTTTGATAGATTACACAAGTTTGTTTTTTACTTAATCTAAATACTTTACAATACTTTGGAATACAAATAAGGTATGTAACACAAAGGGTCCTTAGGAGAAAAATTACCAAACCAAACATAGGACTTGGTTTTCCTTGCATAGCATTAACAACATATTTCCACAAAAACTCTTGAAGGAAAAAAAAATAATAATCAGACAATCTTAAAAAACGTATGGTCAAGAAGGCAACACAATGCATTAAGAGCCGATCATACACTCACTGTTGGATACATGCAGAAGATACTGGAAAACCTGAGAATGTGCAGATTTTTCTGAAGATTTTTTCTGGAGAACAACATACATTTTAACTGCTCAGGACAAACAAGGGACTTAGAAAAAAACAATCAAAAAACATAAAAACAGTCATGGATCATTCAGGTATTGATAGATTACGATCGGTAACGAAGATTCAAGGATATGGATATTTTTGAATGGGGCAATTTTTATAAATTCAGGTATTTTGTCTCGTGGAGTGTATGTATAGAGTTGCAGAATCACCAATTGCTAAAATGGTTTCACTCTGTAACACCCCGGATATTGAGTAAAATCCGAACTGAGAAACTTCTTCAGTGACTGCAGCACCATGACAAGTGTCGGCATGTTTACATCCTGCCGGGATGGCATCTAGCATTTCTTGTCTCTGCCATTTGTAAGCTCTTTCAGTAGCTGTGGTTTACTTAAAACCTTAAAAGCATCAAGGCTAAAGTGGAGAGAACAAAGACGCGGGTCTTTAGGAAGTTTTATTCATCCACAGGCATCTTCCCATTCTTTGCTCCTCTTCTTATCACTAGGAAAAGCAGTGAAGACTTGCATTGTTTTTCTTGTTGCCCTTCAACTAAAAATGTGGCATTGTATCAGTATTTTATTTTCCGAGTTGTGTTGCGGTAGAAATAGCAACAGGTAGCAGCAGTAGCTTACCAAGTGCAGCTATTTAATTTCTTTGAAATAATAATGGAGCACCCATAGTCCAAAATATGTATAAAACTATGTGGATTTTTTTAAATAACGTAAGTCTTTCATGGGTTTTCTGCTACATATTTTAGTGAGAGGCATCAGTTACATTAGATTAAGCCATACAAGTCTTAAGGGGGTCGCACACCGGACGAGAAACGCAGCGCAACGTCGTGTCGCGCCGAGGACAGCTGGAGGTATTGCACACCGGACGCGCACATTCTATACGCGCCAGCTCATTTTTCAGTGAAGTTCTGAACTGAAAGTGACGGTTGTGACCTTGTAAATCCAGTAGGTGGCAGTCAAAGACAGTGAATGTAATAACGACAGGCAAATGTTACGTAGGACTTTAGATTTTGCGTATGTAAAAATGTCTTGAGAAAATAAAATATGAATTAATTATATAGGTTTACATTTTTTTCAAGCTGTAAACCTAATGTAAGTAGTATTTTGCAGCAGTGGTATCTTGCTTTTTTAATCTAATAGGACGATTTGAGACAAATGTGATGTTATTTAATATAAAACTATGCAGATGGCGCTCTGTGGCGCGGCAGAAATTTGAACAGCTTCCTGAGTCGTAGCTGGGCGCCGCGGACAGACGCCGAATGGCGCCGCCAGTGTGCGTATGCTCATAGAAAACTATGTGTTCGAATTTTAAAGACGTGGCGCGACGCGACGCGGCGCTGTGTTTCTTGTCCGGTGTGCGACCCCCTTTAATACCCAGGGTTCCCTTTAATGTTTAAATTATATAAATGACATTACAATTCAAAGTAATCACTTTGGTTATCTAAAATACTTTTTCAGATACTTCTTCAGTAATGGTAATTTCATTACCATCCAATTAAAAACTGTAATTAAATAGAGTCATATTTAGGTAACTAAGTTACATGCATGCCGTTACTCCCTAACCATTGTATATCGTGCTCCTAGAGGTGCAGAAATCACACACTTGTCTTTTAAAATATATTTTTTTGTTTGTTTTTTGTTTTTTTTACTTAAACACTTAAAAAAAATATATATATATAGTTAAGTTAAAATATATAGTTAAGGTTATCTTCCACCTTCACTGTGTGTACTGGCACTCATCCACAGCTTGAGTTATCTCTTCACTGCAGGGGTGCAACATGTCCCTCCTTCTCCTCAGCAGCCAGTCTCCTGGGCAACACTGGGCTTGGTTTCAGAAATGTTAGCTTTCCCCTCAGGACCCGTCTGGATTCGCCACCGCACGCTGAGACAAACTTTCACACCCACCATCCCTTGGGCCATTTACCATTAACCACCCAAGACTTGATTAAACCAAAGAGTGATACCTTTCCGAAATGTTTACTGGGATCCACCCTGCAGTGTCAAGAGGCAGTCATTCATTAGGAGGGAATGATGTTTAATGCATGGATTGTCATAAATAGTTTTGAGTAGCCTGCCTCCAGGGAAACTAAACGATAAGCACACTATTTAGCATTTTAAAACAGCTTCTCCACAACACCATAAACCGGCCTGGAGTGGAAACACAATGCAATAAGCTTCTCCAATGTTTCAAGTGCTCTATTTTTAATCAAATTCACTGGTTGTAAAAACACGCAACATAATGAAAGCCCACACATACAAACATCTTTCTCTCTGGAAAAAAAAAAAAAAAAACATTGCTGTGAGGCATCTGCAGCACATCCTCTGAGGCAAAGTAGGCCAAGGTCACCTACTGACATAACCCTCATTAGTGTGACCGCAAAGTAAGTCAAAGAGCTTTTCTTTTCATGTCTGAAAATGTCAGAGACGACTTCATTAGTTCAGGAAGGGCCAGGCAGGGGCCGTGGAGTTCTCTGCAAGGAGCATGTTCTCAAATGCCAGGCTTCTGTTCTGTGCGTGCCACGACCTAACACACAACACAGCCTCTCCCTGGGAGTAGACCTGAACACCCAGACATACTGCACATCTAGGTTTAGACGTACTGCACACACAAATAAAACCTGACGCGCTCACCCTGGGCTCTGATTGCACACATGCACGCTCTGTCGTATACCGTGTCCCAGCGAGCACACACTGACAGGAAGTTCCCGAACCCCCCGTTTTCAACACACAGCCACGCATGCTCTGACAGCTGCACACCGGCTCCAGCTATGCAAATGCCAACCAACGTGGGGTTCGCTGGAGGCTGAGGAAAGAGAAGAAGGAGGAAAACAACAGAATGACAGGTGACCTCCTGTTGACTGTCTAAAATTATGCTAATGAAGTCATTATTGTTTATTTATTCCTTCAAGACTGTGGTGAGGAGGGAACTCCAGGAGAAACATAGCAGCCAATGACTGGGAGACTATCCAATGAGTTGAACTCTAGCTTAAAGGGGTCATATGATGCTAAAAAGAACATTATTTTGTGCATTTGGTAAAATGCAATGTGTTTACGTGGTTTGAGGTTTAAAAAACACATTTTTTCCCACATACTGCACATTATGTACATTATTGTTTCTGTACATTATTTTTACAAAGCTTATCGCTCTGAAAAGCGAGGTGTTCTCTGATTAGCCAGCTATCCGGTGCATTGTGATTGGCTAAAACGACAAACAAGCACTACTCTACACTGCTCAAAACTCGCATTTGAATCGCCAGTAGCAAATTCTTCAAATATGAAAATGTACTTACAGGCTGTGAGTCAGAAGCACCAGACTGTCCTTGCAAAGTTGGAATTGCCCCACTTTATAGTGTTCACAGCCGCACTGTAGGCTACTCTCTCCATAGGTTCAGGAAACAGTCCTCCAAAAAATGGGCTGCACACACTCTAATAATTGTGTAATACTGTTCTGGAACAGTGCTGTAAATACAACTTAACCCTTAAATGAATGATTTCACCAATCATTGTAACATATTCGGGTCTTTAGCAACTCGGACCTATATATCCAGCATGGATGGATCTCTAACTTCTGCAATAGCAAAACTCTTTTGATATTTTAAGAACAATTACAGAAGAATAAAACAAAGCATATTTCGTTATCTTCTGAAACTTAGTTCAATTTGAGCAGATGATTGTACGATCGCCGTCATCCTCAGAGCGCACTTCCACAATACATACAGCATCTGGCTCATATTTACAATCTCAACCATATTCTCAAAACTATCGTTTTCAATGACTTCAAAGTCAATATTTTGATCGCCGGCAGATTATTCACCACATCCACCATCAAATAACAGTGACATTTATATTTTATTGCATACAGTAATTGCTCTGCAGTAAAGTCATTCAAACCAGTTCAGTTTTTGAAGATGATATTCTTTTGTTTTATGCCTGTGATAGTTATGAGTGAAACATTATTGTCATTATTGTCTATTAAACAGTGCCACCTTGAGGAATTAAGGTGAATTGTATGTATTTAGTCATCAGATATTTACATATTTTTGCGCATATTTTTTTTTCCTTGTTTTGTTTATAATGAATAGATTGAGGAATACTAAGAAATTTGATGTCAAACTTAAAAAAAAAAAAAAAAAAATTAAGGAGAGAGAGGGTAGCGAATGACGTCCCAAGGTATGCATTTAAGGGGTAACCACTGATTTCTAGTTGTGTACTCATTTGGAAGGCCAAACAAAGTACTTCTGTGTTCGCAACAAAACACACAGCATCTCCACAACATGGCGGCGGCCGCAGCAATACTACAGAATAAAAGTTACGCTTTTTTTCCTTTGCGTATACATTTGGGCGGTGTTATGCAAATATTCCCACACCATGACATAGACATGTCAGGGCATGTTTGAGTGATTCGCTTTGTGACTGAGACTTCAATGTTTGCAACTTTACAGATCTTATATATGCACAAAAAGCTTGTAACACTCTAAAGACAAAGGAAAATATGAAATCGCATTATATGACTCCTTTAAATGGGATAAATCAAGGTGGAATCATGGGAAATTACACCATAGAGAAGATTAGTCATGACTTTGGGACTCCGATGCGTAAGAACAGCAGGTTGCAGTCTCGCTCTTTTGCCTCCGTTGTTGATTCCCGCCGTTCGAAAAATCTTGAGATACTTTGACGGAGGAGTGCAACATCTGAAACCACCATTTTTTTTTTTTTTACTATGAGCATATAATTTTCTCCCCCACCTCCCTCCCCAAGCCAATCATGTCAGGTTGCCATGACAACAGCCCTGTGAGAAGCTAAAATAAGCAGGAGATACAATAGAACGGGTTACAGGGTGACCTTCAGAGAAACACGACTAACTATCAGTCATGGAGGCGGCTTTACTCCGACTCTACGTTGGGATCAGACAGCATCTGTTTGTTTTCTAGATTACACAGCCTGGTGAGAAAGTAAAGTAAGACAATGCGAAACACAAAAGCTTGCATCCACAATCAGAGTCCCATAAGGCTTAGGTCTATTTCCTGCAGAGAAGCAATTTCCCCCACAGTCCAAACACCTATGAGCGAGCAGGGGGGTCTGGGGACTGCATGTGGACCGGATGGCTGTATAGCCCACTCTCACATCCAATTACAATGAGGAACCAATCAGCTCATCTAAATTACTCCTGCCCCACAATCCAGTAGGAGTTAATGAGCCATAATGAAATCCATATGATGCTGGATGGACACTGAAAGGAAATTACGCCGGCTGGGTCAAAAGTTGAGGCTACTTTTATGTTAAAGCTCACTGAATTTATAAAGCAAATTGGCAACATCAGCACCTTCTTAAGCCCATCTTGTCATTTTTTCCTTCAAATTAATACCACGGAAGCAGTTTGACAGACTCAATTATTCACTCTATGAAGCAAAGAACATCTGCTGACTTTCAGATAATGTTATAATAAACACATAGGTATGTGACCACCATATTTGTACAGCTAAAAACAGCCTTTTTTATCAGTACTTATCTTGTTTTCCAGAAAGTAACTAAACATCCTTTCAACCGAAGGCACAACATATATTAAATAGGAATACAAAAATTACATCAGGGGGCCATCCAACTGTCTCATTGGTCTCAAAAATGTTTTCTAAACTTGCAAACCAATTTCAAAGATGACTTTTAAAAGCATCAGCAGGAATGTGCTGAAATCTACAAACCCAGTCAGTAATGTGTTGCAAACTCATTTTTTACATTTCTTTTTTTTAAAGAATGAAATAATTTTTGTGAAGAAGATTTATACATTTCTTTATGCATATTCAGAGAGCATCGAATGGCGGTCTCCTGTTTCATCCCACGATGAGATACTAAATTACATTTAGTGCTGCAACTGACCTATCGCTAAGCCCCTCTTAGTTACTGTTGCTGCCTCAGACAAACAAACAGAGTTGGCAACCTTTCCACAATGACAGCTGTATGTGTGAAAACCTTGTCCCAACATGTTTTTGATCAATTTTAGACACAGAAGGATCACCTCTTGTCGAGAAATATTCCATGGAGGGACATATAAAAGATTTTAATGGCACAATATGTAAAGTTTTCACCACTAGAGGTTGCATATTCAAAACAAACAAATAACCAAATGCATAGATTGATGACGCTGTGATAGAGTGTGGAATCATGGGAGTTGTTGTCTTCATCCCTACAGCCAATGCAATCCGACGGGACTCGGGCAGAAATCATTTATTAAAGACTTATTAAGGTCACTGTAGTATGAAGCATGGTAGGACTGAAAGTTGTAAAAGCGAAACAAGGCCGCTGGAGCGATTGAGGGTGTATGACGTCATTGGCAGGCGACGCAAGAATATGGTCCATTTCACTATTTAAAATGGCTTATTTCTCTGGATTTATGGATTCTGGATTCATGGATTCTGGATTCTCTGGAATAATAAGTAAGTTCCCAAGTTACAAGTCTAGTGGTTATTGGATATTTTAATAAAAATTGTGGCTTTAAAAAAAAATATGGTGGGTAATACCATTAATTTGGAAGCAAGGGTTCACAGATCGCAATGCAGGCGGGAGAAGCGTCATGTTACGGTCGTCACGATTGCAGATGACAACATTCAGGATCAACACTGTTCATGTACCACAGGGGAAGATTACATTCATTTACATTTAATCAGTTTAATATGGAGAGGCACTGAAATGTAGACCTTCGTTTATGTGTTTTTGACCTACACTGTACATGATGTGAGAACAATTTGCTATTTAGGTTTGTACGTTAGCATGGACTCACTAACTTTAACGTGAGCTAGTTTCAGCCAGAGATATTAACAGTATTACTAGACATTAACATTTTGCTTAAGCAGAAAACTGTAACTTAATGAGAGTATGACAACCAGAAAATAAATGTTGACTAATAAAATAAATTCCAAATTCTATTACCTATCCTTTCAGGATACCAATACAGTGTATTAAGTACCCCAGGCACATCAATTTACTATTTTTGTAGCATAAACACCATCAATGGTGAAAAATTATGAAAGCTTTAGATCTTCTAATGTTTCTTGACGGCGCTTAAACCTAAAGATGTCCGAGTTCCGGTCTCCATGCAACTGATACTCAACTGCCTTTGGGTCATCTGCGTTCGAGGGGAGGGGCTTACTGATAGGTCAATTGTTGCAGAAATAACATACTATACATCATTAATTATTAAAGAGATAGTTCATCATTTTTGTCATTGATTACTCTCCCTAATGTTGTACCAAACCCATCTTTCGTTTTTGGGTGAACTATGACCTAAAAAAAAATTCTTATTTTCTAACAGTCAAATCAAGTGTATATGGTTGCTTCTGGATCAAGAAATGACACTTAATTAGACCTAACAAACATCAGTCCTGAGACATGTTTTAACACATGAGCTCAATTATCATGACTGTGTCCATTTATACATTTTCCTAGTCTCAAATTGCCACATTAAATTTGTGAACAGTGTAAACAACCCACATTTCCGGATTCTTTGCTAATCCAAATTTATAAATGCCATTCATTCTTAGTGTATCTCTCTCAAACATTGGCTTTCAACAAACATATGGAAGGAACTTTACATATCATGAGCTAAATATAATGTGACAAACGTGTCACTTCCAGCAAAACACATACCCAATTAGAGGATCAGAGATGGAGAGCTGACAGCAACACTCACTGTGCACGATTTAAACCGGATAATGAACAATTAGAGATAACCTTAACTGAACTCCTACTAATCAGTGTCCAGTCTGATAGTGGTAGTATACTGCTGAGAACCATTAGGCAACTACTGAAGATGGGTAAAAGAATTGTGGGTAATCCTTTCATATACTCAAACAATCCCCTGACAGCAGTTGAGCAGCACAGCGACAGCTGCCTGTTCGTACTCAAAAGACTCTTTCATATTTTGTTGCTGTAGCAAGCACCTAGGCATAATTAGGACAGAAATGGTGCTAACTTTCCCCATTCCCTTCCAGAAAGAGCTGACATAAAAAATAAACGTGTAGAATAAGCTTTGGGAGTAATCGAAATATATTTAAATATACAAACACTACAGTGTAAATGCAACTGACAGTTTTGGTAGTAACAGCCAACTTTCAATTCCATTATAGTTCAGTGCAGAACAACAAACTGGTTTACTTTAGTCATCTCACGCATTGAAAGAACAGCCCAATCTTACCTTCATCAACACAGACTCGCTGAGTTTCTCCCGGTTTACAATTTTTATGGCAACTTTCTGACATGTGACACAGTGGATTCCCAGCTTCACGAGGCCTGGAGCGAAAGGAAACAAGAGGGAAGAGAGAAAAGAAATTCTGTCAACAAGCATAAAAAGTACATCAACCAAAAAGCACTTAGATGATAAAAGGCTGGTCCCAGCGTGAGTTTCATTTTGGCAAAATGAGAATTCTCCCTCCAAAGCCCCCCGGTATCCATAATGTGACACCCAGGGGAACTTTTCATGTCGCAAAGTAAATGTCAGAGAACATACATAAACACAAACAAGGCCAGATCAGCGTTGGATCCCGCTCAATGGCTTTTTGTCAAATCAACAATAAAAGACTGTCAGGACGCTCAAAGGCTGACACGGTCACGTATATATATCAGCAAGCATATTTGGCTAAATGCCACATCTGTGCATGCCTTTATTACCCCCATACATTTTTCAGCATGCCTCTGCATATCAAACTGTTGATTTCCCTGAAGGTTTACCCAGGGGGCAGAGGGGATATAAAGACCTGACAGGTCCCTGGATCTCTTTTATATGTATGTCGTTAAAGCCCGAATGGCATATCGCGCCATTTTCACGACTTGTCATTGATGTTGTATCACAGGAGAGGACGCTACGTAGACGCAATCTACACCCTTGCGCCAGGCTCGAGGGCGCAACCGAGAGTGTCCGGGGACCCGATGAATATTTCATCTTGGCGTAATTGCCTTGTGCTGAGATGAACACACACAGACATGTGTAAAATGCCATACGGCGGCTAATGCATTTGTGAGGTGAGTCACCAAGAGAACTTTCTAGGAAGACAATACAAAAAGATTACGTTTTTGCCTGAACACTAAGAAAGAAACACTGAATTCTAATGGCAAATGTCAAACCTGATGTAAAGACTAGAATGGAATGGTTACTGGTCATCAGGATGGGATGCTTTTACACTAGCATCCACACCAGGCTCTCAACTAGCTCAACCAGCAAGACTTCCTTGATCAACCAGAACCATGTTGGTCCATAAACATGGACAGCATTCCATTCAAATTGTGATTATGTTTACGAATAGAATTCACATTAGAATACTGTTTTTTGTGAAAGGCAACTGCATACAATATTCTTTATGTGGATTACACAACCAAACAGGTTCAGACAGGGTCAGTGGGTTCAGACTGGATTTGAAGTCTTTCTAGGTTGCAATTATAGGTCAAAATGATTTCATCTGAAAATGCTAAAGCTCTCATGTCCAAAGGCACTTCAAATTCCCATTAATTCCCTTAAAAATCATCAACCTTTCTAATCATTAAAGCAAACCTTCCTCGTAGACGGCTGCAAAGGAAACCATGGAAACATACAAGAGCAAACTAATCAAAGCAAGGCTAAAGTTAGGCTAGCATGCTTCAGTCAGAGATCTGTGCAAAAAAAAAAGCATAAACATGGATGAGTCAATGACATTCGAGTCTCTCAAGCAAGTAAACAAGCAGTGTTCTTGTCATTTGCAGAGAAAAACAACACTCGCCCATAGGAGATTTCTCGAATAACATTTGACACACAACTCAAAAAACCTTAGGCTACTAAGATGTGAAAGAGGCGTGTGTTTAATAATACGTCTGCAAGCAATGGGATAAGTAGAAAACCAAAATGTTATTAAAAAAGAACAAACTGTAATTTACAGAGTTGAATGAGTTTAGGTGCGACTTGAGTTAGGCACCAAAAGTTTATCGTTAAAGGGTGGTTTCAAAAGGTTTTTGGTTTCTCAAAATAACCTTTCAGGGAACCGTTCTTAAAATAACCATATTTATTCTTAGTCTGGAGAACATTGTAATAATCTGAAGAAACTTTAAAGAACATTATGTGCATTTGAAAACATCTAAGAATAGTAAAGGTTCTTCAAGTAACCAAAGATGCTAAAAAAGAATCTTTGTAAGAGTCTTCGGTATTTACAGTCAGTGTTGGGGAAAGATACTTTTAAAAGTAACGCATTACAATATTGCGTTATTTCCTAATAAAGTATGCGTTATGTCACTTTTGCATTACTTTTTAAATCTGGGCAGAGCTTGTTTATTTGTTGCAAACAATTATATTTTTAGCAAATGTAAAAGCCCTTACACACCAATAAGTGAAACGAATAAACCTCAGGCTGAAGGAAAAGTAAATTTACGTCTGTACAGTAGAATGCAAGAGAATGTTCAACACTCTTCAGCAATTAAAAAAACAATGAGGCACAAATGTTAGTTCATAGAACTTAGCTAAGTCATTTTTGCTTAGTATGGTTGAACTGGATCATTAAAGGTCAGCAGCAAAGACATTAATTAATAAAATGGGATTAAATACATAAAGGATATTTGTGACCCTGGACCACAAAACCAGTCATAAGGGACTTTTTTTTAACTGAGATGAATGCTTCATCTGAAATCTGAATAAATAAACTTTTCATTGATATATGGTTTGTTAGGATAATAATTGGACAATATTTGGTACTTGATATAAGATACTTGAAAATAAGCAATCTGAGGGTGAAAAAAAACCTAAATATTGAGTTTGTCCAAATAAAGTTCTTAGCAATGCATATCACTAATCAAAAATTAAGTTTCAATATATTTATGTTAGGAAATTTACTAAATATCTTCATGGAACATGATCTTTACTTAATTTCCTAATGATGAATTAATGCACCCCCAACACAGTTTACAGTATGTTTGCCTTAAATGTCACTAATAAAATTTGGCATATCAGTTATATTCAAGAAAAATCCAGAGTATTGAGGGGAAAATTGTGGTAAGTAATTATACCGTATTTCTTTTCACCCTCAGACTTCACCTTCTATTTGCATGTACTCCTTACACTGTAGTAAACTGAAAGAGCGCAGCTTTGATTTGCTAACACACACGCAGCAGCATGACATCATGTTCTCATGGCTGCACAGTGGAACTGCATCCCCAGAGGCTCAGCTTGTGTCCTCAGAGGCTTCCTTCATCCTCCAGCCGCAGGGCCTCAACAGATCAATAAGTGGGAGTTCATCAGTTAGAGTGAATTGCCTGCTGGTGATCTTCAGCAATAACATGCATCAGTAATCAGCAGGACTTCTCCCATCAACCAGCACTCTGTGTCAGATCTTCTCTGCTGTATGTACACGCAAACACACACATAGACAAGGGTCGTATACCTAATTTTTCACATAATCTCTGACTTCAATTTAAAGGGATAGTGACCCAAAAATTAAAATTACCACATAATTTACTCACCCTCAAGCCATCCTAGGTCCCCTTTCAGACGAATACAATCTCAGTTATATTAAAAAATGTCCTGGCTGTTCTGGTGTGAGAATCTTGAGAGATTGGCCAAAGCCATGTGAAGTACTTTTTATATTGGATGGATGCACTTTTTTGGACATCAAAATCTCAACAGCCATTCACTGTCATTATGAAGCTTTTTTAATATACAGTAACTCCAATTGAATCTATCTGAAAGAAGAAAACCATATACACCCGAGGCGGCTTGAGGGTCAGTAAATCATGAAGTAATTTTCATTTTTTGGTTGAACTATCCCTTTAATGCCCATGTTTACCCAAAAAGTTTCTTATGAACTACTCTGTCTCTCTCTACCACAAAAAAATAAATCCCATGTTAGGCCTTGAGATCCGGTTATTTTGCCAGGACTCTTTTCTTTTCTTATCAAAGAGCATGGAGCATGAGATTTGGCAGTAAAGTTGAGCACACAATAGATAACCATGAATCTTGCCAAGGCCCTGTAGTCCCACTCAGATCTATTTTTGATTAATGTAGCGGCATCAGGGCTCCAGCACAAAAACTCCATAATTATACAATGACTGAAACAAATGGAGTCTGTTTGAGGCTAAACAGAAAAGGTTACTTATGCTTATTTATTATGCACGTTGCTGATACAGATATTATGTAAGTATGAAAGTCAAACTGAATGTTAGCCACACTTTGTCAGCAATCTATAAGTTGATTATTGACAATGATCTTGCATGAAAAACAACAAAGACCTACAGTCACCATTAATATTTTAACGTTTGAGAACATTATTTGTTATTTAAAGGGTTAGTTCACCCAAAAATGAAAATTAGCTCATGATTTACTCATCCTTAGGGCTTCCTAGTTGTTCTTCTTTCAGACAAATCCAACTGGAGCTATATAAAAAAATCTCCTGGCTTTCCCCAGCTTTATAATGGCAGTGGGCTGGTGTTTTTGTTTAACGGTCCAAAAAAAGTTCAATAAGGCACACCCATCCTCGATAAACAGTCCCTTACACTGCTCTGGGGAATGACTAAAGGCCTCCTGTAGCAAATCGATGCATTTTTGTTATAAACACTTTTCTCTAGTTTCAGGTTGATAAGCCAAGAGGAGAGTATTCCTTTGCTAAAGTAAGGAAACTATGTTTCTTTTGCTCCTGTAAACAAACGTTGGTTTTAACAAGACTAGCATATTCTCACCTACGCATAAGTCCTACTTCATCTGTCCAGAATGGCTTGTGTGTACGAAGGTTAGCGCAACCTAGAGAAAACTCTTTATAACGTTTAAAATATGGATATTTTTCTTACAAAAATGCATTGATTTGCCACAGGAGGCACTTTTTATTATTGATGGATGCGCTTTATTGGACTTCCTTTGGACTGTTGAACAAAAACATCCGTCCACTGCCATTAGAAAGCTTGAAAGAGCCTGGAGATTTTTTTTTAAATATAACTCTGATTGGATTCGTCTGAAAGAAGAAATTCATATACACCTAGAATGCCTTGAGGGTGAGTAAATCATGGGCGAGTTTTCATTTTTTGGGTGAACTAAACCTTTGAAGTGGCCAATAAAATCTACGCATTCCCATTTATATTTTATATGAATCTGTTCTAGTGAACAAGAAAATGCAAACACTTCTGATATACATCCATGTAGAGAAAGGTGATTTAAAACATTCTTCACAGTGATGCCATAGAAAAACCATTTTTGGTTCCACAAAGCACCATGCAGTCAAAGGTTCTTTAAAGAACCATCTCTTTCTTTATAATCTGAAGAACCTTCTTTTGCCACAAAGAACCTTTTGTGAAACAGAAAGGTTCTTCAGATGTTAAAAGTTCTTTATGGAACCATCCAGGCAAAAAAGGTTCTCCTATGGCATCGTAAAGCATTTTTATTTTTTAATGCTGTTCTCAACACAAAAGCGATACCACGGGACCAGTGAGTCATATTCAATATTGTATTGCTGTCCCATGCATTTAACCAGTGACCTACAAAAACCCAGAGCTGACAGTGATAATTACAAGTTCACTGGATCATTAAAAAAAGAAAACTAGACCAAATATTACAAAAATAGAACAGACTGAAAACTAAACTCAATACGCTATTGAAATTGTTTTAAAATGACTTTCAGACATTTATAATCAATGCTGCTAGCATTTCAGTACTGGGAAATGGTAAAAAACCATTACATTTATGCATTCATATATTTTAGCAATTCATGCATTCCCTGGAAATCAAGCTCATGACCTTGGCTTTGAGAACATCAACAGCTAAAGGAATTCAACATAAATAAAATTCCGTACTATGGACCTGACCTGAATCGATACATCACACAATTTATCAAAACCATAAAAGCTACATCACTAGGTCCCATCATAGAGGCACATGGCTTCTCCTACCATTGCTATGCTGATGACACACAGCTCTACCTTTTTATTCAAACCAGATGATCCAACGGTAGCTGCACGGATCTCAGGCTGCCTGGCGGATATCTTGGCGTGGATGAAAGAACACCACCTACAGCTCAACCTGGCAAAGACTGAGCTCCTTGTCCTTCCAGCCACTCCAACTCTACAACATGACTTCACCATCCAGTTAGGTTCATCAACAATTACCCCATCAACTTCAGCCAGAAATCTTGGTGTAATCTTTGATGACCAATTGACTTTTTAAAGACCACATAGCTAAAACTTCTCGATCTTGCAGGTTTGCATTGCACAACATCAGAAAGATCAGGTTCTCCTCTCTTTCCTAATCTTCCCTTTCTAGCCTGTACTCATCTAACAATGCCTGATATATGGTATTTTGAGCACTTTCTATGTCGATCTGCCTCCTTAGGATGAATCATTGTTGTATTCCCCAATTGTAAGTCGCTTTGGATAAAAGCGTCTGCTAAATGAATAAATGTAAATGTAAAAGCTCATGCTGAATTATTCGCAAATAACCAAAATAATGTCCATGTAGTAAATAAAAATAGGTAGCCATTAGTCTTTGTAACACTTTTTGCAAAAAGACAAATGCTAATATTTCAAACCACTGACCCTCATTCACCCAATGAGTGCTGACTCCAAACTCAGCCAGTCAAAAGTGTCTGACAGTGATGCAGGGCAGGTGTGAATGGCAGGGATCTGATGAGCGCTTGTGTCTCTGACAAGCTGTTTAGAGCAGGTCAGCAGGAGTGTCTTCAGCGGTGATGAGCACTAACCACTGAAAACAATAACACAAACTGCTCTAATAACAGCTAGAAGCTCATAAACCCTAGGAGTTCGGGCATCATCTTTTATGTTTGTTCTATTTTCCACATCTCTGTTACTGTTTGCACTGTAAAAATCCTTCAATTAGTCCTTTTATAGCTTCTGCCTGGAGGGAAACGGTGGTCTTGAGGATCACCACCCACACTTTCACCACTGCTCTTCCTTCTGTCTTGTAACTACCAGCACTCTGCATTTATTTAAAGGCTGTTTTTAGCATTTGCCACTAAGGCCCCACTGTGCAGCTGGATGGAGATAAATGAGTCACTTTGCATTTCAAATCACTAATTGTTCATGCGGGTTCCAGCGGTCCAGATCGTCTATAGGTCTCTTTTTCAGAGCGCTTATCACCTGGAACCTGCTGACAGACACTTAGATACTCAAACCTATGAAATTTACTTTAACCGCAGCTTGGCTGCAACTGTAAATTACTGTGCAAAGATTTCTACAAACGATTGGACGGAAAAAAGAAAGTAATACTTTTCACTGTCACACTTGGGGAGGACATGCGGGTTTCATCTATATAAATTTGATGTGGTATAGGTGAAATGAAATTTGTAAAATTGTCTCGGCCTGAAAAATCAGAATGCTGCCAGTAGGGAGCAATTTTGCATTAAATATGAAACAAGTATTTCTGTTGCTTAGATACTCAGAGCAGAGTAAATGTAACACCGCACATATCACATAAAACTTATGAGTGCTTCTCTATTTCATTGGTTGTGAATTTCATATTTTTCAAATAAATGCTGTTCTTTTGAACACATTATTCAAGGAATACTAAAAAACAGTTACCACAAAGAAAAAAGTGACACTAACGACTAGAGTAATGCCTTCAGCTTGAAAATATTATAAAATAAAATATTATTTATTTATTTATTTCCTCAGTATAAAGCAATAGAAGTCAATGGAAAATCCCCACCACCATTAAAACATAAATGTGCCTCTATGTTTTCCAGGTGACTGCCTTTTAGAGAGAAGCCATTTGGAAATGTCTCAGTGTGCCATCTGTGCCTGTCAAAAACATGATTGATGATCTTAAAATCTGAATATGAATCATATACATAAAGTATGGAAATCAAGTTGGTTATAGCAGTAGTGAAAAGTTACTTTAAATAGCAGTCCATCTGAGATATAGAGTATGAAGTTACATGAAACACAAGGGAACTATCCCCATGAGGGATTCAATAAGCAAGGGATCGCTCTCTTTCTTCGTCTCCCCATGTGACTCTTCTTTGTGAGCATGTAATGTAGACCGTTGCATTTATCAAGCATCATTGAAACAATCTGAGATGCCATCTGCTAATTGCAAACAGACAGATATAAAAGGAGTTCCCTCAGGCAGACCGACTGAAGCCCACTCCCTTCCAATCATGTCCGTCATGCTGTAGTCCGAACAGCCAGGGGCGATTACGACCCCAATGTCGACCCACCATGAAGGTGGTGAAGGGGCAAAATAAAGTTAATGTCAACAGTGTCAGAACACTAACATTGATTCAATTAGCAGACACATTTAACAAAAGCTGCCTACAAGAAAAAACACAAGCAGAAATAGAATTAAAAGTACAAAAGAATTTATAAGCATTTGAAAAATGTCAGAGGATTTTGATGTAAGCCAAGAGGAGACTGGTTATAATTTACAGTAAACAAGCTTGGTTTTGGCGAGACTAGCATATTCTCACTGGAGTTTAAGATACACCTACGGCCTACATCAGCCACTGGAATGCTCATCCACTCTCTCATGTATGCGGGTTAGTAGAGGCTAGATATTATAGTTTCTAAAGTTTAAATATGGATATTTTTATTACACAAATGCATCAAATCACTTCAGAAGGCCATTGTTCCTTCATTCCATTCATGCACTCCATTCCCCCCAGAGCCATGTGGAGTAGTTTTTATGATTTGCTTCAAACTTTCGACCACCGTTCACTGCCATTATAAAGCTTAGAAGAGCCAGGACATTTTTTTAATATAACTCTGATTGTATTCACCTGAAAGAAGAAAGTTATTTACACCTAGGATGGCTTGAGGGTGAATAAATCATGGGTTGATTTTCATTTTGGGGTGAACTATTCCTTCAACTCAATCAACAGCATTTGTGGAATAATGTTGTTTACCACATAAAATAATTTCAAGTCATCCATCATTTTCTTTAGAAAAAAAGCAAGGTTAAAGTGGGGCCAATTTTTAGAGGGTTTAAAAGCAGAAATGTGAAGCTTATAATTTTAGAATAACACTTACATTAATCCTGTTAAATCTTGGTTCTTTTTGAGCAGTGAAAAAGTATGTCAATGTAGGGTTTATGCCGGTGTGTTTTAATGGTGACAAGGTTGTAAAACTGGAAATAACTTTGAACATAGGTTATTTTTTCAGGCTAAAATCATGTTAACAATAAGGTGACCAAGTGTGCCAATTTCCAGGTTACACGTTCTGGCCAAGATTTTTATACTGACTAAAATATCAAGGTTTTGGTTTGTTTTCCTGTTTTGGCTTTGTTTCATACTTGCTGAAGGTAGTGATCAAAAAGCAGTTGGACCAATAACAAGCAGGTATTGTACATCATCAACCAGTTGTGGCACGTGAGAAGGTGGGATCTACAGAGAATGGTCAAAGTGATGCAAATACGTGTACATATCAGGTCTGTTTGACTTGAAGCGGCACTGCGCAGACCAATCGTTGTATGACAACAAAGTACTCCGAAAGCAATTCGAACGCATAAGGAGCTGTCTTCTCTGCTCTCTATAGGTCTTACAGTACTTAAATGTCATACAACAATCGATCTTTGCAGCACAAGCAGCCAAAACCTGGTTATTTTAGGCAACACAGAAATCCTGGCCAGAGACTGACCCCAGAAAATGGAACATCTGGCCAACCTAGTTAACAAGCACATTGTTTACATCTTGTGGCTGTATTATTGAAACAGTTTGTGTGTTAACATTTATGGATCTTCCCCATTGTAAGTGCCCGACTGTAACCCAGATTTTTAGTGTCCTCAGGTGGCCTGTAGAGAATGACACTATTTCAAGGGTCTGCTAACTTTGTCATGAAGTGGCATTTTTACCACAAACTTGCTTATTTGATTAATAACACAGAAATTAAAGTCGTTATAATGTTTCTGAAGCAATTTCCATAACAATTACATAAAAAGCTTGTTTATTTTCAGGTTTAAATAGACAAACTAACCGATATCCACTGTATATGTGTGATATTTTCTCTTTATGAAATAGCTTTATGAAGAACTCTCCATAACTGTGAATAACGTGTGGTGTGTTAAAGGGATTGTTTACCCCAGAATGAACATTCTGTCTTTAATTACTCCCCCTCATGTCGTTTCAAACCTGTCAGAGCTTTGTTCATCTTTGGAACACAAATTAAGATATTTTTGATGAAATCCGAGAGCTTTCTGACCCTGCATAGACAGCAACCATATTCAAAGCCCAGAAAGGTAGTAAGGACATCGTAAAAAACAGTCCACGTGACATCAGTGGTTCAACCTTAATTTTATATCATATTTTATATTTTTGGATCTCAGAGATGTGCACCTCGTTGACTATTGCAGGTTAATAGTATTTATACCTTCAGATGTAAAAAAAAACAGGTTGTGTGAAAATAACAATTGATAACCTCAAATGTATAACGAAATGAAAATTGAAATGCCAGTGATTATCCCTCTCCATGCCAATGTTGGCTGCCAAAGGTTGCCAACCCCTGCGCTATTTGATGGTTATGCAAATATTTTTAATAACAAAATGGGAAGTACAGATGCAAAATGGTGCTTTGAGGCGAGAAGTACCGAGGTGAATGAGACTGTCGTAGTACTGCACTGCTACGCAAAAATGCTTAGTAGACAGTCACTCAATATTCTGTCAAGCATACTCAATTTCTCCCCTACAGGCCAAAATAAATCAATGGACTTATTTCGGGCCCATGTCCAAAACCAGTCCCATAGCTTCTTTACGGGATCCCTGGAAGGGTAAAGGATTGGACAGCAGACATGTCTCCAGCTGCCCCTCCCTGAAGCACATGCTCCATGAGCATCTTGGGTCCGATTCAAATAAAAGGGCTGTGTGCCAACGGCATTAAACATGTGTTTATTGCTTTTAATGAAAGCCAAGGGGAGCCAAATAAATCCTCAAAGGCTAAGCTGTTAGTGCTGCCTCCTGGTGGGCGGTGAAAGTGACCAAGACATCCCAGAGAACCATGACAGATAAAACAATGCACAAAAATGTTACGCTGATCCTTTCCATAATCCAATCTAATCAAATCTAAAAGCAAAACCCAATGCCAAATCCCAAAACCCAATTGTTAAATTGGCAGTGGCCTACCACGTGAAGTGCTTTGTGAGTTGAAGGGAGGGTTTAAAGGGGTTTTATGGGGGGCTGTATTATACCGGTCACCATTGTAGGAGGCTGTTGACATCTCTCTCAAGCACTAGCTGATTCAAGTGCTGCGTCAGTGACGGCTCGCTCATTACCCATGCGTGGGGATTTCTGCCTCTCAACACATCATCTGCTCACTCTCTCACACTCCCGCTCGTCTCACTTTCTTTCTTTTGATCTCCTCTTCATTCATTACAGATAAAGCAGCCTCCACAATGGGTCTGTATGGTTTGGATAAAGACAATAGAAGAGCAAGGTGGAAGAGAAAGCCATGGTCCAGTTATTATACAAAAAGCACTGCAATGAAAACAATACTGCTTCTTATTATTCTATGACCGCAGTCCTATAAGAAATAGCATCTGTATCTGCATTTAAGAATCAATGTACGTCATGAAAAGCATAGTTCACCCAAAAATTGAAATTCTGTCAATTTACTGTCACCACGTTGTTCTAAACATGCAAGTATTTTTTCTGGGGACCACAAAATATGATGTTTTGAAGGTTTTAAATGTTTTGTCCATATAATGAAAGTCACTGGCCTCATTGACGTTCACTTTATGGACAAAAAATAAATAAATTGTGTTCCACAGCTCCAGAATTTTCCTTTTTAGGATAACTATCACTTTAAAGTGAAACCTGATTATTATAATTATTATTATTCGGTGTATACCGATGCTAAGGTTTCTTTTTCCATATGCTACATACAATTAAAATAATTATGCGCATCTGTGTCACGTGTTTGAGGACTGCGAGAGGGTTATTAACGTCATTCACTTATTTCCGCTGAAGAGCTATTGACCCGCTCTGCTCTTCTTTCTTATTTACTGTTATGACAGCTTGCTGTCACTCCTCCTACCTCGACCTCAGCCAATCATGTCACCCCGCTGAAGCTGTTACAGCCAATGGGCTATTGATTAACTGTCTTTGTTACTTCTTAGATGAGATTTAGGACACTGCGATCAGGGATCACTTCAGCAGAGGACGACGAACAGCAGCAATAAAGATTTGTGTTTTATGTATAATTTAGTTAACGCATTTATCACGCAAATAGGTTTAAATCTGTCCTAAAAGTGTTTAAAGAACTGAATTAGGTGTCATGTAAATACAAGGGTATAAGTGCAACACTTCTTAGTAAAATTTAAATGATTTACATTAGTTAATGCATCTAATGTAAATCTAATGGTAATTTATCAGGGATGCATATATATATATGTCAAAAGTTAACATACACCTTGCAAAATCTGCAAAATGTTTATTACTTTGCCTAAATAAAAGGAATCATACAAAATGCAGAAGGTTCAAATGCTCTGATGCTCCAGAAGGAAAAAACGATGCATTAAGAGCCGGGGGTGAAAACTTTTTGAATTTGAAGATCAGGGTAAATTTTACTTAGTTTGTCTTCTGGGAAGCACGCAAGTATCTTCTCTAGCTTCTGAAGGGAGGTAATAAATGAAAAAATATGATACTTAGGCAATAAAAGAAAAATGCACACATCTTTATTTGGTTCAAAAGTTTACACCCCCCGGCTCTTAATGCATCTTTTTTCCTTCTGAAGCATCAGTGAGCGTTTCAACCTCATGTAATAGTTCCATATGAGTCCCTTAGTTGTCCTCAGTGTGAAAAGCTAGATCTCAAAATCATACAGTCATTGTTAGAACGAGTTCAAATACACAAAAATGATGAAAAACCAAAGAATTTGTGGGACCTGAAAGAACAGCAGGCAGTTTAACTGTTCAGGACAAACAAGGGATGAAAAACTATCACTAAACAAAAAAACACAGCTGTGGATCATTCAGGTAACAACACAGTATTAAGAATCATGCGTATGTAAACTTTTGAACGGGGTCATTATTTTTTCTTGTGGACTATATGTAGATGTCCTTTATGTGAAATATCTTATTCAGATCAGTAATGAATAAAAAATAACATGCATTTTGTATGATCCCTCTTATTTTGGTAAAATAATAAACATTTTTCAGATTCTGCAAGGTGTACATAGGTCAACTTTTGACCTCAACTGTATATATGCAGGTAGCCCAACGGCTGCAGCAGCATGTTTTACTGCTGCAGTCTCAGATCTGCGCCTAGGCTTCAGGCCAGCATTGGACCCTATCAGACCAGTGATGCAACCTCTGCTTTCCTCTTCTCTTGCACCCGTTTATCAATCAGGCATGTACAGGTGCTCTCTGGTACCAGAAAACAGAATGAGAAACGAAAGAGGGAAAGATTAGAAGAGACTACAGACGTGCCTTCTAAAGTCATAAGTATTCACACAGCATCGCATACAGGGAAAGATGAGGACAGAGTGGCCTGTTACGCAGCACATTCACGTATAGAGTATTCCTCTGAGACTACAAAAACAGACAGACATGCACCAAGACCAGCCCTCTCTCACACATGTATCTTCTGTTCACACTCTGGTGTCTTATTTTTCTTGTATTCTTAACCTTTTGCCAGTCCCTCTGGGATGTGTATATGTGCGTGTGAGAGGGTGGTAGTAGATTAGTTCAGCAGGAGTGTAAGGGCACAAGGTTAGGGAGGTTACAGAGTTAATACCTCTGTGTTCTGGGGTTTCTCTGTGATTCTCACATCTCACTGGGGGAGTGAAATAAAGAGTCACTTAAAACAAAGAATGGAAAGACAAAGAAACAGACAGAGAGAAAGAGAAATGGGGAAGGAAAAAGTGAGCAGGGTTTAAAAGGAAGGGACAGATAAGGTTAAAAAAATAGTTAAAACAAAGTCTCTCGCTCAAGTAGGGGTGTCTGTTCCTATTTAGGATGGACTGTCTGGAGAAACGTCAATGAATGCTGACAGAGCAAGACCCCAAGCGCTGTTTTAAGATGAGTGTGGCCTCCGGTCTGATAAATAAACGGAAAGTTCTTCAAGTCCCCCAAGTTCAAGTAGGTTCACCCAAAACTCCTTCTTGTGTGGAACAAGAAAGAAAAAAAAAATCAGAAGAATATACTGTTCATTTTTTCCCGTGCATTATGTATTATATAAGCCTTCTGAGTTCTGAAGTCTTATTATTGCTTTATTTTATAAAACAAGATTATTCACTAAAAATGAATAGGTTCACCAAACCTGTGTGAATGATTTTTTCTGACTGATTTGATTCTCAAACTCAGTGACTCATTAATTCAGTTAAGGTGGTTATAGAGATAGTTCAACCAATAATGAAAATTCTGTCATTAATTGCTCATATCTTATGTCGTTCCAAACCTGAAAGACCTTCGTTCATCTTCAGAACACAAATTAAGATATTTTTGATGAAATCCAAGAGCTTTCTGACCCTGCATAGACAGCAACCATGATTTTGAGATCCATTTTGAGACTCATATGCAACTATTACAGAAGGTTCAAATGCTCACTGAGGCTTCAGAAGGAAAAACAAAGCATTAAGAGCCAGGGGCGTAAACTTTTTAACAGAATGAAGATCCTTTTTCTTATTTTGCCTATATATATAAACTATTATTTTCTCTTGTGGACTATATGTAAAAATCTTTTATGTGAAATATCTTATTCAGGTCAGTAATAAATAAAAAATAACAAATTTTGTATGATCCCTCTTATTTTGGTATAATAATTAACATTTTGCAGATTCTGTAAGGTGTATGTAAACTTTTGACTTCAATATATATTTTTGTTAAATATGTCCTTAACTACCTTTCTGGGCCTTAAACGTATCAGTTGTCTCATTTCCATTGATTTGGGAACATAATGAAGAGCCTGACACAAAACTCTCTCAGTTATAACAAAAATCAGTCTCCAGTATTTGTAATAACAGAGCAAGAGAAAAGTCATAGGCAGTGGAGCATGACAGAGGTCTTGACAAGAAAAAAACATGTTGCTAAACAAATCAAACTAAATTTGCATTCTATTAGCATTCTTATATTACTGACGATCAAGTGAATAGAACACATTACATCTCAAAGAAAATATAGAAGTCTGACATCGGCCTCTTAGAGGGCGTCTGACGAAGACCCACATCCGCTTCATCTTCCCCAACAGAGCAGCACCCCACTGGGGCAAAAGGAGACACTGAGCGGCCCCATTCATTATTAATCAGCTAATTAAAAGAGGTTCACTCCCCCTATCACACAGCAGATGATGAATGGAGAGGGAAGGACTAGAAAGCAGGACAAGTCCCTTGAGGAAGAGAGAAGAAAGTGAGAGAGACCAAACGGGGGAAGTGAGAGTGAGACGCATCTAAGATGTTTACCCTGAGAAAACAAACAGCAAAGTTTCTTCATCTCAAGCAACTGAACCTTATGAGGAAGAATAGTAGTAAGCAAGAATCACGATATTTGGGCACTAAAATCAGTCCTTGAACAGCAATAAAGGCTTGATATGGATTATCCTTCCTGGTCTCATGACGAAACTATACCTCTAGGAACTTTTTCTCAAGATGCGAAATACAAATAAATAAGTACATATCACTATAGTTTCCAACAGAAATGTCCACTAGAGGTGGTAAAACAGCGAGAACTTGTAATAGTTTTAGTACACTCCTAGTTTTATGATTACAGCTCCACATGTTTCGCTTTCCAATCCTGACATAACAAGCTTGCTCGGTAGATCAGCCCGCATGGAATTGGACTTACAATGTGGAATCCGTGGGTACGAATCCCGGCAAAAACATGACCCAAAATGAAAAAGCTGAAAGATGAGAATTCAACAAACAAGCTAAAACGGCATGCTTGTGATTGCATTTTTACGTCTCATTCACTTTTGTTCATACTATCGGGTAGGTTTAGGTGTATTGCAGATGGTATGTTTTTTTTAAAACGTCACGGAGCATTAGAGTTACAGCGCAATTACTGCGCTTACTGACAGCAATTTTGGAATATATATACAGTTAAGCCCGAAATTATTCATACCTCTGGAAAATTCTGACTTAAAGTTACTTTTATTCAACCAGCAAATTTTTCTTTGACTGGAAATGACACAGGCTTCTCCCAAAAGATAATAAGACGATGTACAAGAGGCATCATTGTGGAAAAAAATATTTCTCAGCTTTTATTTACATTTGAACAAAAAGAGGCAAAATTATTCATACCCTTCTTAATAATCAATAGCCTTTATTGGCTATTACAGCAATCAAACGCTTCCTATAATTGCTGACCAGCTTTTTGCATGTCTCCACTGGTATTTTTGCCCATTCATCTTTAGCGAAGAGCTCCAACTCTTTCAGGTTGGAGGGTCTCCTTGCCATCACCCTGATCTTTAGCTCCCTCCACTGATTCTCAATTGGATTTAAGTCAGGACTCTGGCTGGGCCACTGCAAAATGTTAATGTTTTTGTCTGCTAACCATTTCTTCAACACTTTTGCTGTGTGTTTTGGGCCGTTGTCGTGCTGAAAACACCCCCAAAACATTAGGTTCCCACCACCATGTTTGACAGTGGGGATGGTGTTCTTAGGGTTGAAGGCTCCTTTTTTACACCAAATGAAGGCTACATCATTGTGGCCAGACAATTCAATTTTTGTTTCATCTGACCATAAAACAGAAGACCAGAAGTCTTCTTTGTCCAGATGAGCATTTGCAAAGGCCAAGCGGGCTTTTGTGTGCCTTATCTGGAGAAGTGGTGTCCTCCTAGGTCTGCATCTGTGGAGCCCAGAGGTGTGCAGTGTCTGTTGGACTGTCTGCCTTGAGATGTTGCCAACCGCAGAGCCCAGATTCATCAGGATGGCCTAATGTAAATAAAAGCTGAGAATTTTTTTTTCCACAAAGATGCGTCTTGTACATCGTCTTATTATCTTTTGGGAGACTGTCATTTCCAGTCAAAAAAAAACTTGAAAAAACATACACACACACACACACACACACACACACACACACACACACACACATACATATATACATATATATATCATAATATCAAAAGGCATTATTTAAAGTGAATCAATTGAACATTGTTGTAAATTGTTACCCCAAATTACCTTAATTTTTCATTTTTTTTGGTAATAACATGGTACTCTTTAAAGAGGAGAACCTTGTTATTGAAGGAATCCTTTAGTATAGTAATATATAGTAGTGCCATATTTCAACCGGATACAATCACTGTACCACGGTACCACCACATTACTTTTTTATAAAGAGAACTTTCCTGACAAATGTGCATTTTTTAAAGATTCACCGCCTGAGAAAAAATTGGCAAACACTGCACATAATCCTGAAACTCCAGCACTATTCCAAGATTCCTCACAAGATGAGGCCATATGTAATTTACAGTAACATTGCAGTGTGTTTGTCTGCAATTCCGCCATCATGCAGACTTTTCCCAAAGGTCCCGGAGAACTGCACATCTCCTCTTTAATTACGAGCCGTTTATATAACACACACACACCCACATACATGCACACACACACATACACACACACTCCTCAACCTGCTTCCTCAACTTAAAAACTAATTAAGCCACAGGAGGGAGCATGCTCCAGTTTTTTCCTCCTCAGCCATGTGATTAGAGAGAGAGCGAAAGAGTCCTGGCATCTGAAGAAGAGGAAGAGAGAGAGGAGAAAGCAGAGAATGTGCCCTGCCACAGACGGATCATGCTTTGAAATGCATATAATTTGTGTGTGTGTGTGTGTGTATGTGTGTGTCTGAGAGGACGGCGTCCTATATTACGGTCTGATAATGACCCTCAATGCTTCCAAAAGCTCTAACAACTGCAAAAAAACTCAGAATGGAATTAGGACACATCTTTGATTTCCATAGAATGCACATTTGCGTACTCTCCCTTTTTCCAGCTATACCTTCCTTATTCATACTACACCATTAATTACTTTGCAAACGGTGCTGAGTCAGCTTCATACCTACCCATATGCCTGCAGGAACTGCACAGCTAAGAGACTAGTCAAACCGATGCCGGTCAAGTTAATTGAAACCGAGGGCATCAGAGTCGACTGATATAATGACTCGTTTATAGCGCTTTTAAATATTTAAGGACTACATTAACAGAGAAGATAATGTCAATGTATTTTCTAGACAGACAGCGCCGTAGTATCCTATGGGTGGGACGTGACCAGAACGGGTGTTAGTCTGACAGGCTGCCAATGCTCGGTATCCTCCACAGACATCCCATCATGCCTGCTTCCTTTGATCTCCACATCCAGAATGACGTCTTGAATTAGAGAAAGCCACAACATTCCTTATTTACCTCCCTAATTATCTCCAAACAGCTGCCCTCATATTTCAAAATACAAATATTTTACGTCCACACACTTACGTTTTGTGATTCAAAAAGATGTGGTGGACTTTTCAAAGCATCTAAGTGGAGGTATTGTGTTTTTGTGAAGAGATATTCATATTATCATGCATATAAGCTTGTGTTTGAGGCTATTACACCAAAGAGGTGCTATTTTACAATACATTAGCCCAACTGTATACCTCTCAGATGTCTAAAATGAGTGCTGACCAGGGTGCCATTAGCAGGAGACATTCCTATTGTCATTAAGCCTCATACCGTAGATGTTCTAACATCATTTTATGACAGATCTTTTCACATTAGAAATGCTTTCATGTCACTAGTATTTGATGGGGAAAGTGAGTAATTGCTAGGCTCCTCAAAATGGCATTAAATTGGAGAAAACATTCAATGGTGTTGTAGATTTGGAAATTTTAAGTCTTGAATTGGTCTTCCTTTAATATTAAATGTTCGTTTTTAACAGCTCTACATCCATCTCATACTGTACCATGGCACTTTCTAAAAGACATTATCATATATACCATACTATAATTACCAAGTTATTACTGTCTCATACCATCACTGTACCATGGTCCTTTCATATACCTCTTTGTGTAAGTTCACTGATATAAGTGAATTTAGGCATCACAATATTATAATATAAAGTATAAAACAAATTTTTTTATTTTGAGATACTAAGATTTAACCTGATCTGATGACAAAAACATACCTGTGTTAATCTTTTCACAAGACGCAAAATATGTAGCATCGTGCAAGTTTCGTGACATATTCATTGTGAAATGTCCACTGAGTGGCACTAAAAGAGAGTATGTTTTTGTTCTTTAAGCTCTTTCATTGTAAGTCAGATTTTTCCCTTACCTCTTGTGTTCCTTTCTGTTGGATACTGCAGTGATATGTACTTATTGGTACGTATTTCGTGTCTTGAGGAAAAAGTCCCCACAGGTATTTTTTTCATCATAAGATCATGTAGCAAAAGATTGCATTTATCAGTGTAAATTACTTTTTAAGTTAAAGTTAACTTTAAGTTAGCATTAGATGATGGCAAATGTAATCCAAATTTAAAAAGAGTTTGGATTGTTTAACTGCACAGTCAAAGTATTGCACAGCAAAAAAGGTCCATTGTCCATTATCAATAGTATAGTGAAGCGTGAAATACCACTCACACAGAAGGCTACCTTTCAAACCAAGCAGCTTTCTGTTTGGTCAATGTGGCAAATTCGCATTACCAACTTTAACATAATGGAAATCTATGCTGGGAAATTCTACACACTCATGCAAAACTCTCCATCACAATGGTTCCTATTGAAATTACTGGATTTTTGCCTACCAAAATTACATTAAGCATCCATTATTGACCAATACTGATAAAAAAAAAAAAAAAAAAAAAAAAGTACAATTATACACTGTCTTGCGAATACTGTGACTATTAGGGCTGTGCAATTAATTTCTAAACCGCATAAGGCTGCGATTTTATCTATCCCCCTCAACGGCACCCCCCGCCCCCCTTGAACGTCAAGTTCATTTTATTTTCGATATAGCGCCAGATCACAATAGAAGTCATTTAAGGTTATCTTTCCTATAGAACAGGTTTACACATTGCTCTCTTATTAAACTAACTAAACTGCCTTATGTTATTTATCTTATTTACACGAAGGCATGTAATTTCTGTCTCTACATGGTCGCGCGTTTACAATGTCTCCTCCGCGAAAACACGGACTGGATCGCGGACTCCATTCATAAAAACCTAATTTACTATAGCGCGGAATGCCACGGAATTCGTCGATTTTTGGATTAATAAATCAAAAGTTGGTCTGTTACTTAATTCAAATCACGATATTGACTTGTGTCTGTGAAAACTGAAATGCAAAAAGACCGTTTTAATATGAATCTTGCATGTTCCGTTTGCCTCTGTATGTATGAATGGTGGAGACGCGTTTTATTTTTCTACTACACGCATACTGAAGCACACGTGACGCTCCCGCTAATTTTTGGCATTTGCATCTCACATGAACAGATAAACTCAATCTCCAAAGCTGCTGCGAGTTCACTTTTACCTTTTCATTTGAGAAAACTAGCATCATATTATACTGTACAGCGTACACACAGAAACTTCACAGCAACCTGTCAAAATAAAAGTATGGTTTAACATGAAACAGAACAATATTAGTCTTGTATTACTTTTGTACAGTATAATGTAGGTGTTTATATATTCCTATTTAAATAATTTACATAGAACAATATATATGATAAAAAAATAAATATTACAACAAGATTAACCACTTAATTATTATTTAAACGTTTTAAACTGAACATAATTTTTCTTCCATGTATTGATTTTAACAGTAAACCTCTGTTTGTTTGCCAAAAATTAAAAGGGTTTATTTTTCATTTGATTAAAAATAAATAAATGTTTATGCTTTTTGATTATCAGAAAAATTAAAACACATAAGAATTTCTAAAAAAAAAAAAAAAAAGCAAAAGATTGTAGAGCCCTCAAAATGTTAAAATAGAGAGTTTTGGACTTATTTTTCCACTGAAATGAATGTTTTCGTTATTACACAAAGTAGGCTAAAGTAGCGGGAAAAAAAGTAACATGGCTAATTTATTTTATGTTGTCTGTTTTAAAGACAATTTTACTACAGTTTTGTTTATTAAACTTAATACTATGTTATTTCATTGTGCAATGTTTTGTTATGCACTTCTTGTGCACTGAATACATTTAGAATGAATAAAATCGCAATCGCAATATTCGTTCAAAAAATCGCAATGTGATTATTTTGTCCATATTGCACAGCCCTAGTGACTATAACATAATAAGTGTGTAATAGTAAAGTCAGCACTGAATAAGATGTGCTGAGGTTTTGCTTGAGATGTAACAAGGTTCCCCTCCAGCAGAACTGCACTGTTCGCAGTAATAGGTCATCCTGAGGCTGTTAGGTCTCTGTCTCCCTCCAACTGAGAACCTGTCAGACATCACAGCCTGCAGCCCAACATACCAACACACGCACAAACATATAAACACACTGAAGTGGATGTTAATAATCATTTAAACATGCCTGCAGAAACGTGTATTAAAATGCAAGGCCGAATTTGTATCTGAAGATTTCAGTATGTAATACTTTCTTAATCCATTAATGTAATTTTCCCCAAATGTGTGTCAGTTAGAATTATCATAACCCACTGTGCAGTTTCGTTGCAATTTCTATATGTAACCCTGGACCACAAAACCAGTCTTAAGTAGCATGGGTATATTTGTAGCAATACGAAAAAATACACTGTATGGGTCAAAATCATTTACTTACTTACTAAATTTCTTTTATGCCAAAAATCATTAGGATATTAAGTAAAGATCATGTTACATGATGATGTTTTGTAAATTTCCTACCTTAAATATATCAAAACTTAATTTTCGATTAGTAATATGCATTGGTAACAACTTCGTTTAGACAACTTTAAAGGCAATTTTCTCACTATTTAGATATTTTGGCACCCTCAGATTCCATATTTTCAAATAGCTGTATCTCAGCCAAATAGTGTCCTATACTAACAAACCACACATCAATGGAAAACATATTTATTCATTAAAAAATACCCTGGTTTGACTGGTTTTGTGGTCCAGGGTCACATATTTTTGACATTGATGTAAACTAATGTTTGAAAAACTAAATTAAACATCCAATTTTTGGTTATTTATTGGCATCTAAGGTTTCAAAAAGAGCCTAAAAAAATCCATGTAACCTTTCCATTTCACAATAGGTCCTTTATGATGGAAAATGGATCTTTAGACTATTCAAATATTTTTCACACTGTTCATTAAAAGGCTCTATGGGGAACTCAAAATGGTTGTTTTAAAGGGATACTTCACTCAAAAATGAAAATTCTGTCATTAATTCACTAGCGATCACTAGCGAACTTGAAGTGACTTGTACTTTTCTTTGAAAAAAAGCTCCTTATGTACAGCTTCTTTTTTTGCTGCCGCCATCCTCACATGTGTGTCACCCAAACACACCTTCTTGCACGGGAAAAAAATCCACTGCATTTGGCGCTGCTTGTATCTGAACGCAGCCAAAGGCACAGCCAAGGCACAGCCAATCAAAATGTTCATATGTGTTTTGGGGGCGGCAGCCAGGACTCAAGGAGAGAACTTGATTTATCCCTTTCTGTGTGTCTAGGTTACTGTTGACAGCGTGATTTTTTTTAAGTGGATTAAATTATTGGTGGGGACATTTCAATGGTCGGAGGTTATTGGTGGGGACACATCCCCTCCGTCCACCCTAAATCTACGCCCCTGAAACTAACCCTTTAAGGAATCACTGTGAAAACCCCCATCTGGATCTTTATTTTAAAACGCAGAACCTATAAAAAAAAACTCAAGATGTGCTTTTAATACAGCAGTATGAATTAAACATCACCATGACATATTATCCCTGAAGGCTGTTTAAATCTCCTCCAAAGGTTGTCCACTTGTATGCCAATTGTTTTTTAAAACATCTAGAGTCAACCCCCTGTATAAAAAGAGCAGCAGAGCTGCCCGAAGGCCTTACAACGCTGGTATATTAGTTATGAGAATTTCCCATGTACAGTAAAGGACGTTCCTACTGTACTCCTGCTGTGAGGGGAATTCTGGGCTTCTGTTCTTACGTAAGCGGTCAAAGTCTGGAACACCTCATTACTCTCTATGCTCCGAGCGAGGGACCCCTCCTCGAGGATCCTCGAAGTGGGCCAAAGCATCCATCATGGAGGCCCAGAACTGAGACAAGCTCAGAGGCTCACAGGGGCCATCTCAAGAGACCGGGCATCATTCCCCAGGGGAGATCCACAACCCAGCATGGAAGATGATGCTGACTTTTTTGCCTGGATAGATAGTAGTAAAAAGTGCATTCATTTTGCCTTTGGATTTTATTACTTTCTGTGGTATTTCTACAGTGTTACACTTAGTGCTACTAAATGCCTTTTAAACAAGTAAATTAAATGAAACAAAACTGTCCCAGTACAACTGATCATAGTTTAATGGCACAATAATTACATTCCCTTTTCATATTAATAAACTATCTGTCTAAAAAAAAAAAAAAGCACAAACTGAACGCAGTCTTACTCAACTGTGACCACTTATGCATGAATTTCCTGTTCTTTCATCTTGGGATGACACTGGAACGGTTGCAAATGCTACATCCCCCGCAGCAAAGACATGTAAAGTCAGAGAGTAACTGTGAGGCTAAGTGGTTTGGGAAATGGACCGCCAATAGGCCCAAGCTGCCTTAGTGCCCTTGAGCAAAGCACTCCAACCAAATTGCATCAATATATGTTCAATCACTCAAGAACACAGTCCACAGAAAATGACTGTCAGCTTCAAATAATAGGGTGCCAGGGAAAAAAAAAAAACATCACATTTAAAAGCAGTCTTACATTATGTTTATCATACATGGAGTCAACACATAACCTTTCTACTGTACAAAGGGTAGTATTTTTTGCATTTTGGCTCAGACTAACATAATATCTGTGGTATGGTCACTAGATGAAATCATACATATAACTCAAATGTGGGCAAAATCAATACTATATTATATTGTGTAATTTTGTAACTATATCAAATCAATATATACTAAAGCCAAGAACCTACAGATTACTTTTTGACATTCATAGCAACACACGCTGGTTATAAAAGTCCATTACATACCATAATGAAGCTTTTCGTTTATTTGAAAGCATAGGCTGCAAAATACAGCATCATTTAATGTATCCCAATTGCACAGATTGAAAATGCCCTGGTCTGCATTCAAATCAATTCACTTTAGTTTACGGCATTAACGGGAAGAGCAAGCTGGATAAGGATCGTGCGATTTACAAGCAGTGTCACGTAAAAGTCTTACTGCATTACAATATATTGCAATACTTAGTGAATCACAACTCTCAAGTAAAGAATCCCGACGTAATGCATCTTTCACAGGATCCCTGGTGATTCCCACCTCCATAACTCTGCTCCAGTGCTGCATAACTTGGATCAGCACAGAAATCCGTATAGATGAAGCTTCAGAAAATAAATAGTCTCTTTCCTCTCCTCCCAGTTTCTGTGCGTCCCTCTCTGCTGCTGCACTGGCAGGCTACAGAAGTGATATGTGAGAGCACTCGAAAAAACGAAAACTGACTGAGAGGTTTTATTCCCTGCTGGCCGCCGGCATGGGCACTTTCTGTGCGGGAGCACTCTAAAGACGAAGAGAATAAATGAAGGGGTAGAGTGCTGTCTGTTCACAGATATGCAAAATAAAACTGCGCAAGAGGGATCAGGATGGTAAAGTTTCCACGATTTTACTTCTCAGTTCAGTTCTGAATGTATGCAGCCATTTCTGTTATTTTTTACAGCTCCTGATCCATACATAAATGAGCTCTGTGCAATATTACACTGAGCAATTTACTTAAGATTTTTTTAATTGTAATCAGATTAGAACTGCATTTGTAAAGATGTCATATTTGTGTCAATGATATGACACAATATGATGTTTATGAGGCTCATATTTAGTTTGATCCATTAGTTATATTATATATATATATATATATAAAAGTTATTAGTTATATTATTATATTAGTTATATTATATATTAGCTATATATTCAGTTAAATTGTATCACAACCCTTTATATGAGATATACAGTGGGTACGGAAAGTATTCAGACCCCCTTAAATGTTTCACTCTTTGTAATATTGCAGCCATTTGCTGAAATCATTTAAGTTTTTTTTTTTTTTTCCTCATTAATGTACACACAGCACCCCATATTGACAGACATTTTTGCAGATTTATTAAAAAAGAAAATCTGAAATATCACATGGTCCTAAGTATTCAGACCCTTTGCTGTGACACTCATAAATTTAACTCAGGTGCTGTCCATTTCTTCTGATCATCCTTGAGATGGTTCTACACCTTCATTTGAGTCCAGCTGTGTTTGATTATACTGATTGGACTTGATTAGGAAAGCCACACACCTGTCTATATAAGACCTTACAGCTCACAGTGCATGACAGAGCAAATGAGAATCATGAGGTCAAAGGAACTGCCTGAAGAGCTCAGAGACAGAATTGTGGCACGGCACAGATCTGGCCAAGGTTACAAAAAATTTCCACTGCACTTAAGGTTCCTAAGAGCACAGTGGCCTCCATAATCCTTAAATGGAAGACGTTTGGAATGACCAGAATCCTTCCTAGAGCTGGCCGTCCGGCCAACCTGAGCTATCGGGGGAGAAGAGCCTTGGTGAGAGAGGTAAAGAAGAACCCAAAGATCACTTTGGCTGAGCTACAGAGATGCAGTCGGGAGATGGGAGAAAGTTGTAGAAAGTCAACCATCACTGCAGCCCTCCACCAGTCAGGGCTTTATGGCAGAGTGGCCCGACGGAAGCCTCTCCTCAGTGCAAGACACATGAACGCCCGCATGGAGTTTGCTAAAAAAAACACCTAAAGGACTCCAAGATGGTGAGAAATAAGATTCTCTGGTCTGATGAGACTAAGATAGAACTTTTTGGCCTTAATACTAAACAGTATGTGTGGAGAAAACCAGGCACTGCTCATCACCTGTCCAATACAGTCCCAACAGTGAAGTGTGGTGGTGGCAGCCTCATGCTGTGGGGGCAGGGGCGGACTGGGACAAAATTTCAGGCCGGGAAATCTCACACTCATCCAGGCCATCCCAAAAACCCACAACAAATTCTGAAACAATTTTTTTTGTAAAGCCATTGTTATTATCACATAAAAAAAAAAAGTATAATCCATTGGCTGGTGCTACGCAACATAATTAAAGATTATCTCTTGAACTTCCATTTACCTTTTTATAAAAATGTAAGTATTACATTAGGACCATGTGCTATTGTTTTATCTTGCCTAAATGTAAAAACTGTTGGCCTACAATAATAGCTACATCTTGAATATATCTTTAGTAAAATCCTAAAACAGATTTTTTTTTTTTTTTTTTTTTTTGCATTATCATGGGTCATGTTTTGTCCTTAGGAAAATTAACCATGGTTTAATTAGGCCTATGGTGAAAGTATAGTAGTAACCGTTTTTTTTTTTTTTTTGTTTGTTTTTTTGGTATTTTGATTACAATTTGCATAACCAGAGTTTTACTACAAATACCATAAAGTGTAGCAAAACCTTTGTTAATTTATAGTTTAACTATAGTAACAATGGTTTTTGGTTTTTAGTGAAAACATGGTTAATTTTTGTAAGGGTTGTATTGTTGTTAGCCTTAGCTCCCTCTAAACGTGTAATAAAACAATGTGAATATTTGTAGGCTAAGTTCCTACTCTTTACAAGTTACGCTATTTTGTTAATTTTGCAGCAAACTGACTACTATTGGTAATATTTGCAAGCAGTTTAATGCTTAACTAAGTAAACAAAACAAATAGTAAACAGTCTATTTACAGATGTATCTGACCTGTAAATGAAGTACTGAACAGGACAGTTTCGACTCTCTGCTTCACCTGGGCGCTCCATTCTCAAGTCTTGCATTCTTTTGGCGGAGCGTGCGCGTTGCGAATTGCGTTGTCAGTCAAGACGAACCAGATTACGATGTATTATTATTGAATGGCGAATTTGGAAATAATCACTTTAGTACATTCGGCAGGCAACAGAAACAACAACAACATATATGAAAATAAAATATAAATCAAAAAATGACAGCGGGCCAAATTGGCTGCCAGGCCACCGGGAATTGTCCCGGTTCTCCCGATGGCCAGTCCGCCCCTGTGTGGGGTGTTTTTCAGCTGTAGGGACAGGACGACTGGTTGCAATCGAGAGAAAGATGAATGCGGCCAAGTACAGGGATATCCTGGACGAAAACCTTCTCCAGAGTGCTCAGGACCTCAGACTGGGCTGAAGGTTTACCTTCCAACAAGACAATGACCCTAAGCACACAGCTAAAAGAACGAAGGAGGGGCTTCACAACAACTCCGTGACTGTTCTTGAATGGCCCAGCCCACCCTGCTGACCAATCACAATACATTTGGTTTTTTGGAAGGTGGAAAGCTATTGTAATAATGTTAATTATGTGAAAAATTATGCGTTTTTTGAACAACTAAGCATGACAGCATGTTCAAGTACACCCCCAAAACAAAATAAAGACTTTGTAAAGGAGCATAATAGGACCGCTTTAATACTGTGTTGCTATATGAATGATCCACAGCTGTTTTTTTTTTTTTTTAAGTGATAGTTGTTCATGAGTCCCTTGTTTGTCCTGAACAGTTAAACTGTCTGCTGTTCTTCAGAAAAATATTTCAGGTCCCACAATTCCTTTGGTTTTCCAGCATTTTTGAACCCCTTCCAACAATGACTGTATGATTCTGAAATCCATCTTTTTACTCTGAGGACAACGTAGAGACTCATATACAACTATTACAGAAGGTTCAAACACTCACTCCTTAACTGTACTTATTCATTAATTTGTTCATTAATTCTGGATGTGATTAATAATTAAAATGTGTATACTCTCAGAAGGCAAAGGGAAATATGTTATTACTTTTCCCTTGGTTACTCCATATGACATTTTTAGAGTCATCAAATTTAAACAAAACATATACTAATGATCTCACAGTCAGCATGAAACCTCAGGCACTGCTGAATGTATCCACATTTTCAACCAGTTATACATTCAGTCACAGATTTCACAGTATGAGTGAACCAATTCACAACGGGTTATAGAACCATTAGGACTAAATCACTGGCATGTTGTCATTACCTAAAGTGTGACCATCTGTGACCTCATAAACAAACAGAAGCCAAAAAAGCCATAGGTCGGTTATTCACAGCCACTTCTCAGCGATCTCATATCCTTAACTGGAAAAGAGAATAGATCTGACTTCAACACTTAATCATTGATTGGGGTTTGGCGATAAATGGAGGGAGACAGCTTGAACTCAAGTGACTGACATGCCTTCAGCCCTTGGACAGCAGCCCAGATGTTCAGCACATCAATGAGAATCACAATTAACAACCGCTCAAGAACTCACAGATAATGATCTTTGTTGAAAGTTCCTAGCACTCAGTCTGTCATGAGAGATTTCTATATGATTCACAGAGCAGCTAATTAGCAGTCAGAGAGTTTTATCTAAGATTCAAACTCCTACAGCAACACTTACTGTCAGGATAACTGACTGACCTGGGAATGGAAGAGATTAAGTAATATGGAGAAATGTGGATTGATTTAAGCTATTGATGATTAATTGATGACCGTTGGCTTGGTGATGAAAGATGGGTTTTTGGATATGACTCAAGATTTCAGATTTTTCATGTGTTCACTAAATATTTAGCTGGTGCATGTGAATGAGCTCCAAGGACAAGACGGATTCAAAGCAGTAAAGAGAGAATCTTTTAAATACAGAGCTGATTAAAACATGCAACTCTGCACGTCTTTCACTTTCTTTACTCTCTCTCTCCTTCTCTCCATCTTCTACTCTTTCAGCTGATAGCACAATGGCATGACCCAAATAGACAGCAGCTCTCCTCCGATTGGCTGAGATTACTCAAAGAAGCTCCTTCACATCATCAGTTTTAATAATTCATTCATTTACGCACAGACTCCCCATTACCACAAGTCCTGCCTGATGAAAGTCAAAAACTAACTTCCACTTCTTACAAAAAAGTCTTAGAGATATCTGTCAGAGAAAATACACGCACAACGCAATACATAAATATATTTTATATATGGCTGAAGGTGATCTCACTGACTTTTCAATGAAATACAACCTAGGAGCCAAACATTTCATTAAATTCAGACACCAGAATATACAATATATAAAATATAGACAGTTGGAGTTAAAAGTTTACATACACCTTGCAAAAATCTGCAAAATGTTAATTATTTTACGAAAATTTGAGATTATACAAAATGCATGTTATTTTTTTCAATACTGTGTTGTTACCTGAATTTTCCACAGATATTTTTTGTTTGTTTAGTGATAGCTGTCCCTTGTTTGTCCTGAACAGTTAAACTGCCCGCTGTTCTTCATAAAAACCCTACAGATCCCACAAATTCTTTGGTTTTTCAGCATTTTTGTGTATTTAAGCCCTTTCCAATAATGACTGTATGATTTTGAGATCCATATTTTCACACTGAGGACAACTGAAGGACTCATATGCAACTATTACAGAAGATTCAAATGACTCACCTATGCTTCAGAAGGAAACACAATGCATTAAGAGCCGGGGGTGAAAACTTTTGAACAGAAAGGAAACGCAAATATTTTTCATATTATTTTCATTATTATTTGTACTATTTTAGTACTACCCTTCAGAAGCTACAGAAGATACTTGTCTCCCAGAAGACAAAATAAGTTACATTTACCCTAGTCTTCAAATTAATGTATCGTGTTTCCTTCTGAAGCGCCAGTGAGACACAAGAACAATCATCACTAAAAAATAAATAAATAAATAAATAAATAAAAACCACAGCTGTGGATCATTCTGGTAGCAATACAGTATTAAGAATCAAACGTATGTAAACTTTTGAATAGGTAGTTTTGTATAAATTCAACTATTACTTTCTCTTATTTAGTTCAGTACTAAGTAAAAAAATAATACACATACTGAATGATCCCTCTTATTTTGGTAAAATAATTACCATTTTGCAGATTCTGCAAGGTGTATGTAAACTAAGGACTTAAATGTAGGTATTAATCCTGTAAACCACGTACATAGAATATTAAAGATTTGTCGTTTCCTATGTATTAATTGACTATATTTAGTTTAGTGTTTTCAACACTGATAAACAGGTTTCTTGAGCACCAAATCAGCATATTAGAATGATTTCTGAAAGATCATGTGACACTAAAGACTGGCGTAACAATGCTGAAAATTCAGCTTTGCCATCACATAAATGACATTCTAAAATACATTTAACTTGTAATAATATTTCACCGCATTAGTTTTTACTGCATTTTTGATCAAACACATGCAATAATAAATTGATAGTGTGTTATTAAAGCTATTAGATTATTTGATTTTCTCATTTATCTATTCCCACACACACCCGCCTATAGGCAGAACAGATTAATCTTTATGTTTGTGTGTGTGTGTGTGTGTGTGTGTGTGTGTGTGTGTGTGTGTGTGTGTGTGTGTGTGTGTGTGTGTGTGTGTAAGTATCACCCAGCAGTAACAGCTCTTTCCCACAGGCTAGGAGTGATGCTATCAGCTATCAGTTTCCCTCCAGCAGGGTACAGGGTAAGAAACCCACCTTAAACCCTCACCCTGACAGACCCTCACGCTGGGGCAGGAGGAGGGGGAGATGGAGCGAGGGAGAAGCTGTGAGAGGGTGCGTGACTGACAGATCTGTGAATGAATGCAGGAAGCAGTCACCTCATTTCCCTCCAACAGCGACATGCCTTTATCCGTTCAATTAGACAGCATGGTCAGTCTGAAGAGCGAACATGACGGAAGAAATAGGAATGTGGAAAATGGAATGGGCCCTTTTTTACGGTCTGTGACGTTCTGTTTCCACCGTTATTAACTTTGTGTAATGCTTTTTAAATACAGTTTGGCTTATTATTATTATCTAAATTAAAATTATTATTATCTAAAAAGAACAATACTATGTTGCAATATGTTAAAAATAGTAATACATTGTTTAACATGTTATTTGGCCCAATTTCGAAGGAAGAAAAAGAAAACAAGGTCATGAAAACAAAAATTCTGTAGGAAACAGTGATTTATTTTATTCCTTCCTTTCCTAGATAATACCCTCACAACAATCACACACACACAGAGATGGCATGTGCAATGCAGACGCAGCCCCATGGACCCCAAGGGCATGCTTTACAACGCAGCTGTGGTGACACAGAGTGATACAGATGACAACAGCGCGTGTGCGTGTGTCTAGCAGTGTGGATTTCATTGATATAACATGCAGCGCTGCATGTCGACTGAGCTTAACCATCCTGAGTACGAGGCGTATACAAGAGCTCAGAGATCAATACAACACAGACAGACCGAAGAGAAGAGCTTTGATTAGGAGGATTCACTTACAGCCCTGATTCACTCCATACTTCACACACACAGAAAATGACTGCAGCAATTTAACGGGACACATGCAACTGTGAGTTACACGGATCGTCTCTAACACGCGTGGCGGGCGGGTAATCATGATCTCATATTACTGCAAATGATCTGCCGAATTTTACATGCTGGAGTAACATAAACATTTATGGTGCACATAGTATCCTTATTACCAGTCTAGACTATGGCTTTGAACCACTAGACATACCCCCACTCCTGAGAAACACACATACACACTGTATAAGGCCAAGGTACCACTAGCCCACGGCGGTGTGTCATGTATTATAAATGCAGCATCTTTAAATGCCTCGGCTCTTTTTCCTCTCTTCCTCTTTCTCATTTCTCATCTTTCTAATAGACAGAAATACATACAGACTGCCACATGACCTAAATGCCCTTTGCTCCCATGAACCTGTCTGCTCCTGATTATTTTCCCTCTATTAGAACAGAAAATGATAGAGAAAAAAGAAAACTCTAGAGACTGGAATTCAAAAAGAAAATTTCCTCTTTATCCTCACATTTGCACCCTCTCAAAGAGATGAAATTTCAAATTTCAATGCAGAAATGCTGTTTGTGTATGTTAACTGTGACACACAACATGATGTATGTACATCTATAGTACTTTTCAAAAGTTTAAAGACACTGTATGTAATTTTCGCCACTAGAGGGCACATATTAAAAACAAACAAAGAAACAAAGGTGTAGTTTGATGATGCAGTGCAGGGCTCGCAAAATTTCAAAATCTCTGGCAGCCCTTCGGGCAGGTACTCTTCAGATTTTGGTAGCCCAAAAATTTATTTAACTAGCCCAAATAAAAAAAGACTTCTTTTTTTTTTAAATATAGAAAATCAGATAGGAGTCTGAAAAATTTAATCAAAAAACTTATTCAAAAATGTTTTCAATACACAAATATAAACAAATATCAAGGAAGGAATTTTATTTCACTATTTGGTGTATCTGCAGAATTTTTAAATCTCAATTTAAGGCAATTTATAAATCGAGTATATCATTTATTATATTTATTTAAAACATAAATATTACTGTCTTAATTGTTTAGTATTTTAGAAGGCACATTAATAACTTCCTTCACATTTACAACTCTATGTGTTTGCTGCATAAAAACATAGGTCGACAATTGCAATCATTTGACCATAAACAGCTGAAAAAAATGTGGAAATAAAAATTGATTCTCTGTCACGAGGGGGCGCTTTAGTAGCGCTGAAATACTACGGTTTCCCTAGTAACAGCTGTACACAAAGCAGCATTAACGTAGTTTTATCAGGCATGAAATGAAAATGCCAACGACACGTTTCTGAGGACAGTCGGTTCCCTTCAGAAACATTCATATAAAGACATCCGTGCGGCGTTTTGACTTTGAAACGTGCAGTGCGCATATTTATTCAATGACATCATTGCCTTTTGAAGTTTAATCCAGCCCTTTCCGCCCCCAAATGTAAGACCTCCTAAATTATAATTAAGACTTTTCTTATACTATTTAACATATTTAAAACTTTTTATGGCCTTAAATTTGATACAACTAAATTGAGGAGTTTAAGGACCTGCAGGAGCCCTCTACTTTACGATAGCCCGTCGGGCAGGCCGGTGAAACATTTTGATAGCCCGACTAGAAAAAAACAATAGCCCCGGGACGTCAGGCTAGCGATTTTGCGAGCCCTGCAGTGATTGAGCGTGGAATCATGGAAGTTGTTGTCCATCGGAACATGGACAAAAATCATGTTCATGAATGAGCTAAAGTATTAAAGTTTTAGTAACATCACTGCAGTATGCATTCTTTGGTTTTTCAGCAATGACTGTATTATTTTGAGATCTATCTTTTCACATGCAACAATTACAGAAAGTTCAAACATGCTTCAGAAGGGAAAACGATGCATTAAAAGCTGGGGGTGAAAACTTTTGAAATTGAAGATCAGGGAAATTTACTTAATTTGTCTTTTGGGGAAACATGTAAGCAAACTTTTTAAAAATGGCGGGGTTATTCTGGATACTGTTGCTGGCGCGTGCAATGATGACGCAGTGAATAGTGACGATTCTCTCTGACCAATCAGCAGTCTGCTGTGTTTTCACGTCACATTTTAGTATCGCCTCAGCTCGCTTGGAACCTCGCCGGAGGTGGTACGAAAAAAAAGTACCTGGAAGCCGGTACAGGTACAACTTTTACACAGTGGAAAATCAAACAGAGCTGAGTCGAGTCGAGCCGAGGCGAGCTGAGGCGAGCTGGTACTGTGTAGTGGAAAAGCGCCATTAGTTTGAGCATCCTGACCAGCCCGGCAACAGCAGCATTAGCTCAACCAATCCTGTGAGTTGGGGGAGGGTAATTTGTTTATTCAACCAATAGCAAACAGCAGACCTGTTTGAATCAATCATAATTCTCTGAAGATGCTAATGGCACTGAAATGACACACCTTGACTTTAAATAATGTAAAGCAGAGCTGACAGTACTACACTTGTACTGGTGTGTGAAAACATCAGCTTTAGCTGTTTGGCTAATTTAATACAGTGTGTCATATGGAACTGCATAAACATTTTTTAGTTGCACTACCACTGTTCAGTCAAACAGAGCTAAGCTAAAATTGCTGTGTGGCTACAGAAATGCCCCACAGAATGTTAACACTCTTTAGGATTACCAGCCTACGAACTGTTCGCATTGTTTCTATTTTGAACATGAACATGCAAGTGGAGCCTCAAGAAGAACTAGTTTGAATTCTGCAAAATCTGCAAAGCTTTGGTGTGCTAATTCTGTGTAGACCAGACTGTAAGTAATCGTCTGTTCTTTATCTGATATTATGCAGGAGTTTCCTCCTCTCATCTGCAGAGAGCACAGCACACAAGCAAAGAAAGCAGGTGCTATTTATAGATGGCTGTCTTTCTCTCTTTCTCTCTCTCATTCAAAACACATAGACAAACCCACAGCAGCTCCCACTAGCTCTAGCAACACTGTCACAGGACTAATTCTCCATTCTAAACAATCTCACGCACCTACACAGGCACATGTGCGCAAACGTGCGCAGACACAGGCGTGGGCTTCTCCTGCAAAACACTCATATCAGAAAGCACTCTGCTCTTTCATCTCATGGAGAAGACTGCCTTCATAAAAGCGCTCGCCCAATAAGAGAAGCGACTCTTAAAATAGACTGCACTCACAATGAGACAGAGAAAGTAGCCCCAGGGCAGAAATATAGAGGAAAAGACATACGAACACATGCGCTCAAAAGCCTGATGTAACTCTATCTCCAATAACATCCATCATTCCCTGAATGAGAGCTAATAAACTCACTTTTAAAGGGGACATGCATTCAGGGCTTACATCACAGTGACACTAACTGAGCACCGAATTGTCCGCTATGAACTTCACCAAAAAATATGTGGTGTCATGAGCTCTCAAACTCATACTAATGTCTCTCTGACAAATTATCTGAGACTGTTTACCACACAGCCTACATCCTGTACTTACTGTAAACTGACCAGGCTAAAAGCCTATAAGAGACAAATGTGTGTGTGCGTTTTATGCGTGTTAGCTTTGCTGGCATTTTGCAAAGTATCATCAATATCTGGCCTGATGTAACAATTTTATATTTGCATATTAATTTTATATTCTTCAAACATGATTCTTTAGAATACTTTAGATTGGTGAACTCACAGCATTCAATGGTCAGATATTTCCTAATATTTACCATCTTTGCAGAAGTGTTAAGATATACAAGTAAAATTATGATATAATTTTTACTCTGATCGATATTACGTATTCGATATACGTATTTAATTATTTGGCAAGTATATGAAAATAAAATAATAAAATAAATAATTTTAAAATGTTTTAAAAATCTGTTATACTCCTCAAGGCTGAATTTATAAATATACAATATTAAAATTAAAAACAGTCATATTTAATAATAATAATAATAATAATAATAATAATAATAATACATTTCATAGAATTTTAACAAATCAATTTATGTTCACACATATTTAACAACTCAGTAAGTATATGAAAATAAAATATTAAAACAAAATAAAATAAAAATACAATTGTAAAAATGTGAAAAATCTGTGTTTTTGTTATACTGTGTTATGTTATACTCCTCAAGGCTGGATTTATTAATATATATTAATAACAAAATTACAAATACAACAGTCATTTAATAATATTAATAATAATATATTTCATATAATTTTAACACAACTAAATAATGTATGTCCACACACATTTAATAATTTAGTAAGTATATCAAAACAAAACACAATAAAATAAAATAATTAAAAATGTTTTGAAAAATCTGTTAAACTCCTCAAAGGCTGGATTTATTAATATATCTATTAATAATAAAATTACATTTAAAACAGTCATTTAATAATTATTAATAATAATAATAATAATAATAACAACAACAACAACAATAAATTTCTTATAATTTGAACACAAATCAATTTATGTCCACACATATTTAATAATTATTAATTTTATTAAGTATATGAAAATAAAACAAAACAAAACAAAATAAAATAATCTGTTAAACTCCTCAAGGCTGGATTTATTAATATATTAATAACAAAATTACAAAAAAAACAGTAATATTTAATAATTATAAGAATAACAATATAATATTTTATATATTTTTAACTGGAATCAATAATTTATGTCCACACATATTTAAACGAAATAAGTTAAATAATAAATAAATTAAAATTAAAACAGCTATATTTAAAATTAAAATAACTGTTTCATATTTTAGTATATTTTAACATTTAAATTTATTCCTGCAAATGCAAAGCTGAATATTTAGCATCATTGCTCCAGTCTTCAGTGTCACGTGATCCTTCAGAAATTCTAATACGGTGATTTGATGCTCAAGAAACATTTCTTATGATCAATGTTGAAAACACTTGGGCTGCTTAATATTTTTGTGGAAAGTGTGAAACAGCATTTATTCTGTAATTCTACAAATGCCTTAATGTCACTTTAGATCAATTTAAAGTGCCCTTGCTGAGTAAAATCATTAATTTCTTTAAAAATATTTATTTCTGTGTTATTTTGCAGTTATGGCTTTTACATATATTTACAAGAATCTGTTCATATCCTACAAATATTTTAGTTTGCAGTAAACAATGGTTTCGACACATAAATGTGCACTCAGGGATGGGCTTGTGGTGTGTGTGTGTGTGTGTGTGTGTGTGTGTGTGTGTGTGTGTGTGTGTGTGTGTGTGTGTGAGTTATGTGGGAGGTGGTGTGCCACGCATTTGCGGCCCCTGCGTGCAGTGAAGCAAGGCCAAGCAACACCTGGTGCCACCTGACAGTGCCCTGCACCGCATTCACACACCACAGACACCCACACACAGCACAGCAGATGGGCATGCAGCCAAGTGGAGAGAATCTGTGTGAGGACCTCATGGCCAGACACATGCTGTCAACAAAAAGAAAGACAGAAAAAAGGAAAAGAAAAGGTAAACTTTTTAAATGAACACATCCAGAATGCACAAAAAACTGCCTCTCTGTCTTCCCATACCTTTTCTTATTCTTCTCATATTTGATCCCACCCCCCTCCTCCTCTATGAGGACTTGTCTAAAGCAGAGGTCTCGCCTGCAGTCAGTCTGTCAGAACATTCTGGAAGCTGGCCAGAGTGTGTGCGGGTGACTTCACCTTGCTATTGCTTGTCACAATGCACCTCCAGCAGTCCACCACACCCGTCCAAATAACAAAAAAAAATAAAAAAATAAAAAACACACAGGGATGTACATGTGTGGGTGAGTGAGTCCCCAGAAGGAAAAAAAAAAATGGAAATTCACCCTGTCTATTTTCTAAAGGCATGTTATTGATCTTATTTCAAAGAGGACATCGGATGCTCATTTTCCACAAGTTGGCATGATTCATTAAATGTCTGCAACTTACTTGGTTAAAATTCCTCAATGGCTGTGTAAAACAACACCCTTTTCACCTTGTCAAAAACAGCTCTGTTCACAGCGAGCCGTTTCGGTGCATGTGTCTTTAAATGATAATGAGCTACTGCTCACCCCGCCCATCTCTTCCATTTTTTGTGTTTTCGGTGACGCGTTACCACTAAAAACAAAATGAATCCACTACAACTCAAACGCTCTAATTCTAGTCTAATACTGTTGTTCACTTTTACATCCAAACCACAAAACACCTGCATTGCTTACGAGATGTTGCTGATACAGCTGCTCGAGTGTGGAGAAAATGATGGACAGCATACAACTGGCTGAGGTCCAATATAAAAACACGTTGATAACTGATACTTTTTAGGTTTTTGACGATTAAAAAAAGGGAGTGAATGGATTTTTATCATTGTAGGGTTGTTGTGTCCGCACACTGCTAAGACACATTTACAGTTGAAGTCATAAGTTTTCATACACCTTGCAGAATCTGCAAAATGTTAATTATTTGACAAAAATAAGAGGGATCATACAACTGAGGGATTCATATGCAACTATTACAGAAGGTTGAAATGGTCACTGATGCTTCAGAAGGACACGATGCATTAAGAGCCAGGGGGTGAAAAGTTTTGAACAGAATGAACGTGTAAATTTTTCTTATTTGGTCTAAATATCTTTTTTTTTTTTTTCAGTACTGCCCTTCAGAAACTACAGAAAATACTTACATGTTTTAAAAAGATGGGTCTCAAAATCATACAGTCATTGTTGGAAAGGGTTGAAAAACACAAAAATGCTAAAGAACTTTAAGTATGCTGTGGGACTTTAAGTATTTTTCTGAAGAACAGTGAGCAGTTTAACTGTTCAAGACAAACAAGGGACTCATGAGCAACTATCACTAAACAAAAAAACAGCTGTGGATCATTGAAGTAACAACACAGTATTAAGAATCAAGTGTATGTAAACTTTTGAAGAGGGTCATTTTTATAAATTCAACTATTATTTTCTCTTGTGTACTATATGTAAACATATTTTATGTGAAATATCTTATTCAGGTCAGTACTAAATAAAAAATAACATGCATTTTGTACGACACATTTTGCAGATTCTGCAAGGTATACGTGAACTTTTGGCTTCAACTGTGCAAACACCACGTAAAATGTATTTTTGCATCTAACAGTCCTTTATTCCCCTCCAAAAAAAATAAAACATTTGAAGAAAGTTAACTGAATGTTAACTAAAGGGTTTTGGTTTCCATTGAATATTCCAAAAATACTATTGAAGTCAATAGGAACCTAAACTGCTTGGTTACCAACATTCTTACTTTCCTAGATTCCTACTTTTGTGTTCAGCAAAAGAAAGAAATGTGTACAGGTTTGGAACAACATAATTATGGAATTAACTTTTTTTTGGTCAACTTTGAGTTTAGGAAATGGAAAATATCTCAAGCTCTGGATAGAAATCAATGGATAGTCGCCATGATGGAGATATACAAGTGTGTATCAGACTCAGTCCCTGCACTCCTTTACTGGCCCCCTTATATAACACTGCCACCTTACTAATTAGTGTGAGCGCTCTGAGCACAGATGAAGTCTGCACATCAGTCTGGTGATATAAGCAGCCCTTTGTCTTCTTACTACAGCCAGGGGACAAAGGGAGAGAAAGGAAGTGAAAGGAAAGATAAAACCGTGTGACATAAAATGCTTAAGGGATGTAGACAGAGTGATGTAAGGGATTGAGAAGAGATGTGTACGTGTGTGTGTGTGTGTGTGTGTGTGTGTGTGTGTGTGTGTGTGTGTGTGTGTGTGTGTGTGTGTGTGTGTGTGTGTGTGTGTGTGTGTGTGTGTGTGTGGATGTGGGTGTGTGAAAGGGCTCCATCTTCTCACCCATCAGGAGAATGATCAATAATAATGTTATTGTGCTGTAGCGTGTGAGAAGAGAGTGGAGGCTAAATGGAATGAATGACACACAGACCATTACAGTAGCACTCATACACTACTGTACAGAGTGCAACAAAGCCTGATTGCAAATTCACTTTTCAAGCTATTTTTATCCTTCTACAAGTATGATAATAGATTTCTTTTTAAATTGTTCTAACAATAAAAAACGCTGATGGTGTGGACATCCATGTATGATTCATTATGTGTAATAATCTTTCCATATTACGGCTGTTTCCATATTAGGAATGCAAGACCCCTTGTGGTTTAATATGATTTGATTGTCTCCGAATGTTATTAAAGCCACACTGAAATCATATGGTTATTAAATCAGCAATTTAGAATGGTTTCTGAAGGATCATGTGACAATGAAGACTGAAGTCTTTCATTGTAATATTATTTTACAAAATTACTGTTTTACTGTATTTTTGATCAAATACAATCAAACCAAAAATATTCAGACACCTGATATTATATTTTATATTTTTTACTAGTGGGTGCAGGACACTATAGTCCAAAAATTCTTAATACATGACTACCAGTAAAATTGATCAAAATTTGACTCTTTTTGATTTGACCTAACCATGTTTTGTTACATACCTTTCTATCAAAGTTATCTAAATTTATCAAGATGATAATGACACAGTTTAACTTTTGAGTTCTTGTCATATTTTATTACCATTTTCTAAACTATAGCCAATAAACTGATAATGTGAGAAATTTTGAAGGTGTCTGAATAAATTTTGGTTTGACTGTAAATGCAGTCTTAGTAAGCATTAGAAACTTCTTTCTTTAAAAGATCTTAACACACCTAGAATATAGTTTGATCTACAGATCAAATATTGATCATTTAATGAACAGTTGCAGTACGCGTATAATGCACATAATGTAACAATATTTATGCTACTCATGAAAATTAACATAAAATACAGTATAACTGTTATGTCTACATCTAGAGTAGAGACCTCCTTTGTATACCCAAAAAACTAAATGGAAAATGTAGACCTGTGGAATTCTAAGTCTAATCAATTCAGCACCCTCCTAAAGGAAGTGGACAGAGAGAAGACAGGCTTTTGCTACAACAAATTGATGAGGCCTCTTTATGATGTCCACACTTTGCACTAGAGCAGGGCCACCCCAGCAGGTCTCATATTTCCATGACCCCCTAATGGAGACAGATGACTTCAATCCTCTAAAGTGAGAGCTGGAGGGAAAAAGAACAGAGCTTGAGAGAGAGGGTTTCCTCACAGATTGTCTTATTCTCTCTCTCTCCATTCCCTTTCAAGGGAAATGGCAACACTGTGCCCCATTTTGTCACTCTGGAAAAAAAAAACTTATTGGCTGTAAAATTAAAGCTCTGCCGTGTTTGAAGCCTTTGAAGTGGGGAGCTTAGAGATGATCTGGGACACACTGAGAGAAAAGGAGAGAGATTGGGAGGAGAAGTCCACAAAATTCAAAACATTTGGAGTAAAGCTGCTCCGTATAATCCCCCTACGATCAGTCTCCTTTAACAAAAATATCATTCACAAGCATGACTCCTCCCTCATGCTGGATAAACTGGGATGTCAGAATGAAAATGAGTTACATTCAAATACATTATACACTACACTAACCAATCAACATTCTACAGTCGTGGCCAAAAGTTTTGAGAATTACATAAATACTAGAAATTGGAAAAGTTGCTGCTTAAGTTTTTATAATAGCAATTTGCATATACTCCTGAATATTATGAAGAGTGATCAGATGAATTGCATAGTCCTTCTTTGCCATGAAAATGAACTTAATCCTGAAAAAAACTTTCCACTGCATTTCATTGCTGTCATTAAAGGACCTGCTGAGATTATTTCAGTAATCGTCTTGTTAACTCAGGTGAGAATGTTGACGAGCACAAGGCTGGAGATCATTATGTCAGGCTGATTGGGTTAGAATGGCAGACTTGACATGTTAAAAGGAGGGTGATGCTTGAAATCATTGTTCTTCCATTGTTAACCATGGTGACCTGCAAAGAAACGCATGCAGCCAGCATTGCGTTGCATAGAAATGGCTTCACAGGCAAGGATATTGTGGCTACTAAGATTGCACCTAAATCAACAATTTATAGGATCATCAAGAACTTCAAGAAAAGAGGTTCAATTCTTGTTAAGAAGGCTTCAGGGCATCCAAGAAAGTCCAGCAAGCGCCAGGATCGTCTCCTAAAGAGGATTCAGCTGCGGGATCGGAGTGCCACCAGTGCAGAGCTTGCTCAGGAATGGCAGCAGGCAGGTGTGAGTGCATCTGCACGCACAGTGAGGCCAAGACTTTTGGAAGATGGCCTGGTGTCAAGAAGGGCAGCAAAGAAGCCACTTCTCTCCAAAAAAAAAAAAAAAAAACATCAGGGACAGATTGATCTTCTGCAAAAAGTATGGTGAATGGACTGCTGAGGACTGGGGCAAAGTCATTCTCCGATGAAGCCTCTTTCCGATTGTTTGGGGCATCTGGAAAAAGGCTTGTCCGGAGAAGAAAAGGTGAGCGCTACCATCAGTCCTGTGTCATGCCAACAGTAAAGCATCCTGAGACCATTCATGTGTGGGGTTGCTTCTCATCCAAGGCAGTGGGCTCACTCACAATTTTGCCCAAAAACACAGCCATGAATAAAGAATGGTACCAAAACACCCTCCAACAGCAACTTCTTCCAACAATCCAACAACAGTTTGGTGAAGAACAATGCATTTTCCAGCACGATGGAGCACCGTGCCATAAGGCAAAAGTGATAACTAAGTGGCTCGGGGACCAAAACTTTGAAATTTTCCATGGTCCATGGGTCCATGGTCTGGAAACTCCCCAGATCTTAATCCCATTGAGAACTTGTGGTCGATCCTCAAGAGGCGGGTGGACAAACAAAACCCCACTAATTCTGACAAACTCCAAGAAGTGATTATGAAAGAATGGGTTGCTATCAGTCAGGATTTGGCCCAGAAATTGATTGAGAGCATGCCCAGTCAAATTGCAGGGGTCCTGAAAAAGAAGGGCCAACACTGCAAATACTGACTCTTTGCATAAATGTAATTGTCGATAAAAGCCTTTGAAACGTATGAAGTGCTTGTAATTATATTTCAGTACATCACAGAAACAACTGAAACAAAGATCTAAAAGCAGTTTAGCAGCAAACCTTGTGAAAACTAATATTTGTGTCATTCTCAAAACTTTTGGCCAAGACTGTACATTAACCTACAAAACCAACCCAGGCTCATGAAAATATATGCCTGTATATACATTTACACAACACTGTAATTACGTACTTACTGCATGTTTTGCAGCAGTTTTAAAGTGAAATGTCCAGAGAGTGACACTAAACACATGTTTAATACGTGACCGTGGCACATTTTTATTACACTGGTACAGGCACATATTGCTGCGTTTTTATTACGCTGATTGAGGTATGTATTGCAGCTGTTCAGAATTCAAATATCCAGAGAGTGTCGCTAAAGGTTAATGCTCTATCCCTAACTCTAACCTAACCAGTGTTGGAAATATCCTGTACACCAAACCCAACCCTAAACCTAACCCATAGTGTTAACAAATGCAAAAGCCATATAAAAAAGCATAATGCACCCGTGCTATTTTAACTTCCTTATGCAGATTTGAGCTGTTTTGCCAAAATGTAGTTTCACAGGGTTTGTACTGGAGCACTTCATCAATCAAGTGCAACAAAAAAAGAAGTCAATAAAATAAAAGTTGTCAAAGTTTTACTGCCTCTAGTGTTCATTTCAACTGGAAACTGCAGCGATTAATACGTTTCTTCAGTTTTACAGGAATGTATATAGAGGCACGTATTTCCAATGAGCCTATGTTCTACAAAACGCAAACATATGAAGATGATTAACACCTGCTTCTACATCACTGCCTATTTAGCCCCGCCCACCGAATTTGTGCATGCAGTGTAAATAACGAGAGAGGCAAACGCAGGTCTACACAGAAACCAAATGATAAAGATGGCTCCGAAGACAACAAGATGCTGTACAGTGCAAAGATGTAGAAAAACACAGTCTTTGCATTGCCTTCCTTCTGATCCTAACATTTGGAAAGAGCGGAAAAGAAAGAAAAAAGATTTGTAAAAGAAAAAAGAAAGAAAGAAGAAAGATGTGTGACCCTAGAGCACAAAACCAGTCATAAGGGTCATTTTTTAGAAATTGAGATTTACACATATTATTAAATTAAGATATAACAGCCAAAGTCAGGCTATTGAAATAGATAATAAATCAAATTCTTCACAATCAATTCATTATATGCATAAGTAGGGTAGAGATATTGATAAGCTGATTATTTTCATGTTATGACCAATTAAGATTTTGCCTAAAGAAATAAAAGTTTAAAGTTTGTTTGTTTTTTGACAAAAAAATGGCACTAGTATTAGTAAGACAATTATTCTTTTGTTTTAATTATTTTAGAATTAGTAGTAGAAGTACTAGTAGTAGTAATAATACAAATAATAATATTTTTTATTATTATATTTTTAATGACATATTGATCACTTTTTTTAAAATAACAGATTTCAGATAAATTTCTGATTTGGTCAAAATCGCAGATATGAAAAAAAACAGCAATTAGATTTTTCCCTAAAGGAGGTAATTCGAATGTAAACCAATATGGTTTATTAAAAAAATCAGACTGAGAAGGGGGGGGGGGGGGCATGGCTGGAGTAGCTATGCAGAGAATCAAAAATAGACACAGCAACTGAAGTTCCATCACAACACAAACTGGTGCGCCAGTTTATACATCTCAGGTGATTATAATAGGAGTGAACTGCTTGTCACATTGCAATGTGACTCACCCACTCATCCAGTATAGAAGTGAAATCTCAAGCAGGTTCCATGTATCGTTTTCTTTTTTGATATCTCTCCATTAGCACAGTAAGGAGAGTGCATCTGTTTGTGTGTGTGTTTATTCACATACTTATGTCTGTTAAACTCTCTGCAGTGTTGTGATGGCAGACAGTGAGGATGGACGAGAGCTGACAAGTTAGTGAAAGGTCAAAAACATGTTTGTCTCAACAGCAAACATTCTCCTTTACATCTTATCACCACATACAGAATGTTCCTTCTCCGAACGCCTGCCATTTCTGTACAGCCTTCCCTTGTATTTCCTTGCAGTGTCAAATTCGAAGGGGGAAAAACAAATCTGATAACAGGATGCGTTTGTGGGCATACGCAGTAAGTAGTGGATTTCTGTGAAGGGCGTTTCATGACTTTCATGACACTTCTCTCCTCTAAAAAAATGGTTGATGTCACGCATTTTACTATCACTCTTTCTAATCTTCACACACATTTCATTATTTCTCTCACCCGACCTTCAAAATATGAGCGGTATTCACACATACAAATATCCGTGGCCTGATTTATCAGCAGCAAATCCTCTTTGCCGGTATCAGAGGACGGTAATGGTGTTTGTATCGGTTCATGGAGGTGGCATTCATCTTAACCCACTTTTAGGCAATAATCTACATAAACTTCACCATCTCCTGGGAGACTGACGGCACAAGACAAATTACAGCTTCAGGGCAAATGTGATTGCGTGGTCCTCTGCGTTTATGTGTGTGTGCAGACATTGTCCTTTGACAGCGTTTTACAACTCCACGCATTGCCTGGCCACCATGTAATCCAGTGGAGTTTAACACAATAGGAGTTGGCTGCAAATATCAGGTTTGCAAGCTGAGATTTGAAAGCCAGTATCGGAGATAGGATTTGTGAATCCCACGCACAATCTCTCTCGCGCACGGCCCTTCTCAGGAGGTGTGATAATGACAGTTTGATTAGCTTTTAAGTGAAGACCTCTCTGGCATGCCTCCTGTGGGGCTTTTACACCTCATCCCCTATTAGCATGATGCACAACATCTGACCACAGCTGAACACATACATTAGTCACATGATTAGAGAGGAAAAACACTGGTGAGAAAGCATGTGTTAAGCTACTTTACAGTCAGTATTCCCATGCTAAGAATACATCACAGGCCTCCACGGGAAAGGGAATAAAGCAAATCAATTTCGTCAACCAACAGAGAGTGAAAATGAAAAACAATTTTAGCTGGCAAACTGTACATGCATCATGTTGGTAGTTGTATTACAACAAATGGAGATTTATGAAGATATGTGCACAGAGAGTGCTGGGGATGCAGTCAGATGAATCCAGTCAGAATCAGGACCATGGACAGCACCATAATTCTGAAATCCCATATGCTAAAAAGAGCATTTCAAATCTTCTCCAGCTCATCTTGGAAGAAACAAGTTAACTGTTTCCTTCCAGGCCGATTGTTAACTTTGTATTCTGATATGCATATTTAATATTTTGTACCTTGCATTCTCTCAAATAACATCTGTTTACTTTTGATTATCATGTCTATCATGCTGAAATCATGCGTTTTAAATAGGGCTGTGTGATATTGAAAAAAAAATTGATATATGCAATAACTCATTAAATAATGCAATATTCGATATGCGATACGATAATACTTAAAGTGCCACATGCTCAGATTGCTCAGAGTTGCAGTTGTTACTAAGTCAACTTCCATAACTATCTTGTATCACATATATATGATTATTTATATGCATCTATGTATCAAGAGCTCCTGTAAAACCACAACAAATTCCTTGTATTTACACACACTTGGCAAATAAAGCTTATTCTGATACTGATTCTAATATAACTAGCATATATATTTCACTTTTTTTATCATCAGGAAACATGGTGTTAGCTTTCATTGTTACGCTGATGATACTCAGCTCTATATTTCTTCGCAGCCCGGCAAAACATATCAATTCGAAAAACTAACAGAATGCATAGCTGATATTAAAAACTGGATGGTGAATAACTTCTTACTGTTAAATCCTGAAAAAACAGAGGTGTTAATTATTGGACCTAAAACCTCGACAAGTAATGACCTAAAACCCAGTCTAAAACTAGATGGCTGCTCTGTAAATTCGTCGTCATCAGTTAGGAACCTAGGCGTCCTATTCGATAGCAATCTCTCCTTTGAAAGCCACATTTCTAGCATTTGCAAAACCGCATTTTCCCATCTTAAAAATATATCGAAATTATGACCTATGCTATCAATGTCAAATGCTGAAACATTAATTCATGCGTTCATGACCTCAAGGGTAGATTATTGTAATGCTTTATTGGGTGGTTGTTCTGCACGCTTAATAAACAAACTCCAGCTGGTCCAAAATGCAGCAGCTAGAGTTCTTACTAGAACTAGAAAGTATGAGCATATTAGCCCGGTTCTGTCAGCACTGCATTGGCTCCCTATAAAATATCATATAGATTTTAAAATCTTGCTAATTACTTATAAAGCCCTCAATGGTTTAGCTCCTCAGTACTTGAGCGAGCTTCTATCGCATTATAGTCCCTCACGTCCACTGCGTTCCGTTAAAGGATTGTTAGGCTGCATTAATTAGGTCAGCTGGAACCGAAAACACCTCACATTACATCTGATGCACTCGTTGCATCGTAAAAAGAATGGCATCTACGCTAATATTAGTCTGTTTTATTCTTATTCCGAGGTCACCGTAGCCACCAGACCCAGCCTGTATCCGGATCAGATGGTCACTGCAGTCCCCCGGATCCAGTCCGCACCGGCTTAGATCATGGATCACCACCTGGAGATGACTTCAATAGCCATGGATGTCAACCAGATGAGCTCCAGAGACCGATCATCAATGAAGACCTCGCCAACCTAGATAGCCATCGGTACTACACCACAGGAACCTGATGAGTTCTCTACAATTGGACATTGGTACAAACTGCTGGTTTCGTCTGGCCAGAGAAGAACTGGTCCCCCGACTGAGCCTGGTTTCTCCCAAGGTTTTTTTCTCCATTTCTGTCACCTGTGGAGTTTTGGTTCCTTGCCGCTGTCGCCTCTGGCTTGCTTAGTTGGGGACACTTTCCAGCGATATCGTATACTATTTGAACTGAACTGACGATGATATCACTGAATTCATTGATGAACTGCCTTTAACTGAAAATTGATTATCTTCAATAATGCGTTACTTACACACTATTGTTCTGTTTAAATACTGTGCAGTTGCTTTGACACAATCTGTATTGTTACAAGCGCTATATAAATAAAGGTGACTTGACTTGACTTTTTGTGAGAAGAAAGCACCTCTACAACAACTTCTGAAAGTGAACGGTAGTGTTTAACTGTTGACTTACATAAAAATGTCCTATTAACATTAGTGTAATCATTTTAACATCAGTTTAGGAACTGAGTAATAAAAAGGAAAAATAAAATTCACTGAATCTTATTTAAGCTACAAAAGTTGTTTAGCCAAGAGCAGTGAGTGATTTTCTCTTTGTCTTTTGTTCATGGCCCTAAATATTGAAAGCTGTAGCGATATGTACATTTGCGATATTTTGCTCATTTCAATATACTGCACAGCCCTAGTTTTAAAACATATTAGATTAAACTTCTGATATAAGGTTTTCTGGGTGCAAACATTTGAAGCACGCACACAGAAAGCAGCTGTCACACGGCATGCAAGTACCAAACTTATTCTCGTTTGTTCAAGTTCTCTTTCATGTCTTTTTGCGCTTAAACTGTCAAACACACAAATTTATGTTAAAAACACACATGAGTTACAAAAACAGTCGGTTATATTTGTGAAGGTAAACAGCTGGGAAAGAAATCACATGTTTATATTAGATCTGTGTGGCAGCAGTGTAATATCCAGCAAATAAATTAATAAATTCACTGCTTTTTTGTCACCGCTGAGGCTGGGACTCTAAATAGTGTTCTGTGCTTGTCTGTGCAGCCAACAACAGAACAGTTAACATGCTTTGCTCGAAATTTTGTCATGGCGTTAGAACTTGTAACCCATGGTCGCTTGTGAAAACACAATAGCGGCGCCCTGGCGCGAAGACATGCAGACTAAAGGGGGTAATATTATAATAATATCACCTTTCTACGTCATCTGAGTGGCTTGTTTTATCACATGCTTGATGAAAAAGGCAAAACAAAGATACTAGGTTGTCCTTTTTCACATTTTCTAGGTTGGTAGATGCACTAGGGACCTGATTATAGCACCTATACACAGAAAACCTTTTTTATGATATGTCCTCTTTAACATCTGATTATTCAACAGCATACAGAATAAAATCCTTGAACTGACCTTATTCGTACATTCATTTGCATACTGAAGTGTAAATGTTCTAATTTTCCTTGCATATATTTAACCATTTATACCCATCTTTGCAAAGCGACCATGTGTTGACTTCTGCGTGCAGCTGAGTGACATTTCATTTTCGCAGATCCGAAGCCTAAAAGCTAAGTGACCTAAAACTGTAACACTTTGTTCTTTTGTTACTTCGCACGCACTGGTATTTCCTTCAGGAAATGCAAATATAGTATTTCTTCAACCCACATTCAAAGTCTGATTACACAACAGCACACACACACAAATCCTTCTTCTGACCGCAAAATGCAGCTACACGCCACAAAACTTTTCAGAAATCAACTGAGAAGCAGATGCACGACAGCAACACAGGCGGCAAAAGTGGCTTAATAGGCGGAAATTATGAATACATGCGAGGGGAAGTGTTTCTGTCCGTTCACGGTAGCATTTCCATCCCTCACCGAGGCCTGTTCTCCAAACACAGAGACCTAGCAGTCAGATAAATGATGTAGCCGTGGAAAGAGGCATTCAGGTGGAACATATTGCATTCCAGGCGACATGGCTCGCTCCTACATGAAGCGCCATCACTTCCCTCTCTCCCTCCTCTCCTCCTCCTTCACAGTCACAAATGTGTGCTGATGATAATCAACACCACATCAAGAGACTTTTTACAGGGACAAAACTTGACGTTTAAATATTAGATGCAAAACAGAGACTTCCTTGCTGAATGGCGTTTTATACGTTTGGTTGTCAGCCTGCTTATGCATATAGACAGCTATAGTGAATTTAGATGTAAATGATAAAATTATAATCAAGAACAGTCAGAGAGCAATTAATCCTGTTCAAATGAAAAATCCAGCTGTGTTTGTGATTCAGAATTCTAATGAAGATCAGTTGCATTTGTCAAAACTCAAACCGCGTCTAAACAGGCACCATCAAGATTTACCAAACTTCTAAGGGATCATTTAGTATAAAGCTTAGGATATTTTAACATGTAAATAAACAAAATGATAACATTAGTGTTGCACAGCAAGAACATGTCTGCTGTTTACATACTCATACTGAGCTTAAGAGACTTGACTAGAATTTTTCTCTTGCACAATAAAGGGATAATTCACCCAAAAATGAAAATTCTGTCATTAATTACTCACCCTCATGTCGTTCCAAACCTGTAAGACCTATCTTTCTTCTTCGGAACACAAATAAAGATATTTTGGATGAAATCTGAGAGCTTTCTGACCCTCCATAGACAGCAACACAACTGACACATTCAAGACCCAGAAAGGTAGTAAAGACATTAAGTATAAAAATAGGATTTGTAAAGAAATGTCAGCGGACTTCGATATAAGCCAAGAGGGGACTGATTCCTTTGTTGTAAAGAAAACTTAGTTCGCACAAGCTTACGCTACACCTGCTTCCTATGTCATCCACTGGAACGGCACTTATTTGTGAACCTATAAAGTTGAAAATATGGATATTTTCTTATACAAACGCATCACTTCCATTACCCTCCTGGAGCCACATGGAGTACTTTTTATGATGGATGGATGCACTATTTTGCTTCAAAATCTCGACCATTATCATTAAAGTAAAAATATTGTTTAAAATAATTCTAGAGGATTGACCAGCCACTTAGAGTAAAGCATTATAAACTTGCTCAGGTGCAAACAATCAACTTCCGGATTAAACACCAGGCAAACTGCCCCACCTGACATTGATAGTAGTGGTGTTGATTACTTCAGAATAAAACCAGCGGTTTCTTGAAGATCCCACTGTTAGTAGTGCATGGTACGGCAAAGAATTTACCATGGTTGGAAAAAGTGCTCTCAAAAGACCTCCAGGATAAAGTAGAAAGGCACAAGTTTAGAAGAAGGCTACAAAACCATTTCAAAGGCTTTAGCCATCCGTCAGAGTACTGTTCAGAGCATCATTAAGAAGTGGAAAGCGCATGGCACCACCAGCACATTGCCTAGATCAGGGCATCCGTCCAAAGTGGATGACAAAGCCAAAAGGACATTGGTAAGAGAAGCTACAAGTAGGCCAAATGTAACTCTGAAGGACTTATGAGGCTTTATCAGCCAGGTCTGGTCAGTCTGTGTATGTTACAACTATCTCCCAAGCTTTACACAAAGTTGGCCTGTATGGCAGGGTGGCACAAAAGAAGCCTTTCTCCTTTGCGTTATGCAAAAACACATTTGGAAAAGTCTGATACCTTCTGGCAAAAGGTGCTATGATCTGATGAGACCAAAATTTACTCCAAGCACAATGTTTGGTGAAAAGCACACACAGCACACCACCCAAAACACACCATACCTACTGAAGCATGGTGGTGGCAGCATTATGTTGTGGGGGTGTTCCTCTTCAGCTGGGACTGGGCAGCTGGTCAGGATTAAAGGGAAAATGAATGCTAGCAATTACATCCACATTCTTGAGGAGAACCTGCGTCCCTTTGCTAGACAGCTGAAGATGGGCAGTTCATTCACCTTCCAACACGACGATGATCCTAAACATACTGCCAAAACAACAACAAAACGGCTTAAGGATAAGAAGGTGAGTGTCCTTAGGTGGCCAAGTCAAAGCCCTGACTTAAATCCAATCAAAAATCTGTGAACTGGATTTGAAGCAAGCAGTCCATTGCCACTCACCACAGAATTTGACTTAAGCAATTCGGCAAGGTAAAATGGGCAAATATTCCTCAGTCAAGGTGTGCAAAGCTAGAGCAGACATATCCAAAAAGACTAATGGCTGTAATTAAAGCCAAAGGTGGCTCTACGAAGAATTAAATCAAGGGACTGATGGCTTTTCCAACCCTGTTATTCTATTTTTTTGGTTGTTTTTTATTAATTTGCAGAGCTGTTGTGTTTTTTCTTTCATTGGTTTAACATTGTAAGACCAAAATTGTAAATAAAGCTGGAAAAGTTATTTGAAATGGGGTTTGATTTCAGGCGGTATGACAAATGAAGTTTCTATTTCAAAGGGGTATGATGATTTTCATATATACACCTAGGATGGCTTGAGGGGGGAGTAAATTATGGGGTAATTTTTATTTATGGGCGAACGAGCAATACCGCATTTGGCAAACAAAATTTAGAAAAGCCTCCACACCTAGAGAGCACCTGTAATGCTTTAAACTGCCATGTAAGTAGGCAGCCCACTTGGTTTGTGAACAGAGTTACAGTGTCTCAGTTGCTGAGGTGGTTAAGGTCAGTGTAAGGTCACAGGTTGGAGATTTCAGGGAGCGTCTATCGCACAGCATCCCTTCTCTCCGTCTCAGCGTGGCTCTCTGCTCCAATCACAGCTCTCCCTGCTGTGGGAGATAATGAAGGCAGGCGGACCCCTCTCGTCAGACGGCCTATCAGCATCGCAGAGGTATAATCAGCACAGGCAACCCCCTCCCAGCTCGCACACACATGCACACAATTTATTCATCCCATGTCTCGCATTCCACCGCTAACCTCTCTCATTCGTCTCCCCGCTTCTCCATCATTGATTACTTCAGCTGTTTTCCCCATCCGCCTCCATGCTTGCGGCTGCTACGAGATGCGCTTGTGATTTCTATAACCCGTTGGTTTTTCAGGTGAAAAAGTGGCACGTTGTGTCGACTTGCCATTTGAGAATATTCAGACGGCAAACAGGGTAACTGGCCATTTCTGAGTCAGTGATGTTTCTACGACACGCTGTGCGTCAGGACCTTCGCATGAAGTAACCATGAGCAATGCTAAAATCATAGACTGCAGTCCAATAGGATGTTCGTGTTTGAACATTTGCATAAATGCCTCCGAGACATCACAGTGCCTCAGATGTAAACTATGCTTGAGTTCCTCCCACTCAGAGTAGGGAATCGATTCATGAGTGATGCTTAACGATGTGCAGCCGCAGAGGTACAGAGCGAACCAGACTGCATCAGGAGGAGGAGGAGAAGGTCTGGGATTGCGTGTCTTCCTGTCTGTGCAGCCCACTCAGACAACCTCTCACTTGTTCTCTGAGCAAAGCAACTGAGATACACCACCACACTGCTCAACTGAGGAGAATTTTTTCATTTTTTACAAAGCTTTAGTGCTCAAACACTAGTGATGATCTAATTTATTAAGTACAACCACGATCGGTTACACCAAACTCTTCTTTGACTGGAGCTTAAAAGATACAGCTTTTATATCTTCCTGAAACCCAGCTATGGAGTTTTGTCCTCTGTAGAGGACATTGTAGTTTAGTAAATTTCTCTGAGATCTTGCATGTCACAGTTTTAAGTCCTGTAAAGAGCACATTCAGCGCTTTTCAGAGAAGTTTCACCATGATCACTCTCAACTTGGTCTTAAAAATGTCTGACATTTTAATTTAGTGATCAAATATAACACCCTTATGGAAATATTTTGTTATGATCATTTAAATTTGTTAAATCTATTATCAATATTGGAAACAGTTGAGCTGCTTAATATTTTTTGGGACCAGTGATACTTTAATACGCAAGTTGAAAAGAACAGTGTTTATTCAAAATAGAAATTTGGTGTTACAATATACACTACTACTCAAAGGTTTGGAAAGTAAAGGAATTAATACTTTTATTCAGCAAGAATGTGATTGTAAAGACTTATATTGTTAGAAAAGATTTATAGTTTGAATAAATGCTGCTCTTTTCAACTTTTTATTTATCAAAGAATCAAAGATCGTATCACAGATTCTAAAAAATATTAAGCAGCACAACGTTTGAACGCTGATAATAAATCCGTATTAGAATGATTTCTGAAGGATCATGTGACGCTGGAGACTGGAGTAATGGCTGATGAAAATTCAGCGCTACGTCACAGAAATAAATATTTTAAAGTATAATAAAATAGGAAATCTATATCAGAAATTGCAATAATATTTCACAATATTTACTATTTCTGATCAAATAAATACAGCCTTGATGAGCAGACTTGATTAAAAAAACATTTAAAACTTACTTGAGGATAAAACTAGTTGAGAATATTTTTTTTAGTTTGGTATTAAAAAAAATTATTGGTGATTGGTCACTGCCATTGTCACCGTTTCTTTTTATGGACTTTTTAAAGTCCTGGTGTTTTCTACAGAGCAAAACATATGAATAAAAAAACCTTTTTTAATATTATTTTTTCTTATGCTTTTTTTTTAATGCATGTTTTTCTTTAATGTAATGACATTTAAATTCACAAAACTTTTTTTTCTCTGGTAGACAGAACCATAACCATGACAAATATGACCAATGAAACCGTTAGAATGGGCTTCAGGGCAGCATTTTCACTTAACTGGGATCAACAGCAGCCAAAGGTATGACTTATTAAAGCAATAGTTCACCCAAAAATTGCAACACTGTCATCATTTGCTCAACATCTGGTTGTGCCAAACCTACATGATTTATGGGAACATGAAAGGTGAATTTTTAGTTGAATGTCCTGGCCACTCTTTCCCTCAGAATCAAAATGAATGACATCTTCAGCTCCCCAGTGCCATAAAAACAAACAGATAAAAGCACTCCATAGTATTTGTATAGTATATTTTAAGTCCTCTGAAAAACATATCTGAACATTTTTTCTTCTGTAGCCTCTGAACAGCAGTACTAAAGGATAAAAATATGATATTTAGGCGAAATAAGAAAAATGTACACATCTTCATTCTGTTCAAAAGCTTACACCCCTGGCACTAAATGCTTCATTTTTCCTTCTGAACCATCAGTGAGCATGTGAACCTTCTGTAACAGTTGCATATGAGTCCCTCAGTTGTCCTCAGTGTGAAAAGATGGATCTCAAAATCACAGTCATTGTTGAAAAGGGCTTTTTAATACACAAAAATGATGAAAAACCAAAGAATTTGTGGGACCTGAAGGATTTTTCTGAAGAGACTCATGAACAACTATCACAAAACAACAACAACAACAACAACAAAAAAACAGCTGTGGATCATTCAGGTAACAACACAGTATTAAGAATTTTCTCTTGTGGACTTGTGTATTATTATGTAAATATCTAATGTGAAATATCTTATTCAGGTCAGTACTAAATAAAAAATAACATGCATTTTGTATGATCCCTATTTTGGTAATAATTAACATTTTGCAAATTCTGCAAGGTGTATGCAAACTTCTGACCTCGAATGTATAAAATTTTTCAGTAAATAGCCCATTAAATTTGGTCTGCTTCTCACACAAAGACACTGTGTAGCTGCATAAATTTAAATGTAGTGTACAAGTCATATAAATCACGCTTATTTTATTTAGTTTATTTATTTTTTGGCCATTCTAGAGACTAACAGCCCTTGCCCATTCATTTCAATTATGCTATATGGAAATGGACATTCTTAAAAAAAACTTTTTTGTGTGTTCAACAGAAGAAAGTCAGTCATATGGGTGTGAAACAATGAAGGTTAAACAAAAATGACAGGATGTTCATTTTTAAGGACACCACAAATGAAGACAGCCAATTCCAAAGACGCATTATTGCATAAGGTCATTCTGCAGCTGTGCTGAGCGCCTGTTTTATTAGAAAACATAGAAGTGTTCAACGCATATGACAGAGGATACCCCTTGTGAGTAGTGGCTATAGAGGCCAAAGCACTGTTTCTCCTGCGTAAGCAAAACACCGATTGTATTGCAGCGGAATGCCAATGCAAACCTGTTTGGCGAAACACGAGTCTAATGACAACAAACACTGCATACATATGCGAGCGTCTGGGCCCTAAAGACAAGCCTCATGCATACTGCATGACTAAACTCATAACACACACACAAATAATGAGGTGAGCGCGAGAATGTGGAAGACTGAGGTGGACAGACTGTGCCAGTGTATGCAGCCCTCTCAGGAAAACAGAAAAAAAATTTATCTTTGGATTACATCAAGTGCAAAGAGGAGGGGTTAAGTCCTCATTGCTCTACATATTGGAGCTCAAATATGGAAAGCAGAAGCACGGCAGAGGGAGAGAAGGGGGGCTTAATCCATTTTGATCCCCTCCCCTCCGCCAAGCAAACCCCACAAACAAAGGCATGCCCAAAAAATATCACATCCACCTCTGCTACAGAGAACTCAAATGCAGGCACAGGATGGGCTCCTCAGCATGGTAATCTCCATAAAGTAAACTACGCCAAAAGTCGAGAGATTATTCTAAATGTCACCTATTTAATAAGCATTTCAAACATCTATCCAAACATTCATGACAGATAACATATCTATCCTCTGGAAAAAGGGTTGGAGAAAAGGTGCACAGGTGGAAAAAATGCGAAGTGAAATATTTCTCTATTTCTTGAGATTTCTTGAGAAATATCTCCAACATACTAGCCTATTAAACCTAAATCTAAGTAGTTGTAACAATCCTACAATCCTACAAATACATACTTAATTGATTATTACACTACCTGATCTTACATAGAGTATAAAGCCTTCCAGTTGTCATGCCAACACCTCTGAATTTCCTGTTTAATTTGTGTAAAATGTAAAATAGCCAAAAAAAAAAGAAAAGAAAAAAGGACTATATTTAGAAACCTGTCAGTTAATATTTACATTTTAAATAATATGCTACATTTTGAAATTATTATTATCTCAAAATGTATAACACTAATACCTCATGGTTTCTAGTCAGGATTTTCTGATACAAAACAAAGCTGATCAAAAAGGTAGGCATTTTAATAATGCTGCCTCCTTAGTTACTTTGTTTTGGGCAAATTATAAAGGAGCACTGCATCTAATCGCTAGTAAGGATGGCAATCCTACAATGCATTGTTATAAGCTCAGTTTTAAAAAAAAATCCATTGTAGTGGATGATGGGAGACACGTTTATTACAAACACTATTAATGCAATACATAAAAAAATTGAAACGATTAAAAACATACTATTTTAGAATGACAGATATATACAACGGAATATGGATAGAATGATAGATTATAGAAATGATAGAAAGAACTATAGATACAATGATAGAGAGAGAGAGAATGACAGACTGATAGAACGATAGATAGATGATAGAACAAAAGATCGATAAAATGATTGATAGAATGATAGAAAGAACTATAGATACAATGATAGAAAGAACTACAGATAGAATGATAGCACAAGAGATAGAATGATAGACTGACAGAACAGATCGATAAACATTACATAGAACAACAGATAGATCGAACGATAGAACTCTAGAATGATAGATAGAATGAATGCTAGAATGATAGATAGAACGAATGATAGATAGAATGATAGAAAGAACTATAGATACAATGACAGAGAGATAGAATGATAGATGATAGAACAAAAGATAGATAAAATGATAGATACAATGATAGAACAAGACAGAATGATAGACAGAACGATAGAACAACAGATCGATAGAACAGATCGATAATAAAATCGATAGAACGACAGATTTAACGATAGAACTCTAGAATGATCGATAGAATGAATGCTAGAACGATAGATAGATGATAGATAGAACGAATGATAGATAGATAGAATGATAGAAAGAACTATATATACAATGACAGAGAGATAGAATGAAAGACTGATAGATAGAACGATAGATAGATGATAGAACAAAAGTTAGATAAAATTATAGATAGAATGATAGAAAAACTATAGATACAATGATAGAACAAGAGATAGAATGATAGACAGAACGATAGAACAGATCGATAGAATAGATAGAACGACAGATAGATCGAATAATAGAACGCTAGAGTGATACATAGAACGCTAGAATGATAGATAGAATAACAGATAGATGATAGAACAAAAGATAGATAGAATGATAGAAAGAACTATAGATACACTGACAGAATGAGGGATAGAACGATAGACTGATAGAATGATAGACTGATAGATAGAACAGATCGATAGAACAATAGATAGATCGAACGATAGAAGTCTAGAATGATAGATAGAGTGAACTCTAGAATGATAGATAGAATGATAGATAGAACGATTGATGAACAATAGATAGAACGAAAGATAGAATGATAGACTGATAGATAGAACAACAGATCGATAGAACAACAGATAGATCGAATAATAGAATGCTAGAACGATACATAGAACGCTAGAATGATGGCTGGAAGGATAGATAGAATAATAGATAGAATGAAAGATAAATAGAATGATAGAAAGAACTATAGATACAATGACAGAACAAGAGATAGAACTATGGAACAGATCGATAGAACAATAGATAGATCTAATGACAGAACTCTAGAACGATAGATAGAACAAAAGACAGAACTATAGACAGAATGAAAGAAAACTATAGATAGAGCGATAGATAGAATGAAAGATAGATCTTGGATACAACAATAGATACAACGATAGATAGAACGATAGATAGATAGACAGACAGAATGACAGATCGATAGAACGATGGAATGACAGATAGAACGCTACATAGAACAATAGAACATAGACACAACAATAGATAACAAAATATCACATTTTTTGTTCTAGATCAACTGTTAAATCATAGTGACTCACTTACATCTAATAAGACAAAGCACAAAATATTCTTTGGGGATCCTTTGGAGAAAGTAAATGGGTCTAATCTTTTGCCAACAATGCTTTGGGAAAGTCATCTGGGGACCCGATGTGCGTCAGTGATGGCACGACGGTTCCTTTTATTACTGCAGGAATGGGGCTTTACTCTTATTAAGTGGCTCATGGTCTTTCTCTGCAAACTCCAAGTTCTGAGTCCGCATGTGTCTGCAGAGCCACTCAGACGGACTCAGACAGACAGTTCAGGTCCTCGGCTCATTACAGCAATAAAACTGCAGAGCAACGAAATCCTCTTTTGGCCCTTTGTAATCCTCCACAATCACACCAAATTATATCTGCAGAACGCTATATGACAAATACCCAAGAGGCCCGGAGAGAAGGAAAAGAGGACGGACAGAGACACACAGGGACACGCAGCGCTCGGTTCATGTGACCTTTACGTCTCATGGCACGGTCATCTCGTCAGACATGCTTCACGGAGGAGGACGCTGGGATTGGCACAACACCCACCCGCCCCCCACAGACATGTGCGCCTGAGTGTGCTCTGGAACGGGATAGGACACTAGATCAGGGAGCCCAGCGTGAAGGGAAAAACACCCAGAATCCTGTTTTATGCAGTCATTTAAAGCCAGCATGAGCTGTCCTTTACTACAGGAGACTGAGCCATTACTCAAATAATGACAGAGAAAGTGAACTCGTATAAGGATGTCAAAATAAGAGAAAAATATTCTGACTTTCAATCTGGCTCAATCTATCAATGGGACCGAAATAGTCTCTAACCTAATTTAATGGGATAAATGGAATGGAAACAGAAAAGGTCCAAGTCGTGAGAAGACACAATTGAGCGTGAATGAATATGAATAGAGAGAGCAGTCAAATTCTAAAGGACTTATCTCACCTACTCAAAACCGCTGACAAGCACTCTTAAAAAAAATAAATTATTATATAGACCATCCAATATTAAGCTATAGTATATACTGTACTAAATTGAAATGACAGCCAATATGGGACAATTTTGTCATATTCTTTGGGTTAGTTCACCCAAAAATGAAAAATCTGTAATTAAAAAGCAGGTCAATTGGGTTTTTGAAAAATATCTCTGTAATGTAGCTATCATTTAAATGTAAACAGTTTGCAAAGTAGTTAATTAAAAAAAAAGTGCATTATACATAAAGATACTGTCTCTCAAAAGAAAGACAAACAAGCATCTCCGAACCACAACCTGTAAGTACAATTGATACTTTGTGTACATTTTCAAGTGAGTGCTCAAAATATCTATTGTGTTAATATGTGATGTATACATAGTGCAGCTTTCCAGGTAAACCACAATATTACTGTTTACTGAAATAGTTCTGATAATTCACTGTGAACACACCATTTCCTAAGAAAGTGTTGATTAATGTAGACTGTCGTTGTTCTAATTACTTCGTTTAATAATAAAGAATGTAACTAAGAGATATTTTGGTTTACAAACTGTGTCGTTTCATCAGTTAGTCACATCAGCACTCGGCTAACATATCCACCATTATTGTTTTGTTAAGTGTTTACAGTTTAGTAAACTTTAGCTGTGGCCACGATTCACTTGCATAAGTGTTAAACAAAATGTTTTTATGGCATTATTTTAAGAACATATTGGAGCACTGTATTGTTTTATGTAAAAGTGCAGCAGGGTTGCAGCAGGATCTAGCCCAATCGCGTTTTGAGGGGGGTCCCTGATAAAAATTGTGTTCCGGGGTGTAAAATACATGCTGTTCATTGGAGTTACCCTGGTAAATTAGCATTCCAGTGGCTAAATATGACTTTATAGAGCTCGCTTCAACCCGCGGCCATCAAAAACAACGACGGACTTGGCGACACAGATGGTAGCACTCGCTAACTTGCTCAAATACTCCTCTCTGAGCCAATCACAACAGGCTTGGTCAGCTGACCAATCAGAGCAGAGTAGGCTTATAGAAGGGAGGGGATTACAGACAATACACTCAAAGCTGGTTCGAACGAACCATTTCGAAATCATTGTAATTTTCTTAGAGTATACATTTATACATCGTTATTTGCCAATGTTTTCTGACCTAAGATGCATTTAAACAAAAGAGAAAAAACATATGACCTAAGGCTGAACCACTGATGTCACATTGACTAATTTAACAATGTCCTTACTACCTTTCTGGGGCTTGAATGTGGTAGTTTCATTGCTTACAGGTTTGGAACCACATGAGGATGAGTAATTAATGACAGAATTTTCATTTCTGGGTAATTATCCCTTTAAAGACCCGTGGTGAAAATCAAGTTTTAAACATTGTGTTCATGCATTTCTTACATTTTTAATATACTTAAAGACAAACCATGTGCAAATTCATCAGCTGTTATTGAGTATTTTCTCCTTAAAACTGCAGCAAACTAATGGCAGTCTAAACATGTGATTTCAAACAGCCAATTTCTTTACAAGTTTAAAACTTGCATAGTGGGGATTTTCATATCATTAGCAAAGTGTTTCTACCAAGGATGTTGATTTTTAGACTGTACCATTCTGAGATGGCAAACAGTAACATGGATGGAGTAACATTAGCAACAGATTATTAGCTGTTTGAGAACGTACTCAATCCAAAGGCTAATAATATAAATTATAATTTCGTTTGAGATACGTCAAATACATTATCATTCTGATTCTGACTTCTGACTTGTAGATGACCCTGTATGATTTGCTCTTCCTCTTCTTTGGAATCAGTTTCTAGTTCAAACATATACGGCTGAATTAAACCAATATTGCCAATTGACACTGGGTAGAACTTGCTTCTTCAGGTGACTGAGTGAAAGTGGAGCAGGTAGTCTGAGCTGGTGTGATTGAGTGGAGGCGGGGACTAATTTGCATATTCATGAGTCTGCATATACTAGATGAGGTAAGGGAGTATATGAGACCTTGGACCACAAGCATACAAGTCTTAAGTAGCACAGGTATATTTGTAGCAATAGCCAAAAATACATTGTATGGGTCAAAATGATTGTTTTTTTCTGTTATGCCAAAAATCATTAGGATATTAAGCAAAGATCATGTTCCATGAAGATATTTTGTAAATTTCCTACCATAAATATATCAAAACTTAATTTTTGACTAGTAACATGCACTGCAAAGAACTTCTTTTGGACAACTTTACAGGCGATTTTCTAAATATTCATGATTTTTTGCACCCTCAGATTTCAGATTTTCAAATAGTTTTATCTCGACCAAATATTAGCCATACATCAATGGAAAGCTTATTTATTTAGCTTTCAGATAGTGTAAAAATCTCATTAAAAAAAAAAAAAAAAGACCCCTATGACTGGTTTTGTGGTCCAGGGTCCATGTATTCAAGCCATTTTAAGGCATTTTAAAAGAAAAACACTTAAATATTTCATTTTGATTATCAAAGATGAGTCCTGAGTGACAAAACTGAAAATGACTGCTGGGAGACCTTAATACAAGCCAGCTTTTCACCATCACACCTCTAGTGTACATATAGACAGAAGTGGGTCAGTAAAAATCTTTCTGCAAGGCTTTATGTTGTCAATGAGATGCAGGGCTCGCTGCAGAGGCAAACTGGAGGGGAGGGGTTATGCCAAAAGTCAAATACACTGGCACTTATATTTATAGACAAACACACACTTGCCAAGCTGAAATCTCACTGCAAAGAAGCCGTGAAGTCCTCCCAGTCATCTAGCGAGAGGTGAAAGTGTTAAAGGGGGAGGGTTTGTTTTGAAATCGCTCAGTATTCTCTTCTCTAGAAGATCAATTTGCTCTATTGAGAGCGGAGAGGTCCAGCCTTCTTTTGTCTGTGAAAAGAGAAGCAATGGACAAGTGTGGCAGGGGAGTCAGCCCTGAAACACAACCGCCAAAACAATACAAGCGACCGCTCACAACTACACATGGCTTCATGCCAAGAACGGCTGCTATTGATCCAAAGCCTGAGGTTTCTTTTCCTCAACACCATATGCATGAATATGTATATAAATAAAACCGCAATATTTTTGTTGAACATTATCAGAATCCTTTTTGCTCTATCATAAGGAAAAAGAAACAAAACAATAATGAACTGACATAAAAATTATATTTAGAAACGCAATAACAATCTAATATACAATACTATATTTGACAGAAGTGTCCGGTTAAAATTGACACCAAATAACCAAAATACGAAATGAAATATTGAAAGGCACAGCCTTCAGCATAACTTCATGAAATTTTAATATTCTCGTTTTTTTTTTTTTTGGTCTTTACAGCACAGGATCTGATAAAAGAAAAAAAGAAAAACTCATCCAACAATTATTTCATGGGTGTCTGCATTTGGCAAAGAAAATGAGAAAGGGAAAATAATTAAGAAAATCTCAGAGTACTTATCAACAAGAAAGAGCGGATAGGCATCAGCAGAAAAGTAATTTCACCGTTCCTGATTGTGTCCCAGGTCTTATGGGGGGTGGCAGAGTGTTAAATACTTCCTCTTGTGCAGTCAGCAATTTCCTGTGTGCAGGGAGCCATGGGCTCTCCGTTGACCTTGCGTTTGGGAATGGGTGACTGTGTGCAAGCTGGGATCAAAGACTGCGTAACATCTAGCGTGGCATCAAATGTTAATCAGTCTCAATGTTTTGACTGGTGTTTTGCTAAAACAAGATTAAGTATCTAATGTCTATGGCTGGTTCAAGAGCCTTCTGGTGGTTTAAAAACAAATTAGTATTTGAGTGTCAACAATTTCAATTGGTAAGAGTTACTTACAAAAGGATCTGCATAAAGGCCATGTTCGCATCTGGCAAGTTGACAGGGTGAAATTTGTTCATTTTAGAGTATATTAGAAATACAGATCCTTCACTATATGACATTCGCATTTCCACTTCAGCTTGGAGCGAAAAAGTCCCCAAACACCTGATGCCATTGATCTCAGCGAATATACATTTTGGTGTATATTAAAACAACAGTGTCTAAGAGGCATCGCTAGTCTCTTGTCATCTATGGCTAGGGTTATATATGCTTTCAACTAGTTGAATTGTCAAACTGACGTGGCCTTTCCAGGGCACTAATATATCTAGAGCAGTGATTCTCAAATATTTTACAAGGCATTCTATAAAAAATACAGACTATATAAACTACATAAGTACATAAGTATGCAGTTTTGACAGATTTGTTCACGCCTGAAACTATTTTTCCTGATAATTTACTTTTCCCTATTTCATTCAAGATGTTCAAGTCTTTCTTTCTTCAGTCAAAAAGAAATTAAGGTTTTTGAGGAGAATATTCCAGGATTTTTCTACATATAGTGGACTTCAATGGTAGCCAACAGGTTGAAGGTCCAAACTACAGTTTCAATGCGGTGTCAAAGAGCTCTACGCAATCCCAGCCGAGGATTAAGGATCTTATCTACCAGAACGGTCTGTCATTTTCTAAAGAAAAAAAAAAAATTAAACACAAATGCTCATCTTGCACTAGCTTGACTTCACACATTACTTGGTCATGTTTGAAAGATTATGAGTGACGTAGGCAGAAGTACCAACCCATTGTTTACAAAGCAAACATGCAAAAAAAGTCAAATGCCCTTTGGAAAAAAAAAAGGTAAAACAACAAAGCTTTCCTCAAAACCCTTAATTTCTTTTCAACTAAAGAAAGATATGAACATCTTAGATGACATAGGGGTAAGTAAAATTATCAGATTTAGCGAACTAATCCTTTAAGGAGCACACAAATTATCATTAGACTATAATCTAGATTCACTTTTACCGACCTACAGTATAACTTGCTGGACTGCTGTTTTGTTCTTATTTCTACTTTTAGCTAATGAACCTAAATCAGCCAACTGTTTACTAGCAAGAAAGTTGGACTGAAGACTTCCATATGTTTAAAGTAGTTCACTTCCAGAACAAAAATTTACAGATAATTTACTCAACCCCTTGTCATCCCAGATGTTTACGCCTTTCTTTCTTAAGCCGAAAAGTTTTTTTTTGAGGAAAGAATTTCAGCATCTCTCTCCATATAGTGAAAATCTATGGTGCCTGTAAGTTTGAACTTCAAAAATGCAGTTTAAATTCAGCTTCAAAAGGCTCTAAATGATCCAAGCTGAGGAAGAAGGGTCTTATCTAGTGAAACGATCTGTTATTTTCTACAAATAAATTACAATTTATATACTTTTTAACCTCAAATACTCATCTTGTCTAGCTCTGAATGTACTCTGTGTATTCCAGTTCATCTCATTTTCTCCTCCAACTTCAAAATCATTCTACATTGCTGTTTTACCTTTTTTGCAAAGGGTCTTTGGTCTTTCTTGCACCTTCACTAACTTCTGCAGTGATGTATGATGATTTTGAAGTTTTTTTGTTTTTTTTTGACCTGACATTTTTTTCTGAGTATACACAGAGCTAGACAAGACAAGCAGGTTAGAAAGTATATAAATTGTCAATTTTTTTTTTTTAGAAAATAACTGATTGTTTCACTAGATAAGACCCTTCTTTCTGGGCTGGGATCGTTTAGAGCCCTTTGAAGCTGCATTTAAACTGCATTTTGGAAGTTCAAACTTGTGGGCACTATAGGAGTCCACTATATGGAGAGAAATCCTGAAATGTTTTACTCAAACTTTTTTTTTTTTTGCGACTGAAGAAAGAAAGACATGAACTTGGATGAAAAGGGGGTGAGTAAATTATATGTTAACTTTTGTTCTGGAAGTGAACTTCCTACAATAGTAGTTCACACAATCTGGAATTTCACATAAGAGGGGAAGATTTCCCCATGCAGATTTTGCACTGGTTCAAAATGGGTAATACAAATAGGGCAACATTTTACTAATGTGGCTGCATCTTAAAACTGTCAGATATGGTATAGCAGTGAGACAATAATTCATTGTTATGAGTTAATTAGTCAATGAATTAATACAATGTTGATTTTTGGGAATTAAAATAGTTATATTTATTTAAACCTGTTTTTTTATAATGTGACCCTGGACCACAAAACCAGTCTTAAGTCGCTGGGGTATATTTGTAGTAATAGCCCAGAATACATAGTATGGGTCAAAATTATTGATTTTTCTTTTATGCCAAAAATCATTAGGAAATTAAGTAAAGATCATGTTCCATGAAGATTTTTTGTAAAATTCCTTCTGTAAACATATCAAAATGTAATTTTTGATTAGTAATATGCATTGTTAAGAGCTTAATTTGGACAAATTTAAAGGTGATTTTCTCACTATTTTGATTTTTTTGCACCCTCAGATTCCAGATTTTCAAATAGATGTATCTCGGCCGAGTATTGTCCTATCCTAACAAACCATACATCAATAGAAAGCTTATTTATTGAGCTTTCATATGATGTATACGTCTCAGTTTTGTAAAATGTAACCTTATGACTGGTTTTGTGGTCCAGGGTCATATATGTCTAAATCAGCCAGTCTCTAGAAATCCTTCACAGACCATCAATGCTTTGATCCACAGTTTGAGAACCACTGCTCTACAGCAACGAAAGTCAGATTGAAGGGCTGGAAATATGAAATGTCAAAGCATACAAAGTGTTACAAAAGCAGCATCCCACATCTCACACAACGCACACTTTCCAATGTGTCAACGCATGAGCTCCGAGCATCACAGGGTTTGAACAGCACTACTATTATACTGGGAGTGATGGTATACTTTGTATAAGGGATCACACTTCACGAACAGGCTTCCATTGTTACTGCATTGCTGTAATCATTACACATGCGTAGAGTGTCAAGCCAACGGCAGTGTTGAGGAGCACTATGACATCATACATTAGAGATGAATGAAACGCAGCTACTGTGGTGTGCCAATAATTGCATGCCATGCTGGTACGTTTCCTCGCACTGGATGTCTGCGATCACTCCCCCCATCTATAATACGAACCTTGGGGATTCACAAAGGAAACCACAGTTCCTGAAGGCAGATACGAAAAAAACATTATGACTGCAGAAGTCAGACGCTAATACTCTTACTGTATAGCCACAGACAAAGCCACAGACGGCACAGCGTTCTTGATTCCCTGGTGCGGCAGACAGCAGCGGGTTAAGTCCATAAGCTCCAGAAAAAGAAAAAAAAATCCATATTCACGGGTCTTTTGATCAAGATACTGCCTAATATCGTCCAAAATCTACTAGGTCCCTGAAGGCATGATTTTAAGTATTTAGATTTTACTTTTCCATTTTCATTTTCACATGTCTGCCAAGCTAAAACCCACTATTATTAACCTGCAGGGCACATAATCAATTCAGTGCGTCTTAATTGACTAGCCCGAGAAGAAGGGCCAAAATGGCTTTTTAGATGTTTTTTAAGCAGTAAATGAATTCCATTCCCATTTTTAAGACATGTTCAATCACTAGAAGTTTCTTTAAGCTAATGCTATAATAGCATTCCCCATCTGAGAAAATATGCCCTGTGATCCAACGTCTCTCTCTCTCCAGCTCAGTCTCTCATAGTCAGGGCTAAATGGCTTTGTGATAAGCCTGTTGTTGATGTTTTTCACTCTCTTGAAAATCAATGAATCCTGACAGTCTCCCTCCTTATTCCTGCCATAGCCACGCATTCACCATGAAATGGCTTTATTCTTCACAGACACTGACAGAGGCGTTAACATACGACCATGAATGATATTTGTAAAGAACACTCATTCTTCAGCAAGCTCTCACTCTGGGGCGTCCTGTCCTCTTTTCTTTCTCGGAGGCGTCGCTTCAGAGTGTTTTTTTACATTTCTTTTACATTTGCTTGGATGAGTTTTGATCCGCAAGGCAGGTGTAGAACAGAAGAAAGCTGAGGCAAGAATCTATCACGAGGCAACCATCAAACAGAGAATCAGGCAGAAAAATATTCTTCATTTCAGAGGAACGAATGTCAAGTTATTTCAAACAAAACAGTACTACGTCTCACGGTGACGCACAACATGTGCTAAAAACTTAAAAACACTTAATTACATATTGCGTCATGAATTATGAAAAATGCTATAGCTCAATTAGAACTAACATGTAAACGTACTGAATAAAAACGCTAACTTAACATTCAACCAGCAGTTCATCTTGACAATTGCAGGTTGAAAAACCCCAGCCTTAAACGCTATAAATCCTGAAGGCTAATGCTAGCAGCTAAACGACAAAACAGATTAGAGGTTGCCCTATAAAAGTGGGCTGCTTTCTTTCTTTCTAACAAATTCTCATTCACTTTTTTGTTGATGCAACCTTGTGAAAAAGCAGTAAACTCAATGATACTTAAAAGAATAGTTATTATATAAATACTATGTTTCAAGAGAATATACTTAAGTGTGAATAGAATGCAATGTTTTAGATAGTTAACTGCATGTTATTTGCCATTAAATGAAAATGTTTTCAGTTTAAATTTATATTAAATGCAATGTTTAATGTCATTACTAATTAAACTTGTATGTATTTAAAAATATTTATAATTTTACAAACGTAATGCAGTTGGAATTTATTATATTGAAAATACAACTTTGAAATGTAATGTAAAATTACAAGTCGTGGTACTTTCATGAACACCGAGTCGAAGACTAACATGGAAGAGAAGAAACTGTTGAATAAAGTGGTGCACAAGTATTCTCGTAGCTTCATAAAATTACGGTTAAACCTCTGATGTCACATGGACTATTTTAATGATGTCCTTATACCTTTCAGGGCCTTGAACCTGGTTGCATTACTTTCTATGTAGCGTCAGAAAGCCTTTGGATTTCATCAAAAATATATTAATTTGTGTTCCGAAGACGAACAAAGGTCTTACAGGTTTGGAACGACATGAGGCTGAGCAATTAATTAATGACAGAATTGTAATTTTTGGGTGAACTATCCCTTTAATAAACACATCGACACTACAAGTTTACTTCAAAAGAAGAGAATAATTATCAAAGATTATTAAAACATCATTTTTAATGTCACAAACTGACTGTTGTGAGCACACTCAGGACAAATGGACATTGCAGTGGATCAGAGGTAAAAAATGTGTGCGAGCATCCACTAAAAGTGCTTTCATTATTTATATATTTACCATATTGTCTAATTTTGAACATAAAATGTATTTTTTTTAAAAACTGCTTTCCAGTTTGTGTAGGGCCTAGTGTTTTAGTATGCTTTGTGAAATGTCTATAGCTCTTTGACAAGAGAGCAATTCAAGCATACTCTACTTTGTATTTAGAGTACATTCATACAAACAGCTTTGTGGAAATCCACTATAAGCAAATTATGACTGACCGGCCACGAGGGGAATTAAACATGAATGGTACTTCTGGCTCACCATTTGCTTAAATTGAGGCCACTCTCGCTCCAGGGGCTGGTAGTCAGCGGAGGGCCTAACTGAGTGTACAGCAGGTGGTAAAAACTCCTAATGGTTAAAAACCGCAGCTTCATCATTGTCCAGATTGTGTTGATTGTTGCATATCCATGCATAAAATTTGCCCCATTTTTTTGCTAAATCTACTTACGCTGCATTTTTTCCACACTATTTTGGGAGGTGCAAGACGGCAGCACAAAGAAAGATGGGGGAGGGCGGCACAGCACGCCGCAATCAGAGCCTATGCTAATCGGCTTTAATCCAAGACCGAGTTTATCCGAACAATGAGAGAAGGAAGTAGAGAGAGTGAAGAACGAGAGCCAAACCACGTCAAAAGTGAAAGGGTCAAAAAGCAATAGTCGTTTATGTCACAACATCAGCTTCCTTTTTCAGTTTCTCAACACAGCAATGACAGAAATAGATGGAATGAATCACAAAGATGTTTCTAAAACCGTCCGAGATGTAAAACACCAAAGTTCAAGCATCCTGACATTTATTCCCAAGCTCCCTCTCCGCGTTCTGTAAATGTGCGGCTAGCACCTGTTAAATGATGCTTGATAATAGAGCTACGAGAAATGTGCTTCATGGGTTTTCATATTCCTCACAGGAAGCACCATGGCAAGGGGTGAATCAGTGCTAAAAATACAGTCCTGCTCTACTATGAGTCATAGACCCCCTCCAGCAGGCATGCTCTCCAGCCAAACACAAAGGAAGCACTGGGAGAAAGATGGAGGGAGAACCAGAAACAGACAAAGAGGGAGATGGAAAGCTGGGGGGGTGGGGGCGCTTTTACAGGGGTCTTCGGAAATCTGGGATGTCATCCAAAAAAATGACGTAACTTGCGATTGTTACCTCATTAGTCTTTGATTATTCTGGAAATATGGCCAATCATCCATCAAGTGCCGGTGATGTGATGCCTGCTCAGCGAGAGGGGTCAGATTCATTCCGCCAGTTCAGTTTCAACACCACAGGCCATTTCTGAAATGTGCACGGCATATTCATGCAAGTTGGTGATGAAAATAATGAACAATATTTCATTATGTTCTCATCATTACAGAACATCCAATACATTCTGTACATGATTTGCTAAACACGATCATGGAATAATGTCATTCAGCCTTTTCCCAATTCAATTAATGTGGCCTCATTGTCATTTTCAATGATCCACAATCAATGACTTTAACGTTTCACAGTCATTATTTTATTCTGGTATGATGAATATTACAAAGATGGTTCATACAACACAAGCCTTTTGTACTTCAAGGTCTGGATGTTTCATAGCAAGCACGTCAAATGTGCGAGGGTGGCTTCTGTGTGGTGAATCTGACCCCTCACCTCATTCAGTATCCAGCAAGGAGTATGACGCCCTTGAATACGTTTTGGCATTGAGCCACAAGCAAAGTGACACTGCCCAGCTCAGAGCGTCTGCTGAGTGTCTCAGAGTGCCGGCCGCAGGTCAGTCAACACATAGATGTACAATCAAATCATTACATAATCATGCAACATGAATAATGGAGATAATAGTTGTGCATAGCACAATGTCACAACAATGCTTCTGTCATATGTTGTGTGTTTGTGCATGTGTGTTGTGGAGGTGGGGGTGACTGCCTTAACATGCAGACGGCCATCTGTTCGACTCAGGGCTGTGGCTGCAGCTGTGGGGGGCCTGACTAATCCCCAAACCCCCTCATCTGGTCAGCCGGTTACACAGTGGGGCAACATGACCTGCTTTCAGCCAGCTACCCAACCACACATGCCTAATACCTCACCCACTTTAAATCAGCATCAATGTTATTGCAATCTATCACTGACTATGTTTACATGTCTTCATTTTGCTTTACATAGTTTACAACTATTAGAATATTCCCTTAGACGTAATCAGAATACTCTGAATATTCTGAATAATGCATATTCATTTATGTATTAAAACTAGGGATGCACCGATACCAATCGGTCGATAAAGCTTGCGCGTTTTGTCAGTAAAGCCGGTTCTGTAATCAGCGGTAAATGCCATCAGGTGCGTGATTTCACATTGAGCCGTATATATTACACACAGCCGTTGTTCACTGACGAGCTGCGCATAGCAATGTTCATTATCAGTGTGAAAGTGCGCAGCTCGTCTGTAAACAACGGCTGTGTGTAATATATACGGCTCAACGTGAAATCACGCACCTGATGGCATTTACCGCTGATTACAGAACCGGCTTTACTGACAAAACGCGCAAGTTATCGACCGATAAGGATCGGTGCATCCCTAATTAAAACATGAATGAAATTCCTGAGTTTGCTCTAAAATAAAGGGAACAAGTAGAGTGGGAAAAGACAACCTTGATCTCATGACGAAAACATACTTATGGGAGCTTTATCGCAAGGCGCGAAATACATTGCGTCATGTACGTTTTACATGTAGGATTTACACACGCTACTGTCTGGATCCAATCCTTTGGAAGATCTAAGATGACTGAACACCTGTGAAGAGATGATGCCAACCCCTCTGAGGACCTCAGAAGATGCTAACCCTGAAACAACATACAGAACTACCAAATCTTTCTATAAGTTTGACTGCAACATATAATCATTGCTGTAATAGTGTTTACCATCTGTTCAGTTACATGTCATTAATTAACTGATTTTTACTTTTACATTTCTGCCATATGTACATCAACTTGACAGTCACCACTGATAAGCTACTACTAAGAATATTGTAGAAATAAATACATTTCTGTAAAGCTGCTTTGCAACGATTTGTATCATGAAAAGCGCTATACAAATAAACTTGAATTGAATTGAAGATTCAACGTAAAATGTCTCCTGAGTGGCGCTAAATAATCAGAATATTCTAAATAATGCATATTCTTTTCCAACTCTACTTGTGAAAATACTAGATATACTCATTTTTGCCCTTTATTTCAGGGCAAACACATACATTTTCATTCAAGTTTTAATACATGAATGAATTTGCATTATTCTGAATATTCAGAGTATTCTGATTATATGTCTACAGGAATATTCCAATAGTTGTAAACTATGTAAACTAAAATGAAGACCTGTTTTAATACAGTATGTTACAATATGTTCATTACAAAAGTTTGCTACAACAATCTGTCTCCTCCTGGATCTAAAGGGGTTTCTTCAACAATGTTATATTCCTGAGCAAAATTAATTTAATTTAGACATGTGCAAATATGCACAACAGTCAAAGATTTGTGGTCGGTAGGATTTTTTAATGCTTTTAAAAAAGGGTCATCATCTTTCCAATATGATGATTTCAGCGTTAACTTTGTCAGCCATTTTTAATTTAGCCTTAGTCTTAATCTTTAAAATTTGTCTTAGTCCGGTGTCAAATGTACTTTTTAGTCTAGTTTTAGTCAATGATAACATTTTTGTCATGCTGTATAATGGTAAAACTGATATTTTTGCTTAAAATTATAATCTAAATGATTTTTGTCAATCAAGACATTCCTTTTTTGCACTTTTAACCAATATGCACAAATCAATAAAACTTATACACATGGTTTATTTTACCTCATCTAGTGTACTGATTTATTATAGACTATTTAATATATAAATTAATATCAAAAACTGCTAAAAACAAACAAAAAATAATTTAAGCTGAACATCTCACATCATCGTCTGCACTTCCGCAATGAAGAGCAAGCATGTGGATGGTTGCCAGATTGCAACACTTACTGTAAGCAAAACACAGGGTAGAAAATGTATCCTATTAACAGAGATGATCTGATTTGGGGATTTGAACTCTTGATATCTGGCAACCACACACATGAAATCTTGTGTAGTAGAGGCACGTACAGCAGTCCGCAATAATAATGGGTCAAATCTGTATTTTTTTAAAATACATTTTAGTCTCTTTTATCGCCAGCGATACTGCGTGTTTATATAGTCACAATTATTATTTATTGATCTTATTTTTTATCTCATCATAGTCTGGTATTAGTAACAGAAAAACATATCAACAAACATTTTTCAGCATTTAATTAACAAAATGAACAATAGATGATTTGATGCTCAAAAACATTTTTCATTATTATAAACGTTGAAACTAGTTGTGCTGCTTAATACTTTTGTGGAAACCTTGATACATTTTGAATATAAATATCAAAAGAACAGCATTTATTTGAGATGAAAATCTTTTGTAACGTCATAAATGTCTGTCACTTTTAATTGATTTAATGTGTCAAATCAGAAGCATGCATAATCAAAATATGACCAAATTGTAATATCAACCAAAATTTTCTTGCGCATATGAAAATAGTCATTACAAGAGGAGCAAAAGTTAATAAAGCTTCCATTTTTAATACATCACAGGCTAAACCAATCAGTCAATATTAGGAACTGTAAATTTAATTTGCTCTGCGTAGCACATTACTATGATAGTCGATAGTCAAACACTCCTGTAACCATAGAGACGGGTCTGAAAGCAGAGAAAGAGGCCCACATGTAATGTACTGAAATAAAGGGTTTTTCTTCCTCAGCATAAACCGTACAGCTGAAAATAATATCTTTCATAAAGCACTCTGTGGCTAATATAAGGAGAAAATAACACCGGACTGCATGGGTGTAATATGGGTAATATAAAACCACGCAAAAAAGCAATAATGCACTTGCATCCGAACACAGGCCAGAGCCACCGACCCTTATGAAACTACATATCAGCAACACTCACAGCAGACAATAAGAAGAAACACCTCACACCAATATAATCACAACTGTCATCAATTATATAGGTTATTAATAAACAATTATGATCTAAATTAGATCACTGTTTAACTCTCAGCTCCAAAAAGGAATACAGAAGAGGCAGCAGATCTGCATTCAGTCTGAGGGGTAAAATCTGTGCACAGAGCAGGCCCTGACCCCTCCTTGTGACGGTCTGCAGGGCTGTGTGATGCTGTTGCCATGCTGAACCAGGCAGCACTCGCCCAAGCCAGATGTGCTCAGCATGTGTGCCGCACCATCTCCACGGAGACACGTCTGGCAACAGTTGCTGTGCTGTAATGCAGTAACACAGGCTCACTCCCTGAGCCGCCTCAGTCCAGAGCACAACTAAATTAGAAAGACCCCGGTGCATGCACACACACACACACACACACAGGAATTAGCTCGCAACCAAACTGTCTTTCTCTCGATGTGCCTGTGGCAGTACCTGTCATCATTGCAGTCAAAGTGAAAATAATGCCTGTTCCCCCTCTCCCCACCTCCCTAATCTGATTACGCCACTTGATCAGAAGGCTGCGCACAGGCTAAAAGCTGCGGAGAATCTCACGCAAGGACACGAGCGCACATGCAGACACGCACGAGCAGTTGCGGGGCCATCTGTGTGTGTCCTACGGGGTGTGAGGGTCTTGACATCTCGGAGAGATCACAACCCTAATGTTGCCCGAAGCGGTGTGCTGCTATCTCTTGTAGTTGTGTTTTTAACATATTTTGTACAGATGAAAAATGACCAAGTTCCTTATTGTAATATGTGGGTGTTTCTAATGGGGGTAAATGGGACAAAATGCGTCTCTGAACTGTATGCCCTGCCTGGTATGATGTGCCAGGCAATATCAATAACAATGATTCATGTTGACACAGTTATCTAGTTAGCGAGACCTCTCATTGGCTGTGTGCAGGTCATATGGCTATGAAGGGCTATGAGGGGCTGGTCACGTGTGTCATTTACAACACTAAGCTCATTTAGGCATGAGAAAAGTCAGGAGCAGGGCTACTTGAAATGGAAACGGGTGAATAATTTCTTGTCAATTGCACAAATTATTGCAGGCCATTAGCTTTCATAGCTCAAACAAAGCAAGTCTGTTGACATATTACTGTGTCTGTGTTACACATAACACTTGTAAAGTGTAATTACTTTCAGTGGTGGTAACACATGGACTCGCCTGTAGTGTGAACACTTCAAATTGTAAAGTATGACAGAAGATTGAAGATGTATTAAAAGGATTCATTCAGAATTTCCTGATAATTTACTTACCTCTGTCATCCAAGAAGATCATGTCTTTCTTTCTTCAGCCAAAGAAACAAAGGTTTAGGAGAAAAACATTCCATGTTTTTTCTATATAGTGGACCTCAATGCATCTGCATCCACGACTTCACATATTACGTAAGAATGTTAGAAAAGGTCATGTGTGAAGTAGGTGGAAGCACTCACATAGTGTTTACAGAGTGCATCACAGAGCTAGTGCAAGACTTTGTGGTTAAAAGTACAATGTATATACATTTATATACATACTTTTTTTTAGAAAATGACAGATAGTTTTGCTAGATAAGGCCCTTATTCCTCGGCTGGTGTCGTGTAGACCACTTTGAAACTGCAGTTTAGACCTTCAACCCGTTGGCTACCACTGAAATACCACTGAAGGAGAAAAAAAATGGAGAAAAATCCTAAAATGTTTTCCTCAAAAACCTTAATTTCTTTTTGACTGAAGAAAGAGAGACATGAACATCTTGGATGAAATGGGGGTGAATAAATAAGAAATTTTTAATTCAGGAGTGAACTAATCCTTAAAAAATGGGTAATATTGATTTTAAGGGTGAGCCGGTGCTTTTTAGAGAATCAAAACTATAGAATGTGACAAGTATAGTCTGATTCCCAAAACAAGCAGGTTGTTTGAACGAATAGTTCAGAAAGACCAGAGTGAATCAGAAACTCTGCCCTGTATAATTCACAGCAATATCTGAGGGAGAAATTCTTTTATGTGCAAGAATAGCAACATGGGCAGTAACTAAAAGAAACCAAAATGGTACCAAAAGTAATCAAAAGTGGATTCAAAATGAACAGACAGCCTATGAATCAGAATATAAATGATAAGTGGTACAAGTTAAAGGGATAGTTTACCCAAAAATGAAAATTCTGTTAATTTCTCATTTTCCAAATCCATAAGACCTTCGTTCATCTTCAGAACATAAATTAAGATATTTTATAAAATCAGAGAGCTTTCGGTACTACCACGGAGATGAATGAAGGTCTCACAGGTTTGGAACAACATGAGGGTGAGTAATTATTGACAGCGTTCTCATTTTTGGATGAACTATCCCTTTAATGACTTGTAAGAGAGAGTATTATTAAACCCGTTACAGCAAGTATCCACTTCTGCAAAGAATTACTATGCAATGCTTCATATCTTGTGTATCTACAAGCTCTGTGATGTCTATCACAGGATAGCTAGGCTGTGGAGGCAAAGCTTGCTATTAATTGAGTTTGACTTCAGTGTCCTGAAGAAATCATGCTGGCTGATTCTCCTACAAATCCTTTACGTTTTGCTTTATACCAACATATCTCAGCATGTACGAAACATGCCTGTAAACCCATTTACCACATCCAAATTTGTTATAATAGTAGAAAATGGCTATGGTGTCTGAACTATGTGTGTGATAGATCCCTGTAGAGCAACAAACCTTATACATTCCTCACAGAGAAACGGCTGAATATTTCATTACAACTATATTAACACAAGCTACATTGAAAGGCAGAGAATTAATGAGGCAGTGCCACAGGCAAACTAATGAAAGCACTGAAAAAAAATAACGCGCGTAACCTGCGTTCGCTCGGAGAAACATTCAAAGAAATGCTGGAGAGGAACACTTACATTATAAATAACTCTTCTATCTTCTCTGTCTCCCTCTCCCTGTATTGTGTTGGTGTCAAAATAAGCAGCCTTTGTTCTGATTTCCCACTGATTTCTAAATTTACTCTCCGAAAACACTTTCGCCATTAATTTCAGTGCTTCTAAAGCCTCCTCAATAGCAATAATCTGCTCATTTTTCTGTCAGGTTTAGACTATTTAAAGGTGCACTCAAGCTGTTTTAGGTTTATGTTGCACTGGAAAATATCGCAGTGGTCTTTGACCTATACAGTGATATACACTCTTATGTTTTAGCGGTATAGCCTTACAGACCCATAGCCTTTCACCCAAAAATGGAAATTCTATTATCATGTACTCTCATGTTGTTTCAAACCTGTATGATGGGGCATTCATTACTTTTTTCAAGTGAGCGTGTCCAATAACCAGCAAAGGAGTTAACAAGATAAAGCAAACTGTATTTAGCTGATGTGATCTCAACATGGCGGCCCCATGAGATGACCCGCTACATGCAAAATAAAACAGTTATTAGACCACTAATATGACAGAGCAACATGAAAGTGTCTAAACAATTTATAGGCAAGACTTTCAGGTCTTCCAGCCACTGTAGATGTTAAAGTACAGACAGAGATAATTGAGAACCATTAAACTCTACGTTCAGTTCTACAGGGACCTTTGGCCATTCAAAAAGTCCTATTGGTCCAGATTCAGTCATTACACGTGAAATTATGAGCTTACAGATAATATCAGACAAGGTCCAAGCTAAAATTCGGCCTTGAAAGGCATTATTCAGCACACATTATGAGATGGGGGAGATCCTCATTCACATTCTAATAGCTCAGGCAGAGAAGCTACGATCAATAGCTGGACCCTCCAGGCAAGGCCAAGGAACCAAGTGGCATAGCCGTCCAGAAAACATATGTATAAAATTGCACGGAGCCTCCCCCGGTTTCCATAGAAACTCTCAACTTCTCTTAGACAGAGGGAAAAAGATGCGTGTAGCTATTCTTCTATTGCTGGGTTTGTGCTGCACAGGCAGTGATTGGTTGAAAAGCTGTAGTACTGTCACACTATTAATACTCTAAAATAGCTGGGTGAACATACACACATTCCCTCAAACCCTGTTCATTTTCACCTCCAAATTCTCCCCTCGAATTTACTCCTAAGCTAAAACCGTATGGTTATGAATAAAAGGACCATCAAGCATCAGCAACCACCTGACTAATGACACAGCCTGACCAAACCCCACCATCTGGACAGGATATTCAGCCCTTGTGGGTTCTTTACCAATCAATCATGCGTACAAAATGACATGGCACCTCATTTCATTCATACAGTACTTGCGCAATGCCAGCCAAAGAAAATAATGAATGAATAAATTTGTATTGTAACGCTGGCTTATAATTTTTATTTCCAGCGTGCTTTGTGATAAAATTGCTTGTTTAGCCTTCAATCATTTGGAAACCGGGTGAGTCTGACATGTTCTTTTGGTAAGCGTGCTTGAATATGTGCTGTATTTTTGCAGTAACCCAAACAGAATTTTTCAGCTAAAAATGAATTCTGTCATCGTTTACGCCATATGTCATTCAAAACTTAATTCACTTTCTTTGCTCAATGAAATACAAAAGGTACATTTCTGCAAAATATACTGGACACTCTATTCAATATGTTTATGTATAGTAAATGAGGGCTGGGACTGTCAGGAACCAAAATGACCACAAAGATGATTTGTTTAAACTTTTCCAAGTTTTCTAAAGCCTTGCAATATACAAATGGAAAAGATTATTCACTGAAAGTGCCAAAGTTTCATGAATGATTCTTTCTTGCGAGCGGAATCAGAGAAGCATCTTACAAAATGTTCACAAACTGGACTGATCTGGACTCAATGACCCAAGCACAACTGTTAACAGCTCACTGGAGCAGAAGATTATCAGTGAATGAAATTTTGATCTGTTGTGATTCTGTCATTAACACTGGTCAGCTTCTGTTTGCCATATTTGATGTGCTCTCAAAAAGCCAATGAGGTTTGTCTCATGCTTCAAACAAGCACTTTGAGCTTCAGTTTACCTTATTTGATGAGCTCTAAGTACATTAATCAATACAGCAAGTTTCGCACCGCGTAGTTCTAAGAACTCAGTTCTAGGAACTAGCCAGCATGGTGATTCCTAGAAAACCAATTTCTCCTTCAGGCTGTTTTTTAGATGCATTTGCACCGGCAGTATGAACTCTAAAGCGGCCAACAGCGATGTCTTTATTCACTGCATTTACAAACATCAACAGCCGGTGAATAAAGGACATCGTGATGAAATGTAAATGCACAATTTACGTGATTGAAAGCGCATGAAAATCTGACTAAATCTCCTATGACAGCTTGCAGTGTTACATATCATCGAAGCTGAGAAAATAATACAACACTGCAGACAACAGGTAAATGTCGTTATCACTTTTTCTATGTTTGGGAACTTCCGCCAATAGTTCTAGGAGTAGTTCAACTCTGGTGCGAAAGCTACATATTTTTATGTGAATAAAAGCCTAAATTTAAACTGTTAAGCCTAGAAAGTGATTGTGTCTTTTTTTAGAAGACTTGGATTGAACCACTTGAACCATAGGGATAAGTCTTAAAACACTACAATTCAAATGTTTGGTTGCATAGACTTTCAATGGAGAGACAGATATCAATCGGGGTTCATTAAAAATATCTTCATTGCCAGTTCAAAGATGAACAAAGTCTTACAGGTTTGGACTACCTGATCTCATTAAGAAAATGAACCTCTGGGAACTTCTTCACCAGACGCAAACTACGTACCAATAAGTACATAATGCAGTTTCTAACAGAAATGACCACTAGAGGCAGTAACACAGTTAGCACTTTTGCTTTCAGGACGTAACAAGCTTGCTCGGTAGCTCAGCCGGCACGGATTTGGACTTGGGATACAAAATCCTTGGGTACGAATCCTGTGAAAAACATGACTCTGAGAGATCGAAGAATAAGTTAAAACGGTATGCTTGCAATTGCATTTTTAGTCAGTTTTGTTCATATTATCAGGTAGGTTTAGGTGTACTGCAGATGGTACGTCACGAGTTATAGCACCATTTTAAGTCAGAACTGTGGTGAAGCGTTCAAAACCAACATCACATAAAACGTACCATATGTACGTTCATCTGTTCCAGGAGAAAACAAAAGAACACTCTTTAAGCACCACTTAGTGGAGATTTCACATCGAATGTGTCACGAAATGTACATAACGGTAGGTATTTTGCATCTTGCGTAAAAGTTCCCACATGTACGTTTTCATCATGAGGGTGAATAAATGATGACATTTCTTTATTTTTGGGTGAAGTTACCTCTTAGAGCCAGGAAAAACAGTGACCAGGTCCATCACACTATTTTGCTTGCTTGTTTTACTCAAGACAGAATATCAAAAGAGTTTGGAAGGACATGAGGGTGAGCAAATGCTGACAGATTTTTCCTGAGGGTGAACTATTCCTTTAAACCCTTTCTCTCTCCCTCTTGTACACTGTATGTTTATCTCCCCTCTCTTTCAAGTTCTCTACAATCTATTCCACTCAAACTCTCTCTTGCCCTCCCCATCTATTTCTGCACCTTTCACTTATTTCACTGCTTCTCTCTCCTTTTTCTTCCCGTTCATGTACTATCAGTGTATTCCCATTAATCTGTGCTTGCAGTCTCTGTTTTGACTTCAACTTGCACATAGGCACAAAAGCACAAGCTACAGGCTAAATGTCTAGCCTAATTAAACCCAGAATTAGTCCATCTGTTGAGCAGTTGCCCACTGTTTGGACTCCTGTGTCACTGCAGATGTACTGGTAGCGTTTCAGGAGACTTAGCCTATATAAATGACAATTGACAGTAAGATTGCAATTTGAGACTCTAGATCACAAAACCAGTAATTTTTTTTTTAAATTGAGATTTACACATAATTTGAAAGCTGGTGTATAAATAAGCTTTCCAGTGATGTATGGTTTGTTAGGATAGAACAATATTTGGCTGAGATACAACTATTTGACAATCTGGAACCTGAGGGTGCAAAAAATCTAAATAAAATCACCTTTAAAGTTGTCCAAATTAAGTTCTTAGCAATGCATATTATAAGTTTTGATATATTTATGGTAGGAAGTTTACAAAATATCTTCATGGGACATGATCTTTACTTACTATCCTAATGATTTTTGGCATAAAAGAAATATCAATAATTTTGACCCACACAATGCATTTTTGGCTACTGCTACAAATATACCCATGCTAATTAAGACTGGTTTTTTGGTCCAGGGTCACATTTGTATAATTATTGCTCCTGGCTGTCCCATTTCTGATCAGGTGCTTCTTCACAAGGCAAGTTACAAATCAAGTCACATCAGAACTGTCCAAATAGGTCCTGTGACTCCATCCTTGGGACTGTCAGTACCTTCCAGCTAAAGCCTTCATAGGTTGTGTAAAGAGCAGATACCAGACACAGCATTCACGGTAAGGCCGCAAAGCTAGAAGACGCTGCTGACAGGGATGGTGTGACGGAGATAGAGAGAGGAACATGGAAGGGACAACACCAGGAGTTAAGGGTCTCTGCTGTGTTTCTCTGATAAAAGGCTTCACAGCTGCATCAGGCACTAGGGAGCAATTTTCTGCAGTGAGGAAAGGGGGAGGGGACCACCAAAACTAAACAATGCAATGTACAGCACCATACCACAGACAATGTGAGCAGAATAAATGAAACTTAATTTCTGTCAGCACAAATAACCACCAAAATAGAAGAGAAACTTCCAAGATATTTAGAGACCAGGCTCAGACAATAAAATCTAGTTATTAATACCATGAAATCTAAATTTGGATCCATATCTTTGAGGTCACAAGCTATTAGCTACACATTTAAAGTTTATAGTCTTTCTATTCTGGAAATCACATTGTTGACTCATCCTGCATTACGCAGATTTTTTGTCCAATCAAGATCTCTTTAAAAAGTGAATGCCCCTCCCCCAACACCACCTGCCACAGACTATTAACTATGTAATTCAATAGGAAATACATCAACACAGGAAAGAAAAAAACGCTTGTCATGCGATTTCATTATGTTGCGGGTCAATTTCACCTATTTTAATTTTTGAGTTGATGGAAATACTGGTCAACCTGTAATGTTTTTCTTGAAAATTTGTGACTGTTTTTTCATTTAGGTTCATTTATCCAAAGAAACGGCATTGAAGGCACACATTTTTATCGGTCCATGTATGTTCAGCTCACAGCACTGACTCTATGATCTTGGCATTGCGATCATCTTGAGAAGAGCTTTAACGCTTCTTTCTTTTGATTTTAGAATGTTAAACTTGTTTTAAAACAAATGACAAAAACGGTTTACAGTTTTAATATTTACAGTTTGTTTTCCAGAGTAAGTGAATTGAATTGTACCGAATGGACGTTTTTGTCACATTTTGTTCAGTTGCCTGGATGCGCAGCCATACTGGCATGGATTGCATGGTGAATGTACTACTAAATATGTTGTTCTGCTAATTTACGCTGTCTAAACCACAAAGAAAAACGTCTGGAAGCTGCTAAATCATATAGAGAAGGACTTAGTAAGCAGGAAAGGGCGTAATATTTTGAGAAACTAAATTGAATAGGTGGTAGAGACACATACAAGAAGTATTAATTAAGATATTAGCCTGATATTTCACCTACCTGACTGGAAATAAGAACGAAAATAAATGTCAAGATTCTTGCCCTGGAAATCCTGGTAAACCACAAACGCCTCTTGTTCCTCAGACAGTTTTTTGCACTCTTCTCCTTGATTTGTTACAACTTTTGGCAGTCTGTAGTACTCCAAATGTTCTTCCCAGTCCGACTGATTAATACAGCCCAAAACATGACAATAACTGATTATTCTCAGCAGCAATAATCAGCAAGATATAAGAGTTTCCTTCGGTTCAGTGGCACTGTTTATGTTCAGTGCCGCCAATGGACGATTGAAGGTGTGTCTTGAAAACACTCTGTTAGTGGCAATTAGACCCCAACCATAACAATCATACCCAAAATACAAGGGTTAAGTCCTACCCAAGTTACTATTAATTGGTGTATAATGTTAAATTAGGAGTTTAGCCTATCTGTTCTGCCTTGAAAGCAATGGCTGACCCTATGCTTATATTTCTGTTTTCACACTGTGAAAATGTTTGGCCACAAACACTCACAGGGAAAGCATGGAAGCTATCTAAAATGATCCTCAGGTTCATGATAAAGGAAAGAAAGTTAACGAAGAGTGACAAGAATGTCCAATAAACCACTAAATATACAATATATTTATATAATGCTAGTCAACAAGGGACAGAATGTTGGCAGTTCATTCAAGCACTAAATATAACTAGCAACCCCACATAAGAGCCCATGGGTGGAATCAGCTCTGCTTTACCAATCATTCCAGTGCACATTCCTGCAACATTTTTCTGCATTATTAATTTCTTGCATATGACACAAAGACTACGTATTCCTCCATAGATTCTTCTGTGTACATTTTACAGCAAAAACAGACTGAATGTAATCTACATAAATCAAGGGTGGGAAAGAAGGGCTACGAGGACTGTTGCTGTCTGCCTCTGATCTCTAAGATGGAAAGCATGGCCATTGTGAGAAAAGGCTTGTGGGAAGGGGGCGCAGCCATGACAACCAACCACTGCTATCCGGCACTTACTAAATGAGAGCCAACTGAAGGCTGGAATATGTCTGGGAGACTGCAACCCCCTCAGACAGAAACACACTGACAAATTTAGAGGTCGACCGATGTATCGGTTTTGCCGATTAATCGGCACCGATAGTTGATTGGCCGAACTATCGGTTATCGCAAAAATCCTTGCCGATGGTTTTTCCGGGTTGCATTCTTTGCTGAAGCGGCTCACGCTCTGCTGTCATAGAGTATGAGAGGTTAAGCCCCAGACCAATGTTTAATGCCAGGATTGTTACCATATATTTGTATTGATTTATATCCAGCTGTTCATATTTTTAGCCAGCAAAGTTGCAGATTTAAAGACATGAGAAAGCAAACTGTGTTCATTCAGCCGACAAAATCAGTCACAGCGCGCCTTAGTTTTACATTACACATCTGTCCTACATCGTTCATAAAGACTTGACCCTGGGCTGGAAAATTAAGTATTGTGCATTTAAGCAAACTATTTGTATTTCTGTAGCTCTAATTAAGTCTGTATGCTTAATATAGAGCTATAATTTATGTTTTAGCCTTTTCTTCAGGCCGTTGAAGCATGGTGAGTTTGCATCTTGTTACGCACTTTATTTCACAATGCCATTTTCCTGTTCCTATTTGATTTTAATAACTGATCAACAAAAATATCTATTAAAAATTAAGATAAAAATAATACAAAACGAAATTCGTTAAAGAAGGGATTTTCCACAAATAAAAACGTACGAAGTGGTCAAAAATTGTGTCTGACCCTCTCCAATTCTCTTGGCGTATTGCCGTCCAATTCATACCACGTCCTTTATGACATTTACAAATTACACAAACTTCTTTCGTAATTAACATATTAAACTGAAACAAAACAAAAACAAATCATATTTAAACATAAATGTAAAACAGAAAAGAAATTGTTTCTGAAATGGCTGCAATATAGATCGCACTTTCTCTTTCCGTTTCATGTTTAAACTAACCTTTGCCGCTTTTTGATCATTCTTGAAGTAAACATTTGCCCGTTTGGTGATTAAATAAACTGTTTTAGATTTATGCTTGAACTATACAACGCGTCCTGTGTGTGTGTGATACCTGCAAGTTGTCCGCGCAACACAGCGCTGCACTTTTGTTCGGTTTCATTAAGGGTGGGTGAAAAATAGATTCTCAGACGCACCTCAATCCTCTCTTCAATGAGCGTGTGTTTTTCCCGCATATGGCACGCGTGCGCGCCAGAAACGCGGCTGGCTTCATTGCACAGAATTTCCACAGTGAGCTAATAAGTGTGTATTGTTTGACCGTGTGAGCTATCAATCGCAGTTTTTGACTTTACATGTGCCTTCATTTCTGCCGTTTGTAATGCAGTAGATGCACTGACAGACTTTCAATTGCTCTTTGTGTTTGTTCGTCCTAAAAAGCTTGATTGCAGATGCGGTTAAATGCACTTGGATTTTCAAATACTTTTATACGAAACTGATGTACACACAGTCAGTTATGTTTTCAGAGCAGGACAAAATATCTGATACATCGAAATAGATCTGCATTCGTTTGAATGCAGCCTGTTAAAGCAGCCACTGTCTGATCTCATCAGTAATAATCAAACGAAAAAGAAAAAAACAATAACTATTTCTGTAAACTTGCCGACACTTAAAGAACACTAATTTTAAATAAGTAATTGTTTTAAAAAGTAGCCTGCTTATATAATAAAAAAATGTTAAAATTTAAAGATTCCCACCCCTTTACAATGAGCCCATTTGTAACATCAACTAAGATTGATGAAAGCTGTAGAATAGAAGTGTTGTTCCTTGTTGAAGTGTTAATTTCAACATTTACTGATATATTGTTAAATTTCGAAGTTCATTTTGTTAACATTAATGAACTATGAAATAACTTTAATGATCAATTTATAATTAATATTAATATTTTTATTCATTTACAAAGTATGGTTTAGTATTTATTTTTTTAAATCGTAGAGCACTATTTTAGTTGCCCTTCAATATCCATTTTCAAAAACTATCGGTTAATTAATCGGTATCGGCCAGTGTGGTCCAACCTAGCTATCGGTATCGGTAAAAACCAATATCGGTCGACCTCTAGACAAATTGTTCACAAAGTCAGCCCAGCAAGACAGTCAACAGCTGACATTTCAAACAGGCTTTTCAGGCTAAAACACAAAACAGTCTTTGTGGTGATGAAGATGTTGTTTCTTAGAGTGTAATTTAATTTTCCCCTTAACTATATTATTTTAAACAATAACTTCACTGCATTCATCAAATAAACCAATTAGATAATACAGGTCCATTTTGATATTACAGGCCACTGTATTTAAAGTGACAGATCACCCAGAAATGATTACGCACCCATGCATCATTCCAAACATATATGAGTTCCTTCCAGGAATCCGTACACTGAAACTTAATGGGGAACAATGTTATTTTGGACCCTACAGATTATTATTGTATGGACAAAAACATTATTTATTAAAAACATTATTTAATATATCTTGTGTGAATATATATAATATCCCCTTTTTCAAATTAAGCCATTCTCAGCTTGGCGTCACACAGACCAAAACCGTTTCCACAAAAGTTGACTGACACGGCTGTCTTACCTTAGACCCGCCCTGAGTAAGATGTGAACGGTCCACCATTGTGTCGACTCCAGTGCAGGGGAAGACAAGAAGTCTCAGATTGCGTGATTGAAGTGTTATGTTTTTGGATGTAATAACGAACATAGCAGCCGTCATTTACTCCTGACATCTAACTCGTTGAAGACGCAGAGGATTAATGTTACTTTCGTTTTTGAAGAAAATGCGCCCGGCGATCTACGTAAATGCTTAAAAGTTTTGCGGCTAAAGGCGGCTAAAGTTTACAGTCTGCTCGTCATCCCACGGCAGAGAGGGGCGGGTGAGCAGAGCTCATTAGCATTTAAAGACAAATGCAACTAGTAAATCTCCATCACATGTGTGCTTTCAGATAGAGCAGCGTTTAATACACAGAGCTGTAGTTCATTGACAAGCTGCACAAAACCACGCAGAGGATATCATCTAGCAATCTATCATCTAGATTTTTGATGAAATCCAAGAGCTTTCTGACCTTGCATAGACAGCAATGGTACCATGTTCAAGGCCCAGAAAGGTAGTAAGGACATTGTTAAAATAGTCCATGTGACATCAGCGGTTCAACTGTAATGTTATGAAGCTACAAGCAGAAGAAGATGCATTCTGTACACAAAACAGTCTTTGTAAGCACATCTGAAGCTTTTGACAGAAAGGATGACTTGCATTTTTTGCCCAGCCTTATTTATTTATACCAGAATTTACAGACAATGAACTAAGAGATGGACGTTCTAAAACAGAATGCCAGCAGACCACACTTGTGCATCGAAGACCGTCACAAAAGAGAAGAAATTGTTGAATAAACTTGTTATTTTTGTTTTCTCCTAGCTTAAAAATAGGGTTGTACTACTGATGTCACATGGACTATTTTAACGACATCCCTTACCTACCTTTCTGGGCCTTGCATCGCTGCCTATGCAGGGTAAGAAAGCTCTCGGATTTTAGCAAAAAATATCTTAATTTGTGCTCCGAAGATGAACAAAGGTCTTATGGGTTTGGAACGACATGAGGGTGAGTAATTAATGACAGAATTTTCATTTTAAGGTGAACTATCTCTTTAAGAATTAGGTTAACTGTCACTGTATATGCAAAATGTGTATATGTTTTTCTCTACTGCATTCTGGCAAAGAGGAGCAATGGTGTCTTATACGAGGAAGCACTACCTTGGATTGAAATGAACCCTACGTGCACTGCAGCAAAATGACCATACTTTATGTGGTTCTGCCGGCAGCTCTTCATATCCGCCTTGCACCAGCGCCTCTGCAGTAACGGACACTCGCTGGCCCTGAGGTAGTGTGTATATATAGCTTGATTATCTCCGTGTCCATGCTGGAAGTGTGGTGGAGGCCTGGGGCTCTAACACCACTCTGCATGGAGCCTGCCCATACAAGCCATCTAACCCTGACCCAGCGAGAGGGCTCCGTTCCTGCCCGTGACAGTGTGCGTGATTCAGGTACTTCGCCGCTTCATTAACGGGCCTCCTTCGGGACAACCTGACAGAGTGAGAGAAGGTGAAGAGGAGGGTACAAAGTAGAGTAGCGGGAATACGAACAGAACGAATTAGCGGACAAAATACAAAAGCAACTCCGTGACTCTCACTGTTGCAACGTTATTGTTTTTCAGCAACCACTACCACAGTCCAATCTGTCTCAGCCAGTGATCTCCTGTAATCTTCTTCTGCCTACTTTCTACTGACTCAAGCAGCGAGGATGCTACGTGCGATGGCTGAAGCATCACAAAGAAACAGGGAAGGCAAAAATACAGGCACGTACATCAGTTTTGATTTGGGGAGGTGAGGGAGGGGGTAAATTAAACTAGAGCGTCCTTTTTACTGTTTCCCATGGGGGTCCCGCTTTAGCTCTGAGGACTCTCTCTCTCTCTCTCTCTCTCTCCCTCATCCCCAAACCCACCCCCCTTCCCATCTATCCCTACCCCTCCCCCCAAGCTCCTCTTTCTCTGTGTGAGTCTCTCTCATGACATATGGGCTCTCCTCTGCAGCGGCAGCACTGGGAAGCGGCGTTTATTGTGCAGCATTCTCTCAGCAGCCATGCCAACGGCAGCAGAACGAGCAGGAATACCCTCCGCTAACCAGTCAGAAGCAGCCCGCTCTTCTAACCGCGGACTACACAAGGATTTATTTTAAGAAGTGGTGCCAATAGTTTAATTGCCGACAGAACGTTCTATTCGCAAATGAACGGTGTGTGCCGTCTCTTCTGTTGAACAACAAGCAAATGCATGTATTTACAGTCATCACGTCATATAAACACATTGCTAGCACTGGTTGCATATTGTTTGGTTAACTGTCCATAATTCGGCTGATTCTCATGACCCTTATGTCATCCTAAACAACTTTTCAAGTGTTAGTAACCTCACTGGTGACTTTCATTTTACACCGAGACATTTTTTTAAAAATACTGTATCTTCTTTTGTGTTCAATGTCAGAAAGAAAGTCATACAGTTCTGAAATGACATGAAGGTGAGTAAATAATGACAGAACTGTCATTTCTGGGTGAACCATCCTTTTAAGACCCCATGAAATGACTTGATGATTGCTGTCTATTTTCCTGTGACACTGTATTTTTCTATTGAAATAGGAAGTTGGGGCAAGACATATTGAGGGGTTGATTGTCTGAGTATTTTTTGAATAGCCAAAACCTTTTAGTTTCTATCACAGCCATGAACCGTGATCTTCTAACAGCTGTTGCTAGGCAGAAGCAGGTGGTCAGGGAGATTCTTATTGGACGAAAATATAGAGACTACCATGAGTGCAAGGTGAGTCATCAATATTTTTGACCCATTTTCTCACAAGAAAGAATCTCTGTCAGAGTATGTACTGAATTAACGTATTGAACGTAGGTCTCAACCGTTGATGACGCATGATCTTCAAGTGTGCAGGTCTATAGAATGCATAAGCTACATTTCTAGATTTAGAACGTCCACCATGTTGGCTATCACTTGTGACCTGTAACATACTAACACCAATAGTCATTACTCAATAATCATTACTCAGGTTAAGTAGAAGTTAAACACAAGTAGCAACTTTCCAGGTATCTATAACAATTGCAAAGATCCACCAGACCCACACTTCTCAATTTTTCGAATCTGATGGCTCCTCAGCTACCATGGACTTATGGGATGGCAAACCGTCTACAATTCAGAATCTCAGCAGATGCAGCTCAGCATCCACATATGTGACCCTGGACCACAAAACCAGTCTTAAGTACCACAGGTATAATTCTAGCAATAGCCAAAAATACATTGAATGGGTCAAAATTATCGATTTTTCTTTTATGCCAAAAATCATTAGGACATTAAGCACAGATCATGTTCCGTTAAAATATTTTGCAAATTTAATACCATAAATATATCAAAATGTAATTTTTGATTAGTAATATGCATTGCTAAGAACTTAATTTGGTCAACTCTAATTCCAGACTTCAGATTCCAGATTTTCAAATTGTTGTATCTCAGCCAAATATTGTCCTATCCTAAACCATACATCAATGTATGAAAACTTATTTATTAAGCTTTCAGATTATGTATAAATCTTAATTTCAAAAAATTTACGTTAATGACTGGTTTTGTGGTCCAGAGTCACGTATTATTTGCCTACTATTTCATAACACTGCATATTTAAATATCAATGTATTGTTGTGCATATACTGTAGTACGGACACAGGTAGACACAGCAAATTTTAGATGTTGAATGCAAATTTAAACAGGTTTAGGACACTATATAAATGGCTTCAGAGCTAACAGACACAAACTGAAAGCCACAACACTGAAATTACAATTTCATGAGCTAATAATCATAAATTGTCAACAATTCATATATATGCATACGTTATGACTGTATAGAGTCCAGCCTTACTTGTTACATTTAACAGGTAACATGAAAACATGAAGATCTGAGTACCAACTCTGGCCTCCATGTTCTTCAAAACACAGTCAATCTTTACTTTAACAGTTGCAGTTCATGTGTTGCATAACAGCTGCAGGCACTTGACTTGGATATGTCTGGCCAGCAATATTGACTCAATAACTGTTCTCTACCAAAGCCACACCAGAAGAAGCCACCGGCCACAGAACATTGAGCACAAAAAAATTGCCGCCAGATCGATACTTCTCCCACACTCCCATGTCATACAGCCATTCTCAGCTATAAGCCGACATGAACATAGGAATAACCATTCTGTCTTTCATTGTGTGGTCAAATAAACCGTAATGATTATGGTATTGATTACTACATCATCTAAAATCAGCCAACAGCCTTTCAGTGGCCTGCAGCAAAACTACAGCAAGACTGGCTTCCCTTATAGGCTATCTCAAACTTCAGCACTGTATTTCAGCACCACCGGACTGCAGAGGGAATCAGGCTGAACACATGGTGCACTACGGATGCAGCAAAACTGTCCCATCATCAGTAGCAGTATTTGTGGGCCACCTGTACCCTGATGTCAAACATTCAAATCTAGCTCTTGTACAAGGCAAATGGATTCAGCAGTGGGACCTGCGAGTGCAACCACATCCCGTTGTCTGACAAATCGGGATTAACGGCATTAGCCAAAAGCAAAGCGGAGCCGCAAAGCCAAACTGTCATTTGCGAAGACCAAGTTCCAATTATAGGACGAAAATACAAACTTGTTCCACCCGAAAAGCATTCTGCAACTGATAGGATCTCACCGGATGGTCAGAAAAGTAGGCTAAGGTCCTTAATCTGAGGAAGATCTCTCTACACAATGACATGTCAGCACACGCAAACACACACACACACACGCATATTCATATTTAGTCATCGCGCAAGTGTATTGAGCAGCAGTGATAGGCGCGTGTCATCATCCCTGATCTCAAGCACACAAAAGGACAAACCTGTCTGTCCTTTGCCAAGCGTCTTTTCCAGGCGATACGGTCCCACGTAATTCGCATGCTGGGAGCTGTTGTCTTTTCCCGACGATGACATTTTGCTTTACACGGACGAAGTTGCGATGCCGACAAATTGCTGCAGTTCGGCAATGAAGTATTTCTTCAGTACCGCAGTTATTTCCCCGCCCAGCTCTTGCTCCAGACGCTGCCTCTCTCTCTCGCTTGAGGATCGGTGGGGCTGCTGCTCTCCTCCGCGTCTCCCTCTTTCTCTCTCTGCTGCCGAGCGCTCTGATAATCTCACAGCAGTGCAAGTGTGTGTGCGCGCGCGCGCGTGCGTGTGATGCTCAGCCTGCGCCTGGGTGTGTGCGCGCATAACACACATTTCTCATCATAGCTGCTGACGAGCGCGGACTGATGCTGTTTGAATAAGCAGTGTCCTCACTGCATCATACGAGATATTATAAACCTCGTGGATTTTGATGCATTGTGCTGATTAAGATTTTTAAAAAGTTAGATAATTGAATTGAACGTATTATTTTTATACTTACAATTTAGTAGATGTTCCACGAACAAGGTGCATGTTGGTGTGAAGAATTAAGGGCACGACGATAGCGTGTTTCTGAGGCATATTACGATAAATGAATCTAGCTTGAAAAATGTCACATGTCGAGTAAATGTTCCATCCCCCACCTGTGGTTCAGAGGTCAAAGAGCAGAGGTCTTGACCTTCTCGACTGTATTTAACAATTTAAATAATACGACAATCAATTATTGTGACATAACCTTTTGAATCGGTATAAACCAAATCAAAATACATAACTGATTATACAAAAGATTTATCCACGTTCTATATTTTGCATGCAACTCATGTTGATTTCGATATTACATACAAACAAACAAACAAACAATAAATAAACAAACTGTGGACGCTTTCTACAAAATGGGGCCTAAATAACCTCACATTTTCTTGGTGTTTACACAAATTGTTTTAACTGTTAGCTATTAAATCAGTTTTATTGATTTAGTTTGATTGATTTTAGTAGAAAATTGCAGCATCACACAAAAGAGGACTATTTTAAAATATATCAAAATAGTTTTACCACCTAAGTCAAACATTTTGATTTCACTATTAACATTTTTTATTTTTTAACAGTTTCAGAACATATTTTGTTTAAATGATATACAGCACACTACAAGTCAAAAGGTTTTGAACAGTGAGATTTTTAACGTTTTTTTTTTTTATGTTTAAAGTCTCTTCCTCTCACCAAGCCTCCATTTATTTGATCCAAGGTACAGCAAAAACAGCAAAATTCTGAAATATGAATGAAACGTTTTCTATTGGAATATATTTTAAAATGCTGAATTATTAGCATCATTGGTCATTCTAATTAATCATTCTAATATTCTGATTTGCTGCTGTTTCTTTGATGAATAGAAAGTTCAGAATAACAGCATTTATCTGAAATAGAAATCTTTTGTAACATTATAAATGTCTTTATGGTCACTTTTGATCAATTTAAAGCATCCTTGCTAAATAAAAGTATTAATTTCTATCATTTTAATGGTATAATGTATGTATAATGTATAATGTTACAAAAGCTTTTTATTTCAGATAAATGTTGATCTTTGGATCTTTTAATTAATCAAAGAATCCTGAGAAAATGTACTCAACTGTTATAAATACTGATAATAATAATAATAATAATTATTATTATTATTATTATTATTATTATTATTATTATTATTATTATTATAAAAAGAAGAAGAAGAAGAAGAAGAAATGTTTCTTGAACAGCAACTCAGCATATTAGAATGATTTCTGAAGGATCATGTGACACTGAAGAAGACTGGCTATATTCAAATAAAAAGCAAGCAAAATTCTGAAATATGAATGAAACTGTTTTCTAATATATATTTTAAAATGTATTTTATTCCTGTGATTTCAAAGCTGAATTATTAGCATCGTTACTTAATTCACATGATCCTTCAGAAATCATTCTAATATTCTGATCTGCTGCTCAAAATTGTATTATTATTATTATTATTATTATATATTTTTTTATGTTGAAAAAAAGCTGCATAGATTTTTTTTTTTTTTCAGGTTTCTTTAATTAATAGAAATTTCAGAATAACAGCATTTATCTGAAAAAGAAATCTTTTGTAACATTATAAATGTCTTTATCATCACTTTTAATTAATTTAAAGCATCCTTGTTAAACAAAAGTATTAATTTCTATAATTTTAAATGGTGTAATCTATAATCTTAAACTTTCTATTTTGGATAAATGCTGATCTTTGTACTGAAAATGTACTCAACTGTTTTAAATACTGATAATATAATAATAATAATAATAATAATAATAATAATAATAATAAATGTTTCTCAAACAGCAAATCAGCATATTAGAATGATTTCTGAAGGATCATGTGACACTGAAGACTGGAGTAATGATGCTGAAAATGTAATAATTTTAAAATATATTCAAATAAATATCCGTTTTTAATTACAACTATTTCACAATATTACTTGTTTTGCTGTACTTTGGATCAAATAAATGCAGGCTTGGTGAGCAGAAGAGAATTCTTCAAAAAAACATAAAAAATCTTACTGTTCAAAAACGTTTGCCTGGTACACTTTCTACAAGCAGGTACTTCAAATCTGAAAAAGATAATAGAAAAAGTTTTTACTTATGCACTAAAAAGACATGCTTTTGCTTAGTCACATGGCTCCAAGCTACTCTTTGAGAATCAGGTGCTGCTGAGATTTTGGCCTTGTTTCAATATATTCCCAGGTAACTTACTTCAGAGCTTCTTAAAGACTTTGAAGTCGCTCAGAACATCTGGCCAGCTTGTATCTTATCATCTCATCCTCTCACCCTCCCTTCCTCCGTCCTTTCCCTTTTAACTCTCTTGCTGAGAGTATGACTTGTAAACAAGCATCCGGATAAGAGCTATGGAGAACTGTGAGTTCAGTTTTTTAGTTATTCCAAAACAACATGTCACTTGCATGATTCCACAGCTGTTTTAGTGATTGTTACAGCAATAAATCTCTGAGGCTCCAAGTAGCAGAGACACTCTGATGAGATTAAATCAGAGGACGATTGTGGTTGTGACCATCTGCCTTTATTTTTATCACAGAAGCTGCAGATGTAGTGAAAAGGCAGATGAGGCTAACCTTTAAATATCTCTCTTGCACATAGGCAGACACTTACCGCAATGAATGGCAAGTCATTGGTCTATACCGGTTGACCTGCGGAGCCCATAACAACAGGGGCTTTACAAGCACAAATTCCCATTAATTAATTGCATCCCCTTCCCCCATTTCATTGAAGTCATTAAGCTGTTAAAGCCATAACCAGACAGCTAAATCAATCAACATTCGCTTTTGTCATTTAGCAATGGCTCACACAATAGAAAATCTGTTCATTACATAAACTACTCCACTTCTGTGGAATCAGTTTATTCTCTAGTCCATTCGTTGGGAATATTGTGAAGTTTAAGAAAGGGTGAAATAGAAATGGCAGGTCTCTTTACTCAGTCTAAAATTAAAGGTTGGACACGCTCAGCGCTCAAAGAAAATCAAATATATTAAAGGACTGGAAGAGATGTGTACACTAAAGCTCCGTCTCTATGAATAATGAGTGCCTGCTTGAAGTTTGATTAGTTTGGCACTTTTTCCAGTATGGAGCTAAATCAAATACTTTTATGTTTTGAATTATTACGCTATATGACGTAATTAAAAGTCATCATAACTTTGACTAACTTTTAGGTTCAATCTTCAGTAAACCTGCATCAGTATTACACAATAAACTGTCAAATTCAGTAAGGGCAGTTTAACTGTTCAGGACAAGCAAGGGATTCATGAACAACTATAACTAAACCAAAAAAAATAAAAATAAACAGCTGTGGATCATTCAGGTAGCAACACAGTATTAAGAATCAAGTGTACGTAAACTTTTGAACAGGGTCATTTTTATAAATTCAACTATTATTTTCTTTTGCACACTATATGTTAACATCTTTTATGTGAAATATCTTATTTAGGTCAGTATTTAATAAAACAATAACATGCATTTTGATAAAACAATTAATATTTTGCAGATTCCGCAAGGTGTATGTAAACTTTTGACTTCAACTGTATATTTCCGCGTACAAACCCATTTAGTGAGAATAATTCTCACAAAAATACAAAAATATCAATCAGTATCTTAAGATTCACATTCAGTACTGTGCATATTTTGGAAATCATATAACTTGATTATATTAAAGATGGATTTTAGCATAAGAAACTATACAGAAACCACTAAGCTATTCTTTCTCTTTTTCACTGTTCCGCTCTGTTTCTTTAGTTTTGTTCACCCTCCATTTTGATGATTAACCTTAACTCAGCTAAGGTGACTTCCACTAGAAGTTGTGCTGGTTTTGCAATATATGAGACCCAAATCAGAGAAAGTCTATAGGGAAATGTAATAAAGGCTGCAAAACTTCTCTCACGAAACAAAATCAGACTGATTGAGTAACTAAAGTGGATTTGTACCTCCTGCGTTTCTGGACCACAGCCGCTGCAGCTGGCTCCTCATTGCAGGACCACATCAGCTTGTGACACTGCTGCAATGCCCTCTTCAGGACACCTCAGAAAGGACGCTCAAAACTGTAATCTGCACTCATGGAAAATGCTTTTTTTATCTGATATGCTGAGCATTAGAGGACAGAAGCAATACCAGCCAAGATACTGTTATTAGATTTTTGTTACATTTAGTCACACAACAATAAAGAAATCTCATGTTGTGGGAAAAAAAATGAGATTTTGAAATATTATGTGCCTTGTTGTTTATATTTCCCAGAATATTCAACTCACCAGTGTTGCCAAAACTGATCGAAAGTAAACAAAGTAAAGTAAAACATAGAGTTAGATGTGCAGTATTTTTAGATACTAGAAGATATTTTGAGAAAGTTAAACAAAACTAAAATATTAAGGCAACTACAGTTGAAGTCAAACGTTTACATACGCCTTGCAGAATGTTAATTATTTTACCAAAATGAGAGGGGTCATACAAAATGCATGTTATTTTTTATTTAGTACTGACGTGAATAAGATATTTCACATGAAATACATATACATATAGTCCATAAGAGAAAATAATAGTTGAATTTATAAAACAAATTACCTGTTCAAAAGTTTACATACACTTGATTCTTAATACTGTGTTCTACTGTGTTTTTTTTTTTTCCTTTTGTTTAGTGATGAGTTATGAGTCCCTATGAGTTTGTCCTGAACAGTTAAACTGCTAGCCGTTCTTCAGAAAAATCCTTCAGGTCCCACAAATTCTGTGGTTTTTCAGCATTTTTGTGTATTTGAACCCTTTCCAATAATGACTGTATGATTTTGAGATCCATCTTTTCACACTGAGGACAACTGAAAGACTCATATGCAACTATTACAGAAGGTTCAAACGCTCACTGATGCTACAGAAGAAAACACAAGGCATTAAGAGCCAGGGGGTGTAAACTATTGAACAGAATGAAGATGTGTACATTTTTCTTATTTATCATATATTTTTAAAATTTAGTACTGCCCTTCAGAAGCTACAGAAGATAGTTACATATTTTCCAGAAGACAAAATAAGTTTAATTTACCCTGATCTTCAATTTCAAAAAGTTTTCATGCATTATGTTTAATGCATTGTGTTTCCTTCTGAAGCATCAGTGAGCGTTTGAACCTTCTATAATAGTTGAGTCCCTCAGTTGTCCTCAGTGTGAAAAGATGGATCATACAGTCATTGTTGGAAAGGGTTCAAATACACATAAATGCTAAAAAGCCAAAGAATTTGTGGGACTCAAAAGAAAAAACAGGTCATTACTAAATAAAAAAATAACATATTTTGCAGATTCTACAAGGCGTATGTAAACTTTTGCTTTATATAGACATATATTTCCATGTACAGACCCATTTAGTGAGAATATTTGCAGTGTTAAATAATTAGCTGTTACCCTACAGCTAAAATAAATTTTGAATCTCAAAAATGTATCAAAAATATAAAATGAATTTAATCAATCAGTATCTTAAGATAGCATGTTAAAGGAATAGTTCACCCATAAATGAAATTTTGCTAAAAAAAAAAAAAAAAAGGACTTACTCTCATGCTATTGAAGATGTAGATTGTAGATGTTTCTTCATCAAAACAGATTTGGAGAAATTTAGCGTCATATCACTTGCTCACCAATAGATCCTCTGTAGTGAATAGGTGCCATCAGAACAAGGGTCCAGACAGTTGACAAAAACCTCACAATAATCCATAAGTAATCCACATGACTAGAAACAAATCCATCATAAATTGCCTTTTATCTTTAAACCATCACTTCTGGCCAAAATATAAGTCCAGAGTCCAGAATCCATAATAACTCTTCCTCCAGTAAAAAAGTATATCCTTGGTTGTCCTCTCACATCAAAATCCACCAAAACAGAACTGTTTAAAACTGTTTACCCTATAAACATTGCTTGGTCTTCACATATTTCTCTCCTGTTTTAGACAAGGCCACTGGAAAAAGCAATATTATGGATAGAGAACTTGTATTTTAGCCTGAAGCAGCATTTTGAAGTTAAAAACATCTTGAAGATATATTTTTCTCCTTTATATTGTCTTTATGTCATCTTAGATGGCCTGAGGGTGAGTATATCTTCAACAATTTAGAGATAGTTCACCTAAAAATTCAGTCATTAATTACTCACCCTCGTGTCGTTCCAAACCCGTAAGACCTTCATTCGTCTTCGGAACAGAAATACGGTTGAATGTCACATCGACTATTTTGTCTACGCTCTTGGTACCTTTCTGGACCTTGAACGTGGTAGGACCCTTGGTGTTTATGGAGGGTCAGAAACTAAGGTCTTACAGGTAGTTAATGACAGAATTTTCATTTTTGGGTGAACTATCCCTTTAACATATCTTTTTGTTGTTTTAGTCAGTGACATGGAGTATTTCCTACAACAGCATGCTAACAGATTCCTCCATTAAAAATAGCATTTCAGATCTTGCTCATGCACTAGAAGCACACTTTTAAATATTCATGAACTTGCATTCTACCTGCTCGCCTTTTCTATCTGCACTCTAGGCTGCTTCACTTTGTGGGAGGAAATGCGGTAAACTTTCATTAGAAGTTGTCACACAGTCCTACTTACTGAAATCAGATGGTTGCCAAGCAGCAGTATGTGAATCTATCATAAGGTATATTGCTCCAATTCAAAAATAAAGAGCAGGAGAGAGAACCTTTTCAGCAGCTCATTAAGATACCACTACATAAAGTAGGCTTAGGAGAGAATAAATATATACTGCTCATCCTTAATTATAATTAGAGAGAGATGTTTCTGGTGTAAATAATTACTACATAAGGCACAAATTGTTAGTAATTAGAAGGAGACTCTGGTGCAAGCAGAGATAATTAAGTCTGCACTGCTTAAATAATTGCACAGTGGCTAACACAGAAGGCTGCGTTGCAATTGTAGTCCCTTCAAATCAATGCAATTACATTAACCCAAGCTTACATAGTTAACCCCTAACTTAATATAGAACACAACTCTTCTACCCTTTATTATCTGCTTGTATCTAAAGTGTAGGCCTTGAAGTGTAGGCCTTGATTTTATGCAACTGTGGCATTGCATAGACTTGATTCTTAAAGGAACCGTATGTAGGATTGTGGCCAAAACTGGTACTGCAATCACTTTCAAAATACTGTAGAACGGTGTATCCCCTCCCCCTCCCCCCCTGACTCGAGGTTGCCAGCTAAGCTGCAGGATTCAGCAGCAACGTAGGCTGCTACAAGGAGCTTCCAATGGCAAGTGACGAGTCCTACACAGTATTTTTTTCTTCTTCTGTTAATTATGTTTATGCTTCACGAGAGATGTTTTGCGAAGTAATTATGTATCGCAAAAATGTACTAATGGCGATTAACGAACTACTTCGTAAAGATGTACTGTAATACCACATTTCAGTCGGAACATAGATTGTTTTCATACCCTGCTAGTGGTGCGATATAACGCTTTTTATGAACGCATTTAGCACGGGCGACCGTGGAAAATCCACTGTGTACGGAAGCAAAGTTAGCCAAGCATAGATGAATCTTACCTGTCCAGGAGAAAATTAGCAATGTTGGCGTCTGTCTTCAAATTCTTCTCCGTTTTCAGCCGTCTGCATCTTTCAAAGGCATCTCCTATACAAATCCTTGTTTTATTTCAGACTTTGTCACGACGTATTTCAGATTCATAATGAGGCTTTTAGGTTTCGTAACGTTATACATGTTTTATCCGACACGTTCGTAACTGCAGCAGAGCTGGCAACCCGGAGGACAAAACTCTACTGACTTCGTGATTGGTAGATAGCTGGAGGGTGGAGCCTCAGACCAAAACACAAAATGACAACAATAACATCAGTTGTGGGCTGCAACTCTCACTTTTAAATGACAATATCCTGGCCGGACCACTGTTGTCAGTGATATAAGTATTTGAAATGAACATGATTTCTTAATGTCTAGTGACATATGAGGGCCATTTTATGATTAACTGAAATAAATTTCTTACATACAGTTCCTTTAATACTGTGTTGTTACCTGAATGATCCACAGCTGTGTTTAGTGATAGTTGTTCAGTGATAGTTGTCCCTTGTTTTTCCTGCCCGCTGTTCTTCAGAAAAATCCTTCAGGCCCAACAAATTCTGTGGTCTTTTCAGCATTTTTGTAAATTTGATCCCTTTCCAACAATGACTGTATGATTATAAGATCCATCTTTTCACACTAAGGACAACTGAGGGACTCATATGCAGCAATTACCGAAGGTTCAAACGTTCACTGATGCTTCAGTAGGAAACACGGTGCATTAGGAGCTGGGGTGAATTTTTTTTTAATTTGAAGATCAGGGTAAATTTAACTTATTTTGTCTTCTTGGAAACATGTAAGTATCTTCTGTAGCTTCTGAAAGGCAGTACTAAATGAAAAAAAAAATTATATGATATTTAGGCAAAATAAGAAAAATGTACACATCTCCATTCTGTTCAAAAGTTTACACCCCCGGCTCTTAATGCATTGTTTTTCCTTCTGTAGCATCAGTGAGCGTTTGAACCTTCTGTAATAGTTGCATATAAGTCCCTCAGTTGTCCTCAGTGTGAAAAGATGGATCTCAAAACCATACAGTCATTGTTGGAAAGGGTTCAAATACACAAAAATGCTGCAAAACCACACTGTTCAAGACAAACAAGGGACTCAGGAACTATATATATATATATATATATATATATATATATATATATATATATATATATATATAAAACAGCTGCGGATTATTCAGGTAACAACATAGTGTTAACAATCAAGTGTATGTAAACTTGAACGGCGTCATTTTTATAACTTCAGCTATTATTTTCTCGTCAGAACTATATGTAAATATTTTATTGAAGTCAGTAATAAATAAAAAATAACATGCATTTTGTATGATCCTCTAATTTTAGTAAAATAATTTTGAAGATTCTGCAAGTTGTATGTAAACTTTTGACTTCAACTGTATCTGCTCACCTGGGAATATTCACTATTCCCTATGTTAGTAATATACTCCATTTGAGGGAGCAACTGAAAGCAAGCAAATTCGAAAACTGTGTAAACCATAAAATGACACTTCTAACTAGCAAGCTTTATTAGTATTGAAATGATTTTATCTTAAAATTTAGATCACAGTGACTTACCTGTATGAAGCTGTAGCCCACACTAACCTATAATGTTTGTTATTGTATTCTGTCCACTATATTTTTAAGTTTATGTAAACATGCACTGAAATCTTTGGATGCTGCGTCACATCTTACCGGATTTAAATCATGAGTTTTAAGTATTTAAATCAAGACAACAACAACACAATCATTCAGTTAAAGCAGAGTTTATTGCATTTCATTTTATATCATTTAATGTATTTTGAATACTTATTTTGAATATGTATTTGATTTCTATCATAAATATGGTTTATAGCAGGTGTTATCAGTGATTAACAACCATTAACAATGAAGGGCGGGGTCGGGTGGGGTTGCTATAAACCATTAAAGCTCATTTGGTTAGAGAAAATAACCACCCCGTCCTCCTGTTGTCAATCACCGTGTCACACCCCCCACCACACACAACACACAACACACTACACACTACACCACACCGGTCATTTACAACTCTACCCGGCCCCCCCTGCACACCTACAACCACCACGTCCCGGCAGGGGGGGCAACTATACCGATTTGTCGCGCTTTTACATATTAACAAACTCTTGCCGGCCAGTAGACAGGTCAAATACCACGGAGTTACAACAGAGAAACCCGGAGAACAGGTACACTTACCACTAAACAACCTTGAACTTAGCAAGAGTCATGTAGAACGCTTCTTTCCAGATCGCTTTAAAGGCTCTTTATGACGTCATATTAAGTTGTCTCAAAATTCTTTTTTTCATCCGATGTTTTTTTTCTTTCTCTCATTTAAAAGAACACACAAACACTGCTGACACATTAGGCCATAAATACAAACATAAATAGGTGTTAGTGGATCAGATTTAGCTGGTGCCTTAGCTAACTCCCTTTTTTGTGAAAGTCACATTAATATTGTTTTTGTTTTTTTACCATAAACATTATTTATCTTTTACCACATTTGTTTTGTTACTTTTCAAATGCCATTTATGCATACTGTAGTGTTTATTCTTTTACTCTTTTCAATTAACTACTTCTTTCTTTCAATTAACTAAAGAATGTTTAAAATTACTATCAAAACCAAAGATAAAATAAACTATTTCTGTATTTATTACTTGAATGGGATTTACCTATTTTTTTCGAAAATGTCCTTAAGATGCGGTGTTACAATCCGCACCACAGCTATTTAAAGTTTGCTTTTTTTCTCCAAATTATTGGGTGGCTGCCATACTACAAATAATGAATAGACTTAAAAACATTAAACATTATTTCCATTATCATTTATACCATCAGTGAAACAGCTTGTGAATAGTCATGTAATGTGATTTACCTCAGAAAAGACAACAATAATGAACTTTGGAGCCCACATGAACCTGTAACATTTGGGAGGGCTATATACAGTGCCTTGTGAAAGTATTCATATCCCTTTTTTCACATTTTATTATGTTGCTGCCTTATGTTAAACTGCTTTAAATTACTTTTTTCCACATCAGTCTACACTCCACACATCAAAATGGCAAAGCAAAAAGAAAAAAACAGGTTTTTAACATCTTTGATTACTTAAATGATTCCATTGCATAAGTATTCATACCCTTATCTGAGACAGTTGAAATTTAGCTCACGAGCATTTACACTATATTGCTGGTAGATGTTACTACACTACACTTAACCTGTGGCAAATTCAATTGAATGGGTATGATTTGGAAAGGCACATACACGTCTTAATAAAAGGTCTAACAGCTGAAAATGCATATAAGAGCAACAAACAAACAAACAAACAAACAAACAAACAAAAAAACAGTCAGAGGGTTCACCTCCAAACAGGGCAATGAACCTAAGGACACAGCCAGAGTGGCTTATAGACACCTCTGTAAATGTCCTTGAGTGGCCCAGCCACAGCCTGGGCTTGAACCCAATCAAACATTTCTGGAGAAACCTGAAAATGTCTGCCAGACCTCATCCAAACGGACAGAGCTTGAGAGGTAAAGAGGTGAATAGAAGAATGGCAGATAATTGCTAAATGTTGATGTGCAAATCTGCTGTAAAGCTGTAAAGGTGCTTCAGCTAAGTACTAAGTTAAGGGTATGAATACTTATGCAATGTACTTATTTTAGTGTTATTTTTTGAATATATTTAAATTTAGGAAGTTGTGACAATTCTGATTTTGCTTTGTCATTATGGTGCATGGACTGATGTGGAATAAAAGTAATTTAAAACAGTTTAACATGAGGCAGCAACATAACAAAACGTGAATAAAAGAAGGGGTATAAATACTTTTGCAAGGCACTGTATGTTCAAGACATGGTTATGGCCGTGTTTTAAACGCCACCGTTCGCTGCAATCCTCACAGTTAATTATGGGGATTCTCTAGCCTTTGGGTGTATATCAGTACATGCATGCATCAATAGTGAAATATATTAGGGTATAATAGGTGATTTTATTCACAGCTTAGGTTTAGGGTTAGATGTGAGCTTTAGTGATACAGACCAATAATGTAGCACCCTCAATAAGGGAAGGTAATTATCTGTCAGGGGGAAGGACTCGCTCATTCTTATTTCCAACAAATGTTAACTGCCACCATATCAACTGTAGTGAAAATTACTATTGTTGCAGTGTTGGTCTTGATACTAAGATTATTGTTTTGCACATTGGACTTTTTAAGCGGCAGCTTTAGGATAATATACAGGTAAAATTATAAAAATAAAATTGTGATAAACTGCCTAAAGCCCAGGACAGTGGGATAAGATCCAGCATCCCTGCGGCCCCATAGAGGATAAGGGGTTTGGAGAATGATGGATGGACTTTAAAATAATTTAAAGTTAAAGGTTGTATCAGCGATTCTAGGCTGAAACAAAAAGTGTCAAATTCAGCTGACCTTTCTTCATGATCCGCTGGCTGCCTGCCCCATAAATTGGCTGTAAAAAAACGCGTCTCTGTGGTCAGCCTAGGGTCCGAGATATGCCAAAAAAACAATCGGTGCTACCAACCATTCCACAGCAAAATAAACAGTGTTCCAACCAATCACTGTCAGGGGGTTGGTGTTGTGGACTTTCGTACTGGTGCAGGGATGTGAGGGAGGCAGAGCGAAAGTCCACAACACCAACCCCCTGACGGTGATTGGTTGGAACACTGTTTGTTTTGCTGTGGAATGGTTGGTAGCACCGATTGTTTTTTGGCATATCTCGGACCCTAGGCTGACCACAGAGACTTTATGTTTCAGGCTTGAAATCGCTGATACAACCTTTAAATCAATATTTTATGTCCAAGTATTTACAGATCATGGCTATGATCACCTACTCAAGACTTATTGAAAAAAAAAACTTGTCTGTACATTATAGTGGTGGGCCGTTATCGGCGTTAACGTGCTGCGTTAACGTGAGACTTTTATCGGGCGATAAAAAAAATAACGCCGTTAATCTATTCTCAAAATTGGGTTGGGAGCTGGGTCTAAACTACGCAAGCTATGATGACTTTCACCTTGATAGTTTAACGCGGATGTATACCAAAGACTATAGAATATGGTCGCGCGTTTATGTCTCCTCCGCCAAAACACAGACGGGATCACGTCGTCCTTCATTCATAAAAACCGAATCTACTATAGCGCGAAATGCCACGTAAATTCGTCGTTTTTTGGATTCATAAATCAAATATGGTCTGTCACTTAATTCAAATCGCGATATGGACTAGTGTCTGTGAAAACTGAAATGCAAAAAGACCGTTTTAATATGAATCCGGTATGTTCCGTTTGCCTAGCTGTATGTATGAAATTCATACTATGAATGGTGGAGACGCGCTTTTACTACACGCATACTGAAACACACGTGACGCTCCCGGTAATTTTTGGCATTTGCATCTCACATTGCATCTCCAAAACTGCTGTGAGTGTCACTTTTACCGTTTCATTTGAGAAAACTCGCATCATGTCATACTGAATACACAGAAACTTCACGGCAACCTGTCAAAATAAAAGTACGGTGTAACATGTTTAGTCATTATTTGGGTAGCACACATATTCTGAATGCCTTCAGCAGAATTCAAATTAGCCATTTTAATCTAGATTAATCTAGATTAATTCCAAAAATTAATCTAGATTAATCTAGATTAAAAAAAATTAATCTATGCCCACCCCTAGTACATTATCTGTTACTTATTTGCTCTGTATTTTGGATGAAGTGTACCTTATCAACATTCTTTCCCAATGAAATGTCCAAGTGAAAATCATAACTGAAGTACATCTCACTCAAGCTCATATCACAGAAAATCAAAAAATAGCAAATATGACCTTCAACCGCTAGGGTGGGCAAATTTCACTGGCTTTCTGTCAATCCAAACAGTCTTTCATTGTTTAAAGGGAGGATTTCAAATCCGGAGGCCTTCACTTGCATGATATTTTCACTCTGTGTTCTCAGTGAACAGATCTTTTGGGGATCCAGATTGGTCAAACCCTTGTGCCTTGGGTTTTGCCCAGAGAGCTTTCTTAAACTAAGGTCAACAGGCTGTCAGAAAAAAACCTGTAACATTCCCATACAAAAGTGCTTCCACCAGACAGACCATCAATGTTTCAGCTTTGTCTTGTCACTGCAGGCTACGACCGCCACTCCAGCTGAGAGCAACGGCAGTGACCCGACAGCCAATAAACACTTTCACCAGTTTCCTTCGCCTCACTCGCAGGGGCTAGTAAAAATCGACAATGCCAAGGTGACACATTAAGCCCCATAAAAATATTTGTAGGCTCTGTGTGTTTTTATGAGCATGTTGTCGAGTGTTTACTGTCTGATCTGAGATACTACATCAAATACACGGTACACTAAATCAAACGTGACTTTCGTCACCTTTGAGATAAATTACACTGAGAAGGGTTGTAATCTGTTCGGTTCAAAAAGGACACGAGAAGGTTATCAGTCAGTGCAGTACCACCTCAAGCAATCGAAAAAAAAAAAGAAATATGACCAAAATCAAAAATTCAACCAAGAATGTGAGAAGAAAAGGCAGAGAGGGTTGTGTTAAAAGGAGCAGAGGCTGTTATGAAGGTTAGTGATTGAGGTTAGCAACTATGACAGGCCTATTAGCGCTAACATCTCCACCTGCTGACACATCACTGCCTAGCAGCAATGAGTGAATTAGATTTAACATCACATCCAGCCGCCACACATCTCCTGTCCCCCTCAACCCAAACCCGAATCATGAAAAGCACAGGTTCCAGCAGCGGCGGGCTGTTTCTTTCTCCCGTGTGCAATAAAAGCTGATTAGAGTTGAAACAGTTGACCGGTCCTACCCTCCTTCACAGCTGCTGGATTAGAGGCTGAAGCCCATCATCTGTGAAATGAAATTTCAGATGGTCCAACAGGGACAGTCTGAGGTGCAGACTGTATGTATGCAAGTGTTAGAGGGTTAAAGGGGAAGACACAATATGCAAGGTTACACATCACAGCTAAAAGGTTCATATGAAGATGATGATAAACATTTAGCAGTCATGTGGTGACAGGACACACTCTTCATCGAAAGGTACAAAGCCCAGTTGTTAGTATAGCGACAGACTGAGTCTGAATCAATCGTGTTTCAGACAAATATTTAGCTAACTGCTAATTTAAGAGCATCAGGCAATGAAGACTGAAGTAGATTAACATTTAGAGCAATACTTAAAATCAAATGTTCCTCACATAAAAAAAATTGCATGGAATCTTTTTTTTTTTACAGAAATTACAAAGAAACTTTGAATAAAACATGAAATTCTGAAGCAGAAAAACTGAAATAGTATTTTTTATAGTGTATTGTAACAGAAGGCTTACATGGCACAGAAGCATAGGTCTACTTTTCTTGTCTCAAAAGTTCACATACACTTGATTCTTATACTGTGTTTTTTTGCTTAGTGATAGTTGTTCATGAGTCCCTTGTTTGTCCTGAACAGTTAAAGTGCCTGCTGTTCTTCAGGAAAGTTCTGGTCCCACAAATTCTGTGGTTTTTCAAAATTTTTGTGTATTTTAACTTTTTCCAACAATGACTGTATGATTCTGAGATCCATCTTTTTTTACTGAGGACAACTGAGGGACTCATATGCAACTATTACAGAAAGTTCAAACATTCACTGATGCTCCTAAAGAAAACACAATGCATTAAGAGCCGAAGAATAAATATATATTTTTGCCATTTAGTACTGGCCTTCAGAAGATACTTATGTTCCCCAGAGGACAAAATAAGTGAAATTTACCCTGAAACTTCCAGAAGAACAGCAGGCAGTTTAACTGTTAAGGACAAACAAGGGACTCATGAACAACTCTCACTAAACATAACAAAACAAAAAAGCTATGGATCATTCAGCTAACAACACAGTGTTTAGAATCAACTATATGTAAACTTTTGAAATAGTTGAATTTTTTTTTATACATGATTCAACTATTATTTTCTCTTGTGGACTATATGTAATTGTCTTTTATGTGAAAATCTTATTCAGGTCAGTACTCAGTCCCTCTTATTTTAGTAAAATAAATAACATTTAGCAGATTCTACAAGGTGTATGTAAGCTTTTAGACTTAAACTGTATTTCACATCCAAGGCTACAGCTTTACCAGCTGACAAAAGTGTTAAAACATGAATGAATAACAGTTGCAGGGTTGCCAGATCTGCATCTAAAAATCACCCTTATGACCTATTAAACTGTCCCAAATATAAAAACTTAAAATATGACATTCCCTAAAATGCATATTTTACCATCACTAATGCTATGCATTAGACATGATTTCAACGTGAAAAACACTACATTTGTATAGTCTTTTCATAAATAATATCTTGACAGCTGGTGAACAAATTCCGTTGGCAGGGTTTCAAATAGTTCTTATTTTAGAAATATTTGAATGAATTATTTACAGATTACAATCTAAAATTAAAATGTCAAGATATTACTAACAGGTTTTTAATAGAGGTGTCTGAAGATGACATCATACTTTTTAATAACTAGCAGCAATCCTGTAGAGACCAGTCAAACTGTTACCATGGAAATGAAAACACAGACACTCTCTATCAGTGCCCCTCCTTCACAGAAATGTCCTTACTATGTCTCACCATCTAGCAGTTTTATAACTGGCAGAATATCAGTTTGATAGAATACTGTATTTCTATACAGTAATTTCTGTCAAATATAAATGCATTTAACCTGTGGGTGAGTAAAATAAATAACTAAAATAAAACCAACCCGCGGCAATAGTATAAAAGGAGCTAATTTCCGTAGGAAATCTGGCAACCCTGCTCAGTGGTTCAAAGGGTAATTTATTGTGTTCCGCATTGTATCAATAAATGCAATTTGTCACTTTTTGATCAATATCATTTTTTTTAAACCTCCATTGACTTGCTGTCTATGGAGGTTTAGAAAGCTCTCTGATTTCAACAAAATTATCTCGTTTTACAGTTTTGGAATGATATGAGTGTGAGTAATTAATGACAGATTCTCATTTTTGGGTGAACTATCCCTTTAATGTTAAAAATCTAGCGTTTCAGTTTAACAAGATGTTTAGAAAATCAGACTAAATGAAAAAGTTTTTCAAGTTTTATTTCAGATATTTATTTTTTTAAATACCCTTATACCTTATACTGTACAATAATTTTCTTTATTCCTTGTTTCCCTTGATTGTAAGCAAAACACTTCCATCCATGATTAAAACCAGCAATCCAACAATACTCCAAGTATCTTTGCAAAGAAAATGTTCCCTTCATACTTTGTGGTTTTATGCATCACATCTCAAACAGACATACAAATTCAATCTCAAAATGTCTGTATAATATTCCCGTCATTAAATCTGCACGAATACGAAGCACATTTTTGTAAACTGACTGCATAACAACTGTAAATAAGAATTTTATGATTGACAACACATGTATAAATCACAAGCTGGACTGCAAAAGTTTATGTAGTGGACAATGACAATGAAAAAGGATTCATAACAGTATAATTAGATTCTGAGATGTTAAAAAGATTGATTTACTAACTCAAAGTGCTGATTTTAAGAGAATTATTCAGTACATGTACATATTTGGAGATTAAACAATATAAAAATAGGACATTCAGGTTGAGGATACCTGAATTTAAGTCTCAAACTTCTTTCCCTTTACCCTATATCTGAAAAGAGATTATTAGGCACAAGTTACAAAAAGTGCAACGGTTGCTTTTTTCATAAGGTTCCATAGCTGAGCAAAAATCTCTCTCACAAATGTTTGATTTCCTTCTATTGTTTTCCTCTCCGCAAAGGCAAGAACCTCAAAGGTCACTTCATTTTTTTACATAATAAAATCTATATTAACTATTTGTAATAATGATAATATGAATGTAAACTTGAATATTTTGGTCCTGGATATATTAGCCACATCTTTCTGTACTTAGAAAGACTGATTTAAGATGATTTAAGGAGGGTCCTGAACCTCCTGTTCTTGAATAAAATGTAGGGTCCTTGCCATATAGTGCACGTGTTATAGCTGAGAGGGGGAATGATTTATTTAGACAGGTCAGTAGAGGTCACTGAGGCCTGCTATTTTCCGGGCCTTCTGCATCAGGGCTCTCAGCTGGAACTGTTTTCTGGAGAGAAGGCGCACATGCTGCAGACGAACACACACAACAGAAAGTTAATATGTATTCAAATATTGTTTTACAGCTTAGACAGAAAATGTGAAAATGTTGAAAAGAAAATGTACTTGTGGCTACTTTTTTGTAAGACGCAAATATGTACCAATAAGTATATCACTGCAGTTTCCAACAGAAATGAACACTAGAGGCGGTAAAACAGCGAGCACTTGTAATCGTTTTTGTACACGGTTATGATTACAGCTCCATATGTTTCGCTTTCTGGATTAACAAGCTTGCTCTGTAGCTCAGCTGGCATGGAATTGGATTTAGGATGCGGAATCTTTGGGTACAAATCCCATGAAAAACATGACTTACGATGAAAGAGATGAACTATAAGAGACCGAAAAACAAGCTAAAACGGCTTGTGATTGCAGTTTTACGTCACATTTGTTTTTGTTCATATTATGGAATAGGTTTAGGTGTAGTGCAGATGGTACGTTATTTTAAAACCTCACGGAGCATTGGAGTTATAGCGCCACTCAATGGACATTTCAAGTCAGAATTGCTGTGACATGTACAAAACCAATGTCACATAAAACGTACCATATGTATGTTCATCTGTTCCGGGGGAAAAAAAAAAACGGACACTCTTTTAGCGCAACTCAGTGGACATTTCACATTGAATATGTCAAGAACCATACATGGCAGTACGTATTTCACGTCTTGTGAAAAAGTTCCCACAGGTACGTTTCCCTCATTAGATCAGGTTGGTTCAGACTAACCTTGAGAAAGACATCCAAGTCAATGACATCTCTGCGCAGTGCTTCACCTAAGTAGAAGATTGTGTCTTCTATGGCGTTTTCTTCGGCGTAGAGAGTCAGAATCTGCTTATAAAGAGGAGCGGTGGGCACAATCACATCATCAATATCATTTTTCTCAGACTGGTTCTCCATTTTGTCCAGAGCAGCAGACAGCTCCTTATCTTTCTGCTTCAGAAGATCAATGTTTTTGTCCACATCAGCCTGTAATTCATTCGAAAGAACATTATGATTACTATTTTGTATGTTCCACATTTTTTCAAAACATTGTTTCCAGGCCTTCACCTTGTTAAAAACAGTGACTCACTAGAAAGTACACTCTAAAAATGCCTGGTTATTTTTTTAACCCAAATGCTGGGTTCAGCTTATTCGGTCATTTTATTGTTTTATTTTTTTTTTATATTTTTTAATCAGGTGCTGGGTAGTTTTTCTGTAACTCAGCTGCTTAAAGGAACACTCTTTTTTTGGAAATAGGCTCATTCTCCAACTCCCCCCCGAGTTAATAAGTTGATTTTTACCGTTTTGAAATCCATTCAGATGTTCTTCTGTTCTGGCGATATCACTTTTAGCATAGCTTAGCATAGATCATTGAATCCTATTAGACCAATAGCATCGCGTTCAAAAATGACCAACGAGTTTCCATATTTGTTGTATTTAAAACTTGACTCTTCTGTAGTTATATCGTGTACTAAGACCGGTGGAAATGCAAAGCTGCGAGTTTCTAGGCTGATAAGATTAGGAACTATACTTCCATTCCGGCGTAATAGTCAAGGAAGTTTGCTGCCGTAGTATGGCAGAAGCAGGCAGAATATTATCAGAAATGAGTTCCCAGCTAGTTTAGCATTTGCACATGTGCTGCGTGGTATTACTGCTCCTGCTTGTGGAGTGTTCCTTTAAGCCTGGAATACACTACACGATTTTTGCCCTCATTTTCTGCCGATTTACAGTCTGGAGAAGTTGACGCTAGTTGCTGAAAGTCAGGGCCAGTCTGCAGATTTGAGTTGAAAGATTCCATAGAAAATTGCCTAGTGTATGATGGTCACTGACTCTTTAGCTTCAGACTGACAGATTTTTTAGCTTCAGACTTTGATTCTATCCAGTCAGAGGATATCAAACATGTTTGATATTTTCAGACAATTTTAGAACGCATATTGTTTTCATTTGTTAAGTGTCTCTAGCAACAAGGTGCACATTTCTGCATGAGTTTGTTGTGATCGGAACAACTTTCAGTTTTCCTTTGCCACTATTTACAAAGTCGGTAAGTGTATGATGCCTAGTGTTTTAAAAATCTGTTCAGATTTTAAAAGTTGTGTAGTGTATTCCAGGCTTTAGTCATTTTTACTGTCAATACAAATGATGAACCCTGTCACACACCTACCCTGCGCTGGGTCAGTGTAACCCGATGTTGGGTAGTCTGTGCCAAATCGGTCAAAACTACATACATTTGTCAGTGGTTTGAGTTCTGTCTTCCTGAATTAAATTAAGGTATGCATAACATTGTATTCCTATCAAATTACTACTGTATAAATAGGAAAATGTCTGTAGTCTCACATATTTATTTTTATTTTTTAAATATACAACCCAGAAAATGTCTGCTTGGAACCCTAGCCTTCTACAAAAGCAGCATTCACCAGATCTACACTCAAATGCGCAAATGACAACACCATAGAAGTTTCACCTCCCGCCAAATGAATAGGCAACCAGGGCTGAAACATGATGCCACTTCGCTGTAATATGTAACAAGGTTTCTGTGCGCTCTACTGACTACAACAGAAGCGCTATTGTTGCAGCTGTGGTCACACTATAGATAGCATGAGGTAAAGCTGTTTTTGATGTAACATTTCAAACATGAATATAAGATAAGTCATGAATACAAATCATTTAATGAACTGGAACAGCCTACTGATAGCAGTTTTTCCCCACAGATTCCTATTGGCTGCTCTTGTTGCTCCTGTCATGTCCTAAAACCTTTTTCTGAATGTTTTTTTTAAGATTTTATGGTTGTAAAACACTGACTTTGACATTGAATAAGAAAATATTGCATATGAACTCTTCTTGTCCTCTCACTCTCTATATATATATCTATATCTCTCTCTATTTCTCTCTCTCTCTCTTATATAGTCCTATATATAACATATTTTAAGAGTGCATTTTTATTATTTAAAATGAAAAACCTTCAACAGGTTGACTGCCTCAGAACTATGTCAAAAAACAACCCAGCAAATGGGTCAAAATAACCTAGCATGTGTTCGGCCCAATGTTTACCCAGCACTGGGTTGCCAAATAACCCCCCAAAAATTGTTGTTTTTAACACAGAATTTTTTTGCAGTGCATATATATATATATATATATATATATATATATATATATACATACACACACACACACACACACACACACACACACAGAGTTATAAGCATCAGTCACTATTAGTTTAAGAATAAACAAAATAATGGTACAACTCAAAATTTACCATCTCCAGGTCTAGTTTGGTCACCATGTCTTCCAGTTTCTGGTGGCCTCTCTTCAGGTCCTCCTCTGTCCTTTTCAGTGCATCCAGCTCTGCCTGTGCTCGATCCATCTCTTCTTTCATCCGCCTGCGCAACTTGTCACTGACTGCAGACACCAGAGATGCACGGATTGTGTCCTCACCGATGGTACCGTCACGGGTGGGTCCTTAAAACACAGCAAAAAAAATTTGCGGATGTTTCAAAGCAGTTTTTATTGGTATAGTTTATACACACTACTGTTCAAAAGCTGGGTCGGTAATTTTTTTTTTTATGTTTTTGAAAGAAGTCTCTAATTCTAAAATGCAATCTCAAAAATGCAGTAATAGCAGTAACACTGTAAATACTAATGCAATTTAAAATAACTATTTTTAAAGTTGTTTTTTTAAGTAATTTCGTCCTGCATTACATCTCTTCAGCATTACTCCAGTCTTCAGCATCACATGATCTTTCAGAAATCATTCTAATATACTGATTTGCTGCTAAAGAAACATTTCTTATTACAGAGAAAATATTTTTCTGGAAAATGTGATATTTTTCAGGTTCTTCGATAAATAGAAAGTTCAAAAGAAGAGCATTTATTTGAAATGTTAATCTTTTCCAACACTATAAATGCCTTGACTGTAATCAATTTAATATATCCTTACTAAATAGCATCAATTTCTTAAAAACAAAAAACAAAAAAAACTTGAACCCAAACTTTTCAATAGCAGCGTATTTGATTTCGAAACCGATGTAAGTTTAGAAATGCATGATTTATTAGTCTCTAAATAGATTCTTGATTTCACTACTAAATTAACATGTAAGACGCTTTCTCACCAGCTGTAGTGACAGAAGATGCTGGGGTGTAAAGAGAGGAGCCTGAGGTTGTCGGGTATCCGGAGCCTACTGAAGGATAAGGGTAGCCCTGAAATCCACTGACAGACAGAAGGAAAATATATATAATAAAATTTCATTGGCTTTTACACAGCAAGTTTTAACACAATGACATATGAATATTTTGTCTCATCTCTCTCTCTCTCTCATATATATATATATATATATATATACACACTTTAGACACAATAGCCTGTTCACATTGATCACTTTCAGTAGTAATCACAAGTGTTGCTAAACGGCACCAAAAATATCACAAGAATGCAATTAATTCTTCAGAGGAGGACAACACAATTCCATTCTAAGAGTGGGCATGGTCATTTGTAAATTCAGGTATTTTTAGCAGTACAAAACAGCTCATTATGCTGCTTGATTTTGCAAATTTCTGTGTCTTAATGTATTTTAATGTATTATCTTAATTATGTACAGTCTTGCCCATATACTTACATCCGCATTAAAGAATAAGGTGGACAGGAACTCTCATTTATTCCTTCCCCTTGCATGAGCATTTCTAAATGACAATTTCAAACTAGATTGAGCCTGATTATATTCTGGTTAAGCCATCTATTTAGAAAACGTATTGTGAATGAAAGACATGTTTTGTTTCCTACTATTCTCTTCTGGAAATACTGGAGATGTTCAGTCAAACCATGTATTATGCTGCAGTTTGCTAATTATGCTTAATTATTTGCCAATTATGCTTTTGTGCGCACAAAACTAGCACAATCACAATTTTCACGAGTCTGTAAGAAACATTTTGTACTGTTACCTGTGTGTATTTTGATTTACAGAATGCTGCCTGGTATAAAAATATAAATGTCTCTTTGCAGAAAAGTTCATGCTTGACATTTCTCAACTGCTTGTTATCTCAGGGCTACAGTATTACATGCACAGATATAAAAGAATATTCTGTTCAATGTACAACAATGATGAAATATTGTGCAATAAAAGGAGAATTGGATACGAGTGTTTAGACATAGGTCAGATGACCAGATATCACTGGATTTAAAACCACATATAAAAGGAGGCCAAAATCCTGTTTTTTTGCTGTCTAAATGCATGTAACAAGATGTGATCTGTGGCAGATGTGACAGAAATACACTACCGTTCGAAAATTGCAGCCTTATGTTTACCAAAAATACAGTAAAACAGTAGCATTTTAATATAATTACAATTTAAAACAACTGTTTTTTATTTTAATAATTTTTAATTTTTAAGATGTATTCCTTTAATGGCAAAGCTATAATTCTATGCTCCTTTAGACATCATTCTAATGTGCTGATTTGCTGCTTAAAGTTTAAATCCAGAACAAAAATTTACAGATAATGTACTCAACCCCTTGTCAAGATGTTCATGTCCTTCTTTCTTGAGTAGTAAAGAAATTATGTTTTTTGAGGAGAACATTTGAGGAGTTTTTCTCTATGTAGTGGACTTCTATGGTTTCCAAAATGCAGTTTAAATGCAGATTCAAGCGATCCCAAATGCGGCTGTAAACGATCCCAGCCTAGAGAGAACGGTCTTATCTAGCGAAAAAAATCTATACTTTTTAACTTCAAATGCTCGTCTTGTCTTGCTCAGCCTGAACTCAGTTTTTTCCGGTTCAAAGCAGTTAGGGTATGTCGAAAAGCTCCCATCTCTCTGTTTTACCTTTTTTGTAATATATCGTTTGAGGCATTTGAGGTTATAAATAACACATTGATCACTTTATACCCCAGGTATAAAATTAAGTACAGAATTTTTTTTTTCCCCCGCTTGATAAGACCCTTCTTCCTCGGCTGCGATAGAAGCTGCTTTTAAACTGCATTTTGAAAGTTCAAACTCAGGGCACTACAGAAGTTCACTATATGGAAAAAAATGTTTTCCTCAAAAAACAATTTCTTTATGACTGAATCTATCATCTTGGATGACAAGGGGGTGAGTACATTATCTGTAAATTTTTGTTCTGGAAGTGAACTTCTCCTTTAAGAAACATTTCTTTGTACTATCAATGTTGAAAACAGCTGTGCTGCTTAATAATTTTGTGAAACCTATGAAACATTTTCAGGATTCTTTGATGAACAGAAAGTCCAAAAAGCATTCATTTGAAATATAAATATTCTGAAACATTATAAATGTCTTTACTGATTGGCACATTGAAACATACCCTGGATTAGCAGAGTGACCTTGACCATAAGGCAACCCTGGTGTGCCTGGCATGTAAGAAGCTGGAAAAACATTAAATTATATAATTATTGCTGATTTATTTAAAGTTGAAATGCTCTTACAAATGTTACATAAACCTTAAAATAAATTTTCTATCAGATCCACAATACTGCATTGAATTTAAAATAATCAGACATAAGTCACTCACTGTTAGGTGGGCCTGCTGCTAGGACTGCTGGGTAAGTTGCCTGAGCGGCTGGCCGTGAGAAAACGGGTGGTTCCTCTCCAAACACTACAATCATCACATGGATCAATCCTAACAATTCAGACTGGGGCTAGAAAAGACAAACAAACAAAATGTAGGTTTACGTCCTTGTAAATTAAAAAGACAAAGATAAAAAGGGAAATAAGACACTCACAGGTTTCCATTCATGAAGGTATGGGAGGTAAATCTTTCCATTGGCATCAACATGTTTCCCTGTTTTGATCATCATGGCACTTGTGGGTTTGACAAAACAGATGGGAGGGTTGTAGGGATACGTGTCTAGAAGCCACAGGCAGATGGGAATGTTGTACACATTTCCTATAGATGAGGAAAATATTAAATAGGGGAAAGGGTTCAACATAAAGAAATATCTCATCTGGATATAGTCAGAGTGAGAAAACTCAAAAACTTCTTGAAAGCAGTGGTCTTTATACCTCGGTAGTTTACTGGTACTGTTCCTGTGAGACTCAAGAGCTCTTTGGTGGAGCCATCATTGAACACTGAAATAAAGAAAACAAAATGAGTGCAGGGAAATACACAATACATACCTGTGTATTTACAGTACGGATGGAACTGATAGCATTAAGAAAAATCAGAGGACTAGACAACATTTACACAGCTTGTGGCAGAGTTTATTCATAACACAAAAAATACTTAAAAAATGTTTAAAGCAATCATGTGGATTATTGTGATGCTTTTATCAGCTGTTTGGAGTCTCATTCTGACGGCACACATTCACTGCAGATGATCCATTGGTGAGTAAGTGATGTAATGCAAACCTACTCATCCCCATCTTGGATGACCTAAGGGTGAGTACCTGTTTTTTTTTAGCAATTTTTTTATTTTTGGATAAGCTATGCCATTAAGTAAAGTACGCTTGTTGAAAAAGTTTCACAAATTTCTTTAATACATAATTCTGTAGGCAAAATCCTTGATCGTTTACTTTAAAGATGGGGTTCTCTCTCACAGTATTCCTTCAGATTCTTTAAACATCTAGGTTCAATAAGACAATATTTCAATATTTCAACAATATTTCCTTTCTGAAACATCTGACACAAATTACTCTACAGCTACCACTTTAGGAAATATGCTGTATTTGATCATTCATGACAAATAGTGCTGTCAAACGATTAACATCCAAAATAAAAGTTTGTGTTTACATAATATGTGTGTATACTGTATGTATGTATGTATGTGTGTATTTACATACACATATACAGTATATATTTAGAAATTTTTACATAAGTTTACACTACCAGATTTCAATTTTTTTTAAAGAAGTCTGTTCTGCTCACCAAGCCTGCAATTATCGTATCCAAAGTACAACAAAAACAGTAAAACTGTGAAATATTTTTACCATTTAAAATATCTGTTTTCTATTTAAATATATTTTAAAATGTAATTTATTCCTGTGATTTCAAAGCTGAACTTTTAGCATCATTACTCCAGTCACATGATCCTTCAAAAATCATTATAATTTTCTGATTTCCTGCCCAAAATACATGTATTATTATTATTATTATTATTATTATGTTGAAAACAGCCGAGTAGAATTTTTTCAGGTTTATTTGATGAATAGAAAGTTTAGAAGAACAGCATTTATCTGAAATAGAAATATTTTGTAACATTATAAATGTCTTTACCATCACTTTTAATCAATTTAAAGCATCCTTGCTAAATAAAAAGAATTCATTTCTATCATTTCTAATTATACTGACTCCAAACGTTTAAACGCTATAGTGTCTAATGTTACAAAAATGTTTTTATTTGAGACAAATGCTAATCTTTGAATCTTCCTATTCATTAAAGAATCCTGAAAAAAAAAAATGTACTCGACAGTTTTAAATATTGATAAAAATGATAATAATAAAATGTTTATCAACAGCAAATCAGCATATTAGAATGATTTCCGATGGATCATGAGACACTGAAGACTGGAGTAATGATGCTGAAATTTAACTTTGATCAAAGGAATAAAATACATATTAAAATATATTCAAATTGAAAACATTATTAAACATGTTTACATTATTAAAAACGTTATTTTGAATATTAAAAATATTTCACAATATTACAGCTTTTGCTGTATTTTAGATCAAATAAATGCAGGTTTGGAGAGCAGAAGAGACTTCTTAAACTTTTGACTGGTAGTGTATTTATATTCATATAATTTATATTATATATATATATAAACATTTTTAATATAGAAACTAGTGGTGGGCCGTTATCGGCGTTAACGTGCTGCGTTAACGTGAGATTCTTATCGGGCGATAAAAAAAAATATCGCCGTTAATCTATTCTCAAAGTTGGGTTGGAAGCTGGGTCTATACTACGCAAGATATGATGACTTTCACCTTGATATTTTAGCGCGGATGTATACCTAGCCGAATTGCACTGTAGGGGGCGACAACGAGTCTTCGAACCTGTGTGTATGCCTACTGTGAAATAACCACATCAAACGAGACGTGCTAACATGGATGCAGCTATGAAACCGCCGGGGTTGCTTCAGGGCAGGGGCGTTGCTAGACCCTTTTTACTGGGGCACGTGCCCCAGTGAAAATCTGCTGTGCCCCAGTAAAATCTCAAATTTGAGTTATAACTTACTTTGATAATCCTGAAATAAAGACATTAAACTATATGCAACAACTGAATTGACGCTTCTAAAAGCAACGCAGTTTAATGGAAGACTATGCGCACAGATATCCATGGCATGTTAACATCTGTGTATTTAACTGCAACGCGCATGTCCCGCAGCCTTTTAAGCAGAAGTACATGCAGTGTAGGAATAGTTGGTCACACAAGTTTGTATAGTTAATTGTGTTGTAAATGCAATTGTCAAGCAGTTTGTGATGCATTTTGGAAACAAGAGATGAGCTCCTGGTCCAATCGCCACCTGGCTTGAGAAACCCGTTCTCGAAGACTTACTTTTAGTCATTATTTGGGTAGCACACATAGGGCTGGGCGATAAAACGATAACGATATATATCGCGATAGACAAGAGATCGATATCAATAAAAAATGTGTTCGATAAAACGTTCGATATTTTGTATTCTTCGTCGGCCCGCCCAGCCCCCCTTTAACGTCCAGTTAATTTTATTTTCTATATAGCACCAGATCACAATAGAAGCTAAGGTTATCTTTCCTACAGAACGGGCCCTTGTTGTTGTATTAAACAAACTAAATAGCCTTATGTTATTTATCTTATTTACACGACGGCATGTGATTTCTGTCTCTACATGATCGCGCGTTTACAATGTCTCCTCACAGTCGGGATCGCGGACTCCATTCATAAAATCGGACTTTACTATAGGACGGAATGCCGCGGAATTCGTCGATTTTTGGATCAATAAATCAAAAGTTGGTCTGTTAATTAATTCAGATCGCGATATAGACTAGTGTCTGTGAAAACTTAAATGCAAAAAGACCGTTTCAATATGAATCCTGCATGTTCCGTTTGCCTCTGTATGTTATGTATGAATGGAGGAGACGCGTTTTATTTTCACTACACGCATACTGCACACGTGACGCTCCCGCTAATTTTTGGCCTTTGCATCTCACATGAACAGACAAACTCCAAAGCTGCTGTGAGTGTCACTTTTTGTCAATTTTACCGTTTCATTAGTGAAACTAGCATCATTCATACTGTATTACACACTGAAACTTCACGGCAACCTGTCAAAATAAAAGTGCGGTTTAACATGTAACAGAACAATATTAGTCTTGTATTACTTTGTACAGTATAATGTAGGTGTTTATATGTTCACATTTAAATAATTTACATAAAACAATATATATGATAAAAAATTATATAAAAAAGAGTCACCACTTAATTGTTGAAAAAATACTATTATTATTAAACCTTTTTTTAACTGAATATAATTTTTCTTCTATGTATTAATTTTAACAGTAAAGCTCCTTTTATTTTTATTTAAAAAAATAAATCAGTGATTTTGCTTTCATTTGATTATCAGAAAAATGAAAACAAGAATTTCTGAAAAAAGCAAAAAATTGTAGGGCCCTATTGTTCAAAATGTTGAAAGATTTGGACTTATTTTTTCACTGAAATAAATGTTTTCGTTATTACACAAAGTATAGGCTAAAGTACCGGGAAAGAAGTAATGTCGGCTACTGGCAACCAGCAATCTGTGCAGCAATAAATATTATCAGCCAAGTACTTTGCAACAACCTCTGACCTGTGGTCAAGCCGTACTTCTGGGCCATACATTAGCTTGACCATTCACTTCATCGACGATGAATGGGGTTTGAATTGAACATTAAGAGATAATTAAGTGTATATTGTGACTTTAGACTTATGTTTACATTTTAATTATTTAAGTTTTCCAGGGTTGTTGAGATTTCTGTCTTAATAAATTAGGGGATTATGATCAGAGGAAGGTTACGTTTAAAATAAAAATGTTTGAATGTAATATATTTTTCTCCTGGTCCTTATTTTAAATGGGTCATAAAAAAAATCAATAATTATAGATATCGACCGATATGAAACACTGATATCGTGATATAGTTTTCAGCCATATCGCCCAGCCCTGCACACATATTCTGAATGCCTTCGGCAGAATTCAAATTAGCCATTTTAATCTAGATTAATCTAGATTAATTCCAAGATTACAGTGAGATTAATCTAGATTAAAAAAAATTATCTATGCCCACCACTAATAGAAACATTACATATTTTTTCCTAAATACCTGCATGTGTGTGTATTTATATATACATAATAAATATACACAGTACACACACACACACACACATATTGTATGTAAACAAATCTTTTATTTTGGATGTGATAAATCGTGATTAATAATTTGACAGCACTAAAAAATATTCCAGAGATTTTTGCTTTGAAATCAAATGTTTTTAATGTGGCATGTACAACTGACATGCCAAACCTTTTTTATGTGTATTTCTATCACATGACGGCTATAATTGCTTTGCTCTGCCCTACTGTACATCCAAAAATCTGAAAAGCTACACTTAAGCTAGACTTAAAATGACAAAACATCAAACCAAGGTATCTTCAATAAACACAACTTTTTTTTATCAGAATTAACGCTGAACAATTTTTGAAAACACCTTCAACTGGTGTCAAGCTAATTTTTAGTAGATGTATTAAGTCAGTTCTTTGATGGAGTTTACACAGCTGTCTAAGCAGAATGACCACATGTTTTAATATTTAGTAATATAGTTATATTTAAAAATGAAAACAAAATTATATATTACTTCATACAGCATATACAACTTGTTATATTCGTTTTATCCTTCTTGAAAACAGTCACTTTCTTTCAAACATAGCTAGCTAAAGCAGTGACATACAAACATTTGTAAGTTTGAAGGCTCAGTAAGGTAAGTCTTACCGTAGCTGTCCATCACAGGTTTAAGATCTTTATAGTGAGACGTCACGTTTGTTATGTCGCGTGCGGTCAGATCCCTGTATTTATAAATCTGTGTAAACAGAAACAGCATTAGCCTACCCATATCACGAAAAATATACTTTGTAAACAACTTCTTTGGTAAGCAAATATTTAGCATACCTTCGCCAGCATTTTCCGTAAGGAAGTTTCGCTTGACGCCATGCTTAAAAAGACTATGAAGTAACGTTAATGTACTATTTAAAACGAATGCGGCGTTTTTAGTTAAATTTCGCAGTTGTTGTTATGGACGTAAACTCAAAAAAGATCAAACCACCGAATCCATAACAAACAAGGAAATCACGGCTGAACTGCATTAGATAACTTCCGGTCAGATGACTACTGACGCAGTAACGTTACACGACGTGTACGCTCTGCTTTACTACAGTACTGGTAGACTAATATTTTCACAACTTTATAAATTCATCTTTAGGATACGGTAACCAAATAATATGTGACATTTCAGATATGCAAATGTAAAAAGGGCGCTCAGGAAATCAAAACAAGCCTCTTTATTTGATATCCTTTCATAACACAATAATAACGGTAGGCACAAATCTAATAACATATTGTTGAAAGAAAATTCAATGTTGTCTTTACACACAGACACAAATTTCTTAAAAATACTCATATTTTTAAGTATTAATTGCTGCAAAACCAATATGATTATTTAATACCACAACCGACACAGCCTTTTGGAATTCTCTTTTGTAGGTAACCGCTGTGTTCTACCATTTTTTTCCATAAAAAGAAAACATAAAAATATTTAGTAGCAGCAGTTGGCGTACGACAAGTTCAAAACAGAATAATATAGGATAGGTCACGTGTTTGTGGATTATTTTACTTAATGTGTAAGTGTTACGAAAAAAATAGGCATTAACCAAGTGTTAATGTAAAACAATATTCAATAGCCTAAGTGGCTAACGTTACAATCTCGCCACCTGATAACCCCATTAGCCTACTGTGTGTGGCACCATAGACAGTAAATCCATCACAAAGATCTGGATGATGCCCACAGCATTCTGACAGAATCGCTTGAAGGTCATATCCATAGCTACTGACGTGATTTAAAGGGAGAATCATATCCGCCCATGTATGTCCTTGAGAACAATCAATAGACTGCGAGGAAATAAAACACTCCGCAATCCTTATAGAGAAAAATCATCAAATTTCCACCCGAACTCACTGCTAGTCAGAGACAGGCTTGGAGTTCGTCTGATTCACATAAGTAAACAATAAAAGATCCTTGTTGAGATTTCTGAGAAATCTGTACTTTGCAAAGAAACATGAGCTACTTTTAAGCAAAGATTTAAAAAGAGAAAAGTCCAGACTGGCTCTTCCCTGCAATTACAAGGCCATATGTTGCCTATGAATATAGCATAACTGAAGCTTCCCTCATATGATAATTTACAGTAAGGGTATACAAGCAATCTGGTGTTTTTGTGTATTTTTCAGTCTTTCATAAGTCTTTACTTCCTAATGACGCAACCGTGAAAAATGTACTTCAGAAAGGCATAAGGGGAAAATGCAGTTGAAGATTACAATATGATATACATGTAAAAGTTTCAAGCTTATGCCCTGAACATGAAAACAGCACAGTGCTTGGCAAGAATATCAACAAGGCTTTTCAGTCCAAGCTTGTAGGTTTATAGTAGCTTTGCATTCATTTTCCAACAAGTATGATTATTCTTTGAAGAGATCTTCATTAATCTGTCTTCTTCAGGCAATGCAATTATCTGCAATGCATTTGTCTAATATCGTAAATAAAAAGCATCACAGCTGGATATCTAATGAAGCCACAACCAAAGGCTAACAAAGTCCTGCGCTTTAAAATGTTTGTCCTACACCATGTGCAAATCAAAGACTTCTCAGATGAACCTTCTAATCGTTTATAATCGTGATCTATTGCACTGTAACCTGTGATAAACACTGCATATGACTAAAAGTCCTCTTTGCAAGAGAACGCCATGAATTATGTACATTTTATTAGGTTAGACTTGCTCTAAGCAAATGACAATACAAATCTTTCTCACATCCAGACGTATGCTAATATAACTGATGTAGTATTTCTCTTCTCCATCTCGTAAAGTGTTTTTCACATCCACATCTGACAAAGCAATATGAGAGGTTATTTTCTGAGCTATTACTTCCAGTTAAGAGTAGATAGTTTGTTAAATGTAAATATATTTAAGTGTGACAGCTTCATCCAGTCGTAGTAACTCCAGTGTTGAGACCGTTAAAATGAGGTACAACGTGTTTCATCTCCAACGAAGGAGCGAGACAGGAACATCCCTAAGAGGGCTGCAGGGCTGCCAGAATAAAGATTTCCCTTTTACACAGTCTGCCCTAAATGTCCAGCATCTGTGTAGGTGTTGCAGTGTTTGTGGTCTGGAAGGCTGCACCGCTCTAAAAAGCCACGTCATGCACATTCACTGCAAAGAGAAGGGGAGAATGGAGTACACATGAGCAGCAGTACACAATGGCTTAATTATCCAGGAATACTTGTATGTTTCATTCAGCCTCATCTCATGATGAAAATGTACCAGTGTTCATTTTTCCCCCTTGGAACAGATGAACGTACATATGGTACGTTTTATGTGGCGTTAGTTTTGAACGTGTCACCGCAGTTCTGATTTGAAATGTCTGTTAAGTGGCGCTATAACTCTAATGCTCTGTGGCATTTTTAACGTATTATCTGCACTACACCTAAACCTACCCTATGGTATGAACAAAAGCAAATGTGATGTAAAAACGCAATCGTAAGCATGCCATTTTAGCTTGTTTTTCGATCTCTCATCTTTCAGCTCTTTCATCAAGAGACATGTTTTACACCCAAGGATTCTGCCTCTTAAGTCCAATTCCGTGCCAGCTGAGCTACTGAGCAAGCTTGTTATGTCCAGAAAGTGAAACATATGGAGCTGTAATCATAACTGTGTATGAAAACGATTACAAGTGCTCACTGTTTTACCGCCCCTAGTGTTCATTTCTGTTGGAAACTGCAGTGATATGTACTCATTGGTACATATTTTGCATCTTGCAAACAAGTTCCCACAGGTACGTTTTCGTCATGAGATCAGGTAGGTTTCATTTACTGAGAATCATATGAAGGTGACATGGATTTTAAAATGTTTACCAGGTTACAGAATAAAAATGTTTACCGGATCATGACACTACACAGCGGCAGTTCATACAGCCTTGGCCATTATCATCTGGCGGGTTCAGTTTCCTCAGCTTATGCTGTCTGATTTCACGAACAAGAGTGTAAAAGGCATCTTCTACTCCCTAAAAAGAAACACACACACTAATTAGGGTTTTTCTTCTTACATTCTGGCTGTTGGTGATAGTTTATCCTGAGCTATACATGCTCTTATAAATAAAAGCTCCAAAAAGGGTTTTTGTAGTGATACAATAAGAACCATTTTTGGGTTCCCCAAAGAACCTTTCAGTCCACAATTCTTAAAAGAGCTATTCTCTCTAAACATTAAGAATATTTTAAAGTCCTCATGAAATCAAAATTTAAGTTTTTTGGCTTTTAGTATCAATATATACGCCTTAAGGTTATCTGTAAGCTAGTGTGTTTCAAAACAATGACAAAATTCAAATTTACAAGATATAAGGATTCGCCAATATGGATCAATCATCCATTGCTTCCCATTAAACTTTCTGTCCAATCAAATGCTTTCTAGAATCCGAAGTGTCCCGCCCTCTACACTGCGGCCGAAATAGGTCACTTGTTCACAAAATTAATGTTTTCTGAACAATGAATGGCACGTAGTGCATTATATAGGAGATAGCAAACGATTCAGACAGTGTAAATATGCTTTTCATTGGGTCGAATGAAGTCGGGTTTTGCGCTGCGTCAAACCGCCGCACAGAGCAGATCATATGCACGAGTCAGTTCAGGCTATAAAACATACAGTATGCCACAAAAGTGAGTACACCCCTCACATTTCAGCAACCATTTTAGTATATCTTCTCAAGGGACAATTCTAGAGAAATGAAACTTGGATATATTTTAGAGTAGTCAATGTGCAGCTTGCATAGCAATATATATGTATTGTTCCCTGAAAATTGCTCATCATACAGCCATTATTGTCAAAATAGCTGGCAACAAAAGTGAGTACACCCTAAGTGAACTTGTCCAAAGTGTCAATATATTGTGTTAGCAACAGTGTTATCTCATCCTGGGCATGGAATTGAGTTGCTGGACGTTAGACACATGGTGCTTCTCCACCTTACGCTTGAGTATGCCCCACAGTTGCTTAATAGGTTTCAGGTCTGGAGACATACTTGGCCACCCCATCACCTTCACCTTCAGCTTTAGCTTCAGCTTGCTACCACCACCCTGCTTAACTGTAGGCAAGACAAAATTTTTATGGTACTCCTCACCAGGGCATAGCTACACATGCTGGACACCATCTGAGACAAACAAGTTTATCCTATAGTCTCATCAGACCACAGGACATGGTTCCAGTAATTCATGCTCTTGGACAGGTTGTCTTCAGCAAACTGCTTTCGGGCTTTCTTGTGAGCCAGCTTCAGATGAGGCTTCCTTCTGGGACGACGCCTATGCAAACCGAATTGTTGCAGTGTGTGGCCGCATATGGTGTGAGCACTGACAAGCTGACCTTCTACTTCTGCAACCTTTAAAGCAATGCTGGCAGCACTAATGCATCTGTTTTTTGAAGCCAGGTTCTGCACCTTATGCACAGAATGACTGCTCAACTTTGCTGATCATCCCTTGCGAGGTCTGTTCCGAATGGAACCAAACCTCTGTATGACCCTGACCACTGTAGTGTAACTCGGTTTCAGGGTGTTACTGAACCTCTAATAGCCTTGGCCATCTTTGTGGCGAGCAACAATTCTAATTCTCAAATCCTCAGAGAGTTCTTTGCCATGAGATGCCATGTTAAACAACCAGTGGTAAGTATGAGAGAATTGTACTTAAAGAACCTAATTTTAACTTCTCTAATAAAAGATACACAACTTTGTATGGTCCTGTCAAGCAGACAAAAACATAAACATAATGAATAGGAAATGTGGCTTTTTTGACAATACTGGCTGTATGTGTGAGTTATTTTCAAAGGACAGTAAATCTATAATGCTATACAAGCTGCACATTGACTGCTCTAAAATATATCCAAGTTTCATTTCTATAGTATTGCCCTTTGAATACTAAAATGGTTGCTGAAATGTGAGGGGTGTACTCACTTTTGTGAGATACTGTTTCCGACCCATTTGAATTCTACACAGAATGGTATATTTTATAGCGATACGGATAAGATTGTGGCTGTCATATACTGTCAAATGCAGCTTTAATGAGCTCAACAGCTCTGGCCCAAGCTGTAATATAAACAAAACGCTACTGGCTATTTAAAAAGGGAGTGGGGCTACTTTATATGTCCCACACTGTCCTCCAGTTTCAGTTGAAATAACGTCAACACATAGAATAATGCTGCATGTTTCAAAGCAAATCAGTGGACCATTAATACTCTAAAGAAACTAAAAATGATTCTTCATGGAACCACAGATACTATTAAAGTGCCTTTATTAATAAGAGCGCATGGCACAAAATTAAATTAGGGCAGCTTTATATTTGAATTTTATAATAAAATGTTACATATTTGGTTAAAATGTTTCTAACCTGTCTTGTCTTGGCTGAGGTTTCAATGTAGGGAATACCGTAGCTACGGGCGAGTTCCTGGGCTTGTCTTGTGTCCACAGTGCGTGCTGGTAAGTCACATTTATTACCCACAAGTACCATAGGCACATCATCTGAGTCTTTAACCCTCTTAATCTGTTCCCTTTGGAAAGCAATGCAAACAAATAAACATTAATTGTAATATATTTTTTTTAAATAAGAAACAAAGAAATGCATTTTTATACTTCTTTCTTTCATTTAACCTGTACTGATGAATGTCCTCAAAAGACTTGGTATTGTTGATGGCAAAGACACAGAGAAAGCCCTCTCCAGTCCTCATATACTGGTCTCTCATTGCACTGTACTCTTCCTGGCCTGCAGTATCCAGGATATCCAATAGACACGTCTCTCCGTCAATCACCACCTGTTTCCTATATGAGTCCTGTGAGGAAGAACAGTGCATAAATATACAATGTAAGATGTCCAATGTTTTGAACATTGATATTGATATTACAATATAGAGTGAAATGTATTCTGTTAATAATGAAAAGAAAGAGAAACTGTGGTCTGTTTGAATAAAGTGGTGGGAATGTTTTCCATCAATGACATATTGATGTTTCATTATATTATATTTGAAATTAGGAAATTAGGAACCTTGTACATCCATGTAACCTTTCAAACAGGGGAAAGGTTCTTTATAGGCGAAAAAGATTCTTTAGATTTTAAAATGTTCTTCAAAATGGTTCTTTTAGGAACTGTTCAGAGAAAGGTTTTTTGGGGAACCAAAAATGGTTTTTCTATGGCATCACTGCAAAAACACCCTTTTGGAAGCTTTATTTTTAAAAGTGTAGTGCCATATTTGTCCATCAAAAATATCTTAATTTGTCTTCCGAAGACAAACAAAAGTCTCATAGGTTTGGAATGACAAGAGGGTGAGTAATTCATGACAGAATTTTCATTTTAAGGTAAACTATCTCTTTAAATTATAAATACATTGTACGTCAATATGTCAAAAATATTTATTTCAAATAAACTAATAAATATGAGACAAAGTTAAATGACAGAAAATACCATCTTGGCCTTTGGTTTACCTCAATGGTTGGGTCGTACTCATCCACAAAGTGGTTCTGAATGAGCTGGATGGTCAGAGCGCTCTTGCCCACACCACCTGCACCAACCACCACTAACTTATATTCCGTCATTCTCACTGCTGCTGTGTCAGAAGCTGAGAGGAAACAAGGAACAAGGAAATCTGAGAAAATCTTGTCATTACAGGCCTTCCACTTAAAACAGTCTATTGGACAAATTAAAATGAGCTGATGAGGAAATACATTGAAAACTTTCAAATGGGGAAACCAGTCAACATCTATATATAAAGTATACCAGAGTTTCCTGGAGTGAAGCACTCATCCTGCTGACAGTTTTTAACACAGATGAAATTACGCTTGTGTCGTGTGACGTAACACTAGACAAAAAGAAAAGCTATTTTAGGCTGCCAGGGGAAACTTATACAGGACTTTCCCTGACAGTGATCTATTTGTGTTATTAGTTAAAATGCTTGGTGCAGTGCCAAAAAAATCTATTTCACTCACAATCTGTGTGATTTCATTCCTTACAAAAGTATTCTGACATCCTACTTAATCAAATCACAATTTGATTTTTGCTTCTTTTTTTCATTTTCATTCTTTTTTTTAATAAGTAATAATTAATCGTGATTAATTGCATTTAAAATAAAAGTTTATGTTTACATAGTACTATGTGTGTTTACTGTGTATGTATTATGTATGTATAAATACACACGTGTATATATTAAGAAAAAATCTGTTAGATTTATATATTAAAAATATTTGTTTATATATAATATAAATTATATACAAGTATAAATATATATGTGACCCATGGACCACAAAACCAGTCAAAGGGGTAAAATTTGTTAAATTGAGATTTATGCACCACCTGAAAGCTGAATAAATAAGCTTTCTATTGATGTATAGGACAATATTTGTTCGAGATACAACTATTTGAAAATCTGAGGGTGCAAAAAAATCTAAATATTGAGAAAATCCATTAAAGTTGTCCAAATGAAGTTCTTAGCGAATGCATATTACTAAACAAACATTAAGTTTTTACATATTTATGGTAGGAAATTTACAAAATATCTTCATGGAACATGATCTTTACTTAATATCCTAATGATTTTTGGCATAAAAGAATAATCAATCATTTTGACCCATACAATGTATTTCTGGCTATTGCTACAAATATACCCCTGTTAATTAAGACTGGTTTTGTGGTCCAAGAACACATGCATACAAATATACACAGTACACAGACATTTAGTATGTAAACATAAACTTCTATTTTGAATGCGATTAATCACGATTATTCATTTTGCAGCCCTATACAGTAGCTATTTGAAAATATTTTCTAAACAATTTTTTGTGACTTTTATATATCCTTACCTGTAGAGCATGTACCTATAGTATTTAGTTAACCAAATATAGGAGTACAATAAAAGGTTATAAAACAACTGTTATATGGGTTATCTGAATCGTTGCGCACTATTTAAAAAATATATTAAAAAAAAAAAAATCAGTCAAGCCATCAGGTTCGGCTGTGCTCAGTGGACGCTGCATCAAGTATTCCATTTGAAAATCTATTTTTAGCTCTTCCACCTGTCATGTAGCCTTACCTGTGAAAATCATTTTCTTTTTTTCGGCTGGAAGTTTGTCCAACTTTTATATAACTTTTGGGCTCTGGATCATGGTAAAGCATCAGATAAAGCTTTGAATTCGAATTATTGACTAGAATCCAAAATGTTTTTGATTATAAAATTAGTGAACGTACTGTACCAGGGGTGTCACCCTTTAAAGACTTCGACAACACAACAACGCACACACCCTTACTAATATATAAAATATCTATACATATACATATGTGTGTGTGTGTGTGTATACATATGTGTGTGTGTCTAGTGTGCATATAAGAAAAAAAATTCCTATTTATTTGTCCCATTATTGCTGGAATACAATGACATCACCTTTATTGATTTCTCAGACGATGGGCAATGTAAACAACGTGGTCATTTGGGTGAGCTAATCTCTGCTAGCCTTACAATACATATAACGGTAACCAATCTGTATGATAATAAGTTTTAAAAACGTCCCCAAACACCAATTAGAGTACAAAAACTAGCCTTAGTCAAACGTCTCTGGCTCTGTTGGATTAAATGAACTCACTCCTCCTGCATCGACCATTATGTCCATGCAGAACACCGCTGTATGTATATGAGTATTTGATAGTTGTACAGCTACAAAATGTAGCAAACTAGAGATGAATGGAATTCAGGCGCGCTCACTGATTTGACGCATTTGTTTCGTTTTTCACATTCACCACAGTAGTAGTAACGTTAGTTCTCCAGTTTCGAGATGCTGGTGAAACGATTTATGCCCTGACGCCAACAAAATGTTCCGTCCAGCGTCTGCAAGGAACATTTTGTTGCTGCTGTTATTCCTGCGCGACACACACAGCATAGAAAGACAGCGGCTGGACTACTTACAAAATACACGGCGCTGCTGTTCGCTCGTCTCGACGACACTCAACACAAGTCAATAATACGTCGACATCCTTCCCGCTGCTCCTCTCAAAGCTCTGCTGCTCTTAACTGTTTTCGTCATTAGACAGCGCGTGTTCTTCTTCTTCTCGGGCGGTACAGATTCACTGAAGCAGATGCGATCAACACAAACATTGAACAACGAGCTGCCGGTGTGCGTCGACTGATATGCTCTGTGTGTGTGTGTGTGTGTGTAGGGGGAAGAAGAAGAGGGCGCTTAGAGCCACAGCACACGCCCAAACCCTGTGTGTCTCAATACTCTCTCTCTCTTTCTCTCTTTCTCTCTCTCTCTCTCTCTCTCTCTCTCTCTCTCAGCCTTACTTACATTACAGGTGGGCTGTCTGATGTTGCAAAACACAAAAACAACATCTGCTTCTTTCTTTCTTTCTTTCTTTCTTTCTTTCTTTCTTTCTTTCTTTCTTTCTTTCTTTCTTATTATAGAACAATGTCAATAGCAAAGTTGTTTTTCAATAATTCTCTTATTCTTTCTTAAAAAAAAATAAACAAACAAGTAGTATAAAAAACACTAGAAATTAGAAGACAATTTAAGATTATAAAACATTCAATGACTCAATTAAGAAAAAAAGTGCTTTGCCCGTATAGCAAATCAAAAAACCCTGGCAATTAAAAGGAAATTTCAGATTATAAAAGGAAATTAACTTTGAAAAATGAAATAAAAAATATTGTAATTCCTTCTTTATTTTAAAAACAATAAAAAATACATTATGAAAAATTAATATATAAAAAAATTATTTGACAAAAAACACTGAAATTCAAGGGAAATTTCAGATGATAAAACATAAAACACTTGATTACTGAGCCTTAAAAACATTTATTGTAATTCTTTTTTTTTTTTTTACAGAACAATGCCAATAGCAAAGTTGTTGTTTTTCAGTCTCTTTCTTTCTTAAACCCTTCAACTGCCTGCTCGACCAAATGGTTGAGCACATTTTGAGTCACTATATTTTATTAAGAGGAGTACCTAACTTAACTTAAGCTGATTGAGCCATCTCTACCATCTGGTTGAGCTACGTAATGCCAAAAAAATCCACTAGATGTCATTATGTCAATCAACAGTACTTGTGACAACACTTCTTCTCTCATGGATGTCATAATCAAAGAAATCACTCCTGCCATGTGAACTGTTTTTGGTGAAATTTTGCAAGGTAAGCATATTTTTTGGCATATTACACTGTAGGAGCCCTAACTTTACCGTTGCCATTAAAAAAACTTCAGTATGTTTTCAATAATTTTTCAAAAATGTGACCCTGGACCACAAAACCAGTCATAAGGTAAAATTTTACATCATATGAAAGCTCAATAAATAAGCTTTCTATTGATATATGGTTTGTTAGGATAGGACAATATTTGGCTGAGATGCATCTATTGGAAAATCTGGAATCTAAGGGTGCAAAAAAATCTAAATACTGAGAAAATGCATATTACTAATCAAAAATTACATTTTGATAGGTTTACAGTAGGAATTTTACAAAAAATCTTCATGGAACATGATCTTTACTTAATTTCCTAATGATTTTTGACATAAAAGAAAAATCAATTATTTTGACCCATACCATGTATTTTTGGCTATTGCTACAAATATACCCCAGCGACTTAAGACTGGTTTTGTGGTCCAGGGTCACAAATGTGCTCAACCAAACGGTTGATTTGTCACTTTATGGTAAAGGCAGAAATGCTAAGCTAATGTTTTCAAATCAACCATTTCTGCAGTCAGAATGGACTATTTGCTGATAAATATAAACTTCTGATCATTCATAGTTATGAATATGACACAGCTATTGTTATTTCCTCATGAATATACTTAGATCATTTCTTAAGTATGTCTTTTTTTTGCCACTTTTGGATATTTTTTAAGTAAATATAATGAAATCATAGAATTAATGTTTGAAAAACGTAACGATCAGTTGCAGATACTTCTTAAATGACAAATACTGGTGTATTAACATTAACATTTTAAGATTGTTATTTATTTGTTTGTTGTTTTTTTGTTTGTTTGTTTTGTTTTTTACAATTACTAGATGGATGTCAACAGTTTCTATGGTAAAATAATGCAGACTCTTCAGGCCCTTGTACCAGAAAACCCCCAAGAATCTGATGCTGATTTCAGTGATGTTGATGACCACCACCAAAGAAACACTACACCCCAAGACCCTCTCTCCCAAAACCGCAACCAGATGTGCGATATGACAGCTTGGGACATTGGCCACTACTCTGTGACAAGCGGGGGCGGTGCAACTACTGTCCGAGGGGTGTGTCAAGATGGAAATGCCAAAAATGCAATGTTTTCCTGTGCTTGAATGCAAACCAAGACTGCTTTGCAGCCTTCCACCAGAAATAAGAGGGTTCTCATGTTCAGGAAGTAGTCGTGCTGTTGCACCACTTCACATGATGTTGCTGAAGACTGCTGACCAAAAGTGCAAAAATGCAATGTTTTCCTTTGCTTGAATGCAAACCAAGAATGTTTTTTTACAGAACAATCCCAAAAGCAAAGTTGTTGTTTTTCAGTCTCATTCTTTAGTAAACGTGTTCAGTCTCTTTCTTTCTTAAAAATAAAAATAAAAACAAAAAACAGGATAAAAACACTGAAAATTAGAAGGAAATTTAAGATTATAAAGCACATTCAATGACTCTACTTTGAAAAAAAAAAAAAATACTGTAATTCCTTCTTTGATTTTTTTAACATTTTTTTTTCATTATTATACAACAATGCCCATATAGCTAAATATATACATATATATATATATTACAAAAAAAACAACACTGAATTCAAAGGAAATTTCAGATGATAAAACAAAACACTCAATGACTGAGCCTTTAAAAACATTTATTGTAATTCTTTTTTTCAATCAATTTCTTTCTTTCTTTCTCTTTATCTTTCTTTCCCATATAGCAATAAATAAATAAATAATCTTTTCTTTTACAAAAACACTCAATGACTGCCCCCTAAAAACATTTATTATAATGCTTTTTTTCAGTTGAAAAAAAAATCACTGACAATTACAAGGAATTTTCACATGGTAATAAAACACTTTTTCCCCCAAATATCTTTTTTCTTATTTTTATTACAGAAAAAAAATCCATATAGCCAAGTTTTTTTTTTTTTTCTTTTTCTCATATATGATCACTACATTAATTTCACGCATTTCAAGAAAATACAGAGTTCTAGAAGAAGAAAAAATCCACACCTAAGTGAAAATATTTAATAAGCACGTGATACAAATGTATCATTACTGTCTTTCTTATGGATAGTGATTACTTCTCATCATACTTAAATACCTATCATGAGGTAATTTTCCTAACGCTCCACTAGGTGGCAATCTTTCATCTCCGAAGCCTCAAGGCTCACACTTCCAGTCCCTATTTAACCTCAAATATATTCCAGACATCTACTTCAGTTATGGGACTGCAGTCATCATAAAAACAGAGTCAAAGAGAGTAAAGAAAAATCATACCGCTGTCATCCCCTTGTCAATAATCCTTGCGCTTCTTGTCTCCTCCTGCTGAAAGGCAGCCAGAGAGTCACATGGCCTTTTGTATGACGACCAGTGCGCGTTTCATTGGCTGATTTGCTTGAAAAAGCATCCGTCGTCAAGACAACCAAGAGCCGCAGTCCCACTTCACTTGTCTGGCGAGGCCTTGACAAAGTCACACAGATCCTTTTTTTACCTTCTGCTTATTGTTTCACTCTCTTCTCTCCTGTGAATATCAAGAGTTTGTAAGAGGTAAGTCAATAGAAGAAATGTACATAGTGTGCTGTTTAAACATAAATGTATATTTTGCTGGTAATGAAAGTTTCTTGTAGTAAAAGGATCACACATGGTTTTGAGCCCTGAAAGAAAATGCATGACATTTTATAAATATTTTACATGTTGCTTCAGGTAAGTTACATTTGCTTTCTTTGCTTGTGGTTGATCAGCTATCAAAGTATTCCATATAAATGGAAGAGTTTACCTGAATAATGGTGACTGAGTTGCCACAATTCTTTATCTCTTGAGAGGGTTGGTTTGTTAAAAGCATTGTGCTTTGAGCAATTTATCTCCTCATTTGTTTCATCCCGGCGTTTGTCACTTTCAGACTTTATTCGAACCATGTCTAACAAGTGCAAGATGTTCTATTGTAGATAACGATGGCTGTAGCCTCAGGAGTGATGTGAGCCAGTTCCCTTCTCTGTCATGTAAATTAAGAGCAAACATGGAGTCATCAAGGTGGCCATGCTGATAGTGAAAGCATAAAATAAAGGGAAGTGTATCTCTGCAGGCCTTCTCTACCATTTATGCAACAAGTTGGTATGATATGAACAGCAGCAGAAAGTTTGCTTGTGTAGCATATGAAGAAAAAAGGCTTTGTTTGTAGATGATTTCTGTAAGATATGTTGTGTTGTATATACTGATATTGGCCCAAGAGCCAATGTAGTTCTGGGAAATAACTGGTTGATGCTTAAAGGAGCACTCCACTTTTTTTTGGAAATAGGCTCATTCTCCAACTCCCCCTGAGTTAATAAGTTGAGTTTTACCGTTTTGAAATCCATTCAGCCGTTCTCCTGTTCTGACGATATCACTTTTAGCATAGCTTAGCATAGATCATTGAATCCTATTAGACCAATAGCATCGCGTTCAAAAAAAAAAACAATGAGTTTGTCCTATTTAAAACTTGACTCTTCTGCAGTTATATCGTGTACTAAGACCGGTGGAAAATGTAAAGATGCGATTTTCTAGGCCGATAAGATTAGGAACTACACTCCCATTCCGGTGTAATATGCTGCCTTCATGTGATATGGGAAAGATGATGCTTTCCACTTGTGAAGTGGAAATTACCAGTGTGTCGTGTTCAGGTGCTTTTGTTGTCGCAGTGAAGAGAAACATGGCGGACTCGGAATTTCGGAATCTCCTTTCCATTGATAGAGAGTTCTCTCCTGGTCCCAGTATATCATGCTGTCACTGGCGTACACTACAGACCGAATAAAATAACATGAGAAAATTGCCTCCTTCAGAACACTGTACCGCACAGCACCCTACTGGAGGCGAGCCACGACAAGCTAGCATCTTCTCTTAACGGTATTTTTAAAGACAACACTACGTTTAAATAGCGACGTTATTAAAATTCTTTATGCCCCAGCATTATGGGGGCTACAAACTAACCAACTAAACAGCAGAGAACTTTTAACATCATGCAATGCTTACCATTCAGTATAGTTTCGTTGCTGTCCGCCATGTTGAAAGGTCAAAGTTTATCCCATCTCGGCAGCTCGGGTATCATAAAAAATTTCGAGCTTTCCAGTGGAAATTACAACGTGAGTGGGTGTTCATATGCAATTTCGATGTCGGATTTTGGTGTTTACCATAATTACGTTAACACATGAAGGCAGCAATAGTCAAGGAAGTTTGCTGCCGTAACATGGCCGAAGCAAGCGCAGTAATATCACGCAGCGCATGAAATTAGTTCCCAGCTAGGTAACTTCCAACGACGAACGCTCCCTGTGCATGCAGTTGGTCAAGTTGTGCTGCGATGTGCTGCGTGATATTACTGCGCCTGCTTCGGCCATGTTACGGCAGCAAACTTCCTTGACTATTACACCGGAATGGGAGTGTAGTTCCTAATCTTAGGATTCAATGATCTATGCTAAGCTATGCTAAAAGTGATTTCGGCAGAACAGGAGAACGGCTGAATGGATTTCAAAACGGTAATAATCAACTTATTAACTCGGGGGGAGTTGGAGAATGAGCCTATTTCCAAAAAAAGTGGAGTGTTCCTTTAACTGAGTATGTTAACTAAATGCTATTCAGTGTTTTTGTCTGTAGCTGAGGGTATCTGGCCTTTCGTGTGTTATTGTAGTAGTTTAATGGGTCATGCGGAGCAACAAGTGTTGAAAACATTTCTGGGTTTTAACCTTTTTTAGCATCAGTTGTGTTACAGACATTGTTTGATTTGTTGACGAAAAGGCTATTACCGTTTAAAAGTTTGGGTCTGTAACTTTTGTTTCGGTAACACTTTATTTTAAAGTGTCCTTGTTACATGTTACGTGTACTTACTATTATAATAACAGTTAATTATGGATAATTACATGCAAGTAACCCTAAGGCAAACCCTAATAAATTAATATTACTCAGTCCTTAATGTATATTTACACTGTAACAAGGACAATTAATCATAAGTAAGACAGTAAAGATTATGATGTTACAAAAGGTTATTATTTCACCTAGCTTAAAATAAAAGCATTGTAATTGTATTTTCACTTTATTGTTTTGTATGTATTTTTGAGCAAATACATGCAGATTTGGTGAGAGAGACATCTTAAATGAAATGAAATAAAATAAAAGCATTGTAATTGTAAAACTCCTTCACTTTATTGTTTTTGATGTATTTTTTAGCAAATAAATGCAGACTTGGTGAGAGAGACATCTTTCAAAATAAATAAAATAAAATAAATTGAAACCTGAAATATTTGAATGGTAGTCTAAAAGTTTCAGCTAGCTTAAAATAAAAGCATTGTAATTGTAAAACTGTTTTACTTTACTGTTTTTTATTTATATTTTTTAAACAAATAAATGCAGCCTTGGTGCATTTTTAAAAATAAAATTAAACAAACAAACAAAAAAATAAATATAAAAATTAATTAATTAAATAATTACGAAAATAAATAGAAAAGAAAACAAAAGAAAATAAAGACCCGAAACATTTGAATGGTAGTCTACCTTTTTCACCTAGCTTAAAATAAAAGCATTGTAATTGTAAAACTACATAATTTTACTGTTTTTGATGTGTTTTTGAACAAATGAATGCAGTCTTGGTGAAAAAGACATCTTTCAACAAATAAATACATAAATAAATAAATAAAATAAAGACCCGAACCTTTTGAAAGGTAGTCTAAATTTAAATAAATTTCAAAACAAATATTTGCAGCCATGGTGAGAGAGACATCTTTCAAAATAATAATAATAATAATAATAATAATAATAAATAAAATAAAATAAAACCTGGGACATTTGAATGGCAGTCAAAGCATTGTAATTGTAAAACTATTTCACTTTACAGTTTTTTTATGTATTTTTTAACAAATAAATGCAGCCTTGGTAAGAGAGACATCTTTCAAAAATAAAAACATAAACCAATAAATAAATATAAAGAAAAGAAAAGAAAAGAAAACCTAGCTTAAAATAAAAGCACTGTAATTTTAAAACTATTTCACTTTACTGTTTTTGATATATTTTTGAACAAATAAATGCAGTCTTGGTGAAAAAGACATCTTTCAAAAAATAAAATAAAATAAAATAAAGACCCGAAACATTTGAAAGGTAGTCTAAATTTAAATAAATTTAAAACAATTTGCAGCGTTGGTGAGAGAGACATCTTTCACAATAATAATAATAATAATAAATAAAATAGAATAAAACCTGAAACATTTGAATGGTAGTCTAAATTGTTCACCTATAGCTTAAAATAAAAACACTGTAAAACTATTTCACTTTACAGTTTTTTATGTATTTTTAAACAAATAAATGCAGCCTTGGTAAGACAGATATCTTTCAAAAAAAAAAAAGACCAATAAATAATTAAATATAAAAATCAATCAAATCAAATAAAAAAATAAAATAAAATAAAATAAAATAAAGACTCAAAACATTTGAATGGTAGTCTAAGGTTTTCCCTAGCTTAAAATAAAAGCACTGTAATTGTAAACCTATTACACTTTACTGTTTTTGATGTATTTTTAAACAAATAATTGCAATCTTGGTGAGAAAGACATCTTTCACAAAATGAAAATTAAACAAAATAAATAAATATAAAAAATAAGTAAAACAAAACAAAATAAAATAAACCCCGAAACATTTGAAAGGAGGTCTAAATAAATAAAAGCATTGCATTGTATTTTAAAACAATTATTTGTAGCCTTGAAAGAGACAACTTTCAAAATAATAATAATAACAAACAAACAAATAAATAAAACCTGAAACATTTGAGTGGTAGTCTAAATATTTAGCCTATCTTAAAATAAAAACATTGTAATTGTAAAACTATTTCACTTCACTTTTTTATGTATTTTTTACAAATAAATGCATAATTGGTGGGATAATATAAAATAAATCCTACAGAATTAGATTGAGGTGTCCTGAGACATTTCTGATTATCATGGGGGTTTAGGGTTGGGCTCTTTGATGTGGGCCAGTAAGCAATTGCCTAGCAACCAACCAAAACACCTTATCAAGCTCATAGCAACCTCTGGCAAAACACTCAGAAGACCTTAGCAACCGCTTAGCAAGACCCTGGAAATCACAAACAACACCCTAAAATCATAGCACCAATCTTTGCATGGAAAAGCACCACCAATGTCTTTTTTCCCATAAAACATTTTTTGTTGTTTTATTCTGACATTTAAACTGTTACAGTTAGCAGATTAATGATGTGAAAAAGTGGATGAATATTCAACTTAAGATACAATCCAGAACACTCTAACAACCACTTATAACATTCACATGCTAGCATTTGCATAAAAACACTCATAACAATGTACAGCAACACCTTGTTATAACTGCCTACAACACCCTATTGTCACACCATTCACATTTTCTTACTGGCAGGTATCATCTGGAAAGTTAATAGGAGGAAGTTATTCAGTTTATAGAGGAAGTCAAAGCATTAGATCGACATAGGAACACAATGACCACAATTTTGACACATAAATACAATGACAGGCCATGGAACTTAGACAGAAATCAAAATAAACTACTATATCCTAACTAATGCCAGTTTAACAAACTACTCTCAGACCTTTGACAAAATAATGACAGACACAAGGGCAGGACAGAGAGATAGTGGGCGAGAGATAATGAGAGCTCTATTGCTGGTATTACCTGTGGAGGGGGAGGAGCATGGGAAGGCTGTGGTATGTGTCAGCATTGTGAAGAGCGGAAAGAGAGAGTCACTTTCAAGAGACGAAACGAGTAGTGCGCCATTAATCCTGCTCCCGTAGACAGAGAAAAAAACAACACCTGTCGGACACCACCATCTGTGTTACAGGTTAACTCTTTGATTTCACATTAGACATGTTCGGGGACACTACTTTTTCAAATATATTCAACATGCTAACCAGGAAGGAAGACACACAGAAGCGAGCTTTCAACCCTAAGGTAAATATAGCTTTCCGTCTGACCAGCAGGTTTGTCTAGTTAGGCTACAGACTTGACATTAAAATGTGCCAAATTTCCACTCAGGTGTTTCCATCCTGTCTGGAAAGGAAAGCAGATTAAACAAAGGAAAAGTAGTTGAAATTGTTGATTGGATGTTTGGATTATGCCTTGAATTTAATTTAGTAGCAAGAAAATAGCATGAAAATTTTTATGTCAAAGTTTAAAGAAACCTGGTACACAGAATAAGTTAAGGTTCTTCCTATGTGGAAGAAGTTTGTCAAAACAGAAAAAATAATATCTATTTGAAGTTACGAGGTTTTGCAAAACCTGCTTTTATTCAGGGAAAGAAAAATGCCTGAAGGGAATTAGTCATAATGGTGCATCATAATTCTACTGTGTATTATCCACGGCTAATGTAGATCATGTATCTTGCTTAACGGCTGGACTGCGTGGATTGCCTGATGTAAGCAGTGAAAACTGCAGCGGTCAGGTGCTTTGACTCATTCCGTCACTTTTGTAAATGTAGGCCTAAATATGCCTGACAAAATGATTACTCTTTTTAAACTCTGTTGAGTTTTTGTTTGTGATTTATGCTTAGTACTTTGGGAATTGGGCTGGATTTCCTGGTATTTTTGATGAAGTTTTTCTGAGCATTCTGATCAACTGTTCCTTGAAAATGTAACTAAGTGTGAAAGTCTGGATCACTACAAAACAAGGCTTTCAGAGCTTATATTTGAAGTTCAAGTTCTGAAACCAAGTGTGGAATCAAAAATCCAGATTCAAAATAATGATTGTTCTTTTTGATACTTTGTTGACAAGGTCTACTGTCATGTATCTTTGAAATAAGTTCATGTGACCAACATAAGGCATTTTTCCCCATTCAAAACTATACGGGTCACATGTCTTGGGTATTCTATAGTCTTTGATATTACTAATCAATAAATGTCTTGGTATTTTTGATGACCATTCTGATCTACTGTTCCTTGGAAATGTACCAAATTGTGAATCTAGATCATTACAAAACAAGGCTTTCAGAATTTATGTTTGAAGTTTAAATTCAGAAACGTGTGGAATCAAAAATCCAGATTAAAAACAATCATTTTTTTCTATACTTTGTTGACATCATGCATCTTTGAAATACGTTCATGTGCCCAACATAAACAGGGTCACAACTACACTAAAAGTAAAGGTTCCAAAAGGGTGTTTTTGCAGTAATGCCATAGAACCATTGAACCTTTAAGTGAACGGTTCCTAAAAGAACCATTTTGAAGAACATTTAAAAAATCTAAAGAACCTTTTTCGTCTATAAAGAACCTTTTCTGCATTTGGAAGGTTCCATGGATGTTCGTGGTTCTTCATAGAGCCACTGATGCCAATAAATAACCTTTATTTTTAAGAGTGGAGTTCACCTTGATGTTTTGGAGATTCTTTTTAACACAGCGATCAATTGCTAATTGTAGAGTAGATTCTTCTCCACAATCTTTCACTTAAATCATTTAAGGAAATGTCTGACTAGGTAAAGTTCCATTTAAATTCTTCTGCGTTTCATTCACCTGACGACATGATGTCACTTTATTTGGATATGCAAAACCAACTACAGTCACATGCTGTTCACAAAATACTGTATGTGAGTGGCGGCAAATGCTTGATTGATTTCTTTAATCGATGCAGTTTAAATTATGGATCTTAAAACAAGTTTGAAAAGCATTAGTGATGAAATCAATGTTCGTAAAAAAAGAAAAGAAAAAAGAAAAAGAAAAAAAGAACAGTCTGTCTGATTTATGTTTTTGCTGCCCAAGGCTAGAAATCATGTCGTAAATTTTAGTGAAGAGGTTGTCTCGATTTTAGGATGGGCTGAGAGAGAGGACCACTCCCAACATGCATTGAGTTTGTGGTTATTCTTTATGGAAATTCCAGTAAATCAGAAATTTCCAACAGGGATATGGAAAATCCAATGGGTACACTCTTAAAAATAAAGGCTCCAAAAGGGTGAACCATTTTTGGTTCCCCAAAGAACCTTTCAGTGAACAGTTCTTAAAAGAACCATTTTAAAGAACATTTTAAAAATCCAAAGAACCTTTTTCCACTATAAAGAACCTTTTCTGCATTTGAAAGGTTCCACGGATGTTCAACCCTTGAAAACCTTGATGCTATTTTTAGAGTGTATTTATATTTATTTTTAATTGTATATATTTTTTTCTGTGTTAAACCTATTAAACATACACAATATCTAGCATACCATTGTAGTTTTCACAAAACCATAAGGGTCAGTTTTTCAAAAATGAAATTTATACAGCATCTGAAAGCTGAATAAATAAGCTTGAAAATCTGGAATCTGTGGGTGTAAAAAAATATAAATATTGAGAAAATCACCTTTACATTTGTCCAAATTTGTCTTAGCAATGCATATTACTAATCAAAAAATATGTTTTGATATATTTATGTTAGGAAATGTACAAAATCTATTCATTGAACATGATCTTTACTTAATAAATATCCTAATGAGTTTTGGCATAAAATAAAATTGATAATTTTGTCCCATGCAATGTATTTTTGGCTATTGCTACAAATATGTACTTGCTACTTAAGGCTGGTTTTGTGGTTCAGGTTCAAAGTTGGAATTTGATTTTCCACTTTCATGTTAAATGTAGTTGATTTCAGTGATTTTGTTTTGTGTATTTGTCATTTTATTAGTTTTAGTATTAGTTTTTATTGTTTGTAAGTTGAATTAAGTTTTATTAATCAAGTTGAACTAAACGAAAGTTAGACATTAACATTTATTTAAAGTTTTTGTATATTTTTAGTTTAGTTAATAACTCTGTAACACAGACTTTTACTTAAACTTCCTACTATTATTTTTATTTTTTTAAGGAGAGTTCTTTGTACTCTTCCCTGTTTCTTTTACATAAAAATCGACTGGAATTCTTTAGCAGGAAAAGCAAGGTTGATGCACCTGTAGTGCTGCATACTTCAGGTATCTGACTTTGTTTGGAGATACTATTTACCTGTAGTCGTCAATGAACTCACTCGAGAGTGAGAGAGTACACTCCTCCTTTTGCACACAATGGGGAAGGTTTAGATATGCAGTACTACGTAAGCAGGCCAGTTTCACCCCTTTAACACAGGAAACCTAATGCCTGTGAGACATGTCCCTGTGCCTGGTTCTGGCTGGTTCACATAACAAATGGAATTCAGATGGTTTAAACATTTTCTTGGTTCTCATGGCTCACTGAGTGAGAATGCCATCAACATACGGTCTTTTATTTAGTGTAGCTGAACTCTCAGATGACATTCCAGGTCAATAAAGAGACTTCCCTATTGGTCCTTCAGCTGTCAAACATGTAGACGTCTAATGACCACAATGGATCATCTGTCATCATCAGACGGAAGAAAGAGCATGAAACCCGTATTTCAAGTTTGCCATATGTTACTAGTAGCATGTGCCCTCCTGGGTACTCTTCTATGACCATGTTAACAGGGAAACGTGAGAAATGGGAAGTTTTTTCCCAAGCATATTTGCGTTTCACACCTTCTAAAACATCATATTCAAACAACTGACAATTCAAACTTACCTGTAGAGGAAATATTGTGAAATTGATGCTTAGAATATACTTCACATTATGTGTTACTTTAGTTAGTTGAGTCAGTTAGACGCACTGAATCTTTGATGTTCCTGCTCATGGTACTGGTTTAGGGTTAATGGTTTTAAATTTCAGGAATGGAATGTTTCAAACTAGGCTGATTTCATGGGTCTCCACACTTCATGGTGGATTTGTGTTTAAAAGACAATGGGAAAACAGAGAATGTCATATAATGGATGTGAATGGTGTATGATTACAGTCACATCATCAGATCTGATCCAGACAGCTAGAAAGTTCACAAGTTTAGCTGAGTAACCCTTTTTCAACAGGTTTTCAAGTGTATAAATGTGCTAAGATATTATATTGTTAATATTTTGTTATTTACTTGTTTTGTATTTTTTCTTCTACACTACCAGTCAAAAGTTTGGACACACTTCCCCATTCTTTTTAATGGGGAAGTGTGTCCTAACTTTTGACTGGTAGTGTATATGGTGCAGTAGATATTCTAAGCTATTTAAACGGCATAAAGAACTCACTAGTGACATGTTTACTGAATATGTGTCACTTTACCTCTATCTGAGTAAAATAAGATGTGTGGATAACATTGCTTAGAGAGACTTCCACGTTTTGCTTTACAACATAAAGCAACCTTTACAAGATCATATCACAAATGTTTATGTTGAAGCTACAACAAGGACTACAGTTACCAGAAGGATGCAAGTTTACATGCTTGATGAATCAGACAACTATTGTCTGTGTATGGCAAAAATAAAAACGGAACTAAATAGGCTACTGTTGCAATAATGCATTGTGTTTACTATACCACACAGCCTTTTAAGTGTATTGTATAGTGGTTCAACGCATCACAAAACTCACGGTTCGTATCATATTACCGTTTTTGAGAAACGGATCAGATCGTTTTTCAGGTCAGCAAGAAATAAACGTGCTTCAGTATAACTTTGCTTTCTATTTATTGCTTAAAGCTAAGGACTTCTAGCCTAACTAAGAAAGATCAAACGATTAAAGACATGATTTATGATTGAACGGCCAATAAAATATAAGATCAAAAGCATAAATATATAAATATAAAGATAAATATAACAGAACAAGCTTACAAATAAAATAAGGTCCGTAGAATTCAAGTACAAAAATGTAATTAAGTTCTTCAGAAAAATTTCTTTGGTTTTTCAGCATTTTTGTGTATTTGAATGGTTCCCAACAATGACTGTATGATTTTGAGATCCATCTTTTCACACCGAGGGCAACTGAGGGGCTCATATGCAGAAAGTGCAAACGCTCACTGATTCTCCAGAAGGAAACACAATGCATTAAGTGCCAGGGAGTGAAAACTTTTGGAATTTGAAGATCAGGGTAAATTTAATTCATTTTGTCCTCTGGGAAACATGTAAGTATCTTCTGGAGCTTTTGAAGGGTAGTAAATTAAGTAAATTACAAAAAAAAGATATTTAGTCAAAATAAGAAAATAAGAAAAATGTATCTTCATTTTGTTCAAAAGTTTACACACCGGCTCTTGATGCATCGTGTTTCCTTCTGAAGCATCAGTGAACGTTTGAACCTTCTGTAATAGTTGCATATGAGTCCCTCAGTTGTCCTCAGTGTGAAAAGATGGCTCTCAAAATCATACAGTCATTGTTGAAAAGAGTTCAAATACACAAAAATGCTGAAAAAACTACGATTTTGTGGGACCTGATAGATTTTTCTCAAGAACAGCAGGCAATTTAACTGTTCAGGACAAACAAGGGACTCATGAACAACTGTCACTAAACAAACAAACAAACAAAACACACAGCTGTGGATCATTCAGGTAATAATACAGTATTAAGAATCAAGTGTATGTAAACTTTTGAACGGGGTCATTTTTAAAAATTCAACTGTTATTTTCTCTTGTTGACTACATGTAAGTTCAATTTCTTTCTCAGCTGTTTTCATTCACTTAAGACATAACCGACTGTGTTTACCGGAATGATTGGCGAGATGGATATTATGTCATAATTGTGTTTGTGTGTGTGTCTGTTCAAAGCAAAGAGAGATGGGAAAGAGCATTTAGTTTGTGTTCACGAGTACCGAATCGAGTTTCTTTCGCCTCTTCTTGCGCTGGAATGGTTTAAAATCAAATGCTAAACTTTCACTCTATTATGATTATTTTTTGCAATTAATCTGTGGATCACATGTGTTCCAAACTGTGGGACGGTCATGGATTAACTACGAATCCGCTCAACCCCTAGAATTGTAAGGTTAGGCTAATGATTATGACTGTATTTGAACACCAGTTGAACTTACCTTAACACCCCATGCAATGTTTTTCACTACTTTTAATGACACATATAATAGCTTTGGGCCAGTCATGTAATTATGATAAAGATAACACAGTTAATTTGCACTGTTTACAGTGAGCTGGTTCACGTAAACATATTTTTGTGTTCCACTCCCTGTGCTGCTTTTTAATTGAATGTATGTAAACATGTACCAGATGGACCATTGTGGTGTGTCTTGCTTTTGTTCATGACCACAATTTAAGAACACATTTCGAGACCTTGACATTATAGTTTACTAATATTTTAGAGCTGATGTGTTAAAGCTACCTTAAATAAAATTCATTAAGGTTAAAAAGGTCATTGTGTTGAAACAAGTCAATGATTATATTTAACAGAGGTGTGGCTTAATCAAGCCAGACAACTTTGTTAAAGTATAGCATTATGAAATACAAACCATTAACCTGAGGCATATTCTGCGGAGACACCGAAAGACAGACAAAATATTGTCTTAACTTTAACTCCTTATCTCTTATGGTTATTGCCATTTTGTCAAATTAAACAATCTAGTTTGACAGGGAGAAGTGTTGCGACTGTGCGTATAGTACACACATTCTTTCAGCATGTGAGCACAGTTTCAAGGTTTACAGGAATGTGAAGGTTGGTTAATGATTGCCTCAGGAGTCAAGCAATATGGGCAGGTTGAGGACACGAGACACTCTGTAACTCACCTCACAGAGCATATCTAAAAACGGACAGCCGGTTTAAATGTCTTAACCTGTTAATTTGAAAGAAGCAGCTTGAATATCAGCGTAAATCAAAATCAATGATAACTTGCAAAATAGGGCTGATTGCTTTTGTCAGAACATGCAAAAGGGCAGATATCCCAAAACTTTGATGGCTTTTTTTGATCAATGACTGTGTTGTTTGAAGGAGTTTATTGGCTTGCATTGCTGATGCTTTCTGAAAAATATGCCTGGTTCTTTTATGAAACTGAGAAGTGAATAAAATCCTCATGTTCCTCATTTTAGCATGCATGCATACTTCTAGAGAAATGTGGTGTCAGGTTAAAAAGTGATCATACTCTTTTGAACCATGTTCTTACAGTTACATGACATGTGAATGTCCATCAAAATACATTTCTTTGAGATACTCCTAACTTTTAACTCTAAACCTAACTCTTGTCTAACAGTAACAATGTTTTTAACACATTACGGCATTCATTGGTTTAATCCATGGCACACTTTGCCATTTTCTGACTTGTAAAGCAGCATTCCTCATAATCGAATGGCAAAACATTTGGAGTGTATTATTGCGAGACTATGTCTCGTGTTATAGTTTCGGTTAGTTTAGTTAATTTAATCTATTACATTTAAAGGGATGAAAATTCTGACCCTGCATAGACAGAATGCAACTACCATTTTCAAGGCCCAGAAAGGCTGGTCCAACCATAATTTTATGAAGCTAGGATTTTTGGGTGAACAATCGCTTTAGGTAAACTTTAGGTAAACAGTTTTCACATCTGAAGGACCTGGGCTACTTAACCACTTCATTTAAAAAAAGTACCAAAAACGAAAATTCGGTCATTTTTTACTCATCCTCATATCTTTCCAAACCTATTAGACGTTTGTTCATCATAAAAACACAAAACAAGATATTTCTGGTAAAACTTAATAGATTTCTGGCCCATCCAAGTTCATGCAACCAAAATTTTGATTCTGCAAATTGCTTTAAATAAACCGATGATGTTTGTTCTCACACATCAAGCAAGGAAGTTTGTACTTCTGTTTACCATATTTCATGTGCTTTATGTTTGCGCATTGACCAATGTTTATATGTGAATAAAAGCTTACATTAAATGTTCATCATATTAAGCAATTGAGTCTACACTTTCCCTCAATCACAGCGGAGCAAGATAATTGGTGCATTTCAACAAGCACTGCTTGACAGTTCACATCTGTATTTTTGTGGTTTTTAAGTGCAGTTGTTCTCTATATTGTAAGTAATTGTTCTTCACTATCTGTTCAGCAGAGCACTGTCATGTAGAGAAGTTCCTTACTGACTTTCTCACAGTCATGGAGCTGAAGGTGTGGGTGGATGGCGTTCCACGTGTCGTCTGTGGCCTATCAGAAAAGACATCTTGTCAGGATGTAGTCATTGCTCTTGCCCAGGCTAAAGGTAAGTTATTGGCTCTGTCTCTTTCTCCGTGTGGTTCTTTGAACTGCTAGTGCATTTGTAGTTTAATGTTCGCTCTTAATGTGCTCTCCAGGGCAAACTGGCCGTTATGTTCTCATCCAGAAACTGCGGGATAAGGAACGGCAGCTTGTGGCCAATGAACGCCCGTTGGAGTCCCTGGCTAAACTGGGCCAATTAGGCAATGAAGTGCAATTCATCCTACGTCGCACCGGCCCCACAAGCAGTGAAGGCTCAGACCAAGATCGAGCCCCACAATTACCCAGACCTCCAGATTCAGAGCCCCACAAACACAAAGAGCCAAAAAAAGCTCTTACTTTCAATCTGGGGCCCTCCACCTCACCCCGAACTCATGTTAAACAGGTTGAAAAACCGTCCAGAGACTCTCAAGCACGTGGGGTGTCCCCATCTCCGCCCTCATCTCTTGCCCAAGCTGGTCCATCCAAAGACACATTTTATCAGCAGATTCTACGACAACAAGGGCAGCTACAGTCTTTGCAGGGACAGGTGGATGCTCTAGAGAGGGAGGTGAGCGTTTGGGAGCGGGCTCCTCCTCCAAACCTTTCCCCTGACCTCCTTAAGGAAATGGACCACCTACAGCAGCTTTTAAGGCGGAATGAGGCAGAGTTGGCCCATGCGCTGCACTGGGAAGATGAATTTCAGTCCGAAGTTCAAAGAGAAAAGGACATTTTACGGCAAAAAAATGAACTCCATTTAGCTCTGGATAAACACACTCGAAGGTTGCATGACACAGACAACCAAACAGAGCAGCTGGAACGAGATATTAAGCTGCTTATTGAAAGCAAGAGAAATGGTGTGCTTCAAGCCAGACCCAGTGTTGAAGAATCTGTAGTTATTGCGAAAGAACAACTGAACAACCACCAGCGTCACCAGGTTGAATTGCAGGCATCGGTTGCAGAGATAGAAAAGGAGTTAAGGCTGGCAGAAGAACAACTGCAGGTCTGTATTTCTGTTTTTTTGATATCTACACTATCTTCTCATATTCTGAGACAATACTGCAGTCAACATGGGTTGGCAAGTACCTAAGTCTCCAAATAATGCCAAATAAGTTGCATCTAAATATGCCTACTTCCCTACTATAGAGGAATGCAACAGATGCCTTAGGTCGCATAACAAAGCCAATACTATATATCCCCTTTATTTTTAAAACGAGGATGTAAAGGTATTTTCTGAGAATGTGCAAGACTTCATTCATTGGCTGCTATAAATAACTAAAAGAATAACAAAGTGTAGTAAACGGTAAGACTACCTATTTGCACTACAAGCCATTGTGTTAATGATTTTGATAAATAATTAAAATAATATGATAACAAATAATAGTTTGCAATATTAAGAAGCATACACTGATGAAGTAAATATTACAGAAAAAACATGGAATTTCAACAGTAAAAAGTTAGTTCGGACAATAATAAAAAATGGTAATATTTTGCAATAAGGTTCAGTAGTTAGAATAAACTAAGAATAGACAGTACTCAGCAGTTAATAATCTCAGTTAATGTTCATTTCAGCATTTACTAATGCATTATTAAAATCATTAGTTAATGCACTGTAAACTAACATGAACAAACAATGAACAATTCATTTTTTATTAACTAACATTAACAAAGATAGTATAATAAATGTATTGTTCATTGTCCATTCATGTTATTTAATACATTAAATAATGTTAACAAATGACAACTTATTGTAAAATGTTACCCAAAAAAATAAATGGTTTATTAGTACTCATTTCAAGTTTGTAGAAATCAAATCAGAAATAATAAATGCTAGAGAAATGCTATAAAATGCTATAATAAATGCTATAAAATTAAGTAAAACCTACTAAACTTTTAGCTGTTTTCCATTTGTATTTACACTGTTTTATAATTGCTTTTGTTGTTATTTTCAGTAACTTTGTTACATCTCTAACATTTTCTCAAAATGAATTACACATTCATAGTTTCTGCGTTTTTGTACAAATGAAAAAACTGAGCCTCTCGCATTTAAGTTTAAGTTTTACATTTAAAAAAAGGTGGACAGAAAAAAGTCATTTCTAAATTAGTTTGTTATTACATGGCTTTATCGGTTAAGATCATGTTACCTGAAGATATTTAGTTCATTTCTTACCGTAAATATATCAAAACTTAGTTTTTGATTAGAAATATGCATTGCTACTGAAAGGCGATTGACATGTTTTCTCAATATTTGGATTTTTGGCACCCTTAGATTCCAGATTTTCAAATAGCTGTATCTCAGTCATAACAAATCATACATAATTAGAAATTCTTATTATTATGCTTGTTATTTGACTTTCAGATGATGTATAAATCTCAATTTAAATAAATTGACCCTTATGACTGGTTTTGTGGTCCAGGGTCACATATTGTCTCATACAGTCGAAATTAGCGCCATTGTGCATCTCAGTTATCGACTGTGATGACATTAGGACGTTAGTGTTACCATTACTGTAATACAGTTGCTATGTTTGTCTTATTGCTACATTGTAATTGACATTTTAATTAGTACAAGCTTTGATTATATACATGTGTTTTCAGCTCAGCATTTCACGATCACATATTTCAGAGTCCTGAACACTCTGTCAGGGTTTAGTTTGCTGTAATGACTTGCTGACTGTACAGTATAAATTAAATAAAACATCTTTGTACTAGTTGTTGACTCACACCGACAAACAAAAGCATGTTGTGTGCTCGCTATGACTAACTGATCCTCAGGGCAGGATGCACACTACCTCACTATTGCTTCGTTGCTGTCTCACTCCCATCTGCAAGGGCAGTGCTGCATTCATTAGTCCTACAGGTTGTTATCATTACCAACAGTACTAGTCACACCTTTGATGGTCAAAATAAAAATAAGTACAATTATGAAAGACAAAACAAGACTCATCTACTGGTGGAAGGTAGCAACATGTTTGTGACGATTAAGCAGGAACCACAGTGGTGGTGTTCTCTAACAATTCTCTCTTCAGTAGGAACGTATGAAAAATTACATTTAAGACACATCCCTTGGACATTAGACCTCATTGTAGAGGTTAAGTCTGTGTGGGCGCTTTATTACAAGAAATGAGAACTGTGCGATAAAGGAACATTGCCTGTTGAAAGTCACTGCTTCAGCTTTTTCCTCCAACCCAACACTAAATCTCTCTTATGTTCCCCTGTAGTTTAAAAGCAAGGAACTGGATGATCTGAATAAGGAGCTACGCCAGTGTAACCTGCAACAATTTATCCAGCAAACAGGAGTCACTCCAGCACTATCCAATCAGCAAACTGAAGAGATTGATTTTTCTCTCCTCAAGCCTGATGGACAAAGTGATGAAGGTGTGTACAATTACAAACAATATTTACAAGCCTCTAGTTATAGGAATAGTTCAGCCAAAAATGAAAATTACCCCATGATTTACTCACCCTGAAGCCATCCTAGGTGTATATGACTTTCTTCTTTCAGACTAGGTGTGGGAATCTTCTTGTACCTCACAATTCGATTCATATCAGTTCTTGGGGTCAGGATTCGATTAAAAATCAATTCATGATTATTTTAAATTTTTAATCACGATTTATGATTTTTTAAATCAAATTTATTGTGCACACTGGACATCAAATGCACAAGTATTTTGATACAAAAACACCTGTATAAAGTATGCGTGGTCCTAACACAAGAAATCAGTGTTTCCTAAATACTAGTCTCAGCCTCAGACGTCACGCCCACGGAACGTTGGCTAAACGTCTGATGCATATGGTACACTTAACTGGAAACACTTCAGGAATGTCGAAGTAGGCATCTGATTAGTTGAATTTGACCGGATTTCCAGGAGACGCGAGTGTCGTGTTTATTTTCGGTCCGCCGGGAAACAAAGCGCAGACTGATTTACTCGGCGTTTTGCTAAAAGGTGCTTATGCAGACGCCATTGTTGTTATACACACTTGCGAAGTTCGCGAACAAATTACTGACTTACTGCTAGTTCTCCCTCTTCTTATTTAACTTTCAATGCTGGTTATTTCAATGACTGACTTGTTGCACGCCAGTCTGTTGTTGTGGAGGCATTTCCACGCACCGAAACGTGACGCTGAACGAAACGAACTGTGATTGGTTGTTTGACATGTCCATCAAACGGTCTTATGGGCGGGCCTTGGCCAATGAAAGCTGCCATGAATTCCAGACCTTCAGCCGTCAGTCTGAAGGTCTGGCTACGCGAGACTACCTAAATACTTTTAACAGCCTAAGGATACGTCTACTGTACATTAATCCGGATACATTTGAAAATGCCATTTTCATTTTAAAATGCTCTCCATCCACACTAGCGTTTTCAAGCATTTTACAAAAGCTCCTCACCCCGTTGAAAAAAAACAACATATGCTGGTTAGGTAGGTTTTGAGGCTGGGTTGCTGGTTTTAGATGGTTAATGCTGGTCCTTAGCTGGTTTATGCTGGTCATGTTGCTGGTCCAGCGTATACCAGCAAAGGACCATCTTAAACCAGCATACCAGCATCAAAACATACCTAATCAGCTGGTTTTTTCAACAGGGCATCCACACTGAAACATCAGAAAACGTTGAATTCGCTTTACTGCGGATGCCTACAGCCTCAAAAAAGCTTACTGAGTGAATATAGATGGAACAGACCTGATACGTTTTCATGCAATTCTTCTGGCAGGATCATTTTATTTATGAAAATATCTAACCATTCACTGACACATCCAGGTCACACTCACTCCCGAATGTATGTCTGATCTAAAACGCATCTGTCCTCATGTTTTGCCACAAACAGCAATCACGAGTATATTTTTTGGTCATCTTTGCAGAACTGTAATATGAGTAACAAATCTGTAGCAGCAGTGTGAACGTAAATAGCACATTACAGGCACAATATGGGCATAAATATAGATCTATTAGTACAATATGTATCACGACTAAGCACGTGCCATCATTTTCAAAAGCCTTTGTTTTCACAATCCACACTACAATGCGAAAATGGCATTTCCAAACGTATCCACTTTGGAGAGTGTTTTCAGTAAGGCTTAGTTTTCCTTGACAAAAACGCTGTCTCAGTGTGGACGGAAGGCCAAAATGGAGAGAAAAAGATGCGTTAAATGAAAACGTATTAGTTTGGACAAGGCCTAATAATTATTAGATAGGGCCTAAGTTCTGCCTTTTTTTCCGACAACAATAATAATAATTATTATTATTATTATATTAACTAGAAAATTGATGTTTTAAATTTGTGAATCAATGCTGAATACTGAATATAGAAGACTGAATTCTATTCAGTATTTCAGAGGAATACAACTGGAGTGGCTCTTCCAAGTTTTATAATGGCAGTGAATGGCTGCTGAGATTCAATAGTCCAATAGAAGTCCAATAAAGTGCATCCATCCATCATCAAAAGTGCAATGCTCTACATGGTTCCAGAGGGTTAAAAAAGGGAAATTGATGTGTTTGTGTAAGAAAAGTATCCATATTTAAAACTTTAAAAACTGTAATCCCTAGCTTCCACTAACTGTTGTACACGCTTTTACCATTCTGTTTGATTCTGATATTTTTGGAGTTGAATCCGATTCCTGCCCCTGATATCAATGGGATTCGATTCCAAGAATCGAAAGTTGTTTTCAATTCTTGTTTTTTAAGTTGGACGAACCTAATTTCACCATGACTGCAGGATATATACATTGTAGAAAGTAGCCTTCTTATAATATGAAGCGTTATTTAAAAAAAAAATTACGATACATTTCTCTAGCTCTGATTGATTTTAAATTGTAATTCTGTCTGCATTGCCCATGAAATTAGTCATAGCCCACAACTTTGCCCAATGTTAAAATGCCCAACTTTACAGCAGAAAAAAGTATGTTTACAGCCTGGTTCAATAAATGGTTTTGGTCTATATAGCTAGTTTTTCCCTTCATGTCAACTGTGAGGGGGGTGAATTTTTTTTATAACTCATCGGTTTAAGTTATATTAAGCCTTAAAGTTCAGCATAATTAAGGGCGTGGTCACTTGAGTGACAGGGGGATTGCCGCTGCTGTCACCACTGTCGCTCTAGGCGGGCGTGGTTTCAGCAACCAGCTCCACCCACATCCCGCCTTTTTGCCCATTTTTGATTATCCGGGAGTGACGCGCGATGACGCGATTCCAAGATGGCGACGGCCGAATCCCGCCCACTATGAGCTTCAAATTAGCGCTTCAGAATCCTACGGGTGACGTCACAGATACTACGTCCATATTTTTTACAGTCTATGGATTTAACACACGCAAATGCATCCTCTCCTCCCGAAAGACATTAAAGTAAGTCTCTGGTGAGCTGGGAGAAGAAGAGAGTGAACTTTATACATACCTACATAATCTGTATATGATATCAATAAAATATGTTGTCAGAAAATATTTGTAGGATCATTATTGCCGCTTCCATAGACATCAGTGTGTGTTTTAGAAACTATAAATGTATGGTTTTGCTAGTACTTATGTGTATTTAAATGTCTGAAACCTAAAATAAGCATTATATGGTTGAAAACACTGAATAGTTGTGATATTATGACAAGCACTCAGCGCGTCCGATCTGGCTCAGAGCCAGCCAAAGCGCCAAAACAGATTTGAATTCAGCAGCTGATCACGTGATGCGGCGAACGTTCGAATCACACCGGTGTGATCGTACGCATCAGGGACCAGCCAAGACAAATCACACTGGTGTGATCGTACGTGCTAAAGGGTTAACAAACTTGGGATAACATGTTTTCATGACTGTCCTCCAAATGAAAGAGATATTATCTAGTGGTTTTGGAGGAACATTGCCTGTACCTAACCAAATAACTGATGCTGGCAAAGCTTAACAGTAGGCTCTTTGTGTTTATAACAGATTCAAATTCCTCCATCTTGGAGTTTAACCCTCGTACCACTGCCAAGCAAATCTTGGGGAACCCACGGAGCCTCCAGAACCCACTTGTCTCCAGCCTTCATCCAGAGGGTGTGTATGTGTGACACAAAGCTTGCACACCGCTGCCCTCTGCTGGCCTAAATCTTCTGCTTGTCCACCTCTACCTCTTCCTGCTTCCCAGAATGCACAATGTCTTACTGCACACCTCCTGTCCTCTCTGATGGCTCTTTGTCTTGTCAAATGCACTGTAAAGGGCATTTATCTGATCAGACATTTCGGCTGTTCTGCCAACAAGACAGATTGCTGACATTTGTATTTATTAGTTTGTTATTTTTTTGAGCCAGAAAACAAAACACTGTACTTACTTTGTTTTCTGTGGTTATAATAAGATACAAGCAAGATTCTGTCTTGCTGCATGCTAGTGACTGTCCAGCTGCCACAAAAAATGATCACCTTCCCATTTTGCCGAAACCTGCACTGCCTTGGGGTTCTTTCACACAGGCACACGTGAATCATACGCTACCACCGTGCTTTGCCACAAGTGTTTTAAGTAGAAAGAAATCAAGTAGTACAATTAATTGTAACGTCTTTCTATGGAATTGCCTCCAGTGGATGCTGTTCAGATTGATCCACGTGGGTGTTTAGAAATGTTGGAACAGACTCAAGGTCAGGCTGTCTCACTATAAATGGGGCATTTGATGTTTGATTTTAAGCTTTTATGCTGCTGTTTTTGAAGCTAGAGCTTTTTTCTTTTTCTATGTTTACATTTCTTCCATTCGCCAGTCTTCCCTATATCTGTTATTTGAAACCTTACCCCCATCAGTGTGTTGAACAACATATTTTCAATCATCCTCCATGAACCCCAGAACCTCACTCCATTTTGTATGTGTCTTGCAGTCCTGTCATCAAGAGAGACATCATGGCGATAAAGTCTGGAGTACGACCTTGAGGAATTATTCACTGTTCACTTTATATTATGTCCACTTTATTTTGTCTGAATGTATTAATTATATTTCCTTTTGTATGATATTCTGTGAAATGCATTTGTGAACACAAGAATAAGTCTATGTAAATACAGTGCTGTCTTTGTAATTATGAAACATTAAGATTTTTAAATGTATTTTAACACTTTGCATATATTTCATTAACTATAGCATACCAAAATAAAAAGAAGTGATTACAAGTTTTTAGGCTTATTGCTTTCGAAACACAAAAATATTTTTGATAACATTTGGTGCCACAAAACATTTTTTATACACCTAAACAGGTTTTACTTATTGATTTTATTATTAAAATCATTTAGCTAATTATGTGTTACACAACAAGTATGTCTGTAAATCCTCTGTTTTGAAGATGAATTCATCATGAGAGTGGTGATATGTTGTGTCATGGAAAAGCTCAAGTAAAACTGGTTTTAAACCAGTGAACTCCCACCAGGGTTTTTCCTGTCAATAATTATTATCAGTGGCAGGTGGTTGTGGTATAGGTGAATCAAATCACTAAATAAAATCTTCCTTAGCTACTGATATAAGGATTCTACTGAGATTTAGTGACAGTCAAATCCCTGTACCACTAAACCCATGAAATACCAACAATAATTTCTATTTACAGTTTATTTTAATTAAACCCTTTAATGAACTGGTCATCTGTCTGGGTGTTTCCCTTGTCTGTGGCCCAAGATCCTGGATTAGGCTCCAGCAGTCACCCAACCCTACAGAGGACAAGAGGTTTGGAGAATTAATCAGCTTCATCAGTTTATTCAAATTGTATAATTTCTCTGTGTCTTTCAATAATCTATACTTCACCTACAGTTGGTTTTAAAGCAGGGTTTGATATCTCAGCCCCTTTAAGGGCCACTTTCCTGCAGAGTTTAGCTCAAACCTTTGTCAAACTTACTAACCTTGATTATCCTGTTCAGGTGGGTTTTGTTTTGAAGCTAATTTTGGAGGACATTGGAACACAGAGCCTTTCGTTTGAGAGTCACCCATGTTTAGTTAAACTGGAAACTGCTCTAAATTAGGAGTTGAGTTGATTTCGCTTGATGGGATCGATTCCAACCTTTGTGATCAACTCTCGATTCCAAATGCCTTGAAATCAATTCTTTTTGGTTTAGAAGGCCTTTAATAACCCCCTGAAGCCATGTGGAGCACTTTTTATGATGCACTTTATTGGACTTCAAAATCTCAGTATCATCCACTGCCATTATAAAGCTTGAAAGAGCCAGCACATTTTTTTTTGTAGAATCTCCTAAACACCTAGGATGGCTTGAGTAAATCATGGGGTAATTTTCATTTTTGGGTTAATTATCCCTTTAACAAACTTGGGATAACATGTTTTCATGACTGTCTTCCAAATGGAAGAGATAGTATCTAGTGGTTTTGGAGGAACATTGGAATGTTACTTTGCAAATGTAATAGGTTACAGATTACAAGTTACTTGATTTAAAATGTAATAAGTAGTGTAACTTTTCAATTACTTTATAAAAGTAATGTAACTTATTACTTTTAATTACTTTTGGATTACTTTTCTAACTTTCGAATATTTCCAACTGTCATTCATTTGGAAACATTTAAACCAAGCAGAGTTAATCTTACAGTAGCACTCAACATTGATTATTGTCAGACTTTCAAAATCGTTCATCACTTGTATTAAGTAAGGGAAAATATACATCTTTATTTTGCGGTAACAACTGGCTACATTATCAACAACATTATCCCACTTAGTACACAACTGCTTCATAGATTATTTAGATGTTTAGGTCAAAATTATTTGAAACGAAACACTGATCAGAGTTGAAATATTTGAACGCTAAGCTTCCATGAAGAAATCAGTTGCTAGCAGACGAAGTTCAAATTAGAAATTGTAGGTATACAGTGCAGTCTTACCAGTTTTCTTACACAACATTTCACCACATAAATAATTAAGGAAGTAGTACTAGTTTGTTATTTATCGTATAATCCATTACAGTGTGCAAAAAAATAGAAGAAATAAATAAATGCATCAGCTGCGTTTGTATGAAACAATAGAGTTAGCCCAAGATACCAGGATGACAGAATTAAGAAATTGTCCACATAATATTGAATTAAGCTTTAATCTTAAAAAAAAGAAGTTTATTTGTAAACCCAAATAGGAAATAAAACAGGTATCGTAAAGCATGTGTTCTATTCTGTGTCCTAAACTCCTGAAACATGGGTGTCTCATTTTAGAGCATTCAATGCAATTTATGAAAAAAGTCAATTAGATCTGTAAGTGGGGGTGAGAGTGTGAAAAAATTCAGATGTAATCCCCTTTGTAATCACTGGCATTTTTCAGAAGTAACTGTAATTTAATTACATATGTTTTTTCAGTAACTATAACTAATTACAATTACATTTATTTTGTAATTAAATTACGTTATTCCGTTGCATGTAGGCTATAGTTACTCCCCAACTCTGCCAAACAACTAATGCTGGCAAAGCTTAACAGTAGGCTCTTTGGGCTTATGACAGATTCAAATTCCTCCATCCTGGAGTTTAACCCTCGTACCACTGCCAAGCAAATCTTGGGGAACCCGCGGAGCCTCCAGAACCCACTTGTCTCCAGCCTTCATCCAGAGGGTGTGTATATGTGACACAAAGCTTGCACACCGCTGCCCTCTGCTGGCCTAAATCTTCTGCTTGTCCACCTCTACCTCTTCCTGCTTCCCAGAATGCACAATGTCTTACTGCACACCTCCTGTCCTCTCTGATGGCTCTTTGTCTTGTCAAATGCACTGTAAAGGGCATTTCGTCACCTTAGAATTATAAGGTTCTATCTGCATTCTGAGCACTTTCGAGATATTGAGCTTCAAAGTTTTTGCATTTCTTAGACTTCTGTAGATAGAACCATTTTTGTTTTCTAAAAAAAAGGCCCAAAATGTACACAGCTTACAAAAGAAACCTCAAATAATGTAAATAAGTTGTCACAGAATAAGAATATGTGAATAACTCAATTTGACAAAATTGTCAGATAGAACCTTATAATTCTAAGGTGACGATTTATCTGATCAGACATTTCGGCTGTTCTGCCAACAAGACAGATTGCTGACATTTGTATTTATTAGTTCGTTATTTTTTTGAACCAGAAAACAAAACACTGTACTGTACTTACTTTGTTTTCTGTGGTTATAATAAGATATAAGCAAGATTCTGTCTTGCTGAATGCTAATAGTGACTGTCCAACTGCCACAAAAAATGATTACCTTCCCTGCACTGCCTTGGGGTTCTTTCACACAGTCACACGTGAATCATACGCTACCACCGTGCTTTGCCACAAGTGTTTTAAGTAGAAAGAGTTAAGTAGCTATTAATTGTAACGTCTTTCTATGGAATTGCCTCCAGTGGATGCTGTTCAGATTGATCCACGTGGGTGTTTAGAAATGTTGGAACAGACTCAAGGTCAGGCTGTCTCACTATAAATTGGGCATTTGATGTTTGATTTTGAGCTTTTATGCTGCTGTTTGTTAAGCTAGAGCTTTTTTCTTTTTCTATGTTTACATTTCTTCCATTCGCCAGTCTTCCCTATATCTGTTATTTGAAACCTTACCCCCTCCAGTGTGTTGAACAACATATTTTCAATCATCCTCCATGAACCCCAGAACCTCACTCCATTTTGTATGTGTCTTGCAGTCCTGTCATCAAGAGAGACATCATGGCGATAAAGTCTGGAGTACGACCTTGAGGAATTATTCACTGTTCACTTTATATTATGTCCACTTTATTTTGTCTGAATGTGTTAATTATATTTCCTTTTGTATGATATTCTGTGAAATGCATTTGTGAACACAAGAATAAGTCTATGTAAATACAGTGCTGTCTTTGTAATTATGAAACATTATATAACATTGATTTTATTATTAAAACATCATTGAACACAACATTAAAGTTTGTCTGTAAATCCTCTGTTTTGAAGATGAATTCATCATCACATGAGAGTGGTGATATGTTGTGTCATGGAAAATCTCTAGTAAAACTGGTTTTAAACCAGTGAACTCCCACCAGGGTTTTTTCTGTCAATAATTATTACCAGTGGCAGGTGGTTGTGGTATAGGTGAATCAAATCACTAAATAAAATCTTCCTTAGCTACTGATATAAGGATTCTACTGAGATTTAGTGACAGTCAAACCACTGTACCACTAAGCCCATGAAATACCAACAATAATTTCTATTTACAGTTTATTTTAATTAAACCCTTTAATGAACTGGTCATCTGTCTGGGTGTTTCCCTTGTCTGTGGCCCAAGATCCTGGATTAGGCTCCAGCAGTCACCCAACCCTACAGAGGACAAGAGGTTTGGAGAATTAATCAGCTTCATCAGTTTATTCAAATTGTATAATTTCTCTGTGTCTTTCAATAATCTATACTTCACCTTTTAAACCACACTGTAAAACGTTTTTACCAGTTTCAACTTAAAAAGTTTAGCAGCTGCCTTAAGATTTTAAGTTAAATCAACTTAAGTCATTTAAACTCACAAGTTATATCAACTCATTTTTATTGTAATAAGTTAAAATAAGTTGTAGTTTTAAGCTGATTTAACTTAAAAACTTAAGGCAGCTGCTGAACTTAGGTTTTTAAGTTGAATCTGGTGAAAACTTTTTACAGTGCAGGGTTTGTTATCTCAGCCCCTTAAGGTCCACGTTCCTGCAGAGTTTAGCTCAAACCTTCATCAAACTCACTAACCTTGATTATCCTGTTCAGGTGAGTTTTGTTTTTGAAGCCAATTTTGGAGGACATTGGAACCTCTGTTTTATAAGAAGTGACATTTGATTTGACAAAAATCGATGAGTCATAAATATTTTTGACTGTTCGGAAAGTGTACACTTTATCTGCTTATTTTTTTAGGTGTATACTAACATTTCATAAGGCTAATAGGTGCTATCTATCAAAGGCATTTTGTAAATACATAATTGTTTTGTCACGCCTTGTTAGGTGTGATAATAGTGTTATGTCTGTATATAGCTAATGAGACTACCTTAAATTTTAAGTGTCACAAAATGTCTTAAAGGGATAGTTCACCCTAAAAATAATAATTACCCAATGATTTACTCACCCTCAAGCTGTTCTAGGTGTATATAGTGTTCTCCTTTCAGGCAAACACAGTCTGAGTTATATTAAAAAATGTCCTGGCTCTTTCAAGCTTTATAATGGCAGAGAATGGGGGTTGAGATTTTCCAATAAAGTGCATCTATCCATTATAAAAAGTACTCCACATGGCTCTGGGGGAAAATAAAAGCCTTCTGAAATTAATCAATGCATTTGTGTCAGAATAATATACATATTTAAAACTTCATGAACAATAATCTCTAGTTTCCACTAACTGTCATGTGCTCATTCACAAAAGTGGCATTTCAGCAGATGACATACGACTTCAAAACATGTTTTGTTTACAGCAAAGGAAAACCAGTCTCCTCTTCACTTATACAGGCATTTTTTTGTCATAAATCCTCAAAATATCCTCAATTTGTATTTGTAATTTGTGACCGGTGTTTTGTTTTGCTCTCTCCTCTGCTCTTCGATGTTTGCCACTTTTCACCAGAGCTTACGCTATACCTATCCTACGTCATCTGCTGGATCACCAGTGACTTGTGAATGCATTTACGACAGTTAGCGGAAGAGATTATCTTCTTTCTCTCTTGGCTTGCTTCCTTCAATCAGGGGTCGCCGCAGCGGAGTGATCCGCACCGCCAATTTGGCACATGTTTTACGCCGGATGCCCTTCCTGACGCAATCCAGTCCTGAGAGTGCACTAACTCGTGCAACCCCAGTGCTGGGACTCACTCACTCACTCACTCACTCACTCACTCACTCACTTACTCACTCACTCACTCACTCACTCACTCACACTCATTCATTCACTATGGCCAATTTAGACTGTCCAATTCACCTATGCATGTCTTTGGATTGTGGGGGAAACCGGAGCACCTGGGGGAAACCCATGCAGACATGAGGAGAACATGCAAACTCCACACAGAAAGGCATCCTGGCTCAGCCGGGGCTTGAACCAGGAACCTCCTCACTGTGAGGCAACAATGCTATCTGGAAACTAGTGATTATGGTTTATAAAAATGTATAGTTTTCTTATACAAATGCCATCTTTACAATTCAAAACGAGCCTTTCGTCACCTTAGAATTATAAGGTTCTATCTGCATTCAAAGCACTTTTGAGATATTGAGCTTCAAAGTTTTTGCGTTCCATAGACTTCGGGAGATAGAACCATTTTTGTTTTCTAAAAAAGGCCCTAAATGTACAAATATACAAAAGAAACATCAAATAATGTAAATAAGTTGTCACAGAATAGGAATATGTGAATAACTCAATTTTGACAAAAACCTTATAATTCTAAGGTGACAAATTGTAACAAAACGTTTTTGGATTTCGATACAAGCTAAGAGGAGACTGGTTTTCCTTTGCTGTAAACAAAACTTGGTTCTCGTGAGATTAGAATGTTCTCACCGGAGCTTATGCTGCGTTCCAGGCAGGTTTTTGAGCCTGTAAATCATGACTTCAAACTACGATTCACGACTTTGTAGCGTTCCAGGCAAGTCACGCAAAATTGCCTGAGCGCTTTTATTATTATTATATTATTATTAATTTGATTAACACGTTATATTGTCCTAAAGTCTATTTTTTCCACCGTGTACCACTTGCATTAACATCGCACCCATAGGGGCTGACATTGTTGTTTCGTGAATCGTGGGCTATGTGAGGTCAGAGCTCGAAACTGGGAGTACATCGGGGACATCACAGGTAGAAGGTTGGAAAAACACGGGTAATGAGTTGCCTGGAATGCAGCATTTCTCTACTCCTACGTCATCTGCTGGAATGCCACTATCTCATTAAAATGTGTATATGACAGTTAGTAGAGATTGTGATTTATAGTTTTAAACATTGATATTTTTCTTATACAAATGCATCGATTCACTTCTGAAGGCCTTTATTAGCCCCCCAGAGCCATGTGGAGTACTTTTTATGATGGATGCACTTAATTTTTCTTCAAAATCTCAGCAGCCATTCACTGCCATTATAAAGCTTGGAAGAGCCGGGACATTTTGTAATATAACTCTGACTGTATTCGTCTGAAAGAAGAAAGTCATATACATTTAGGATGGCTTGAGGGTGAGTAAATCATTGGGTAATTTTCTTTTTTTTTTTCTTTTTTCTTTAAAGGGATAGTTCACCCAAAAATGAAAATTTGATGTTTATTTGCTTACCCCTAGGGCATCCAAGATGTAGGTGAAATGATCAGTTTTTGCGAGAAACTGAACAGTATTTAAATCATTTTTTACCTTTGATACACAGCCACGTCCATCTGTCATGAGCACGAGCTTGTCATCTGGATCGTTACACATGTACGCGCTCTGGCGTAGTATACGCAAACGCCTGTAACATGTAACGATCCGGATGACAAGCTCGTGCTCAGGACAAATGGACGTGGCTGTGTATCAAAGGTAAAAAATGATATAAATACTGTTCAGTTTCTCGCAAAAACTGATCGTTTCGTATATTAGGACATCAATGTATCGTCACGAGTCACAGGGTGTAATTTGGTTTGTCTGTGCATGTTTTTGTTTACTTTTAAAGGTTTGGTGCCCATCCACTTCCATTATTTGGCTGGCTAACTGCACCAGTTTTCATTAAAATCTTTGTTTGTGTTCTGCTGAGGAAACAAGTCACCTACATCTTGGATGCCCTGGGGGTAAGCAGATTAACATCAAATTTTTATTTTTGTGTGAACTATCCCTTTAGGACAGGGAATAGCCAGGATTTTTCATAGGGGTGGTCACCTCTTAGCTCCACCCCTGCTGCTAATCATTCAATGAGAGCATTTTGCAGCCACAAAGCAACCACTATTAATTTCCAAAAATATTGTTCTCTTTGTTAACACTGTCATAGATGTTCTGTTTTGGTTTACTTAGTGTTCCTTGTTTCTGTACCTGCTTTCATTGTTCTCACTTTCCCCACCAACAGTTTATTTCCATGGTTCCTAATTTAGTTGAAAACCTTTTAGTTTTTCTGTTGATTAGAACTTTCTGTGCATATTAGCCCCCTGTTTACTCAGTTCCCTGCCTTGCATTAAGTTTTATGGTAGTATGGTGTTCTCCTCAGTGTTATTCAGTCTTTCGTCTACCTTTCATTCTGTGACTACTTTATGCTACCATGACAAACACAATCTCTATACATTTTTAAAAACAAGTGAGCACTATTAACCTATATAGAGGGTCTTCACGTATGTCACAGTTTGGTAGGTTTGGAGAGACTCGGATAAAAACAACAGCATGGATTGCACGGTTAACGTACTACTAAACGTAATTTATGCTGTCAAACTGTTAAATCATATAGAGTAAGCAGGAAAGGGTTGACAAAATATAGGTGGAAAAGATTCGCACAAGCATTAATTAAAATAGTAGCCTAATATTTTACCGACCTGACCAGAATTGATAAGAATAGCTAAACATGAATGTTGTTAAGATTCTTGACCTGGAAATCCTGGTTTAGTTTGGCCAACCACGAATGCCTTTCTCAGACAGTTTTTTGCAATCTTCTCCTTGATTTGTTATGATTTTTGGCAGTTTATAGTAGGCTACTAAAGATGTTTTTCCTGTTTCGTAATTGACCATTTGTAGCAGCAATAATCATACAAATTTGCAAGTTCCGTTTGGGTTCAGTGCATTTACGTTCTGTGATGTCTGAAAACACCAATAAACAGAACTTTTGAACTGAATAACGACAGGTTACATTTTTTGTACCATGAAATGGAAAAAAAAACTCACCACTTTTTCACCATGTATGCATGCAGCAAAGTATTTTTCCATAGACATTTTCCTATTCCTGTGACAGATGAACACTGTAAGTATTTTTCAACACATTTTAAGTATTTTGTAGTTTCGGTGCTGAGACATTTCAACACATCTTCTACGTGAGTAAATGGTGATTTTATCCCTTGAACTATAATTTTTAAGTACGAGTCTGTTATTTCTCTGCTACTGTAGTTCGTATGCACACTTTCACATTTTAGCCAGAAGATGGCAGTGGCGCCTCGTTTTTAGATGAATGTGTAAATCACGTGATAGAAACTGAACTAGAGACTGCTACGTTTTCCAGAAAATGAAAGTAAAAATCATATGTAGCCTACTGCTGTGTTAAAAGTCCGTACCTCCTTTGCTCTGTGAGGCATAAGGAAGTAGATCACCTACCAGACACACAGACCAGCGAAAGAGTTTCTTTAGCATCTCATCAACATGTCTCATATCAATGGTATGTTCACCTTTTTTATCTTGCTGTTTAACAAATTCTACAAACTTGCCTGACTGTAACTGTAAGAAATGTGAACACTAGTTTTAATTAGATGTTATAATTAGTTTGTCCACAGTGAGGGTGACTCCCATGGTTTTGCTGTATCATTGTTGGATATAATTGCTAATCCTGACAGACTTTTAATTAGACCTATATATGCTGCCTAGAAAGAAAACATGTTTAAATATATTGACATTATTTCTCTGAGTCTTCTATGAAAAGGATAAGAATAAGATGTTTGGAGTAAGTTATAATGCTTAAATAAGAATTATGATTATTATAATAATTATCACATTAACAGTAGCCTTTTATTACCATAGGAAATCAAAATGCCAAAAAAGAAGAAGACTTTGCTGGAAAGAAACTCAAAACACTCCCCAGTGAGCTTCTCCAGAGGGGTGGAGAAGCTGTAAAGGTAGATCTACAGCGGAACAGACTCAAACAAATCACTGGAATCACCCAACTGAAAAACCTGACGGAGCTCAACCTGTGCAGGAATGAGTTCACTGATTTCCCCGTGGACATTAGAGGGTTACGCCAATTGGAGAAACTGTATATCAATCAGAACAATATCAAAACCATTCCAGAAAATGTCTTTCCATCTTTAGAGAAACTTAAATTCCTAAAGTTAAGCACCAATCGGCTTGAAAATCTACCCCAGGACATGAACAGGTGCCAATATCTCAACTACCTAAACCTGTCCAACAACTGCCTGAAGAATTTAGATCCTCTTGTGGGTCTTAAACACCTGAAAGAACTTTATGTCGAGAGGAACCAGTTGGCTGAGCTACCAGACCTACTCTTTCAAAACAGCAGCTTAAATCTGTTCAAAGCTAATGGCAACCCTCTTAGAAAGCCCCCTCAGGAGGTCTGTGCAGGGGGATTGAAAGATATCCAGAGTTACTTTTCCATGCTTGAGGCGAATGCCCCAAATGTGTGCACTGTGAAGACTATGTTTCTTGGGAGCTCCATGGCAGGAAAATCCACTCTGTGCCGCAGTCTGAAGCAGGGTGGCCCTGTATCAGTGGACAAGGATGATCGTACTGTAGGGATCGAAATCAGCAAAGTTGATAGTGAAGGTGTCCGTTTTTTCTTTTGGGATTTTGCTGGACAAGAGGAATACTACATCACCCATCATGTATTTATAACAGCTCAAGCCTTTGTCATATTTGCCATCGACCTTTTCAGGTAAATCTTTTTTCTTTTTGTTTGTTTTTGCTATGTCTGCTAGCATAATACCCCAGCAATGCATTAAACATTTTTTTTTTCTCAGTTACAAAATGGATGCCCAGAGTTTCAAAGATAAAGTGGGCTTCTGGATCAAAAATCTTCAGCTTAAGATTCCAGACTCAGTAGTTCTGCTTGTGGGCACTCATGTTGACCAGTGTTCAACTGAGAATGAGGTGAATAAAAAGAAAAAACACATCGAAGAGCAGGTGAAGGAAATGCTTGAAACACATATAGCAAATTTGGAGCAGCGGAGGAAGAACTTGCAGGAAATGGAGGACCGATCTTCGTACCGTGACCAGATTGATCAGATTGAAAGACTGACTGAGTACAAACTAAAGGTTATTTTGTTTTTCAATTACTGGCTTATAAAGTATGTGTCCAATGAAATGTGCTGCCATGATCTTCTCCCTCTTCTTTTGTTTTCAGGTTGTTGACCTTGTACCTATAGATTGCACTAAACAGGCGGACATTGACAAGCTATTTACTTGCATCAAAAAAGAGGTTTTGAACAAAGATACATTCCCCAGCATAGAACAGACATTACCTAGATGCTACTACGAGGTGGAGAAAGATATCCAAGAACTTCTGAAAAATGGTGACATTGCTGAGCATGGTCAGTTTATTTATTTATTTTATTTTTTAAAGATTACAATGTTTGGTGTTTTTGAGTTTCTGAAATTTGCACCTATTATAGGAATTGTGAGTCAAAGTACCCTCTTGTATTTACTGAAGAACAGACAAGATACACTGGATAATAACAAGCTTCAGTTAATTCTTCAGTATCTTCACCGAATTGGCATCATCATGTGGTACAAGGAAATCCCAGAGTTGGCCGATTCTTTGTTTGTAAATCCATCATTCCTCATCTCATTGTTCAAGGTTCTTGGATCAAACATTTAAACTACAACCATTAAATGTCATTGAATGGCCATATACTAATCAGTGTAGAAATCCTTCATCAGATATTTTCTTTTGCTTTGTTCACAGACTATTGTGAGACATGACCTAGTCCAGGAACTGAACAAGATTTCCGATGCACAGCTGAGGTTCGAAAATGCACTTAAAAAACAGAAGAAAACATGGATCAGCGACTATAAAGACAGAGCGTCCTTAAGCAATGTGGCTATCAGGATCCTGGTGCGGACTGAGCTCAAGGAGAATCATGACCTTACTGATGAAGAGCTGATTGAGGTGGTTGGGTCCAAAAAGAAGGAAGGAAGTCTCCTTTCACTACTAAAGCACTTTAATGTATGTTTGTCGACCAAACATAATAGTCCTCTCAATCCAAATGCCACTGAATTCTGTCCGAAGAAAAGTTGGGTGCCCTCAAGCCCCCTTGTGTATGAGCCAGATGCCTGTCTGTTCCCAATTTACCTGACTAACAACGAACTGGTAGAACAAAAGTGGGGATCAGACAATACAGAGGACCTAAATATTCATGTTTACTTCCTACCTGAGATACCATATGGTTTCTTCCACAGGTAAATGCTTGTGCTTGTCTCTTTCAGAGAAAATTAGGAAATGTGCAATGAAATCTGTTATTAAAGAAAATCCCTGATTTATTCACTCTATTTTCTGTCAAGTGTTATCAACCCTTAGAGATAACCTTAGATTACTAGTACTAACATGTAAAACTGATGCTTGCTTTACAGGCTTGCCATCAGGACATGCTCTTTATACTCTCCATACTGGATCGGAAAGGACCAGTGTATGCTGTGTTGTGGTGACAGACGGTTTCTGCTCAGAGAACGCTTCGATGAGGACCCGTTCATTGAGATCCGCTGCAAAGAGAGTGAGCGTAAGTCCCATTATTACTACATTTTGTGTCACTTTGATTTATATTTTTATCTTCTCAAATGTTTGGAGTTGGTAAGATCTATGGGACACTTGGCACTCTTTTGTTTCATTGTTTCATTGTCTTTTATTCCTATATCACATATTTTAGTAGTCATTATAAATATACTCTTTGAAAGCATAAAACATCAAAATTCATTTTTAAATCCGACATTGCATTACCATGGAAATGGTACCTTAATATCTTTTGGCCATTTGGTCTCCTACCCCTTAATGGGGGGTGTTAAGTGTCATATTACTAAGTGTATTATGGTATTTTAGAATCAAATCTTTTTATAAACAAAATACATATCGTCTGTGTCACAAATCCTATCCATGATCTTCAGTCTGTTACACATCACCCTGGACTACACTTCCCATGCTCCACCTCACTCATTACGCACACAGCTGTAGCCAATCATAATCTGTATAAATACGAGGCCATTACAATCATTCTAGGCCGAGTATTTTGCAACAGAGCGACAGATGCGTGAAGCAGCGGATCCATACACAAGCTTACATTAAATAAAGACATGCTCATACACAGGCAAGGGGTCGGACATGGCAAACAGGTACAGCATAGGCAAGAGAAACAAGAGTAATCTGTTAAATAGGGGAGGGACGATCGGTGGCAGGCATAATCCAAAGGGCTAGGCAAATGGGTAATCCAAGCAGACAGTCCATAGAACAATCGAGGGGCAAACAGAGTCTGATACGGCAAGACGAAGGGTTAATACAGACAGGTGAGAGATCCAAGGCAGGCGGCGAAAGAGACAAGACAATATTAACCATGCAGGGGAATCAAGGCATGAATGACTAGACTAGATACAAAACTTAAAGTGGTCCTATTATGCTAGAAAGGTTGTTAATATTGTTTTATGAGTCTCCTAAAACGGGTTTACATGTCTGCAAGGTCAAAAAACACTTTAGTTTTCTCCAAAAATAGATTAAATTTTACCTAATTTCTAAATGATTCGTAAACGACTCGTGCGAAGCAGTTTGAAGAATCAGTCTCTCTAAACCCCTCCTTTTTTTGTGAGCCCTCACTGCTGTGAATGGTTAGACGGCGCATTCTTTTATGATTAGTCTATCGTGACATGACAACTGTCACGTCCGGTATAGACACGGTGATTCGCAAGCAGGACAGGAGAATACTTCAACTAGTTAGCACGGACTACCATGGAAAGTGCTCGCAATTTGCTTATGTAAGCACACCGGGCACACCTCCATGTTGTAAACTTCAACATTATACAAGGCATTACACTGTGTGAAGTCGTGCTCCATCCTTTATCATTTATCCAACTAATAAGACAGACAGTCAAGCTGCATCAATCCATACATTTTTAGACTACAGTCAGCCCACAGCTGAATAACATAGCTATAGAAGCGTGAGTTAGCCGGTTAGCAAGACATCAGCAGGGTTTCTAATATACACAGCTACATATTTTGAATGATCGCTAGAAAATACAATCATCTATTATTAATTATACATACAGGTAGAGGTTCAGAGGAGCAAGCCTCTGATAAACTGGGCACTGATCCATCTTTGTATTCCCAGAGTTTGTAAAAGTTGTCATCAGTAAAATGATGGGAACACAAGACGGGAATTGTACTGCTGAGGTGTTGTTGAAAAAATGTAATTGGCTACAGTTGTGTGCCTAATGAGTGAGGTGGATCATGGGAAGTGTAGTCCAGGGTCATGTGTAGATGTGAGAGTCAATGTGAAGCACAGGCGACCTCTGGTGGTGGGCAGACTGAAGACCATGGATTTGTGACAGTTGGAAAGGTTTGAGTCTCAAGATTCCATATTGATTTTATTGATTTAATGACAGAAGTAATATTGACAGAGAAATTTAGACATTTGTGAAAGAAAAATGCATTAAAAGTTTGGACGGCACCCAGTGACTGTTTGTGTTATAACACCCTAAATTGCATCTCACAGGAACCTCTTTTTTAAAACAACTTTAAATTTGGAACATAACTTACATAAACGTAAGCCTTTAGTTTTATAACATTTTTTTAGTAAAATCTGTTATGCAAAATATTTATTTATATCAAAAATTGTACATTGCATTGTCTTTACAGTACATTTAAACTTCTATAACTTTTGGGAACTTTCATATTTTGAATTGTTCTAAGTTGTCTTATTTAAATAGAGTCCAACCTTAGATCTATATTCAATTAATGAATTATAATATTTTAAGTTTGGACAGTGCACTTTCACGTCTATGTTTAAAAATGACAGTTAAAGGGTTAAAGAAGTCTTTAACACGTACAATGGCTGGGGTAATGTAATGAACAATTTAAACTGTAATAGCTACATTTTCAGCATCCATTACTCCAGTCTTGTGACATGATCCTAATTTCGTTCTCATGATGTTGACAACAGTTGTTCAGCTCAATATATTTGTGGTGAACGGTGATATTTTTTATAGGACACTTTTATGCATATAAAGTTCTAAAGAACAGCATGTATTTGGAATACAAATTTGTTACAAGTGAAAGTGTTTATTGTCACTTTTGCATCCTTTGTTAAGTATTAATTTATTTTTTTTAACTCTTGAACAGAAGTGTATCTATATATGTGTGTGTATGTTTTCTATTATACAATTATTAAATCTGTTTAATAGACATTTTGTAGATACATATGTGGCCACTAGAGGATGATTTTTTTTGTCTTCTTTCCATATTTATTAAATCTTTACTTAAAATATTGTACTTAATAATTTTCCTTCCTGTAGTTGAAACCTCAGAAGACATCCAGAAAGCATGGGGAGTGATAAGGGAGATTATGATACGGCTGAACACACTCACAGAGCAGTGGCAAGGGCTGTGCCTGACGGTCCACACTCCCTGTAAAGCCAGTGGCTGTGACGCATACTTTACATGGAATGACTGGCAAGAATGGTTAGAAGATACAAGGACAAACAAATTTAATGTGTAAGTTGTCATGTGATTTGCTCTTTTTTATGTGTTCTCAGCAGATCATTCTTGTTAGTGGTATAGTCAATACATATTCCTTTATTAAAGTATCTTTGAATCATCATAAATGTATTAAAATTAAATCAGGTGACTGAACACTGTGTTCTATCTTATAGAGGACAAGAGGAGAAACAAACTTGCCGCAATGGACACCAACGAAGGACTGAGTTGCTGTTCCCTAGAAGTAAATGCATTTATTTACAGAGAAATACAACTTGCGCTTAGTCCTCTGCCATTTATAAATCTTAAATATTTTTGTTTTCAGCTCCTGATGCTTCGACCTGAGGACAGGACACATGGAACAATTAATAACAAAGAATACAAATAAAAACTCACTTGACTTGATGGGAAAGGCTGTTAAGCCCACATCAGTGTGTCATTCCTTAAGCTTTGTGAAACACAACACCGACTTGCACAGAAAATAGCAATGTTGCACAGAAAATTGTGTGTTTTCAACATGTTATTACATTAACTGTAAAAGCTCCAAAACATTAAACATATCCTATATTTACGATATTTAATGTGTTCTTGATTTAGTTTGAAATCAAGAAATCTAATGTTATTTTGGGGAACACACAAGATTTGTGTAGTCTACTCTGAGTAACAAATTGTTCAGCGGATATGTTGTCTTGTAGAAACATATTGTCGCCGCCAGGGGGTGATCTTTATACATTTACGTTTTACATTTTGTTTGATGACTATTTGTGGAGGGTAAAGTATTGCTGCTGTTGAATCCTTGCTTGAACATGTAATGAATTCTTCAATAAAGTTATCCAGATACAAAAGTATTATGGGTTTTACCAAAGTCTCTTTCTGTCAGCCAAGATATGCTTCAAATTAGCTACAAAATTAAAAGTAGGCCTACATCTAACAAATCACAGCAAATTTTGATGGTCCCCTTTATACATTCTGTTGACTATAAGTAACTTTGCAAGCACACGTCTGCTAATTCAGAGTATTAGTATTGAACTATTTATTATGGTTAGGGTTAAGGTTAATAAGTTATAAAGTATAGTATTATAGTAATACAGTATTAGTAGACATAAAGCAGACAGTCTACTAACTACTCTGATGACTAGTATAGTTAACATGATGACATGTTTTCCACACAAAATTAAATGATTTTTTATTTATGTTTTCATTTTCTGTCTGTTCATTCTTGTTCAGATTTTTTACTTTGGCAATGCTTTTCGGTAACACTTTAAGGTTAGACATGTACTAACTATTATATTATCAATTAATTATGCTTAATTACATGCAAGTAACCCTAAACCAAATCCAAATCCTATAACCCTAACTATATAGTTGGTACATGTAATATTCCTCAGTACTTACCTGTATAATTACACTGTAATAAAGACACCTTAAAATAAAGTGTAACCATTTTCAATAAGGTTATTTAGTTAACATGAACTAAGAATGAACACTTCTACAGCATTTATTAATCTTAGTTAATGTAAATTTCAGCATTTACTAATCTATTACTAAAATCAAAAGTTGTTTGTTAATATTAGTTAATGCACTGTGAACTAACATGACTGGACTGTACTAACATTCATTTAATAATTAGATGAATAAATAGTGTAATAAATGTATTGTTCATTAACAAATGACACCTTACTGTAAAGTGTTACCTTTACTTCATTATAAAGTGCATAGCAAGATGTAATTTTCAAATGATTTTGTTGATGGTGCTTTACAATATACTAACTTCAGTGACAGTTCACTTGGAGCAGACTGAGGTTAGGCACACACACACACACACACACACACACACACACACACACACACACACACACACACACACACACAAACACAATGTAGAGACTTTCTATTGACTTCTGTTGTGTTTTTTATTGTGCTAATGATTTCTATCTGTAAACAGAACCCTCACATAAACAGATCCACACAGATTCTTCTGGAAACATCTGGCCCTGACAGTATGAATAAAGAAGTTATTTTATGCATTCTAGAGGATGAAAGTTACATATGCATTCAAAACTTTCTATTACTTGTTTGCCTAATACCTCTAAAGCAAAACTGTGGCAGTAACATAGTCATGGAATCAAATGGCAATACTATGGTAATTCAATATATACAGTATAGCATACAGAAAATCTTTTCAAAACATGTTTGTAACATGGTTGTTTTTGGCACTTTGGCATGTCAGTCTTGTTTTGTGATTATGCTGTTTTGAATCCACGTCTTTTTAGCAGGTTATCCAAAGCCCACAGCACGCTGACAGATAGACAACAGGTGAACAGGTTACAGTAGCCTGAATGTCTAAAAACGGACGTCACTCCATCGTTTTGTTTGATATCAGAGGTCAACACTGCAAGTTTTGCGTTCCATAACGCGGAACATACGCGTGCGCCGGGGTGAGCATGATTTCGCAGAGATAGGCAGCGCCTCATACGCGTGGCGCAGTGAGCGCACAGAATAGTTCTTTTGAGTTTGTCAAAGCCACGCGCCCGGCGCGCGAAGACCGAGCAGGGGATTCATGCAGGAGGCGGGGTCTTCCTTTGGGAGCGTGCGGCCCGAAAGGGGGTGGAGGTGTGGCGCACGTGTAGAAAAGGGAGAGCAAGTTGCTTTACCCTCAAATCATTCGCCAAACAGGTGAATCGCATCTTGCGAGCCACGCGAAAGGCACGAGAGCGGCGCATTACTCGCAAACTCCCCTTCTCATCTATTTATCTATTTATTTCCCCGCGACATGGAGGCAACTGTCATCGCTACTTCGCAAATGACCCAAGAAACGTTTTACCAGCCTTTTTCGGAGACCCTCGTACCTCACGCAAAGCAGGACATGGAGTGTAAAGTGCTGAAGAGACAGCGCTCGAGCAGCCCAGAGCTGCTCAGGTGCAAGAGGAGACTGACCTTCAACGGACTCGGCTATACGATTCCTCAACAGCAGCCCATGGCTGTAGCCAGACGTAACGAACGCGAAAGAAACCGCGTCAAGCAGGTGAACATGGGCTTCCAGACGCTTCGCCAGCATGTGCCGAACGGAGCGGCGAACAAGAAGATGAGCAAAGTGGAGACGCTGCGCTCTGCGGTGGAGTACATCCGAGCGCTTCAGCAACTGCTAGATGAGCACGACGCCGTGTCTGCTGTGTTGCAGTGCGGCGTCCCGTCTCCATCGGTCTCCAACGCGTACTCAGCGGGCTCGGAGTCTCCGCATTCGGCTTATTCATCTGATGAGGGCAGCTACGAGCATCTCAGCTCTGAGGAGCAAGAGCTGCTGGACTTCACCACATGGTTCGACAGATATGAATCAGGTAAGAGCAGTTTTCAAGAGCTTTCCACTTTTACAAACCTTGGGGCCCTCACTTAGTTTAAAAAGCGACTTTTCTTCCAAACACTTAAGTGGTACATATTACCTTCAGGGGTTCAAAATCTTAATTATTCTTTTTCTCATGACTGAATTGCAGATTTTATGTATGCCTGTGACTAATAACTGTTATTATTCTATTACAGGTGCTTCACTGACTACTAAAGATTGGTGCTGAAGGGACAACACAGGACCTGCCCAGGTCGATAATACACTGCTTGCTGGTGTCAGTGAAGGACTTGAGTTCATTGACTGAGCACTGGACACACTGAGGGCATTTTCCAGCAATGCACACAGATGCAACTACATGGGACTTGAGGCGTGCAAGGATGTCTATACTGCTGACTTGTGTCTTGTAACTCCGCGTTCAATATTTTGCCCTGTTGAAGCAATAATGTGTAAATGCAACTGAATGAGCCAGTTTGTTCCTTCCATATTGTACAAGTAACGAGGTGACCAGGTGTAGTTAAACGAATGAGGATGAGAATAGTATCAGGTCCCACATATCTGTTAGGGGATACACTAACGTTACACTAGGAAGCCCACAGGCAACCTGTAAATTATAATATTTTGTGCTAGATACGTGGGAATGTTTTTGTACTGGATGAATATCTTTTGTATCAAAGTGTGCACTTGTGTGTTTTTATACAAACTTGTGTATATGCAATTTTTTATGAAGAGAAACCCTATTTTATGTAAAATAAATACTTTATTTATTCATTTCATTGTCTTGTGTGTTTAAAATCAACGACTAATAACAAATGTAACCCTGGACCACAAAACCAGTCATAAGGGTCAGTTTTTTGAAATTGAGATTTATACATCATCTTAAAGCTGAATAAATAAGCTTTCCATTGATGTATGGTTAGGACAATATTTGGCCGAGATACAATTTTTTTTGAAAATCTGGAATCTGAGGGTGTAAACAAATCAAAATGTTGAGAAAAGTTGTCCAAATTAAGTTCTTAGCAATGCATATTACTATTCAAAAATTAAGTTTTGATACATTTACGGTAGGAAATTTACAAAATATCCTAATGGAACATGATCTTTAATTAATATCCTCATGGTTTTTGGCATAAAAGAACATTTTGACCTATACAATGTATTTTTGGCTATTGCTACAAATATAGCCATGCTATTTAAGACTGGTTTTGTGGTCCAGGGTCACAAATACACTTTCATAAAGCTTAAGTTTGACATTTAAAATTCAGAATTGTACTTTACCAAAATGTAGATACTTACTGTATACATAATGTATAAAAGAAGTGGCTTTGAGTTGTGTCAACATGGTTTAATTAATGGGAGTCATTTACTGTATAACCACAATGGAAAGTGACAGGCAGCTGTAGACGGGATGCAACCTTGGGATACAGTATGTGAACAGTTAATTTTTAAGCAACAACAAAAAGTTCAAGAGTAAAGCAATTTATAACCCCTGAATACCTTTGTGGTGTAACCAATGCGTCGGTCCCAACCTATAGAGGCTGTGAATAGACTTCAGCAGAAGACTAATGGTGATGAACTAACTGTCCTGGAGGGCATCCAAAAATTTTCTACTAATGTCGGTTTTCCCATTCACTTTTTTCTTACAGTTTTAGCATATATGCAGGGGTCTTATCAGCAAAGATAAGGAGACCTGTTTGGGTTTGTGCGATTCTAACTTTCCGCATTTAAACCAGGCAAAAGCAGCCCTATTCTTGCTTCAAATGACATCCTTCAAAGTGCTTCAAATGTGAGTCAACCGAGCACTACGGTTCTGAGTGCATGAAAATTAGCATTTTCTATTGTGCGTGTGAAGTTTGGATGCGCTGTAAGGCCTTTCGCCATCATCCAATCAGACAGACCCGTGCTGATTTTGAATGGCCTCTGATTTAAGTGACACAAAAGCACTTTTGTGCGAGGGCTACACCATATTCATCACATAGTGCCTTCAACATAAATCTGATTGGATGTCTTGGCCACTTTGATGTCGCTCCAGTGTACGAGTGGCATTGTGATGTCTAACTTCAGTCTGCATTGCCTATTTTCAGCACTTAGAGCAGGAGGTCCTTTTAATTCGTGAAGAGTAAATTCATAAAAAATTCTCCTCTCTAATAAAACACCAGCAGAATGATTGACACTACTTTACAGAGTCCCACACAAAAGCCTGATTTGGGTCCAGTGACAAATGAAAGGGGCCGGGTGCGGGCCTCATTCAGACTAATTTTAATCTTTCACTCACTCTGTTTTTTTTTTTCCATCTAGACTCTATCTTTTTTTTTTCAGTTCTCATTTTGGAGATCATACACTGGGGGGTTTCACAGATACCACAGAAGAACCATTTTGGGCTCTCCAATAAACAGTTTCTTTAGTGTGAAAAACAATCTAAACAACCTTTTTCACGATAAGGAACCTTCAGAACATTACAAAGGTTCCATAGATGTTAAAAGTTCTTCGTGAAACTATAGATGCCAATGAACTCTTTATTTTTAAGAGTATAGGACATGAAGAAGGAACATGTCAATCCTAGTGTTATTTTATATGGAAAACAACAACCTATGATCCAAGTATAAAAACAAACACAGCAAAATTCTGAGACACAATTTTTTAGTCTTGGATTTCATGCCTCACATTGACAAGACTTCCTTTATTCTTTACAAAAGTGTTTTTTCTATCTCTTTTTGGTTGTTTATCTCTCTCTCTCTGGGCTCAGGATTGTGTGCAGTCAGGTTGATTTACCCTGTCTGGCTCTGCATGCTAAACGCTGTCTTAAATTGCCCAGCACCCTCCGCACACACTCCTTCTTGCACACACAATAGTCATCCGTCTCGGCTGAGAGCCAAACCCCCCCCCCCCCCCCTCTCAAACTTCATCACACACACCCAAAACAAACCCTGCTCTGAGACACTGTACTCCTCAGTCCTATCTAAGAGAGAGAGAGAGAGTTTTATTCCACATTCACTCTTTGACTCACATTTTGAGAAAATTCATTAGCGATGTTTAAAAATAGTAGATAAGGCAAAGATTAGTCCTGTAATGTACGACGATTAAACAAACAGTGCTTTGGTGAACCTGTGTGTGGTCAGTGAGTATTTTCTGTGCGCTGGTGCTGGCCAGGGGCCTTGTAAGCAAATACGCTCCTGAAGTTCCTATATCTCTCAGCCACACTTCCATTGTTGTGAGGCGTCTCATATCTCCATGGCTTCTGCTTGTTTGAGGAGCTGGTCTGATAGAGGCCCTCTTTGTGGGTGGCTTTCTGAATTTATTCAGGCCCCCCAATGTAATCTAAATAATCAACTGCCGTTCTCAACTGGGATGGAGGCTCCTGGTTGATTAGATGTTTGTGTTTCCATGTTTATTTCCTGCTGATCAGCTGTGTTGTCTCATTTTCTTATGGAGATGTTATCAGAATGGCCAGTTATGAGCTCACCATTTGGCTACGTTTCAAAACTGCCCACTGCCCACCCCACGTCTTCTGTTTGGTTAGGGTGGCATTTTCATTTAAACTTTTCAAAATGGCAGACCATTATTTTTACTGGGATGTAAACCATATGAGTGACTGAATGTATCTTATTCACAAGTGCTGTTAAAGGAGTAGTCGTAAGGAAATTATGGTTTTTGAGGAAAACATTTCAGGATTTCTCTCCATATAATAGACTTCTATGCTACCCCCGAGTTGAACTTCCAAAATGCAGCTTCAAATGGCTCTAAACTTTCACAGCTGAGGTCTTATCTAGCAAAACGATTGGTTATTTTCTAAAAAAAGTTACAATTGATGTACTTTTTAACCTTATATTAAAAAGTTGATCCCTGGCTGGGATCATTTAGAGCCCTTTGAAGCTGCATTTAAACTGCATTTTGGAAGTTCAAACTCGGGGGCACCATAGAAGTCCATTATATGGAGAGAAATCCTGAAATGTTTTCCTCAAAAAACATTATTTCTTACCGAATGAAGAAAGTAAGACATGAACATCCTGGACGACAAGGGGGTGAGTACATTATCTGTACATTTTTGTTCTGAAGGTGAACTACTCCTTTAACTAGTTAGAAAAAAATATGTAATTAAATTACAGTTACTTATGTACAGTAAATGTTAACGATTACAAAAGGGGTTGCACCTGAATATTTTCACACACTTACAGATTAGATTGATTTCTTTCCAAAATTGCATTGACTGCTCTAAAATATTAAACACTAATGTTTCAGGAGTTTAGGACACAGAATAGGACACGCTTATTTGATGACTGTTTCGTGTTCTATTTGGGTTGTGTATATGCTTTATTTTATTTTATGATTTTTTAAATATAAATATATGTATGATATATGTAAATATATCAAAACTTAGTTTTTGATTAGTAATATGCATTGCTAAAAACTTAATTTGGACAACTTTAACGGCGATTTTCTCTGATTTTTTTTTGCACCCTCAGATTCCAGATTTTTTCAGATGATGTATAAATCTCAATTAAAAAAAAAAAAAAAAGACCCTTATGACATGGTTTTGTGGTCCAGGGTCAAATTTGATTTCAAAAACAGAATCATAGCTATTAATCATAGCTATTAAAAATCATCTGAAAGCTTTCCACTGATGTATAGTTTGTTAGGATGGGACAATGTAATTTGGCCAAGATACAATGATTTGAATATCTGGAATCTAAGGGTGCAAAAAAATAAAAATAAAAATAAATAAATATATTGAGAAAATTGCCTTTAAAATTGTCCAAATGAAGTTTTTAGCAATGCATATTACTAATCAAAAATTAAATTTTGATATATTTATGTTAGGAAATTTAAAAAAAAAATTCATGGAACATGATCTTGTTAAGATTTTGAATCTGTATTTAACCTTAGAGTGACCTCAAAGTAAAGAAAAAGGTGCTAAAGTCTGATTTTGTGGTGGCTGTGCTTTAATAATAAAATTTTTATCATCTTAATTTAAGTGATGAAGGATGTTGAGAAGTCTGACAGTAATCAGTGTTGAGTACTACTGTAACCTGTTTTAAATTTGTGAAAATGAACAGTTTAACATATTCGACAATTTAGAAAAGTAATCCAAAAGTAACCAGTTACATTACTTTAAGTATTTGAAATAGTTATGGTATTTATTACTTATTAAATACTCATAATCGGTAACCTATTACATTTTCAAAGTAACCTTCTCAAGACAGGCTATTAACCATGCCTTTCATCAAACAGAGTGTATGGGTTGTATGTATATATTTATTTAATTTTATAATTATATTATTATTATAAACTTTTATATTGCACACTTCCAGAAATATCGGCTCCAATATTAATTTTTTTTATTGTATTCATTATTTTGTTGTAAACACAATTATTATTGATGCAAACATTCTGTGATTTATTAGTCAGTGTTTCAATAAACTTCTCAGCTTTTATTTACACAATTGGGGGTTGGTAAGATTTTTTTTATGTTTTTGAAAGTTTCTTATGCTCACCAAGGCTGCATTCATTTGATAGAACATACAATAAAACAGTAATATATTAAAATGTTATTACAATTTAAAACAACTGTTTTGTATATCATTATATTTAAAAATAAATATAAATATATTTTTAGAAATTCTGTGATTCTGCCGATTACTCCAGTGTTCCATATAGTGCTCAAAACAACAGGTACTGTTAGTTTGAGGGCAACACAGAGTGACAGCATACAGTGTTGACCCTCTGAAAGAGGTCACGCAAAAGCTAGGGTGTCACTCCGGATTCCATCCCTGCCATTTTAGGCCTGCCCGCTGTATGCCATTCTTCAGCTGTCCCCCTGGGCCACCATGCTTCACCAGACAAATAATGATAAGACTCTCCTCCTGATAAGCTTCACATGCTTTAAAGAATGATGACTGTGGTACCCTAAAAAAAGGTTAAAGCATCTTTAGTTTTACTAATACTAGTCCACATCTGCATACTCATCTTTGCATGATAGCATGCAAGATTAAAATCTTGTGGCTTTAGATGGGTCTCCAGTGTTCAGTGGTTTAATTTAAAGTTTAATAATTTGCCTGGTGTTCTCGCCTCCCCTTATCACCTTGTGATTAACAATCTGTATGCTTAGTGTGACACTATAGTTACAAAAAGGCATAGATGTGAGACCTAAGCTCATTTATCAAAGGCCTGATGATAAGGTACATGCTCCAAACACTTTTTATGTCAATAACTAAGCAGGTGCTAAAAGCCACTGCTAGTGACTCCCAGCCAGGGGTACGGGGTACACCACAGGATTTTGGTTTGTTTTTAGAAAACTGAAAGTACAACTATATTTTATTTATATATTAAATAGAACAAATGTGCAAAGTACTGTCGATTTGTGTTTATGGAACTAGCAGAACATTCCTACTATTGTTGTCCCAACAAATTTCTCAATTTGTCAATCAACAGTATTTAACTAAAAATGCTTCAGTTGGAGAAGCTACCTACTGAGTTTGTGTTTCCCCACAGAATATGGCGGTTTAAAATTGATTTATTATTTGAGTTACAATGAATACATTTCTTGTTTGGTGTCATTCAAATGAAAAATATTTTTTTGTTTGGTGTCACTGAAAGAGTGTTAGGGCAAACACAAGTTGGTAAACACTGGGCTATCATGTTACTGTTTTCCATTCAGACCATCATGAACATATTTGTGAGACAGTTTACACAAAAGTATTAAAGGCATAGTTCACCCAAAAAATGAAAATTCTGTCATTAATTACTCACCCTCATGTCATTCCAAACCCGTAAGACCTTTGTTCAACTTAAGAACACAAATTAAGATATTTTTGTTCATGAGCAGCATGATCTCATAATAATTCATATGTATTTTACGTAAAATGTGGCTCTACAAAACGTACATTTACTTACATTTTTACAGACACTAAAACTTACAATACTGACATGTATACAGCATCTAAACATACAATACTAACGTATTTTCAGACACCTAAAATGTAAATTATTTACGTTTGAACAACTTTACTGACCTACAAATGAATCCTTATAAATATTGAAATTGCGGCATTAATTGTATTAATATTGTAAAAAAAAGAGAAATCCAAGACACTTCTTCTGGTCCAAAAAGTTAAAAGGCCTTTATTTACATTCTGAGCATCTCAATATTGTTGTAATGAATTATCATATGAATGGCATTATTTTTTCAGCTGCATTATTAGAATGTTTACTTATTTTCATAATATGAAATGATAACATTTGATAGAATACATAATGTTTAACAAGACTACTGTCACAGGGACGGACTGAGACGTGCGGATCCATTTGCAGCATTTTATTCAGGCAAACAAACACAAAGGGGCAGGCTAAAATCGTAGTCAAAAAACAGGCAGAAAGGTCGGGGCTGGCAGCGAGAATCAAACACGGGAGGGAGTCCAGGAATCACACACACGGGAAAACAAACACGGGAAGAAACGCTCGGAATTACGACCATGAGGAACGATAAGACTTCGCAAAGTGGCTGTGTGTGTGAGTGGCTTAAATGCAGTCCTAGAAATGAGGTGCAGCTGTGAGCGGTAATCAGTGCAGTGAGAAACAAGGAGCAGGTGAATGCAGTGATTAGTGCAGTGGCTTGTGGGGAATGAAGTCCATGATGTGTAGTGCAAGAGTTTATGATGACAGGACGACCAATACGTGACAACTACACTTTAAACCCTTAAAATTAATAATGTTTCTGCAATTGTTTAGTCATTACTTATCATGTAATATTTACTTTGTTTGCCATGGGACACAAAAGGCGCTTTCTCGGGCTGTGACCAAAATGGACCATAATACCTAAAATGCAACATAATTACAAAAGGAATCAGTTTTATTTGTGCACTGCAATCCAGATCTTTTTGCGACATCCCGTGTTTCCGGTGAGGTGTGTTTAAATTAGAAATGCGTACCTTCATGGAGTGGATTGGGATAATAAAATGAATAATATTTTCCGCGATTTATGGCATAAATTCTGTTCTGCACCTCATACAAAACTATTGTATTCCACCGGAGATGACTGCGGCTGCAATGCATCATTTGGATTAATTTAGTGTCTTTGACTTTTTTTGCAATAAACAAATTATTGTGATTGCACTTAGGAGAGAGTGGGGTAAGTTGAGCCATTTTTACTTATATGGTCCTCGAGAAAACGGGAAAATGAGGCAATGAAAGTATCTACAGTAACTTCTGGATGTATTATTTTAAATGATCAGAGTGTATCTGTGACAAAGGGGTTCTAAAAATATGGCTTTTTATAAAAAAAATCATTACATCATTACTTACCTGGTTGTCCTTCTGCTTCATAACAAATTGTTTCTGTGACTCAATTTTCCCCAGGTTAGGGATAAGTTGACCCGAGTCAGGGAGTAAGATGAACCATTTGAGGGAAACTGACCATCTCTACCTCTTTTAATAAATTTCATTTTACGAACAGTCTTTTCTTAAAGTTAACTTAAACAAAATAAAACCAATCAAATTAAGTTTCATTTTCAATCTTTAATTGTTTGCATTTCTGAAATAATGTGTTGAACACCAAAGTTTTTACCTTCCCAAAAACAGACTAAAAAGAGAGTTTGTTGAGAAAAATTTTAATGAACTGAATTAGAATAAAGAAATAAATGTCAGTGAAACTAATAATTATTTTAGTCAATGGCATGGCATGGTATGGTAGCGTTTCTGCAATATCAAACCGGCCATTAGAGACTACAGGTGGAAAGATATGTTTGATTATAAAGTGTTAAAAAGCATCTTATGGTCCTCAGAGAAGGATTTGGTGTACTTGTACACTGTCCCTATCAAATAAACCACAAATAATATGTATATATATATATATGATAAACTAAACCACTACTATCACATTAAAATACCAGTTTATACTTCAGAGATTTAACTTAACTTCTGTACCTTATGGTGGGGTTAAGTTAAAGTGCTGGCTCAATTTACCCCACAGCATTTGGCTCACTTTGTCCCATAGCTGGTATTTTGAGAAAAAAAAAAAAAAAACTAGCTAGCCCACCAGTTCAGCCTGATACTTACCCAGTGGTGGACAGTAACGAAGTAGTTGTAATTCGTTACTGTACTTAAGTACATTTTTCAAGTATCTGTACTTTACTGGAGTAGTTTTATTTTGAGTAACTTTTACTTTTACTTCACTACATTCCAAAGCATAATATCGTACTTTTTACTCCACTACATTTAATAAAACATGTCGTTACTCCTTATAATATATTACGTGCTCCGAGACGCAGAAGCAGTGTCTGATTAATGAACAAACTGATTCTTTTCAATCGGTTCGCAAATCGCCACAAGCGATTCATTCACGAATTGGACTGATCCAATTGCAGCTGTTCAAACTCACTGATTCAAATGAGCCGTTTAGAGCGAGTCTCCAGTCATCTGAATTCACAAATAAGAACCGGGAGATTGTGAGCGCGCGCGACTGATGCTGCGAAAAGTAAGATGTCGAGTTTTAGGATTAATTATTGCAACTGTCAGTTGTTTGCGAACTAAATCTGCTGTAAAGGGTGATGTATTTAAGCCCGCTGAAATGATTAAATGCAGACACATCATCAACATCGTCTCTTTTTAGGTAAAAAAACGAAACATTAAAATAACACAGATTAAATCAAATAACTCATAACGTTACACGTTCATATTCCTCGCTGCTGTAACCTCAACAGTTTTATTAAAATGCTACGCATTTAGCCCTATGTGACGTCTGTTTTTATATTGTTTATTAACGGTATACTTTTTTATATTGTTTGAATCAACTAGCCTAGTATACAGAAATAAATGTTTATTCATAACCATACTGAAAATAAGTAAATATTGTTAGCTGATGCTAACTGTCTAGCTAACAAGCTTGCTGGTGCTAAGTTGAGGTAATTTTCAGATATGAAGTCCAAATATTTATAATCAACCACCTAGACAGATTACATCTGAGGGAAAAGAAAATATGTGATGTTCAGATGGTAACTACAGAAATGATCAAAGTGGGAAGTGATGCCCTCTGGGGACATTTGGCCAGGGGTGTTTTTACACCACAGACAATGTTTGAGAAAAAAGAAAAATATTATGAAAATATAATTACATTTTTCTTCCTAACTTCAGGCCTTATTCTCATATCATTTATAACTGTGCCGTTCCGCAAAATAACAAGCTTTAAAACACTTTTCTTACTGGTGAAAATGAGATGGTTAAATCAGTTTTCTCTCAGGTAACGTTACAATGCAATGTAAGCTTCACAGTGAACATTGTCAACGTAGACCATATCAACAACAAAAATCTATCTTGACTCCATATAGGCTAGTGGTTATTTTGGGAAAAACCAAGGCTTATAGTAGGATTATAAAAAATATATATGCTAATATAAATTTATAGCCTTTATAAAATTGCAAAATATGTCAGTACTTTTTTACTTAAGTACACAAAAAATGTAGTACTTTTGTACTTTCACTCAAGTAAAATGGAAAAAGGAGTACTTTTACTTTTACTGGAGTAATATTCTATTATACGTATCTGTACTTTTACTCAAGTACTTGATTTGTGTACTTCGTCCACCACTGTACTTACCTGAATGATTTGCATGGTTTTATCAATTGCTATATGCATCAGAAATATGTTTAGACCTGGATAAAGTTGCTTTGATGTAACTGCCATTTCAATTTTACTTTGACAAGCCAAAACAGTTTTTAGAGTAAATTAGTGCCTTCCACTTCTCCCATGTGTTTCTTCTTTTCACAGTCTGGCAGAAATGATGTGATTTCAAAACATATGGTCACATGATAGTAAAAGTGTCCAGTTGCCAATATACAGGGGGTGGGTCAGCTTATCCACTGGCTCAACTTACCCCACTCTCCCCTATCTGTCTGTCATGTTTTTCTTTATACTGTACAGAAATAGCTATGGTTAGATTTAGAGGTAGGAGTGGGATTAGCGAATACAAAAATATCTTTTAAATGCGTTATTTTTACCTAAATGGTTATTTCCCTGCATATTTCGGTCAATTATGTTTGGTATCTTTTTATATTCACTATAAATGGGTAGGTTTAGGTTTGGGTGTAGGTTAAGGGGTCTAACAATCAAAATCGCTTATTGATAAAATGAAAAAAAAAAACATTGATACAAATATCTTAATGATATAAAAGATTTGTAAATAATTCACATTTTTACATTTTAAACATTAAAATACATCCAAATTGTAAATTTTTGCATCAACAAAAACATACATTTTGAAAAATATTCTTGTAGCTTCATAAAATTATGGTTGAACCACTGATGTCACATGGACTGTTTTAACACTGTCCTTACTGCCTTTCTGGGCCTTGAACGTGGTACTTGTGTTTTTGTCTATGCAGAGTCCGAAAGCTCTCAGATTTCATCAAAAATATCTTAATTTGGATTTCGAAGATGAACGAAGGTCTTACTGGTTCGGAGTGACATGAGGGTAAATAATTAATGACAGAATTTTCATTTTTGAGCACCAAATCATTATATTAGAATGATTTCTGAAGGATCATGTGACACTGAAGACTGGCATAATGATGCTGAAAATTCAATTTTGCCATCACAGGACTAAATTACATTCAAATAGGAAACATTATTTTAAATTGTAAATATATTTTACAATATTAGAGTTTTTTACAATATTAGAGTTCTGCACTTTTGATCAAATAAATGCAGAGAGACCCTTCATGCTACACTTAATTAAAGATCAACATAAATTTGATTCTTCATGCATAAAATGACTAATAATCTACTTTTTTTTGAGCAAATTCACACAGATGCATTCAAGTGACTCAAATCAGAGCAGCAGCCCCTCAAAGACCAAAGACCTGTGCATCTGATTTTTGTTCTATATTCTGTATCTTAACTTCCAGATATAAACCCAGATGACTTTCATGATAAGTCCATGGTTTCTTTCTCAAGAAAGTGTTCATGCTTGATCAAACATTTGCTTAGCTGATTATCATTCAGCACTCATCAGTGCACTATAGCTGCTCCAAACAAATACAACGACTGTTTACACTGGTCCAGTTATTTAGAAAGCAGCAGCGCATCACGCCGTCTAGTGTAAATTCCAAAGAAAATTATTTACACAATCTCCATAATGAGAATACGATGGGATGGATTTGATGACGGCCCCCTAAACACACACACAAACTCATTGTCAAAGCTCCTAATGCAATTACATCAAGTATGTACTGTGCACTTGTGAATGGCACACAACATACAAACCTGCCCTTCCAATAAACATGCAAGACCTGTCGTTTTGCATTTCATCTCGTTGACTGAAGGGCTCACATGTATACCAAAAGCAATATTTACTTCTCGCCATAGAAGCGTATTTGCATCGCAATGTCTGTGTGTAGACAATTTAGTGTATTTTTAAATATTTAACCGTCCAGACCTATCCTCTTGTGAACATTCAACTGCATCTCTGCGAGGGGCTTTTGTGTTGCCAGTGCCTCACCCCATGCTTTTCTCATTGGGCGTATTTGTCCATCATTGCAGAAAGACATAATGGAATTCAGGCTCTAATCACATCTACGCTTTCCGCAGTGTTTTTGTACGCTTTCTCTCCTGCTCATTATATCAATACTCATCTTCTAGCCTTCCCGAGCCGCCCTCTGTGAGCGGAGGACAGGAACGGAGGGTGCGGGTGGGGTGGAGAAGAGTCTGAATGGGTTTATGAGGGGGGTTGGGGTTTGTTGAAGGGGTCTGAGGACTAAAGGTTTTGGGTTGTTGCTGCCCCTTCAAAAGAGCCAAACGTACCATTAAGTCTTTGTCGGAGAGCTCTTGTACTATGCAGATTTTCCCTAATTCTATTCACAGCGCTCTTCTCTCCTAGACACTGAATAAGACTGCCGCTTTGGGATGTCTCTCGACCCACCAAAAATGTGCTTGTGTTTTGTGGTTACACAAATATGTTATTTCTCAACTTTGTATCATATCAGCCACTATTCATCAGCTAAGCTGTTTGATGATTGGACGTTGAATGCTTAACTGGTGACATCCATATATTTGTCTCCATCCTGTTTTCAAGGTCAGTTCCTCTATAGAGCACTGTTTCGAGGTTAGTTCTTCTTTTACTGAGCCATTCTTTTTCTTTCTTTCCTTCCCTCTCTTGCTGTTTTGATGCATATTCCTCTTGTTCAATTAGATTTCTTCAGTCTGGGGTGAAATTTGGGGAACTTCAGGCCCCACCCCTCTTGATTCTGAGTAATAAGTCTACTGTTATGCAAATACTTGCATTTAAACGATTAGTTTGTTTGTTGCTGACATCGAATGCCCTTTTACATGAGCTGAATGTTTTTTTGGTTGAGGCTGTCTTGACGGAATAGTTCTCAGCCTTGGGCCATCCAACATGTAGATGAATTTGTTTCTTCACTGGAGCAGATTTGGAAAAATTTTTCATTGCATCATTTGCTCACCAATGGATCCTCTGTAGTGGTTGGGTGCCGTCAGAATGAGAATGCAAACAGCTGATAAAACATCACAATAATCCAAGTAAACCACATGACTCCAGTGCATCAATTAATGTCTTATGGAGTGAATTTTACATGTTTGTAATAAACAAAGAAATACACATTTTAACTCTAAAATCTTCAAAGTTTTATCCATAATATTGCTTTCTTTGGTAAAAAAAAAAAAAAAAAAGCAGAAGATAACTATTCATAGATCAAGCACTGTTTACAAATGAAAACCAGTTCTAAACAATTCAAAACTGATGTGAAAGGACAACAGGGGATGGACATTTTCACTGGAGAACGTGTTATTATGGACTATATTTTTTACTTTTTGGCCAGTCTATAATCCGTAAGTGTATGAAGTTAAAACGCCTTGATGGCTTATTTACAATAAGTTAATTGATGGACTGGAGTCATGTGTATTACTACTGGATTATTGTGATATTTTTATCAGCTGTTTGGACCCTCATTCTGACAGCACCCATTCGCTGCAGAGAATTAAAGAGCATGATGTAATGCCAGATCTGTTCTGTTGAAGAAACAAATGCATCTACAGTATTTCTTGGACGGCCTGTAAATTTTACCAAATTTTCTTTTTTAAAGGGGTCATCGGATGCCCATTTTCGGGTCTTAATAAGAAGTCTATAACATGCTTTGGTTAAAATTTCTCAATGGTATTGTAAAAAACACTCTTCTTACTATGTCAAAATCAGCTATTCTGTTGCATGTTCCTTTAAATGCTAATGAGCTCTGCTCACCCTGCCCCTCTCTGCCATGGGATGACGAGCCGTAATGGTTACTTTAGCCGTGTTTAGCTGCGAAACTTGCTAACCAACACATTATTGAGAAAGGCCATTTGCAAAGATGCAAAAAAAAACTTATACTCACTTCTGCTGTGGGTGAAGCTGCATCACGAATGATTCGCACGAACATAGACGCATATGTAGATCGGGATCGGCGTTTTCCTTTCAAAAATGAGAGTAAAGAGAAAGTTAATCCTCTGCATCTTCAGCAGCTCAGATGTCGGGAGTAAATAACGACTGCTAAGTTCATAATTACATCCAACAACAGAAACACCTCAATCGCTCAATCAGAGACATTCTTGTCTTCACCTGCACCTGATTCGACACAATGGTGATAGGAGTCGGACTGTTTCAGCTCGATGACGGTGGGTCTAAGGTAAGATGCTCATGTCAATCAACTAACGTGGAAGCGGCCTCTGAAGACGCTGAGAATGACCTGAATTTAAAAAGGGGATATAACTTCTAAAGATTAAAAAAATACCACTGGGTGTTTTTTTTTATCATTGTAGGGTGGTTGTGTACACAAATTGCCAACACACATTATTGTTCAAACAACATGTAAAAGTGAGTTTTGCATCTGATGACCCCTTTAAGGTAACCTATTCCTTTAACAGAATATGTCAGTGCTCTAAATGAATAGAAATTTCCATCATGTCATATTTGCACACTATATTTGTGTTTTCCTACATGCATGGTTGACAAAGTTGAGTTCAGTTGTAAGAAAACTGCTGTTAGCCGAAGAGTGACCAAGAGGAGCCACGCTGCAGGTCAGGATGGTAGCATGCTGTGAAAGACAAAACAGGTGACTGAGCTGTCATGACTGTCTTGTCCATTCCATATTCCATTGACTGTTCTCACAGGCTAAATTATCACTGTGTTTCTCTGAAGCCTCACTTCCTTGTCACTACCTCTGCCTCTGTGCTACACAATGCTTTTACCGATAAATATGAATGATCTTGATCCTGATATCAGGATAGCCATAACCCTGATTTTTTTTTCTTTTACTTTTTGCCTTAAAAATACTCACTTATTACTTTATAAAACAAGATCATAATAGAAGAAGTGTATTCAAGTCACACTGCTGTTCAAAAGTTTGGAGTTACAAAGATATTTAAATGTTTTTGAAAGAAATATCTTATGCTCACCCAGGCTGTATTTGATCAAAAATACAGTAAAATCAGTAATATTGTGAAATGTTATTAGAATAACTGTTTGAATATACAGTTCAAAAGTTTACATACACCTTGCAGAATCTGCAAAATGGAAAAAGAAAAATAGAAAGAGTGATCATACAAAATGCATGCTATTTTTTTTATTTAGTACTTTTGTTTACATATAGTCCAAAACAAGACAATTTTACACATTTTCATTCTTTTCAAAAGTTTACACCCCTGGCTCTTAATACATTGTTTCCATCTGTAGCATCAGTAAGTGTTTGAACCTTCTGTAATAGTTGCATATGAGTCCCTCAGTTGTCCCCAGTGTGAAAACATGGATCTCAATATATAGAATCATATAGTCATTGTTGCAAAGGGTTCAAATACACAAAAATGCTGAAAAACCAAAGAATTTGTGGTACCTGATTTTTCTGAAGAACAGCAGGTAGTTTAACTTTTCAGGACAAACAAGAGACTCATAAACAACTATCACTAAACAAACAAACAAACAAACAAACAAACAAACAAACAAACAAACAAACAAACAAACAAAAAACACATCTGTGGATCATTCAGTGTATGTAAACTTTTGAACAAGGTCATTTTTATAAATTCAACTATTATTTTCTCTGGACTATATGTAAACATCTTTTATGTGAAATATCTTATTCAGGTCAGTACTTAACAAAAAATATCATACATTTTGTATGATGCCTCTTATTTTGGTCAAATAATTAACATTTTGCAGATTCCGGAAGATGTATGTAAACTTTTGACTTCAACAGTTTTTTACATTGTAATTTAGTCCTGTGCTGCATGACAAGACTGAACTTCCAGCAGTCATTACTCCAGGTCTCAGTCTCATGATAAAGTTGGTTAAACTGTTACTGTGAACATACAGAACAATAAAATGGAGATTAAAAAATGATAGTTCAGTGTTAGTCAGATACACCTTCATTTATAATTATTTCAATGACTAGGTCTTATATCATGCCAGCACACTGCAAAAGCTTTACATGCAAACACCACAAATATGACAAGCAACGGTGATTCTATGGAATGCATGTTGAGACATTTGCCCCTGGCTCTGTTGATACTCAAGACAAAAAGTAAACCGTCGAGTAACTGCTCCTTAACATGTTGTCAGTCACATTCACATGAGGGCTGATAATGGCGCAGACCCAACTTTAATGACTAACTATGCCTTGGGTGAAAAATATATGTTGTGATGGATCCCTCAGCCTAGAAATGAAGGTCAAATTAAGGATTTTTTTCCCTATATTTGTTGTATAATGCACAGCAGTTCAAAGAATTGGTGTCGGTAAGTTTTTTTGAAAGAAGTCTCTTATGCTCATAAATAGCACAAGTTGCATTATTCTGTTTCTATTACAATCTAAAAGTATTTTCAAGTTTTAAAATGTCATTTATTCCTGTGATAAAGCTGTATTTCCAGCATAATTATTTCAGTCTTTGAGTGACCAAGATCATTCAGAAATCATTCTAAAATGCTGATTTGCTGCTCAAGAAACGTTTCTTATTATTATCAGTCTTGAAAACAATTGTGCTGTTCATAGATCAAGGGAAGAGTTTCGGACTCTCTTCTCCAAACTCCCTCAGAATCAGGTTGAGTGTGAATTGTCAAAGAGTGTGTGCCGTTCAGCATACCATCATTCCTCTGGTGAGACTGAAATGCAGAGTGACAGATCCCGAGGCAGTCTTCTGTGTGTGTCTTGAAAGCGCGCTTGATTCAAGACGAATTCTGAGCCTGCCAGGCACAGCTGTACCAACCTCATCTCACACTCACTAAAGAAAGAAAACATGAAGCGAAACGACTGGCATGATGAAATCATGTCCTGTGAGAGCATTTGTGATGTTTTACTTTTGTCATTTCATTTTGAAATAATTATTAATAATCTAAAAATAAAAAAAGACAAACAAATCATCAAATGTTGGCAAACGAATGTTGTGAAATCATCAGCATCCATAATATTCATTTTTGTCTCTTTTGACAAAATTACATGACTGAAAAAGTCACCTAAACATGACCCAACTTGTCCTGAACAACTTTTTAACTAACATGTTTTGCGTTTGTCCTGAATGATGTCCTGTCAGTAGAATGACATTACTGTGTGTAGGTTAGACTATGGCATTGGAGTTCCTTGTTCATTTTACCGAGGTCAAGATCACTTTGAGTCACACTGTCTGCGTGAAAACCCCCTATGCAACCGCTCTGCAGTGGCGGCAGTTCACTAACTGACATACAACTGTATTTCACCTCAGAACACAAATTTAAAGCTTCATTTACCCAGCAACATTTTTTTCACTGTTTATACAGATATTGATCTCAAACAAACATAGCAGCACAGTTGAGGTAGATGTCTGCACTTGTTCACTGTGTCGAATGGTCTTTGGCTCTTTTCTCAACCACAACCACAATTAATGAGATATGGGACATTCATATTTTAATAATATTTTATATATGTAATGGACAATCATGATACTAACACAAAACTTGAATTGTCAAATTGATTTAAACTAGGAACTTCTTTTTTTTTTTTTTACTTTTCATTAAGATAAAAGTAGTCATTATTTTGGGAATCAGACTGCTATATATGCACTATTTGTGTTTCATTTAATAAAAAGAGTTTAAAAAACTGATTTTTTTCACAACATTCATTCCGCTGTAAGTTTATTATTCACTTAAAAATTCATTTGTTTGTGAATCGGACCACATTGCTCCCACTGTTGGTTTTTGATTCACTCTATATTCATAGTGGATCATATAAACTCATTTGTTCATGAATTTGAATACATCGGTCCAGCTGTATGTTTTTGAAAAAAGACTATGTTACTCCTCCTGTAGGTTTTTGATTCACTTTAAAAAAATGACTCATAAGAGTAATTTGTTCATGAATCAATCTACATTGGTTCTGCTGTATGTTTTTATTTCACTATAAAGTACAGTTTCATAAAAGACATTTGATTGTGAATCAGACTATGCTGGTCCTGCTGTATGTCTTCGATTTATTATAAAGAACCGACTCATGGGAATAATGTGTTTGTGAATCAGACCACACTGGTCCCACTGCAGGTTTTTAATTTAGTAAAAAGAACCAATTCCTAAGGGTCATTCCTGTCACGGATTGGCCAGGTTCTGTCACCTCACACTCACAGCCGTCACACTCACCAGAGTACTAATCAGCCGCACCTGCAACTAATCACCAGCAGCACATATAAGCACACATCACACACCACTCAGTGTCCGGGCTCGTTTGCACGAAGAGGACTCATTGTGTCACTCTCTGGAGTTCACAAACCAAAAACCTACCTTGCTGCTTACCTATTGATACTTACCTGTACTCTCATCTGTTCCAGTCTGAATCCTGTCCTCTGTTTTTAGTCAGTGGTGTGTGCGCCGTAAGTCTGTCTGCTGGACCTCATCTAGTACTGTGAGTGTGTCCTGTCTGAAGTTCGCCTCCCGTCGTTCCTGCAAGGAAATCATAAGAAATCATCAAGTGGATCTGCACTCTACATTATCTACCTCCGAACTGTTATACTTACCCGGTTCTGCACGCTATCATCTTCATATCTGCTGTGCTGAAATAAACTTTATTTTCATTATCACTTACCTCTCTCATCTGGTCTGCTTCCGTAACAGTTAGCCTGGACCAAGACAGTAATCAGCATGAGCAATCCAGATCCCTTTCAAGAGCTGGTGGACTCGCTCCTACTCTGGCGGGGCGGATGAGTGCAGCGGATTTCTGTTACAATGTTCATTGATATTTACTATGCAGCCTGCTCTCTATCCCAGATCAGTCAAAAATCGCTTTTATCACCTCTCTACTCACCGGACCCGCTCTTAAATGGGCAGATACCATCTGGCACCAGGCCGGGCCGGCTACCAGTTCCATACAATCCTTCATCGCTCATTTTAAGGAAGTTTTTGGACGCTCTGATGCGGAAGTCTCTGCTGGAGAACAACTGTATCATCTGAAACAGGGTAATATGACTACTCAAGACTATTCTCTACGTTTTCGTACTCTAGCTGCTGCCAGCGGATGAAATGAGCGATCATTGCTGACGACTTACCGGCTCGGTCTAGAACCAACCCTCAGGTTACAGCTGGCAGCGTTGGATGATTCAATGGGATTGGAGAAATTTATCCAGCAATCTCTTCGCTGCTCAGATCGTATAGCATCATACCAAACCCAAGCGGATTCCACAGCTTCTGCACTCCTCCGTCCATCTACAACCGCCAACCCTCTAGAACCAGAACCTATGATCCTCGAGTCTGGAAAGATCTCTCAAGCTGAGCGACAGAGGAGGCTGACCCGGGGTCTTTGCATGTATTGTGGAGCGGCTGGACATGTCCGTCTCAACTGTCCTCTTCGTCCAGTGCGCTCTTTGGTGAGTGGTATGCGTTCAGAAATAGAAAACATGCATCCACTGACTACCAATGTTCAGTTAACCACCCTGTATTCCTCTGTTACAGTCTCTGCCCTCATCGACTCCGGGTCAGCGGGAAATTTCATCTCGGACACCCTCTGTCGCCAGCTCCAACTTCGCACGGAAGCCTCAACCACCATCTACCAGATTCAGCCCATAACCAACAGAATTAATACAAGGACTCGAATTCATCGCAAATGTGAACCCATCACTCTTCAAATAGGAATCCTGCACCGTGAAGAGATTCAGTTTCTGGTTCTGGAGGGCGCCACTACGGACATCATCCTGGGTCGACCGTGGCTGGTGAGGCATGATCCCATCCTCTCTTGGGGCACTGGAGAAGTGATGAAGTGGGGAAAGGGATGTGCCGACAACTGCTTTCCAGATCTCCCACGTCCGATCCATAAACCCCTACCAGTCAACGTCACATCTGTGGAAAGTCCTATTGAGAAGCAATCAGTCAAGATTCCCGATCTCTATTCCTCCTTCCAGGATGTCTTTTGCCCCAAGAGAGCCTCCCAGCTACCTCCACATCGGCCATGGGACTGCGCTATTGACCTTGTTCCGGATTCTCCTTTGCCCAGAGGTAAGATCTACCTGTTGTCGCTTCCGGAGACCAAGGCAATGGAGGAGTACATACAGGAGGCTCTTAATCAGGGATACATCAGACCGTCCACTTCACCTGCAGCATCTAGTTTCTTCTTTGTCGCCAAGAAGGATGGAGGGCTGTGGCCATGTATTGATTACCGGATCCTCAATCAAGGTACCATCAAGTTCCGTTACCCACTTCCTCTCGTTCCTGCGGCCCTCGAACAACTCCGCACAGCCAAGATTTTCACGAAGTTGGACCTCCGCAGCGCGTACAACCTCGTGAGAATACGTGAGGGGGACGAGTGGAAGACTGCCTTCGTGACACCTACTGGCCACTATGAATACTTAGTCATGCCCTATGGTCTGGTCAACGCCCCCTCCGTATTCCAAAACTTCATCCACGAGGTACTCCGGGAGTTCCTTCACCAATTCGTCATAGTCTATATAGATGACATCTTAATCTACTCCCGGAGTGAGGCCGAACATCGCCATCACGTTGCGGAGGTCCTCCAGAAACTACGGGAACATCACCTGTATCTCAAGGCAGAGAAATGTTCATTTCACCTTACACCCGTACACTTCCTGGGCTATGTCATAGACCAACAGGGGGTTCGCATGGACGAGGGGAAGGTATCAGCTGTAGTTTCCTGGCCAGAACCCACTACCATTAAAGAACTCCAACGATTCCTGGGATTTGCCATCAAACTCGCTCTGGAAGAGTGGCGACATTGGTTGGAGGGTGCCAAACATGCTTTTCAAGTAATCACCGACCATAAGAATTTACAATACCTCCGAGATGCCAAGAGACTCTGCCCCCGACAGGCACGTTGGTCACTTTTCTTCTCTCACTTCAATTTCACCATAACCTATCGGCCAGCTTCCAAGAATGTTAGAGCAGATGCTCTGTCCAGGATCCACGATCTCAAAGACTCCCCGGAGGTAACCACGAATATCATTTCAGAACAAATCATCGTACAGCCTATAGAATGGACTAACCCTCCAGCCGTCGCCACTCCTGAATCCAGATCTCCGCCGGGCTGCCCACCAGGTCGTCAGTTCATCCCTAGGACCCAACGGGTAGATCTTATCCACTCAACACATACCTCCCTGGGCACTGGACATCCAGGGGCCAACAACACCCTCTCGCTGCTAGCCGAACGCTTCTGGTGGCCGGACATGGCAAGGGATGTGAGGAGGTACGTGCAAGGGTGTAAATAATGTGCAATGTCCAAAAGTCCTCGTCATTTGCCTGCAGGAAAGCTCCATCCCTTGCCCATCCCGAACCGCCCCTGGTCACACCTAGGAGTAGACTTCATGATCGATCTCCCTTCGTCGGATGGAAATACCTGCATACTCGTCATTGTTGATCGATTCTCAAAATTCTGTCGACTGATACCCTTGAAAGGACTCCCAACAGCTCTGGAGACAGCCAAAACACTCTTCAGTAATGTCTTCCGGTACTATGGCATTCCCGAAGATATCGTCTCGGACAGAGGACCACAATTCATTTCAAGGGTATGGAAATCCTTTTTCAAACTCCTAGGTGTGACCGTAAGCCTCTCCTCTGGATATCACCCACAGACCAACGGGCAGACGGAGAGGAAGATCCAGGAGGTGGGGCGGTTCCTCAGGACCTTTTGTCATGGTCACCAGGACTCCTGGAACCAGTTCCTGGGCTGGGCGGAATTCACTGCGGCAACCAACTACAGGACTCACACCATTCCAGTGTGTACTCGGATTCCAACCTCCTCTCTTCCCCTGGAATGGTGAACCATCGGATGTCCCCGCAGTGGATTACTGGTTCCGGGAGAGCGAGAGAGTCTGGGACGAAGCTCATCATCATCTGCAAAGGGCAGTGCGCAGAACTAAGACCGTTGCCGACCAGAGAAGAATTCCTGGTCCCTCATATACCCCTGGACAGAAGGTTTGGCTTTCCACACGTGACATCCGTCTGCGCCTGCCCTCGAAGAAGTTAAGTCCCAGATTTGTTGGCCCCTTTACCATCGTGGAACAGGTCAACCCCGTCACCTACAGACTTCAACTGCCACCTCAATATAGAATTCATCCCACTTTTCATTTGTCACTGCTCAAACCCTTTCACCCACCTGTTATTCCCTCCACAGAACCTGGCCACGAAGAAGAACCCCTCCCCCTTTGGTTCTGGAAGAGGGATCCATCTACTCGGTCTGAGAAATTCTTCAGGCCCGACATCGTGGTGGTAATCTGGAGTACCTTGTCGACTGGGAAGGATATGGACCAGAAGAGAGATCGTGGGTTCCCAGAGTCGACATCCTTGACCCAGCTCTCATGGAAGAATTTCACACTAACCATCCTGAATGTCCGGCACCTCGAGGACGAGGGAGACCACCACGACGTCGGAGAATCCGGCCCTCAGGAGCGGGCCCTGGGGAGGGGGGTAATGTCACGGATTGGCCAGGTTCTGTCACCTCACACTCACAGCCGTCACACTCACCAGAGTACTAATCAGCCGCACCTGCAACTAATCACCAGCAGCACATATAAGCACACATCATACACCACTCTGTCCGGGCTCGTTTGCACGAAGCGGACTCATTGTGTCACTCTCTGGAGTTCACAAACCAAAAACCTACCTTGCTACTTACCTATTGATACTTACCTGTACTCTCATCTGTTCCGGTCTGAATCCTGTCCTCTGTTTCCAGTCAGTGGTGTGTGCGCCGTAAGTCTGTCTGCTGGACGTCATCTAGTACTGTGAGTGTGTCCTGTCTGAAGTTCGCCTCCCGTCGTTCCTAGAAGGAAATCATAAGAAATCATCAAGTGGATCTGCACTCTACATTATCTACCTCTGAACTGTTATACTAACCCGGTTCTGCACACTATCATCTTCATATCTGCTCTGCTGAAATAAACCTTATTTTCATTATCACTTACCTCTCTCGTCTGGTCTGCTTCCGTAACAATTCCGTTGTAGGTTTATTATTCACTAAAAAATGAATCATAAAGGTGATTGGTTGGAGAATGCACTGCTCCCAATGTAGGTTTTTGATTCACTAGACAAAATTTATAATAAATCATATAAACTCATTATCATAAAGGTCATTGGTTGGTTGCTTTTTGAATCACTATATATTTATAATGAATCATATAAACTAATTTGTTCATGAATTGGACTACATTGGTCCAGCTGTATGTTTTTGATTCAGCATTTTAAAAAAGACTGTGTTACACCCCCTGTATGTTTTTGATTCACTATAGAAAAATGACTTATAAGAGTCATTAATGTATCAGACTACGCTGTTCCCGTTGTGTTTTATTTTTTTACTATAAAAAAACCTACTCATAAGAGTTTGTGAATTGGGCCACATTGGTCCCACTGCAGCTTTTTGATTTAGTAAAAATAACCAATTCATAACGGTCATTCTGCTGTAGGTTTATTATTCACTATTTAAAAAATATTAATCATAAAGGTCATTGGTTGGAGAATACATTGCTCCCACTGTACGTTTTTGATTCACTACATATTTATAGTGAATCATATAAACTCATTTGTTTGTGACTGACTACATTGGTCCAGCTGTATATTTTTGATTCAGCATAAAAAAAGAGACTATACCTGCTGAAAAAAACAGCTAATACCAGCCTAGGCTGGTTGGCTGGTCTTAGCTGGTTTAAGCTGGAAGTAGCTGGTTTTAGCTGGTCTCCCAGCCTGACCAAGCTGGTCAGGCTGGTTTTAGCTGGTGGTTTCCCAGCCTGACCAGCTAAGACCAGCCTGACCAGCCTGGCCAGGCTGGAAAAGTGGCCAAAACCCCTCTAAAACCAGCCTGCCTTGACCTATGACCAGCTAAAACAAGGCTGGTTGACCAGCTAAAACCAGCCAACCAGCCTAGGCTGGTTTTAGCTGTTTTTTTCACCAGGGATGTTACTCCCTCTGTAGGTTTTTGATTCACTATAAAAAAAAACACGACTTATAAGAGTCATTTGTTCATGAATCAATCTACATTGGTTCTGCTGTATGTTCATTTGTTTGTGAATTGGACCACACTGGTCCAATGGTTTTTGATTCAGTAAAAAGAACCAATCACAGGAGTCATTTGTTTGTGAATCAGACTATGCTGGTCCCACTGTATGTCTTTGATTTACTATGAAGAACAGACTCAAAGGCTCAGGTTATTGATTCAATAAAAAGAACCAATTCATAGTCATTCCGTTCAGTTATTCACTATTACAAAAAATTAATCAAAACAGTTGGAAAGTTGGAAAATACATTGCTGTTGGTTTTTGATTCACTATATATTTATAGTGAATCATATAAACTCATTTGTTCATGAATCTGACTACATTGATCTAGCTGTATGTTTTTGATTCAGCATTAATAAAAAAGACTATGTTACTCCCCCTGTAGGTTTTTGATTCACTTAAAAAAACACTCATACGAGTCATTTGTTCATGAATCAATCTACATTGGTTCTGCTGTATGTTTTTGATTCACTATGAAGTGCCTTCTCATAAAAGACATTTGGAAATCAGACTATGCTGGTTCCACTGTATGTCTTTGTTTTACTAAAAAAGAAATGAGTCACGTGTTTGTAAATTGGACTACATTTTTCACACTATAGGCCTATGTTGTTTTTGCAAGCAGTCTGTGGAGGCAGCTTAATAGTAAGATGTTTTGTGCCATTATTCTGCAAGACAGCCTTTTTAATACATCACATTCAATATAGAATGCAAACTCACATTCACAACGTAAGCAAAATACGCTTTCACTCATAGTCTTGCATGTGACCGTGCAATTTCTGTGCATCATTTATCACATCTGTCCATTGCACTTATATTGCCGGGCCCCTTCACACTCAGCAGTGGCAGATGGGGTTGGACTGCGAGGAAAAGGGCTTCCCGCTGCGTATCCATTCTCATAGTTGAGTTGTGGGGTGGCAGAAAGCATGTTGCCTAAAAAGCCCCATGTCGCAGCACAGGGCGGAGGACTAAGCGTACAAAGTCCAGATCCTTGCAGGGGACTGCTGACCAGGGGCCAGTTATTCTCGTTCACCGTAAAAAGCATTCCTTCACCTCCTCCTCCTTCTTCATGCTGTCTCCCTGCACTGGTTCTCCATTTTGAGACTCCATTCATGCTCTAATCGCTCGGACAATGGACTTGGGCTAGGCCTCTTGCCGTCTTTGATTGAGCTAAGAAATCACATCCTGTCAAATGTAAACCAAAGACCGGCTCAATCTGTGATAGTATGTGGGGAATGGAGGACCATCTGTCCCACACAGAGAGGTAAAAACCTGCATCGAAAGAGTAGAGATCGCAGAGTAGATAAGTTGGTATCGCATGTCATGATTTTTCTGCTACATTCAAGTAAAATGCAGCTTAACCTTATAAACCTGACTAGAATAAAGTACAGGTATGACTTTGATCTTCTGCCCAAGTTCAGTTCAAAACAATCTCACGTGCCACAAGCCCTCTTCCTCTTCCAATGACATGTTTTCTCTTCCTTTTCTCTTTACATCACTCCATTTTTGCCTAGTGTGGCCAGACACCATGCGGTCTGGATGCTGTCTGCTTTGCGCCTTCTTTAAAGGCCCAGTGAATCTGTGGAGTAACGGCTATTGTGCTTCCCTATTGATCCCTGACCGGCCATATTGAGGCCCAGCAGGATTTCAAAGGGACAAAAGCAGTGTACTGCATTGTCCTGTCTTCTAAATGAAGAAGTCCGTCCTCCTACGGAGAACAGTCCCTGGTAATGTCAGCAGAGAGAGGGTCTATGGGGGAGGAAGCAAAGGGGGAAATGGTTAATTATTAATAGACCAATACAGCACTTCAACAATTGCTTTACTCCCTGCTAATTTCTACAATGACGATAGAATCCCTATAGATGTGCACAGATGTTTGTCCTCCTTCTGTATCGAGTATTACAACATATGCTGAGCAAAATGTCCTCTGAGCATGACAGTAACAGTGTGTTTTTGCCTTTCAACACTTTTCAGGTGTTAAGCTGTTTGCAACTCTGGCCTATTTCTAGTTTCAACACTACAGAAGTTTTAGGTCGTACGTTTTCTGAAGTAAAAAGTGAATAATGTCGTTAATAATGTTAAAAATATTAATGTTTCTTCATATTACACTAATTTCTGAAGGATCATATGACACTAAAGACTGGTTGCTTAAAAAAATCATCTTTGCCAACACCGAAACACATTTTAAATTGTATTAAAATTGTTTCATTATTAGTGGTTCAAACGAGTAGCCTAGGATCAGCAATCTCAAGTCTTAGAGACTTGAAACTTGGAAAAATGGTAGTACTCCCACCATCTTCATTGTCACCAAGGCTCACCCCAATTGGCCTAATGGGGGCGCTACAGCGATCAAAAGTATAAAATCGCTCGTAACTCCTTAATCATTCGTCACAGACTCAAGTGTATTATGTCGTTGGAATCATAGGCTCATGTCAGACAAAACGCATACATTGAATTCGTCCGTCATCTTGGATGAATTCAAATTTTCGGGCATTTTGCATTTTTTGAACAACCTGCTTTTGCAAATTAGTCCTAGGTTTTCGCCCGATCGGAACCAAACCAGTGCAGAAAGATTCTCTGGAGAGTGAATATTAATAATTCGCAAAGGAACAACAAAACATTCAACAGGGGCAGGGCTGCCTTTACTAAAATGGCGATAACTTTTAAACTGAAAGAGGTATCTTCACCAAAATCACAACGCGTATGTAAGAGCTGAATCTGAGGTCATATGAAAAAAGTCGCAGAGGTTAGCCATTTGGTTGCACTATAAGAGGGAAAAACACATAAAAACAGTCATAACGGATCGGAAAAAAACTTAGCATAAATAAATACGACCTCACGTTATGTCAATCGAGTTTACGCACTGCCTCCGAAACTTTTGTCCGTCATCAAAAAAAAAAAAAAAAAAATGGATCAGGTTTGATTTTACTCTGTTTTCCCATTTGTAACAAGCATTTTGATAGGAAAGGATGACGAATGTGAGAAGAATAAAAAAATGCATATGGAAATTTTGGAAATTTAAAAGGAAACGGCCAAGAGGGGCAATATCGCATTTTTTAAGGGGAAAATGCTTCATTGATTTAGGTGGTCACAGGCTTGCTAAATAATGTAATGTCTTTTTTCATGTTTTAAATGCCTTAAAGCAATTGATCCATGCTATATTAATCGCTATATTTATTATTATTAGTAGTAGTAGTAGTACTATTATAAAGCATCTTGACGATCCAAAACTTGGTTGTTAAAATTTGGTAGTGTATATATCAAATTTTGCCGAGAATTTACACTCCCGTTCGCAAGTTTGGGATCATTAAAGATTTTTAATGTTTTTTTTTTTCATCATAGCTGTGTTTATTTGATTAAAAATGCAAAATAAACTGTAATATTGTGAATTATTATTGCAATTTAAAATAGTTGACTTCTGTTTTAATATACTTTAAATTGTAATTTGTTCCTTTGATGCAAAGCTGAATTTTCAGCATCATTACTCCAGTCTTCAGGCACACAATCCTTCAGAAATCATTCCAATATGCTGATATGTTATCAATGTTGGATACTAATACTTTTTGGAACCTGTGATACTTTTTTCAGGATTCTTTAATATATACAATGTTAAAAGAATAGCATTTATTTAAAATAGAAATCTACAGTACTGTTCAAAGTTTGCGTTGAGTAATTTTTTTTTCTTTCTTTCTTTGAAACAATTATTCAGCAAGGATGTGTTAAAACATGATAGTACAGCCTTATATTTTAAGACAAATGCTGTTCTTTTGACCTTTTGTTCATCAGAGAATCCTGAAAAAGTATCACAGGTTCCAATAAAATATCAAACAGCACAAGTGTTTTCAACATTGATAATAAATCAGCATATTAGAATGATTTCCAAAGGATCATTTGACACTAAAGCCTGGAGTAATAGCGATGAGAATTCAGCTTTGCCTCATGGAAATAAATTATATTGTAAAGTATATAAACTTTGATGAGTATAAGAGACTTCTTTAATAAAAAATATACTGATCCCAAACTTTTGAATGGCAGTATATACCAAATTAATAATTGTACATAGTTTATTACATTTCTTAGGGCTTTCTCAATGTTTGTTAAGTCTGTCTCCTCCTAAAAGTATTAAGAATTTGCACCAAAAATAAATATTTTTCTCTCCGGTCATAATTAGCGTGTGTAAACGAATGCCTATAGTTGTGAAACACAATTACACCAGCGGCCTTCTCTTCTAAGTGCTATTCGCCTGTGCTCCTCTAATGAACTTGCTCTCTCTCCACCGGCTTAATCCCTCTTTTCAGCTGGAGGGTCATTTGGTGCAGATGCACTTCCAAGCCTTTCCAAAGTTTAATTAAACATTCCCCAGTTTCAGCCAGACTGCCCTTCTCCCCGCTGGCCCATTCAGAGTATTGTGAAGAGTAATGGCGTCCTTGTTTGGTTTAAACCGGTACCCCAGGCCCTGTGGCTCTTTGGTAAAGAGGATGCTGTGCTTCCTTGTAGTCAGAGGTGGTGGGGAGGTTTAATGAGTCTACGAGGCAATGATCTGCCAGGACAATACAGGTTCATTTATGCGCTGGTGTCACATAACCACACGTGCGCTCCTTCTAGAGGTTCATTTAAAACTGCACTCTGACTGAGCTGGACCAGGCAGCATTCCAGTTTGAAACACCCAAATCTTGCCCTGGTAGAAACAGGGCTTGGTCTGTATCTGTCTTCAGTGTGAATCACATTTCTAATTCATTATCGTCTTTAAGAAGCAGTTCTTTATGAATTCAAATAGCTGTAATCTCCTCGCCATCTGCCCGTGTTAATTCAATGGCAGGCTATTATTGAGGTGATAAGACAAAAGTCAAGCTTTAGTCCAAAATCTTTGCTGTTTCTTTTATCAATTCAATTTCTTATCTCCCTTCACCAGCCCTCCAGTGCAGAAGAGATATAGCTTTTCCCTGACCGTTTGAAGACCGGTTGTGTTTGAGAGCATTTTTTGCGGGTCAGTTGATTCCCCTCTTTGTGTTTGTTTGCCTCATTCTCTCTTTAACTAGATTCAATGTGTTTGCTTTTACTTTTTTTGTTTGGGACTGGGGGGCTGACACTTTGCAAAGGGGTTGAGTGAAACAACCCGACTGGGTCTCTGGGGGCTTTGGTTGACCGCACAGGTCTGCAAGCATATGGAAAGGGTCTGGCAATCAAATTACCTTTGTCTTCTTTTGGGTAAAGAAATAAAAATGGCCTTTAACACAGACTGACTTTCAAGGGGTCGGCCAGGGCAGGCCAACGCTGGGGTGAGATTCCATGGGTGCTAATTAGTAAATGAAATAATTAGATCATCTTTCTCACATCCTTCACAAGCTGCTCAGAGAAAGCTTGAAAGCAAAGAGTGATGGTATGTATAAGGGTTACAGGGGCATTTTCAAGAGAAAAGAATAATCCAATCATTTCTCTGCATTATTCAGAAACTTTGAATAGTGTTTGATCTCTTTGAAACACTAAAATAATGCTGTAACTTCTGTATCAGGTTCTAAATGTATGAGCTTTATATATAATGTATTAAGAAAGTCAGACTATTTGTAAATAGTTAGTAGCCTGAGTCCTCAGCATATAAATACCTTCTTTTTCTTTCTGGCTTTTGGATGAAAATGTGAAAGGTGAATAGCAAAAGGCCATGGGTGGCCAATTAGAAACGGTAAAGGGAAAGGTCTCTTTGTGTAGTTGTCCCCCTACCTAACTCCTCCTTCGCACTTTGTCTATGCATCTTTATAATGCTCATATACCAATAACCCAATTACTACACAAAGAGAGAAGCAGGCAAAAAGCCTACTGAATGTGCTCTGTTTAGAAAAGTAATATCGTCTTTGACACCGCAAGGCCTCAAAAATCCAGTTAATGCACCTGTTATTGTCTTTTAGTAGTTTCTTTTCACTGCCTGTGTGGGAAGAAAAAACTTTGTGTTATATAGTTTGTTATATGTATTTCCTTCCTGCAAATCTCTCTCGTTTTTAAATTTTGGGAGGATGCAATTAGGCTTTGAGGAATGGTGTACGAAATTCAGCATTTGATAAAGTTTGTGAAAGTTCATTAGTGATTTTGAGGGGTGCGCTCAGTATGAATAGAGCTGGGGACGTGCTCCCCAAAACCACGAATCTTTGTGTCAGCATGGCAGTGGGCTTGACTTTGGGGGGGCTCTTTGTTGGACTGGGGACAAAGCTTCCACAGAGCAAATCCCTTCAACTACAAAGACCCTGATTAGCATGAGAAAACGTTCAGTTGGGGAACCATAGCCAGGCACAGGATGATGAAGGACTGTGGTTTTTTAGCAGTTCTTGCGGGATGGCATCATGCATTGGAACTTCAAAGTTCCAGAATGTTTTTCTAACACTTTATTTAAAGGGATATTTCACCCAAAAAATAAAAATTCTGTCAATAATTACTTACGTCTTCTTTTGGTTGTAAACAAGGCACAGGACATCCAGGTTCTATGTTAGAATGCCAGTTTTTTGTTTTCTTGCACAGAAAAATTATTCTCAAAGCTTGCGGTTGAAGCACTAATGTCACATGGACTATTTTAATGATGTCCTTACTACCTTTCTGGGCAACTGCTATCTATGCAGTTTGGAATAACATGAGAGTGAGTAATTAAAGGATTAGTTCACTTCCAGAACAAAAAATTACAGATAATTTACTCACCACCTTGTCATTCAAGACATTCATGTTTTTCTTTCTTCAGTCATAAGGAAATTATGTTTTTTGAGGAAAACATTTTAGGAATTTTCTCCATATAGTGGAATGCAGTTTAAATGCAGCTTCAAGGGGCTCTAAATGATTCCAGCTGAGGAAGAAGGATCTTATCTAGCGAAATAATTGGTTATTTTCTCTTTTTTTTTTTCAATTTATATACTTTTTAACCGCATGTGTACTCTACGCACTCCAGTTCAACACAGTTAGAGTATGTCGAAAAACTCCCATCTCATTTTTTTCTTCCAACTTCAAAATCATCCTACATCGTTGCAGAAGTTAAACGCATTTTACAAAAGAAGGTAAAACAGTGATGTAGGACGATTTTGAAGTTAGAGAAGATGGGAGTTTTTCAGCCTACCCTACCTGTCTTGAACGGGAGTGCACAGAGTATGCATGTGCATCACAGAGCTAGACAAGACAAGCATTTGTGTTTAAAAGAAAAAGATATAATTTTTTTTTTAAATAACCGATCATTTAACTAGATAAGACTCTTCTTTCTCAGCTAGAGCCCTTTGAAACTGCATTTAAACTGCATTTTGGAAGTTCAAACTCAGAGGCACCACAGAAGTCCACTTTTTGAGAAAATTCCTAAAAGGATTTCTTCAAAAAACAATTTCTTTAAGACTGAAGAAAGAAAGACATAAACATCTTGGATGAAAAGGGGTTGAGTAAATTATCTGTAATTTTTGTACTGGAAGTCAACTAATCCTCACAAAAATGCTACTTCAGAAAGTTCTGTGAGCCTCTTTAAAAAGTTCAAGGAAGTTTTTCTGGGTTATACAAATGTTCTTGAAATGTTAGCAAAATGATATGCCTTCACTGAGAACAAAAGCACATTATGAACAGTGTATACTGTATGTGTAGTACAGTGACAGAACATGACAGAACAAGTGTCTATTTTGACTATACACATAGCTGTACAGAATCTATCAGGGATTTTATCTAGATTGTAAACAAACCCATTTTACTTTCCTTAGAATCTCTCATCTACTTCAAATAAAATTCCTGAACAGGATGTTGATTGCCATTGTTTTGGTTTACAACAGAACTCCCGCTCATGATGAAGAACACAGACTAGTTAGGCCTGTTAATATAAATATAACCACAGTGTGCTGAATGACAAGCAATAGATCTTTCATTTTTCTGAAAGTGTTGATAACACATCAAACTTTACTTTTTCCCTCAGCCATTTCAAGGTTTAGCCTCTTGACCTGCCAGGCAAAAACTCAGGTCGTTATTTTGTGTCCCAGAGGTTGAAAGGAAGTGTCCCAGCGAGGCCTAACACGTTTTTCATCCCGTACTCAATGCATCCTGCGGTCTTGATGCAGTCGCCCAGCAAGTGCTCAGTCAGTAGTGGCTATTGGGGAGTACATTATCCCTAAAGTCCACTGTGACTCCAATAAGAGGATTCCAAACACCGCTGAGAGTAGCCACTGCTCTAAGTCCCTGAGAGGAGGATTTCAGTCCACAAGTCATGTCCCTATACCGTAGTCCTGGGATTAAGCTGGAATAGGCCCTGCTGTTCCACCTCCTGGCCTGGCCTGTCCTCCAGTCAGGGACTAAGGGACTCCCTTTTGTCCCTGATGAAGCCCTTCTCAGCTGGGGGAGCGGAGGCTCTTTGTGTGCCCATGGGCTGGAGAGAGAGGGGCCACAACTAATGAGAGATGAGAATTACGCGTCTAAAGCCTCTCATCTTTGACAAGCCCTCTTGAAACTCTCTCTCATCAGGCCTCAGCGCTCCTGCAATAAGGAGATAATTACACCGCTGTTTGGAGTGAAAGGCACCTTAGGCTCGGCCGAAGGGAAGGAGGTCACGAGCTGACCCTAGCGTGCGGCCAGTGTGACCCCTGACAGTAGGCCGCAGAGATTAGTCTATGGTTTACAGCACTCAGGAGGGCTGACTTTTTCCCCTGAGGACGACATGCCGCAGATACCATTAAAAGCAACCATGCCAGGGGCTACAAGACTGCCCTGAGAAATCCAGCCATGTCGACTGTTCCAGAGTCAGTTCGCACTTTTGAAATCAAGGCCTTTCCTACTTCAAACCAATGATGAAACTCTTTATAGACAAATCCATGCTTACTTGAGGTGTTCTGAGTCTTAGTTGCATAGCTATACTCTCTCAGAGACACCACAAACCTGTCACACTTGTTACTTTGGACTAGCCAAATATAGCATGACAAAAAAGCTTCCTTAAATTTAATAAAGAGCATTCACAATGATCTTCACTAAATGAAGAAATATCTGTCCATTTCAAATGTCATTCCATTGTTTGTAACTCCCTCAAGTAATAAAAGCCTGACTTCTAATGAATAAAATTCATAAATGGCAGACGGCGTGGACGGCGTTAAGCTTTCTGTGCTCTGGAACACCACAGATGCACTGGCACCTCATTTATTATCATCAGGACCAATGGGCCTTGCTGCATTGTGCGTTCAACTCCAACTGAGCCGGTGCACTTTGCCTAGCAACATGTATCCCTGTGGGCCATTCCAGTTCAATGCCTGCCCTGGACTATGACCTCCATCACACACACACACACATGCACAGGGACACCGCATACAAATGTCGTTTCTCAACACGCTCTACAAATGTTATTCGTTTTAGCCACAAAACGCACACAAGCGGTCTGAACAATACCACTAAAAGATTGAACCATTCAATCATTTATTATAAAACAGATAGTTCCGGTCTTGGATGCTGATTTGTCAATACGATATTCAAGACGCAATAACATATAGCAAAATAGTAATGGCAATCATGCAACACAATGGTTCAGTTAACTGTGAATTTGAGCACTGATGAACTTATTTTGATGGTATGTTTGTTGTTTACATATCAGGGACTTGGAATTTGCTTAATGAAAATTTTTTGTTGAATAAATACCCATATTATTATTAATCGTGAACATAATGGCAAAGCATAAGTTCAACATATTAATGAACACTATTATAAAATTATTTCTCACAATTTTTACTTTATTCTCTGAATTCTGAATAAAATTAATGGAATAAAATAAATTAATAAAAAAGAAAAAGTGTGATATTTTATCTTACAATTCTGACTTTTTTCTTGCAATTGCAAATTTAAATCTCACAATCTTGCAATTCTGACTTTTTTTCTCTGAATTCTGAGATATTTTTTCTTTATGCCATGAAAAAATAAATAAATAAATAAATAAATAAATAAATTGTGACATTTTATCTCACAGTTCAATTTTTTTTTTCTTCCAAATCAAAATTTATAACTTGCAATTCTCACTATTTTTCCTCAGAATTCTGAGATTTTTGTGCTTTTTGCAATATAATAAAAATAAATAAATAAATAAATAGTGACACTTTATCTCACAAATTTGACTTCTTTTCTCTGAATTCTGAGATTTTTTGCTTTTTGGCCATGGAATAAAAATAAATAAATAAATAAAAATTAAAAGTGTGACATTTTATCTCATAATTTTGACTTTTTTCTTGCAATTAAAAATGTAATGTATTCCCAGATTTTTGCCATGGGAAAAAATTTTAAAATAAATTTTGTTTATAAACACCATAATATTATTAATCGGGAACATATGGGAAGAGCATAAGTTCAATAAAATAATTTTGAGTTTACATCTCACAACTTTTTTCTCTGAATTCTGATATTTTTAGCTTTTTCCTATGGAATAAAAAATAAATAAATAAATAAATAATGTGACATTTTATCTCACAATTCTGACTTTCTTCTTGCAACTGCAAATTTATATCTCACAATTCTGAGTTTATATCTTACAATTCTCATTTTTCCTCAGAATTCTGAAATTTTTTGCCATGGAAAAAATAAATAAATGAATAAATGTGACATTTTATTTCACAATTTTGACTTCTTTCTTGCAATTGCAAATTTATATCTCACAATTCTAAGTTTATATTTCACAATTCTCAATATTTTTCTCAGAATTCTGATATTTATTTATTTTATTTTTTTGCCATGGAATAAAAATAAATAAATTAAATAAATAGTGTCACAGTTCTAACTTTTTTCTTGCAATTGCAAATTTATATCGCACAATTCTAAGTTTGCATCTTGCAATTCTGAGTTTATGTCTCTTTTCTGAGCAGAGGTAGAAATCATTCCTGATATGTACTTAAGTTAAATGACTCTGTCCACACTTTCTCACTCAATCATTTTTACTCATAAAAAAGTTGACAACAAAAAGCAAGAAAGAGAGAAAAGGGGAAATTATTACTCCCTCTCCCCCTTTCACTCCCTCTTTTCTTCTTTATGCATTCATCACAACTGAAATCACTTTATCTTTTGCGCTTGCTCCACTAAATAATATTAGTTAATGAGAGGCGTCATGCTCTACAATACTGAATAATATAAGCCCATCAACCCTGTTTTACCTCTGCTCCCTCAAGGCCAGTTCTTTTCACTGCGCTGGCTGTCTCCTAAAGGACAGCTGCAGCAGGACAAGACAACCATAGCAAATCCTGAAGAAAGCTTTATCAGAGTGGTCATGAAAGAGGCCAAGCTAGATTTCCCTACCAGCCAATCATACGGCCTCTCAGTTTTTACCCTCACACAAACACTGAATTACAAACAGTCCCGCTAATGCGAGTGTGTGCCACTATTCTATCTGCACTCCTCCCTGCACAGCAGGGTTCTTGTATTGGGATGCAGCGTAATTTGAGGTTGTGGCCCCTGCTGTCTGAGTGGCACATGCCCGCTCAGGAAAGGGCATGAGGCTGGCGGAATCCCTGCATTCCACACTGCTGCCTTTCAATGGCACTTTAGCAACAGGGAGCTCTGTGTTACGAAATAAGGAGGGACTAAAAAATCCACAACTACAGCAGAGGTTCCAGAGGGTGCAGTGATAAAATAATTGTGCGCATGTCAGTGAGGCCAACATACACTACCAGTCAAAAGTTTTTAAACAGTAAGATTTTTAACGTTGTTGTTATTATTATTATTATCAATATTTAAATCAGTTTAGTAAAAATTTTTTTAGGAAATATTTAAAACAGTTATTCTTTGGTGAATATAAATATCCAAAGATCAGCATTTATCTGAAATAAAAAAAACTTTTCTAACATTATACACTTTACCATTCAAAAGCTTGGAGTCAGTATAATATGTTTGGTGGGAAATTATAGAAATTGTTACTTTTATTTAGCAAGGATGCTTTAAATAGTTTTAAAGTGATAATAAAGACATATATTATGTTACAAAAGATTTCTATTTCAGATAAATGCTGTTCTTCTGAACTTTGTATTCATCAAGGAAATCTAAAAAATTCTACTGTTTTCAACAACATAATAATAATAAATGTTTTTTTGAGCAGCAAAGTAGAATATTTGAAGGATTTTTGAAGGCTCATGTGATCCTAAAAATTCAGCTTTGAAATCACAGGAATCAATTACATTTTAAGATATATTCAAATAGAAAACTATGGAAGCCCATTTCTGCCACTGAATAAAAAAATAAAAAAGGTAATTGCGACTTTTTATATCACAATTCTGACTTTTTTTCTCAGAATGGCATCATATAAACTTGCAATTCTGACTTCTCAGAATTGTGATATATAAACTCCAAAACGTGTGAGATATAAACTTGGATTGCGAGTTATAAAGTCCAGTTCTGGGGAGAAAAAAAAGACTGATATGTTCACAGAATTGCAATATTATATTTCACAATTCTGAGGAAAAAAGTCAGAATTGTGAGATAAAAAGTCGCAATAACCTTTTTTCATATTTTATTCAGTGGCAGAAACAGGCTTCCATAGAAAAGAGTTATTTTAAAATTAAAATATTTCAAAATTGGACTGTTTTTTTTTGTACTTTGGATAAAAAATGCAGCCTTGGTGAGCATATGAGAATTCTTTAAAAAAAAGAATAATAAATAAATAAAAAAATCACCAATTTTTAAATATTATGTTTTTAATATGACTTAATCAGCCTGGCTTCACTATGTTGCATTAAAAAGCCATTTTAAGTGTAGTCCTAGGTAATGCTAGCAGGATTTCAGTTATTGTGTGCTTAAACCAGCCCAAAAAGGAATAATAAAGAATGTAACCTGTTGAATAGCCGTCTTACCTTGTCTGTGTCTCAAAATTTCAATAGTAATCATGAATTTGATAGAGTGCCAAAAAAGCACTGACTCAAGTGGGACAGCAGCACAATAACTTTCACACCGTGGTAAGAAAAGTACTTTTCATCTAAGTCTAAGACAGTGTCAAAAGAAGCCCGAACTAAGACTCTTCAACATCAATGCATCACTTTTGTGGACATTTTGGATGCAGCAAAGGACAGCCACTCTGACTGTGAATGGACACCAGTTTATTGTTGTGGTATCAGCGCAATGGGGGGCAGGCCTTACCAACCCCTCTGAGAGCCTCACACAAGAGATGCTGCTGGTGACCGGAGAGAAGAGGGCTGGTGAGGGCGGGTCCCGTGCCTCAGCCCAGACACTCCCTTTTTTCTCTGTTCCTGCCCGGTTACATTGTGCAGGGGGCCCGGCCGGGACAGGACAAAAGAGAGCCGCGGGCCGGGCGGTTCGGGTTCCATGTGAAGGTGTTTGGAGTGTGCGCTACCCCAAAACCCTCTCTTGTTTTGGGGAGAGGGTGGCCGCGGACTGGGGAGTTGCGGAGGGGGTGTGGGTGTCAGTATGACGGATGGGTTGCGGGTTGTTGGCGCTTTTGTGGATGGCGGTGTGTGTCTGAATAGGGACGTGCTGCCTCCCGCTCTGTGCGCTTCTAGAGCCCGAGGCTGGGTGTGTGGCGGGTGTAACGGGGGATTTGATTAAGGAATAGAGGAGCAAAAAAAAAAAACTTTCAAGCTTTTGGATGGAGGCGAGAACACAATGAGTGAGACTGAGTGAGCATGCCTGTCTAATATTAGCGTGAGGCACCGCATTAACAGCCTGCTGTGATGGGAATATAAAGACACTGGTTTCACACTAAAACTGAAGTATTCACTAATGTTTCAAACAATGTAAAACAAGAAAACAACATGATATAGCCGAGAATTAGAATTAGAGAAAATTAGAAAGGTTGCCACTGAAGTAAGTTCTAAAATGACTACAAAACTCTACACTACATGCATGACTTTTTTTTCTTTAGAACATAAAAGAAGTTATTTCCAATCAGTGAAAGTCAGTGGGGTCCAGTGTTGTTTTGAACCCCACTGACTTTCATTGTACAGACAAAAACAGTTGAAACATCCTTCAAAATGTCTTCTTTTATGGGTTCACCAGAAGAAAAAAGCTCATGCATACAACATGAAGATGAGTAAATGATGCCAGAATTTTCATTCTGGGGTGAACTGTACTTTAAGACCCACCTTTATTTGATATTTTGAATATACACAATGCCATAATCTAAATTTACATCTCAACACGGACCGTATCACATTCTACACGTTTGATGCACGGACAGCCAGCAGTAATGAGATAACATTCGTCTGCCTGCATACGTAATGGAGCGGCTCGCAGATGAATAAGATAAGCTCCCCATTGCTTAATAAAAGAGTGCTTCTCTGGCCTTGTCCTTAGTGCAAAAGTCAATGGGAGAACACAACGGCATGCATACTAATAATGAGCCCGCATCCCTGGAGCCTGGGACTGTTTTTGTTCTGGGAGCCTGAGCCACTGTTTGAGCCTCCGTGGATGTCTCTTTCTGAGGGCAGATGAAACCATCAGAAGCCCAGCGGCTCTGCAGGGATGACAGTTAACAGAGAAGCTCACCTCAGACTTGTGATAGTTTGATGGGCGGACGATTAGCATTTCCTGCTTGTAATCTTTTGTGTGGCAATGAAGGGAAGGTATGTTTGCTGTTTTGCCAAGTGAAAGTGTGGCACTCACTCACTGTTCCCCTGCGGGGGATCTTTAAAAGTCCTGCATGAGCTCGCAGACTGCGCTGAGCTTGGAATGGAGCTACATGTTTGATGAGAGGAAGTCAAGTCTGGTTTTAAACTAGCAGCGAACTGAATAAACAGAATAAGTGGCCCTCAGAAGATTTCACTGAGTAAAGTGCACAGCTTACTGACGGAGTCAAGGGTGTATTCGAGAAACTCCAGGCCTACAAACTCCCAACAGAGCAGAATGAAGCTTTTGAATACACTATATTCAATGAAAAAAGCATCCTGGTTTATTACGGTATGATGAAAAAACTGTAAAAATGTGGTGACAGTGTTTCGGGTATACAAGAGGTCCCACTTAATCTTAGGTGGTCTTAACTACTATGTACTTACTGTGTACATACAGTTGAGGTCAAAAGTTTACACCCCCCTTTTCAGAATCTGCAAAATGTTAATTATTTTACCAAAATAAGAGAGTTTATTTAGTACTGACCTGAATAAGGTATTTCACATAAAATATGTTTACATGTAGTCCACAAGAAAAAATAATAGTTGAATTTATAAAAATGACCCCATTCAAAAGTTCACTTTTAAACATTTTTAATACTGTTTTCTTACCTAAATGATCCACAGCTGTATTTTTTGGTTTAGTTATAGTTGTTCATGAGTCCCTTGTTTGTCCTGAACAGTTAAACTGCCCGCTGTTCTTCAGAAAAAGCCTTCAGGTCCCACAAATTCTTTGGTTTTCTAGCATTTTTGTGTATTTGAACCCTTTCCAACAATGACTGTATGATTTTGAGATCCATCTTTTCACATTGAGGACAACTGATGCAACTATTACAGAAGGTTCAAACGCTCACTGATGCTCCAGAAGAAAAACGATGCATTAGAGCCGGGGGGTGAAAACTTTTGAAACGAATAGAGATGTTTACATTTTTCTTATTTTGCCTAATAACAATTTTTTTTTTTTCATTTAGTACTGCCCTTCAGAAGCTACAGAAGATAGTTACATGTTTCCTAGATTAAAAAATAAGTTAAATTTACATGATTTACCTGGCTTTTAATGCATGCTTTTTCCTTCTGGATCATCAGTGAGCATTTGAACCTTCTGTAGTATTTGCAGATAGTCCCTGTAATAGTCTCTCAGTTGTCCCTCAGTGTGAAAAGATGGATTTCAAAATCATAGTTATTGTTGGAAAAGGTTCAAATACACAAAAATGCTAGGAAAAAAAACGACAAATTTGTGGGACCTGAAAGATTTTTCTGAAGACCAGTGGGCAGTTTAACTGTTCAGGACAAACACTGGACTTATGAACAATTATCAATAAACAACAACAACAACAACAACAAAAGAATCAAGTGTATGTAAACTTTTGAACGGGGTCATTTTTATAAATTTAAATGTTATTGTCTCTTGTAGATTATATGCAAATATCTTATGTGAAATATCTTATTCAGGTCAGTACTAAATAAAAAAAAAACATTTTGCAGCTTCTGAAAAGGGGGTGTAAACTTTTGACTTAAACTGTACATGTTTTTACATTGTACGTTTCATTGTAAATTGTAGTTTTTACTTCCAAAAAGCATACAATTGATGACATTTTACAGTAAAATGACTGTAATCCTAAAAAAAATATTAAACCCTGCTCATCTGTCATTGTAAACATGGCCAAAAATGTGTTTAAAGTGTGTTCCTGTTTTAAGCCTTGACAGCCTGAACATGGTAGTTTGATGGGCAGGTGATTAGCATTTCTTCCTTGTTCTCTTTTGTGTAAAGGGAAAGTATGTTTGCTGTTTGGGAGAGTGAAAATGTGGTCCATACTGACTGTCCCTCATGGGGGGTCTTAACCATTACAATACGCCCTGACTGAGTATATAGACTGCACTGACCACTCTTGGCGCAGGGAAAACAAAATATTTGCATCACCTGGTGCTCTAAGGCATTTAATGCGGGAGGAAGTATCAGCACTCCTGAGGGAATTACTGAGGCATTCCCTTGTCTGGAGATTCCTGAGAGCAAGGTGCAAGTGGGCACTGGGAGAGGAGGGGGATGAGGAAGACACAAATCAGACATGATATTATGGGATTAACATTCTCACATAATGTCCACTATGTGACTGAAAAATATATATTATCTGTTTTTACGTTTCATCATTAATCCTCTGGGGTCTGAGGGTGTTTTGTGGCCCTTCAGAACTTTTGACATGCCCTGACATTTGTGTTTTTTTCAGTATCTTAAAAACATATTAATGGCTAAAGTGTGATAACACTGTATTCAGCACAATGCAAGATTTTAACTGCAAAAATCTAAATTAAAAATCCTCTTTTTGTATTTGTGTACTTTTTGGCAGAGAGGTACACTAGTGGGCTGCAGGAATCCATTTTGTTATAACAGACTGCCACCTGGTGGCTGAATATGCACAGCTTTGATTTTTCTGATCACTGTCCTTTTTTAAATACCTAAATAAAGAAGAAAAAAATTGACCACTTAGAGTGGGTTAAACTTAATTTGACCGACTTAACCTATATAATCATTATTATCAATATTTTTATCATGCAGGATGTTGTGTAAAAAATAATCTGACAAATACGGCAGGCATTGTTTTTAGCAAACATAAATAGAAATCACACAACTGATTTTTACGAGGCTGAAATTAAATAAATATGCATTTATTTATATGTGTAAAACTTAAATATGTGTTAACTTCTTTATGTGTATTATTTAATAGTGTTTAAATACCAGATATAAACTACCATTCAAAGTTTGGAGTCAGTCAGATTTTTTATTTTATTATTTTATTTCATTATATAACTACTAACAGTCAAAAGTTTTTGAACAGTAATTTTTTTAAAGAATTTTCTTCTGCTTACCAAGCCTGCTTTTATTGGGTCCAAAATACAGCAAATTGATTTTTTTTTTTACTATTTAAAATAACAGCCTTCTTTATGAATACATTTTATTCCTGTGATAAAAGCCACATTTTCAGACTTCAGTGTCACATGATCCATCAGAAATCATTCTAATATGCTGATTTGCTGTTCAAGAAACATTTTATTATTATTAATATTATTATCAATATTTTAGTTTTTTTTTTTCCAGGCTTCTTTGAATAGATAGAAAGATCCAAAGATCTGCATTTTTCTGAAATAAAAAGCTTTTGTAACATTATACACTATTCCATTCAAAAGCTTGGAGTCAGAGAGAAAGAGAAGAAATTATAGAAATAAAAAATGTTTCTTGAACAGCAAATCAGCATATTGATTGATTTCTGAAGGATCATGTGACACTAAACATAGCTTTTATATCACAGAAATAAAATATATTCAAAAAGAAATTGTACTCAGCTGTTTTCAACATAATAATAATAATAATAATAATAATAATAATAATAATAATAATAATAATAATAAGTGCTTTTGAGCATGTGACTGGAGTAATGATGCTAAAAATTCAGATTTAAAATCACAGGAATAAATTACATTTTAAAATATATTCAAATAGAAAACTGTTATTTTAAATAGTAAAAATATTTCAAAGTTTTACTGCTTTTGCTGCACTTTGGATCAAATAAATGCAGGCTTGGTGAGCAGAAGAGACGTCTTTAAAAACGTTAAAAATCTTTTGACTGGTAGTGTATATTCTATTCTATTCTATTTCTATTTGTTTGTTTATTTATATGAATACGTGCAAGGACACGTTGTTCTTTTGAACTTCCTGATCATCAAAAAATCCAAAATACAATAATACAAAATGTTTCTTCAGCACCAAATCAATTACAAAGATTTCTGAAGGATCATGTTACACTGAAAACTGGAGTAATTTCTGCTAAAAATTCAGCTTTTCCATCATAGAAATAAATTACTTTTTCAAATAAATATTAAAATAGAAAACCGTTTTTATTTTCTTTACTATTTTACACATTAAATTAATTAATTAAAAGCCTTGGTGAGTGTTTAAAAAAATCTCCATATTTCCATATTCAAATGAAATCTCTCTTTGTAGTAAGGAGACGTATTATGAAAGAGTACCAGGGCTTATGTGTAGAGCTTTGTGAGTGAGACTATGAGGATGAGGCCATTACTTTACTTTTGACAAAAGGGATGACTTCATCTTTTCTGAACCATTAGGATGTAGTAGGAAGTAGTGTCTTGGGGCTGGCAGAGGCTCGTGAAAGAGCCTTTTTTCCTCTGTGCTCAATGTGCTTTGAGATCAGTGGAGGGAAACACAGGGGAGGGAAAGCGCTGTGTGCCATTCTCCTATTTATTTTTATGGCTCTTCCGTTTTCCTCAGTGCGGTAGCAAAATAGGGCCTGGGGAGAGAGAGGGAGAAATGCCAATTACTGCCAGTCTGCTACGGAGTGCTTTGGCCTTGCTTCTGTTCTTCCATAGCAACTCATGAATTGCATGTGTGTACATGTGTTTGTGGGCATGAGTAGGAGATTTACTACAACAAACAGTGCATTCATGAGCAAATATTTCTCTCTGAATCCTTACCATACCAGGGCAAGTGACTTTCTTACTGGCAAAATAATGAAGAAAAATAATTTTATGTACAGCTTTCCACTACTGCACAATACATTAATGTGCCAAGGTTGAAAAACTGAGTCATTAAACTCTCTGTAGGTTCACGCTTACGCCCTCTTTGCCATTCTGCAACTCCCACGTCTGTTCTGATGGATGGTGATCCAACTCAAACTTCTCACACTTGCACCCGACTCCATGTATTTGTCATTATTATAGATGGATTCTATTTGGTTCCATCAGTGCTAGTGGCGCTCAGAGAGGGGTAAGCTTTTCGTGTGGAGGCTGAGTAAATTATTTGTGATCCATAGAGGGAGGGAAAATGGGTTAATATTTTAACCATACTTGACACCCTCACAACAGGGAATTGATCTCATTTTTGTTGAAGTTTGGAAAACGTTAAAAAATCCCATATAGTCTACAAGCTGCTCCATATATCACTGTAAAATAAAAAGCTACAGCAGCACACAAAACCACCGACCTTTGAAAAATAGAATAAGGCCTGGTCTCTGAGGCCATTACATAATGCCTATAGCTTTGCTTGAAATACAAAAGAACTTTTTTTTTTTTTTTTTACTTTTTGAGCTTCAAGTTTAAAGTGGGGAATACAAAAGTTTATTATCTTTTTAGTTGAAAACAGTTGTGCTGCTTAAAATTTTGTGGAAACCATGGGATTAGTTTATGGTTTTTCTGGACTTTTCATTTATTTGAAATAAAAATCATTTGTAATCATTTGTAGTATATCTTTACTGTCACTTTTGATCAGTTTAATGCACCCTTGTTGAATAAAAGTATTCTTATCATGACAGCTTTCGAAGATTTTAGCATAGTAATGAATATGACTGTCACGGATTAGCCAAGTTCAGCCAGCAATCACACAGCGATCACCGTCACCTGCATCCTATCAGCCACGCACCTGCACGCAATCACCGAAGCACTACAAGAGCCCTCACCACACACCACTCTTGGTCCGGGCTCGTTTGCATGAAGCGGACTCATTGTGCTTCACTATTGTGGTCACAATCCTCTAACCAAATCTACCTTGATACTTACCTTCTGATACTTACCTGTATTCTCGTTCTGTTCCGGTTTAAAGTCAAGTCTCTGTCTCCAGCCAGCGGTGTGTCAGCCATAAGTCTGTCTACCGAACTCCAGCGGTGTATGTGTATGTGTGAGTCTTCTGAAGTTCTCCTCCCGTCGTTCCTGGAAAGGAAAAGCATCCATTAATATCCGATCTGTCTACATATCAAGAATTACATCTTGGACTGTTCCATTTACCCGGTTCTGCACGCTATCATCATTATCTTGCTCTGCTGTAAATAAACCTGTTGACATTTGCACTTACCTATCTCGTCTGGTCTGCTTCCGTAACAATGACAATGTTAGGGTATTTGGTCTTGGCCAAATAGATAAGCTACGCTGCTGCTGCTGCTAAATTGCTGCTGCTGCCAATACATACGCCGATACTGCGCTGTATTTAAGACATTTGCTGCTGCACAAATAGCATATATAATAACCCATAGCAGATCTATACAGGTGGAGCTGGGGAGGTGGAGGGTTTCAAAAGAACTTTAAAAGCGTGCTGCAAACTGCTCTAGCGCATGCTATCCAGTCATTTAAATGTAAAGCAGCAAGCTGATTGGCTGCGTTTGCAACATGAACAAATCAGCTTGTGCCAAGTAGTTTAATGCTGTGAATATCAGGTCTTGGTCAGGACCCCCTGGCGTCACTTTTTGATGCTCAGGGTACCCCTTTTGGGCATGCAGTGTGCTCCATTGCTTTTAGTTGTTTCCATTATGAATGCATTTAATGGTTTGCATGCGTTTGCAAAAACAGAAATTATTTTATATAAATGTATACTTTCACAGATATTTTAGAGCACCTAACCCCACCCCAACCTAAACCTACCCACTTCTGAACAATATAAAATGCAAAACAGGCAAATAAAAGTACATTGATAGGTATTTCTTGCAAAAACTGACCATAAAAAGCAGTATAAAAGTATTACAAACAAGTCGCATTGCATTCCAAGTCCACCGATATCTTAATGCGAAGAACAGAGTAAAATCATTAGGTTTTAATCGCTGAAGTGAAAAGGTTCATGTTCCTGCACATATCACATTCAAAAAGATACTCCAGAACTTGTTTAGCATGATGCAATCGATCACGAGACACACAAGAGCCAATGGCATTTCACAACCAAAGCTGATGTAACGCTTCATCTGGTGGCAATTTTTTAATTTGCGCAAAGGATCTGAGCTGTATGGCAGATAGAGACGGCAATCGCATCTATTCATCTCAGAAATCAATCGTTTTGCATCGGAAGACTTGGAATATTAATACTTGAAATAAATTGTGACTGTGATTGTATCTGCTTGGTATATGCTGTTTTTTATATTGACAAATGGTAGGTTTAGTGGCAGGGGTTGGGTTACGTGCTCATAAATATGTAAATTAACATACAGTATCACAAAAGTGAGTACACGCCCTACATTTCAGCAACCATTTTAGTATATCTTCTCAAGGGACAATACTATAGAAATGAAACTTGGATATATTTTAAAGTAGTTAATGTGAAGCTTGTATAGCAGTACTGATTTACTGTCCTCTGAAAATAACTCAACATACAGCCATTATTGTCTAAATAGCTGACAACAAATGTGAGTACCCCCTAAGTGATAACAGCAGTATGTTGTTTAACCATGCAAAGCCACATGTCCTATTCATCATGTTTATGTTTTTGTCTGCTTAACAGGACCATACAAAGTTGTGTATCTTATATTAGAGCAGTTAAAATTAGGTGCTTTAAGTACAATTATATCATACTGACCACTGGTTGTTTAACATGGCATCTCATGGCAAAGAACTCTCTGTGGATTTGAGAATTAGAATTGTTGCTCTCCACAAAGATGGCCAAGGCTATTAGAGGTTCAGTAACACCCTAAATCCGAGTTACACTAAAGTGGTCAGGGTCATACAGAGCTTTTCCAAGATGGGTTCCATTCGGAACAGACCTCGCAAGGGTCGATCAACGAAGTTGAGCATTCGTTCTGTGCGTCAGGTGCAGAATCTGGCTTCAAAAACCAGATGCATGAGTGCTGCCAGCATTGCTTTAAATGTTGCAGAAGTAGAAGGTCAGCTTGTCAGTGCTCACACCATATGCGGCCACACACTGCAACAAGTCGGTTTGCATAGGCATCGTCCCATAAGGACATCTCATTTGAAGCTGGCACACAGTTTGCTGAAGACAACCTGTCCAAAAGCATGAATTACTGGAACTATGTCCTGTGGTCTGATGAGACTATAAGATAAACTTGTTTGGCTCAGATTGTGTTTTGCCTACAGTCAAGTATGGTGGTGGTAGCATCATGGTCTGGTGCTGCATGAGTGCTACTGGTAAACATGAAGGAACATGGATTCCATTATGTACTGTACATTCTGAAGCAGAACATGATGCCTCCCCTTCAGAAACTGGCCGAACGCCAGTTTTCCAACATGATAACGATCCCAAACACACCACCAAGATAACAACTGCCTTTCTGAAGTAGCTGAAGGTGAAGGTGATGGGGTGGCCAAGTATGTCTCCAGACCTGAACCCTATTAAGCACCAGTGGGGCATCCTCAAGCATAAAGTGGAGAAGCACCATGTGTCTAACATCCAGCAGCTCTGTGAGGAGTAGAAGAGGATCCCAGCAACAACCTGTGCAGTTCTGGTCAATTCCTTGCCCAGAATGATTAAGGCAGTGCCAGATAACAATGGTGCTAACACAACATCTTGAAACTTTAGACAAGTTCACTTGTGTAATTTTTTTTGTTGTTCATTTTTTTTTAATGACTGATCATTTCATTAGACAAGACCCTCATTTCTCAGCTGGTATCGTGTAAAGCCCTTTGAAGCTGCATTGAAACTTTAATTTGTTGATCCCCATTAAAGTCCATTATATGGAGAAAAATCCTGGAATGTTTTCCTCAGAAACCTTCATTTCAACTTAAAGGAGTAGTTCACTTTCAGAACAAAAATTTACAGATAATGTACTTGCCCCCTTGTCATCCAAGATGTTCATGTCTTTTTTTCTTCAATCGTAAAGAAATTACATTTTTTGAGGAAAACATTTCAGGATTTCTCTCCATATAATGGACTTCTATGGTGCCCCCGAGTTTGAACTTCCAAAATGTAGTTTAAATGCAGTTTCTAATGGCTCTAAATGATCCCAGCCGAGGAAGAAGGGTCTTATCTAGTGAAATTATCAGTTTTTTTTTCTAAAAACATTGACAATTTATATACTTTTTAATCTCTACACAGAGTACACACAGAGCTAGACAAGACGAGCATTTGAGGTTAAAAAGTATATAAATTGTAACTTTTTTTTTTTTTTTTTTTTAGAAAATAACCGATCGTTTTGCTAGATAAGACCCTTTTGTCATTGGCTGTGATCGTTTAAAGCCATTTGAAGCTGCATTTTAGAAGTTCAAATTTGGGGGCACCATAGAAGTCCGTTATATGGAGAGAAATCCTGAAATGTTTTCCTCAAAAAATGTAATTTCCTTATGACTGAAGAAAGAAAGACATGAACATCTTGGATGACAAGGGGGTGAGTACATTATCTGTAATTTTAACTCAGAAGTTAACTAATTTTTTAAGGACCCATCAGCCTGCACCATCAGAGTTTTATATTTTTTTAACAAACCAATGCTTTTAAAGGCTACCATGTTAAACACAACACCAGAATCCTACAGTTAGAGTTTCAGTAGACTTACTGATATAGTTTATGATCTGCAAACTCTAAGAGTAAACATATTTAGCTGTGGTTGTGGGGTGTGTTTGACATGGAAAGTGACTGATTGGGCAGGTGGCTGATCTGGTATAAACATTCCCCTCTGCTTAACCTCTGACCTTCACTTAATCACTTCTGCTGCTCCCTCTACTGTATAGAAGCTATAGGACTCCAACACATACCGACATGAAATATTTAAAATATACATGGCATAGAAAAGTATTCAAAAAGCTCACTTTGTTGTTAGTGTTCCTGATCCCTAAGCAGTCAAGATAAAATAGCTTAAAGAGGCTATGAGTGATGTTGATGAAAGCTGCAAATGCCTTTGAAACCAAATCCCCCAAAACACAGGCCATGAAAGGACAGAGAGTCTGGGGAAATACAGGAACGGAGCCCTCTGTTCTACCATATTTGTTTCATTCAAGTCCCTCTCTCAACTCCCACAAAATAGTATTTCTTCCACATGACTAAAGCTGTATATTGAATTTTAAATGAGCATGTCTGCAACTCCTGATGAGATGCCAAAGTCATGTCTTTAAGAAAGTGTGCTCTAAAAGTTCACTTTCATTATTTAGTGACAGTTCACCCTGCCTCCATTACATATGATTTATGGAACCAAACATAATTAACAGATTTAATATCATCGCATTTCTTGCAAACAAGTTAGGACGTTTTTTTTTTTGCTGACACTACTGTGCCAATAAAAATGTGGGCAAATATACAAGTATAATTCTGAACTAGGACAATAACGCGTGCAATTGTTTTTCATGAAGGGTTTCCTAGAGGATATCAATCATGGAGATCAATATTACTGATATAGATGATGGCATAGTATAAAAACACATTGCTGTCTCAGCATTCATAATAAGCTGCTTTGGACAGTCATACATCATTTTGTCAGGCATACTCACATTCAACCAATGCTAAAATGATCTCATCTACATGATATACAAATGAGAACCATCATGGCTTAACAGATGAGGAGGGTTGTAACACGTCTTAGAAATGTACTATATCGGACCTTCAAATATTGCACAAAATTGAACGTAGTGTAGACTGCCTTTTATGAAAAATTACTAAAAGAAATTAACGGGTAGATTTTAAACATAGTGCATTTTCTGTGTTACAACCCCGGTAGTGTGGGAGGTGTAATCACAGCACTCGACACTTTACATTCATTTACACAGTTTACACACTAAAAATGAAGGGTTAAAAACAACCCAGCGCTGGGTGAAATATGATCAAATCCAGCGATGTTTAAATGTTTAACCCAACCGTCTGGGTAGTTTTATTTAACTCAACTATTGCTTAAAGATGACTATATTTCTTGCTTAAAATGAAGCAAAAATATGTTGGAAATTAACATTTATTAATATGTTCAATAAATTAACATTTATTAATTTAAATAAATAATACACTTTTTTTTAATATTGCTTATTAATAAAAGTTCTCCTTTTGATTATTGTTGATGCCTCCAGTAATTATGTCTGATTTTTAATTTACAACCTTCTTTGGGTTCATTTTAAGCCAGCCATAGTATTTTTAAGCAATAGTTGAGTTAAATAAAACTACCCAGAAGGTTGGGTTAAACATCTAACCCAAACGCTGGATTAAAACAAACCAGTCACTGGATTTGTCCATAGTTCACACCCAGTGCTGGGTTGTATTTAACCCAGCATTTTTTAAGACTGTACACTTTAAAAAATGCTGGGTTATTTTTTTAACCCAACTGCTGGATTCAGCCTGCTGAATTTCATTGGGTTGTTTTTAATATTTTTACCCAGGTGCTGGGTACTTCTGGGTTGAGCACAAGAATTAGCACTGTTTTGGTGAAAAGTGATTACAGAGAACGGTTGAATACACTTAAATTAAAATGCTGCTTTTACTTTTTTTTCTCAAAAAATGTGTGTTAAACGAGTTTAAATGTAAGTAATATTGTAAAGTATGCTGTATTCACCCAAATAAATATCTTATATTTTGTCCATGGGTGTTCTTGCTTAATAATAAAAGTTAATCTTCTGATATTTTCTCTTGCCTCTATAACTCTGTGTGATTTTTAATTTCCAGCCCATTGTAAGCCAGCAATATAATCATTTTTAAACAATAGTTGACTTAAAACTAGGGATGCACCGAAATGAAATTTCTTGGCCGAAACCGAAAAAGAGGAAGCCAAGGCCGAATACCGTAAACCGAAACACCGAAAGAATTATGCCAATTAATAGTACCATTGCATTTATGGCTATGACTGTGTACTAATCTTACTAAAATCAAGGCATTGCAATTGCATAAATTAATATTAAAGTTTCAAAGAATAAATCAATTATATTAATTTAAACAATTACTATCAATCAAGTATTATATTACTTAAATAACATATACATATTTTACACACATTTTACTGCCTCTGTTTAAATTTTTATAACACATTATCTTGTGGATCCATCAGTTCACATTTACAACTGTATGCGTTTCTCTTCCAGCAGTAGGCGCTGCCAGAATGGTACACAAAGCAGCGCAACAAATGACTTTGAAATGTGCAGTGCTCATATTTATTCAATGGATAGCCTTTTGAAGTTTCATCGCAATTCTTGTCTTTCAGTCCCCACATTTAAGACCACCTGAAATCATAATTAAGACTTTCTTAACCCCTAATAACACTGCAGCCATCAATGAAAATTAAGAGCTTTATTTTAGACTTTCACAAAACAACCCTTACACAAAATACGTTTATTTTTATTTTTTTTTCCCACCATGTTCGGGGCACAAGCAAAATATTAGGGGACTAAATTAATATCAGCATATGAAGTATAATCGTCTCTCGTTGTCTCTGAGAGAATGCACATCAGATGCTGAAAGCACTGTCAGTTTTTACTTTCACTTTAACATATTGCGCAGTTTTCACGTTGCTTGTGTGGTATCCATTGGCTCACCTCCATGGTTTAAAACATAAATATTTATAAAAATACAGTATATAGAAAAGACATATCTTTAAAATATTGCGACGTAACACCAACGTAAAGCCATTGTTTTTCACTCACTGAAAGCTACATCTGTGTCGATCTCTGCTCTCATCACTGAATGCACGACTGCAGACAACCCCTCTTGAAATTTCGGCATTACAAGTTTTTCAAGTCGCTATCCGTGGGTCTTTCTCAGATATACTGAAATACGTCCACACCGCAGACGTGTTGCTTCAGACAAGCACGTGCAGGCTGCGGTTTCTGTTTGCGTCAACATACTGTTTCGGCCCTGTTGTTTCGGTGATAAAAATCTTTTGGCCGAAAACCGAAAATGCACTTTTGGGCCATTTTCGGCTGAAAATTTTCAGTGGCAGAATATTCGGTGCATCCCTACTTAAAACAACCCAGCATGTTGGGTAAAAACATTTAACCCAATTAGCTGGGTCAAAATAACCCAGCATGTGTTCAGTCTAATGTGTTCAGTTTGCCAAATAACCCAAATAAATAATAAATAGCACAATGTTTAGCAGTTTCCTCTAATCATCAAAACCATATCAAACCAGCAAACATACCACATAGGCTAATAAGAAAATGAAGGGAAAATATGTATTTCATTATTATTAATATTTTATTTGGACTTTAAGACTCATTTACTCTTCATTATTGGTTATTTTTTTATGCTTAACAAATGGACCCTCATTAAAACAAAACATCTTAAACCAGCTTGCTGCTTGTTCAAACTGGTGCCCAACTGGTTTAAACGTTAGTCTCTCAGTCTGACCCAAAAAGTGCCCCAAATTCTTTTAAAACCAGCCAAAAGAGCAGCCTAGGAAACCCCTACAATAGCTTAGATCTTTTTTTTTTCCATCAGCAGGAGAGGGGGAATGTTTCAACCCATAGAGTAAACAATATCAGCTTTTTGTTAATATCCCTATTCTGTCACGTTATTCATTAATTCTACTAAGCACTATCCACCTTATTTTTCCAGTAAGAGCAGGCACGGCCATTTCTACATTTTATGGGTCTGGCTTCTGGTCTCTTCTGCGTCCAGCTATTATTGCTGCTTGATATTGCAAATTGGTATGTTACCATATTATTTTAATGTATTACCTTAATTATGAACACACTGGTACTGTTTACCGCACGTTGTTATTCTTTGTTACTTTCCTATAGCCGGAAGTCTTGCCCATAATTTATGCGTTAAAGAATAAGGTGTAAGTTCACATTGGAATGACACAACATTACAGACAGCAACTTATTTATAGACCAACGTGTAGCACCCACAAATAGAAACACCTGAGCTGGCAAATGTCTACATGATTTCTGTGCACTGCTTAATGTGTTTGTAAACCACATCAATCCTGTTCTGCAATGTAAGCGCGTGCTCGTCAGACAGAGAGCCCAGTTCGCGCGCCAACGGTTCCCTCGCGCGGTACAGTTCATACAGCAGCTTCGCGCTGTTCCCCGAGCGCTTCATCTCGGAAATACGCCGGACGGTACTTCTCCGAAATACACACGACCAACTCAGAAGTAGTCTGTGATATCGCTCCCAGAGGTCAAGCACTCTGTATCCGTGAACAAGCCCTGCCTCGTTGTCAATAAAAAGCAAATGTCCATTAATTGTTTTAAGAAGGTTATTAGTGGTCCTCTCCATCACGCGGGCGTCCCACTGGAGACTGAAAATGTGACTGACGATTCGGTCAAAGTTGGCTGTTAAATAATCAAATATGATTAGATCACTCCACTGCATTAATTCAACCAGATATGTCACAGTCATGTTGGATATAGCCTCAGCAGAGAGTTGCAGACCTCCTCCTTGCTGTTTCCGCAAATGTAATGGGATAAACACTCCAGTGACATTTGGGATGAACTCAGTGAGAGACACAATGGCATTTGGCGACCATTCTAACGCCTCGATGCTTTCCCGCACACTTGCCCACTGCTCACTGGACAGATTGAGCTTGGAAAGCGCCAAGGGCGGAAGGTTGGAAATCCCAAGCAGTTCCGCTAGATAATACGAGAGCGTTTCGCCCAGCACTTGATCCGCGTCTATGCCATATCGCACACATGCTCTTGTGCCGTCGGCGAAGGTCGCCAGACGGTTTGTGGGTCTGCCGCAGCCCGCTTCCAGTACAACCACCCGAGCGTCCCGAACCTGCTCTCTCCACTTCCTCTCATGCTCCACGCCAAAAACACGAGTGGAGAAACCGTCCAGCCATGCGCTCCAAAAGACCCGGTGCTCGATCACGTTATCCAAAATGACCGGGGAGCGAATATTAAAAGTTTTCCCATCGCGCAATCCCGCGTTTTCTGAAGCATGCCTTTTAGAAATATTTACCTGCTCGTTTGCAACAGAAAAAGCAATGTCTCGTTCGGTGTATTGTTGGACAAATACGGACCAGAGATGCAACTTCACATTTCCTATCCAGGTAACTATTCCAAGCCACATACAAAGTGACGCGCATAATTTCACCTTGCCGGGGTTCATGATTTCAAAACGCATTTTAGTCCATTTCGCTTTCCACGTACATGGGTCTTCTATGGCTGAAATATAATCATTATGAATTCTCCTCTCCTACGCGATGTTTCCTGCCTCTCCTCCCAAACTCTTTCAGCTTTCAGTACAGCTACAATCGCATGGACGCAAATCACGTGACCAAAATCAGATCATGAGACTTGACAAACAAATGTGGTCTCATATTTCTTCAGGGGGAATGCGAATGACGAAAATGTTAGGCGAGGATGTTTAGACTTTTCTGGAAATGCTTAGGAAACTATTCGGATTTGATATATTTACAAACACGTCTATCAACAGTAACTATTTATTTCTATAGTAAGTAAACGCGTTAGACCGAGATCTCTGGCGACCTATCAGATGGCGTGATGAGTTGGCTGGTTGTTATACTTAAAGGTGCACTAAGTAACTTTACTAACAGAGAAATGAACAGCACTTAAATAAATAAGCGGATGTACGTTCACATGAGCTGAAGGTTCCTATCAGAACCTATGAAAAAAGGATATTTTATTTAATATAAAGTGGGTTATTTCTCTTAAATGTGCCACCATATTCTCCTGACAACCACCAATGGAGTTTTGTCCTCTGTAGAGGATATTTCTTTCAGGGAATTTCTCAGATTTTACATGTCACAGTTTTAAGTCTGGACATCCTGTAAAGTGCACATCTATCTAACGTTATTTTTGTCACACTGTACAAGAATAATACTATTTTTGTATTATAGTAAGGGCTAAGTTAAGGGTTGGGGTAGGTGTAGACGTTAATAAAACAATCTAATAGGTAGAAAAATTAATTTTATTTTTAGTTTCCCTTCAGAGCTGTATCCCTTCTAGCCACAACTCATTTAGGGCGTTTTAGAGATACAGAGATTTGGTCTTTAAAAATGGCTGACATTAATTTTGTGATCAAATTTAACACCCTTATAGAAATATGATGATATTTTGTGATTATATCATTTAAATCTGACTAATTTTCCAATTGTTTGTCATAAATCGGCTTCTCGGGAAAATGTTATTGGGTTTCAAATCAAAGTATGACTATGAAAGATTACATGTCTACTATAGAGGACACTTAAAGCATGTTTGTTACACATTTTGGGAAACACGACAAGTAAATAGGGAAATAAATTATATATCAATATTCCTATGAAATATTACATATTATTATGAAAATCTTGCCAGTAATTATTCTCATTATTCATCACAAAGATATTGATGCCATATTACAGTGCCATTTAATTAAAAAAAATTGTGCTCTGCAGGTGGAGCCAGAAATATCATAATTGTGAGTTGCTAGAACATGAACAACCATGCAAAGTCATATTTACAGGTGGGAGACTCAGAATTCTAGGTTATGCGAATTGGAAAGCAAGCCTATGGTATATGGTGTAAAGTGAATCACTTAACTTTAAAAGTTTGCTTTATGCAACAAAAATGTTTAGTTGTGATAACAGGTCAGAAGTTTAATAGAGACTCATGAACAACTATCAAAGCTGTGGATTATTCAGGTAACAACACAGTATTGAGAATCAAGTGTATGTAAACTTTTGAACGGGGTTATTTTTATAAATTTAATTGTTATTTTCTCTTGTGGACTATATGTAAACATCTTTTATGTGAAATATCTTATTTAAAATCATACTACTACTACTTAGAATAAAGCATAAACATATAAAATAATCTAAAAAGTCATCAGATAAAATAATAAAGTATAAAATGTACATACAACTGACACATTATTGAGTCATCAGGATAGTCCAGAGTAATATGGATTGGTAAATGTGCAATCCACCAGATAGCCCAAACACAATGATTTTGTAAGAAAAATTAAACATCCAAACAAGCAGTCCCTACTGGAGTCATGAAACAAACTGCAATGATCTGCAGCTCTCACACCACAGATTGGGAATAAATGAGGGGACAACAAGCGCCAACCATAAACATGATGGTCACAGCTGCCGCACTGCAAAATGCATCCAACACAGCCACTGCAGAGAGACAACTCACAGCAGACCAGTAACAAAACATTTATTTATCTACAGCAGCACATTTAAAAAATTCACCTTTAAACAATGCATTTTATTCACCAATGGCATTTTCAACATTCATCTGCTGAATATTGGTTTGGTGTGGTAATATCACAACATTATGAGTTGTTTTGTCATGTGTGACCAGATCCTACTGTCATTCTGTTTTGACTTGTTACTTATTACTTGAATGCACTGCCAGACATACAGCTGGTCAGCCAGTGTTCCCAAAATGTCTGGCCAGGAGCATGAAAAAGCTGCAGGTGTTGTGCCTAAATCCTCCCCCTGCCACCATTCTGTCAATCTTCACATGAATACGCACACACTGATTTTGGAGCTTTGCACCTGCTGAGAAGACTAGGATATGTTGTGGTTTGGGTGATAGATGCAAGTTTGGTGGTCTCCAAAATGGGATGTTGGCATAGCAGAGGAGTCGGAGCTGGAGGTGGGAAATTAGCTATTAAGCAGCGCGAAGCTGGTGATAATACTGAAGGACCTTATATATATATGAGTGCTGTAATAGGTGTCACATCCCTATAGGTAGATGTAGATCAACTGAGTCAGCTTATGCGATCTTGACTAACATGACCTGCCAGAACTGACGCTAGATTTTAAACAGACATGTGGACTTAAAAAATGAAAGCATTTTTCGCAGTAAGCACCATGTGTGCATAAATGTGTAAGGGAACCCAGGAGTGTCACATGAACAACCTGATCTCATGACAAAAACATACCTGTAGAAACTTTTTCACAAGATGCGGAAAACGTGTACCATGTACATTTCGTGACATATTCAATGTGAAATATCCACTAAGTGGTGCTAAAAGAGATTTTATTTAAGAGAACAACACGGTCTGAAGTACTGTAGCTGCTAAATTAAACAATCTAACTGTAGACTACAAGGTACACTATTCATGCTATCTAAACATACAAGGAGTGATCAAAAGTTCAGAGACTATACCAATGATAAACAACAGAAAACAGACGCCTATTTGTGTAATGATGCAATATTAGCGCTCCTGACTTGACACACAGCTCTCATTAAACCCGTGAAGTGAAGGTAAAACCCGTCTCACTTTAAACATGTTTTTTTCTCAAAATTCTATTCCTGAAACTCATAGCTATCAGCCAACTTAAGATAACCATAACTTTTGTGTACGAAAATATAACTGTGTACGAAAATGATTACAAGTGCTCGCTGTTTTATCGCCTCTAGTGTTCGTTTCTGTTGGAAACTGCAGTAATATGTACTTACTGGTACATATTTTGCGAAGTTCCCACAAGTGCAATTTCGTCATGAGATCAGGTAGGACATAAAAGGGAAACCAGCTTGAATCAAACATCAAATAAAGCAAAATGACAAAGAACAAAAAATAATGAAGTAGTTATCAGCTGCCATGTTTGTTACAACAGCATCTCAGAGATATCAAATTGATGAATTAGTAGAAGCTATTACTCAGTCCTATATTGTTGAACCAACGTGGAATCGTACTGTGGTGTTTAAGCAGGGATTTACAACATTGTATGAGAAAACCCACCCCAGATCAAAATCTCAGAACTGTTACTTGTGTGAAGTTCTGCAAAAAATGAGTTTTTGAAATACATGAAATGTCCAGATCTTATATTTAATGAATATAGACTAACTGCAGATTTGTGAGAAAAAAAAGCTATAGCTTTGATTCTATGCCTTCAAGATAGCAAGTCTGCACTGAAATGTGCTGAAGTTAAGGTCAAAGAAAGCCAATTAAGCCTATCTGTTATGGAGATGTTGTGATGTTTTATGGCTGGAAGGGTTGACAAGGAGGCATGTCTTTGTTAGGTTGGGTTACAGGTGTTGTTCTTTCATCCTGGCCAATTTGTCTGAAAAGAGATCGGTGCATGCAGGGACGGTGAGCTGGTCTTTAAGAACAGGTTCTGTCTTGCTGAAGTTGCTGTATAAGCTCTGTGTCATTACATTAAAATGAATCAGACAAGTCCAGTAGAATGAGGACGGTTAATCTGGGGGCAGCTTAATTTCTTAATTTCTAATGTCTACTTTTGAACCCTGATGCAGGTTATTCTGTGGAAGAAAGATCTCAAAAATAAACCTGAATAAAATATTTAAAAGATTGTTTGTCTGCTCCAGGTGCTTCATCACAGACAATGGGCCTGCTCAAACATAACCAGCAGAATTACATTAATCACTAAGACAGGTATTCTAATTATGATTTAGCATAGCAAATAATATGAGGCTTATTGTAGTTTATTTTGGCAATTACTCTAAAAAACAATATACATCAATTTGTCATATATTAAAACTATTACTTCACTTTTTGTACACAAAACCTCACGTTATGCATACACTTCACTTCGCTTTCCATTCTGCTCTATTCAAATGCATTCAATGGTCCATTAATCTTTTACTTTGTGAATGCAACTAAGAATAGTGAAGCAGGTGGTATAAAAAAGGAGCAACATTAAAATACAGCGAGCAAATGTTGCAAAGCCGAACAGAGTGTCTGCCAAAGTGGCAAAGTACCAAAGTATCTGTTCCCTCGACGTTCCTTCTCATTGGAAATGCACGTTTCAGCGAACTTTGTCCAGAATGCCCATGAATATTTCAGAGAGAAGCCCTTTTTCCCCTTAGACTACCCTCGAGCAAGAGATGCTAAGTAGAACACACCATCAGCAATGGTTCTTGAATGTTTCTTACTTGCTAGTTGACTCTAACTCAAAACATCCAGAGGCAAGTCTAGGTTTTCAATAAGTGATTACAGTCTCCTGCTATCATAAGTTACACAGCTGTGCACAGATATAATCCAATATTGTTCAGACGTGATGGATTGTGACTCCCCCCAAACAGAAGTAAAAAGTTTGTGATAATCGAAACAATCGTTTATATGACTTTTTAAACTGCTGACGTGATTTATTAGTATTTGTCCAAGACAAACACTCTGTTGGAGATGTTTATTTGAAAAGATGTTTTAGTCTCTGTCTTTTCTGTGGAATGTTGTTTGTATGTAGCTGCACATCTGAAACAAATTAAATGTCAGAGTTGCATGTAAAACATCTCCGACAACCCCTTCAAAAAAAACAAAACAAACATGGATGTAGATACTTTTAGTATTATGCGTATATGCCTGGAGCTTCATTGATGCTATATGTCAATGTGAAATATGGTCGTAAAACTTCTAAACATTCTGAGGACATAAACATCTTAAAATTTGTTTTCAATATGCATTGCACACAATCATAAACATGCAAAGCTGTAGTGGTATATGCATTTGGGTTCAGATTTTACTGTTTGGAGAGAATGAAAAGAATTCCAAAAGGGTTTATATGGAAAATTAATACTGTATGGTGTAGAGAGAGTGGAAACAGGCAGTAATACAAAATCAACTGGAAAACAGTTTAAGCTTTTTGCAGAGATATTAAGATACAGAAGTTTCACTTAGACTACTTGTCTAATTATAAATATTAACAAGCGAGATCAGCTGTTGTTTACCAGCTGGATAAATATTTTAAAAAGTCATATTTTGTTCAGGTTTTAGAATGTGTTTGTGCTGTGTGTCTGACACATTTGTTAATCATCACAGTCATAAGAGCAGGGGGTTTTCTTCATTCAGACAGAATGAGTGTATTTGGGAACAGTTAAGAACATGGAAACTCAGTTTCTATGGGAACTCAAAACAAACGGGGAAATGTTTTCCTCTTTAGTTCATCCTGCTGAACCGTTCTACCAAATAACTCACATCTGTCTTTGTGACACCAGCCTAAGAAAACACAAATGTTGTTCTCATATCAAAAGTGAAAGTTGCAGCAGAAGGCCGAAAGTCAACATGTAAAGAAACTAATCCAAATGGATCAAGCAAATGGACAGACGGGGGAGGGGTTAGAGAGAGAGCAAAAAGAGAGCAAAAGAGAAAGTTCGGTCATTTGTATAATACTTCACATCTTATTATCTGCTTGAGCAGTGAAATGTTGTCTACATATTTATATATACAGTAGTCAACATTTGAAGTGGATCAAAAATGCTTACCAAAGTTGTCCTAAGACAAGAACGGGTATTGTTTTTTTGTTATAGGACAACTTTGATGAAAGGTTTTGATCCACTTCAAATGTTGACTACTGTATTTACTTCTAAAAGTGCATTGTCAATGCATAAACAAGTGCGTAGTAACCTACTGTAAATTATCATGATTAAAGACTCTACATTTACAAGTTTTTACATGTCCAATGTTTGTTCCAAGCTGCTGCAACAATTTGGCTTGTTGACAGATCATTATTAAGAGTAATATTTAGAAGTTACTTAGTAACTGTGTCTAACAAATATACAAACATGACATTGGTAGGGGAATGGGTTAAAGGCTTCCCCTTGCTCTGTATCAAACATCTTACGTCACAGCAACAGTTGAGCAGCGAAACTGCAACAGACTGTAAATTGAGGGGGAGAGAGAGAGAGGCAAGAGAATTTGTCTTGAGAGAGAGTGGGAGAGGAAAGACAGAAAGACCGGGGGGTTCTAATCACGGGCCTCATGTTGCAGGAGCTCATTTGACACAACAGAAGTCTTGGCAGAAGAATGCTCTTTCCCACAGGCCAGCTGGCTGTGAACGCAGGGATATGGATGTCCCCTATATGTGGATGCCATGCTGGTTCGCTCCCTATCTTTCTTTATCTTCTTCAGCTTTTAAGCACTGGAGCATCTTGGCCCAATGGTAAGAGTTTTGCAAGACCTTTCAAGAGTAATGGCTGTGTTTGTCTGACACAGACACTGTTATTGCAGTGAACTGTAATTTAAATACCACAGCCACTGCAAAAGTTTATATGACTGTATGTTTAGTCCTTTCACACCACTTAATGTTATTCTGCAGGTTACTGTACATTCCATTAAAGTGCATATGCTTTAAAGATCAGCAGTAGATGAGTGTTCCTTAAGTCCTAGTTGACTTTTTTCTGAGACTTGCTGAAAATTGTAAATCAGTTGCTTGTGAATTTAAGAGAGTTCTTTGCCATTGTTCAAAATACTGTATATAGAGGTTTAATTCATGGTCAGTTCTGTTTAGTGTTTTAAACCTGAATGCATGTGTTTGACGTCCATAAATCTCTTTGGACATTTTCTCACAAATGGGAAAAACAGACGTCAGATAAATGCGCCAGGAAATGACTATAGGAATTTTTTTGTAAACTCAAAGATAGCAAGACACAGATGGGAATCTTGCTGCCACAAAAACTGAAGCAGTGGGGTAGTTTATAATTATAGCACTGTTGCACAATTATCACTGTCACTCATCTTTCATCTATATTATGGTCACAGCTAAACTTTTGAGGGGCAATGAAAGCCCACAGACTATAATTACAAGACTGGTAATCAGATCTATGACAAAAGCATGACTTGAACCTGCCAGGACACGGTTGAGAACTTAAATGAATAGTTCACACTTAAAATGCAAATTTGCTGACTATGTATTTACCTCAGCCCATTTAAGATATCTACCTGATCTCAGGACGAAAACGTACCTGTGGGAACTTTTTCGCAAGATGTGAAATATGTACCATATCACTGCAGTTTCCAACATGAACACTAGAGGCAGTAAAACATCAAGCACTTGTAATCGTTTTTGTACACAGCTATGATTGCAGCTCCACATGTTTCACTTTCCGGATGTAACAAGCTTGCTCGGTAGCTCAGCTGGCACGGAATTGGCCTTAGGATGCGGGATTCTTGAGTTCACTTTAGTTCATACTATCGGGTGCAATGGCTCCTCTGTAGTGAATGGCTGCTGTAGGAGTGAAAGTTCAAACAGCTGATAAAAACTAATAACCCACAATAGTTTGCCATAACCATCCAGACCTAATGGTTAATGGTAAACAAACTTGACTTGCTGTCCTCAATGGAAGCAGAGTTCCCACTCTTTCATGGACATGGACTTTTAAGGACATTTTTAAGCACCATTTATTTTCTATCAAGCACCTATCAAATTCACACCCCAGCATATGTAGCTTACTGTACTGAACATTTCACTTGAACTTAACATTTACATTAAAAAAATGTCAGAGTAATAATGATGCTTTGAATAGGTTTCATAAATCAAGACTGTTTTAAACAGTCATGTTCAAAGGAATTTAATAAAATCCATTAAATTCAATACGGGTAATATTCAAATGCAATTATTCAAATGCATTAAACTGTTTTTTTATGTAGTTCTTGTACAAGATTTAAATGTATATATATGTGCTTTGAAGTCTTGTTCTGAATCAAATGATTTGCGATCTGACTGGAGTGCTTCAAAGCAGTGAATCACTTTGTGATGCAGTGGTTTACTGATTCGGAGTTTCAAAAAGCTCAGTTGATACTGTTCTTTGCTCGCTTTCTCAAATTATTCTTTGTTTGAAATGAAATCATTACAATTAATAGGGCTAACTTACTATGTTTTTTTATTAAATTGAGATCAAGTTAGACACATTTTAAGTCATATTAAAAACATTTCATGACATGACACTCCTTATCTGGTACTTGCCTAAAAAGATGGGTGTATAATGTGTGTTGTTAACAGATAACACTAACATTAGGTACCTAGGCTATAGCCTTACTGGAGTACGGTCAACCTCCGCCTATGGAGAGTGAAAAACATTTTTTAAAAGCACCCCCCCCCCCTCCAACATTAGAATGTTTGCGGTAACGGAGCACACACATTGTGGGAATGTCGGGAGGTAATGGTCAGAAATTCTGCGGGAGCGGGCTTAAGAAATCTGTCCCACACAGGGCTCAAGGCTGCGCAAGTGTTTTTTTCTCGCCACCCCATCTCCACCCCAAAAGCATTAGTGCTGTTTCATTCTGGTTTTGACAGCATCACACATAAGACAATTTTTAAAATAGCACCGTAAACAAAAATTATTTTAAAATTTAATTCAAGCACTTTCAAGGACCTATGTTTGTTTTTAAGTATTTCCAGGCCTTGAATCCATATGTCTGAAATTCAAGTACTTTCAAGAAGCGTGGGAACCCTGTGGAAGCTTAAACCCAAGTTCAACCCCTCCATTAAAGGTACTACATCAAGGGAGAATAACAGAAATAGAGGGGGAGATGGGGAGGTGGAGGGATGCTGGAAGAATTGACACTGGTATGGTGCAGTGGTTGCTGCTTATATAGGCTTGTAATGATGATTGACAGGACTGAATGATTAGGCTCCTCTCAAACATAACTTTGAGAATTCATTTAATCTACATGACTCTTAAATTCTTCAAGTCTATCAATTAACATCTTGTGAATAAACAAATTCATCAAGGCGATTTAACTTTAAATCTCTGCGAGTCTGTGACCTATAATAATGCTTCCTCCAGTGAGAATGTTAATCCTCTGTTGTCCTTTCACTTTAAAATCCACCAACGTATTTGTTTAGAACTGTTTTCACTTTCAAACAGTGCTTGATCTGTGCATATTTCTTTTCCAATCCAGTTTTTTACTGCAGAAATCAGTATTATGGATTATGGACACCGTTTTAAAGTTTTAAAAACATCTTGATAGGTTTGTTTATAAACACATTAAATGATGTTAAATGATGGACTGGAGTTGTGTGGATTACTATAGAGCAATGGTCTCAAACACAATTCTTGGAGGGCCACAGCTCAGCACAGTTTTGCACCAATTAAACACAACTGATCCAGCTAATCAAGGGCTTCAGAATTAGTAGGAACTTCCAAGCAGATATTGAAGCTGAAATTTAATTTGAGACCACTACTATAGAGGGTTTGCACTTACATCACAGGTTGGTCAGTTCTAACCGGCATGCATCTTGCGTTGATCACCGGTGATCGATTCTGCACAGATTTTGCCAAAGACTATAGAATACCCAAGACGTGTCACTCGTATAGTTTTGAATGGGAAAAAATGCAACGTTCATTATGGCCGCGAAGCCATAAAGACGTAAACATAAAGGCTTCTTAGTGAAAGAGCCAATCGTTGATTAGTAAAGTCAGTGCGTCACTGCAGCTGCCGTTAGAAGTCCCGGTTGCTATAGAAACAATCGACGCTCTAAGACGTTCGCTCAGTACTGCGCATGCGCACTGGCTCATTTAGCCTGAAAAATAAGCGTTTTTTAACGCTATTGGAGCACAAGGAATCATATTTATGAGGCAGTTCTTGTTGGATTTCATTGGAGATTTAAAATATGAAATTTAATCCTAAGCTTGGTGAACAGTTTTGGAGAAATTGATGTTTCCCCGTTCAAACAGATAGGAGCTGCACTTGCCTGCCCGAGTAGCGTTTCAAAGATGGCCGCCGAGTGACATGACTTGCCTTAAAGGGACTTTGATTTTGCTCATCTCAAACGAGCCTATTCTTATTCAAAAAGATACGCCTGAGCATTAGCATGACGTAATCGGTCACGAGACACACAAAAGCCAATAGAATTTCACAACCAAGGCTGACGTAATGCTTCTGCTGTCTGGCGGCATTTTTTTAATTCGCGCACGGACTGCGGCAAACAGGATGAGCTTTACAGCGGACGGAGCAGCGATCGCGTCTGTTCCTCTCACAAATCAATCGTTTTGCCTCGGAAGACTTGGAATATTCATCTTTTTTAAATAAACTGTGACTGTAGTTGTATCTGCCTGTTATATCAGTGTTTTATTGACAAATGGTTAGGTTTAGGGGCAGGGGTTGGGTTACGTGCTCGTAAATGTGTAAATAGTGTAATATAAATAAAACTGTTGTGACTGTTTGCATTGAAAAATCACACCCCAATACATATGCAATAATGGCAATATTATTACCCAATATATCATTTAATTATGACGATAAAATTCACAGTGCCTTTCGCGTCAGCTTATTGACGCTAAGGGTTTCTTATTTAAAGCAGTGGAGGACCCTGCACGTCCAAAAATGACGCTGAAGGGGTACCCTGTGGCTCAAAATGTGATGCCAAAGGGTCCTGACCAAACGTCAATATGTGACGACTTGGGAGTGAGACCGTGTTGGCCTAAACCACAGAAAAAATGTGTGGAATCTGCTAAATCATATAGAGAAGGATTTAGTAAGCAGGAAAGGGTGCTAAAACTAAAGTTAATAGGTGGTAAAAATACATACGAGCAGTATTAATTAAGATATCAGCCTAATATTTTACCTACCTGACCGGAAATGATAAGAACAAACACGAATGTTGTCAAGATTCTTGCCCTGGAAATCCTGGTTCAGTTTGGCCAACCACAAATGCCTTTTGATCCTCAGACAGTTTCTTGCACTCCATGATTTGTTATAACTTTTGGCAGTCTGTAGTACTTCAAATGTTCTTCCTGGTCCAACCGATTAGTACAGCCCAAAACATGACAATAATGAATCATTTTCAGCAGTAAAAATCAGCAAAATATGCGAGTTTCATTTGGTTCTGTGGCACTGTTTACGTTCAGTGCCGCCAATATGGCCGGTTGATTATGCGCCATGAAAACACTCTATTGTGATATTTTTATCAGCTGTTTAAACTCTAATTCTGACGGCACCCATTCACTGCAGAGGAACCGTTGGTGAGCAAGTTATGTAATGCTACATTTCAATTCTGTTTTGATTAAAAAAAAACTTATTTACATCTTGGATGGCCTGATGGTAAGTACATTTTTAGCAAATTTCAGTGTGGGTGAACTATCCCTTTAAAGATTTGTAACAGCTTTGTAACATTTGATATTTCTCTGCCACAATATTCCTTCACGAACCATCACATCAGCTTTCGCTGACTGTAAAAAATAATGATTTTTTTTCCTGACTGAATTGGAAGAAAAATTGACCTACTTTTCCTCTAAAATACCAAATGGAACACTTTATCTGAAGAAGGCACTATTCACTTAACATACGTCACATGAATTCTAGAAAACCATGCAAGGCATTACATCTCTGACTTGTAGTCGGCTTGATTTAGTTTATAGGTCGCAGGAGGATAAGTGTCCCGGCCCACAGTGGAACGCCATGTGCCGTACCTGCTGTGAGTATGAGCAGATTTCATGTAAGTGCCCATCTCAGGGAACGAAAGTGGGCTACGCTGTACCCTGCTGTCGAAACGTTCTGGATGAGTGTGACCCCTGCATCCTTCACCAGGGTAAGAGGGAACATAACTTTGTTATAAGTTCTGAACTTTAGATAACCTGCAAGTGTATTTTTTCAACTTGAGCAGTTCACAGTATGGATTTATATTGCATACACGTGTTAAATAGGTTTTAAAAAAAATATATGAGCATTCAGCATAATTCATTTGCCTATTAGTTATTTATGCTTGCCATTTGCAGTTTTCATAAACTTATAATTTCTGTATCTACTAAGGTTGCAACATTTTTGACAACTGCAAGACTTGCAACAATGGCACCTGGCAGGCCAAGGATGATTTCTACATCAGAGGCAGGTACTGCACATCATGTCGTCGTGGCTGGTCTGGTGGAGACTGTCTCAGTGAGTCTTTTCATCTTCCCTACACCTTTTAATACATGGCATTTAACTTAATTGCTTTTTATTGTCACAAATATATAAATAATTTTAGATACACATTTTTTTTAGCATGTGGAGAAGTTATACAGAGACCACATGGTCATGTGACTTTAGAAGGTTATCCAATCAATGCCAAATGTGAATGGACACTACAAGTTGGCAGAGGAGCAACAATGGAAGTCAGGTATCAATGCTACAAAGCTGATAATAATAATTCTTAGTTTAATCATTTCTCAATTGAATTAGCTTGAAGAATTTCTTATATTGCAAATGTTTTCTCAATACAATCTCTCAATGTTCACATGTGTTCAGGTTCTCAACTATTAGTCTGGAATCTGACCATAGTTGTCGATATGACTATGTAGAGGTGCGGGATGGAGACAGTCCAAAGTCGCCTGTGATTGGCAGATACTGTGGGGATGAAAGCCCTTCACCAATCAGAAGTTCTGGAAATTCGCTGCATATTCGTTTTGTGTCTGATGGATACAACAACTATGATGGGTTTTTTGCTACATTCCAGGAAGTCTCAGGTACAATCTCAAACAATTATTTTCCTTTATTTATTATAAATTATTTATATTATTTATTTAGGTTTTATTTATTATTTTATTTAGTATATTTTATTAGCAGTTCAATCATTTATAATAATTTGGTTATCAGATCCTGATAAAAATAATTTTATTTGTAAATGTATTTGTAAATGTTTTATTTGTATAATTTTGCATTTATTTGATATTTTTTAGGTATATTTTATTATCTATTTATCTGTGAGGATATTTTATTAGCAGTTCAATGATTTATAATAATTTAGTTATCAGATCCTAAAGCATACAGTTTACTTTATTAATTTATCTTACATTTAATTAATTAATTAATGTTTTTTATTGCATTATTTATTGTATTTATAATTTTATTTTTACATTTATTTATTTTATTTTGTATATATTATATTAGCAGTTCAATAATTTATAATAATTTAGTTATCAGATCCTGAAGCATACAGCTTAATTAATTAATTAATTGGTGTTTTATTTAAATTTATTTTTATTAGTACATTTTAATTGATTATTTATTTAAGAATATTTAATTTTTATTTTTATAAGTACAGTTAATTTAGTATTTTTGTAATTTTTATGTGCATTTTATTTATTTACATATTTTAATATACTGAATTAGCAGTTCAATCATTTTAATAATTTGGTTATCAGATCATGAAGCATACATCTTAGTTAATCAATTAGCATTTTATTTCAGTTGTATTTTTATATTTATATTAGTACATTTTATATATTATTTTTTTATTTTAATATATTAGATTAGCAGTTTAATCATTTTAATAATTTGGTTATAAGATCCTGATAAAAATAATTTTATTTGTACTAGGGGTGGGCATAGATTAATTTTTTTAATCTAGATTAATCTAGATTAAATCTTGGAATTAATCTAGATTAATCTAGATTAAAATGGCTAATTTGAATTCTGCTGAAGGCAATCAGAATATGCGTGCTACCCAAATAATGGAGGAATGACTAAAAGTAAGTATTCCAGAACGGGCCAGGTGGCGCATTAGACCAGGCGCTCATCTCCTGTTTCCAAAATGCATCACAAACTGCTTGACAATTGCATTTACAACATAAGTACCTATACAAACTTGTGTAACCAAGTACTTCTGCGCAAAAGGCTGCACGACGTGCACGTTGCCGTTAAATACAGACGCGCACGGGAAAGAATAGCCTATCTGCGTGCATAGTCTTCGATTAAACTGCGTTGCTTTTAGAAGCGTCAATTCAGTTGTTGCATATAGTTTAATGTCTTTATTTCGGGATTATCAAAGTAAATTATAACTCAAACTTGAGATTTTACTGGGGCACAGCAGATTTTCACTGGGGCGCGTGCCCCAGTAAAAAGGGTCTAGCAACTCACCTGCCCTGAAGCGGCTTCATAACTGCATTAGACGGTGGGCCGAGTGGAGATTTCGTGTTTTCAAACGATCTGTGGTGAGGGATAACCCAGTTTTTTATATGTAACCGCTACGCTTTTCAACAAAGTAAATAAAAATTGTTGCCACTCACACACTTTGTCCATTACTATAATATCGATAACTTTCTCTAGGTTATTTTCCCGGCGAATAGCGCAAGCAACTACGTGCGGGGTCCGACCTGCATGACGTATTTGATGCCTTCATCCAATAGCGTACATGGAAAGTGTCGGTGTTGGTGACGCGTTTGTGAACACACTGGCGCGCTTCGCGCCCAGGATTTAAGATTGTGTTATTTAAGATGAGAAATATTTTACCTAATTTTGCTACATATTCAGTTTGACACAAAATGAGTACGTAGAGGTAACGTTATCCATTTGTACTGTTTTTATTTTATGTAATCACCTTTTGTCATACGAGGTCCTGTCATTTATTTGTAATCTTTAATAAATACACCCTTCTGATTTAACACATTTGACAATGGTATTGCTTGGAAACACAACGTCATGAAAAACGAGACAGACAATACTCTTTTTCCGCCCATGTTTACTTGGAAGAAATGGCAAAACATGAAGTGCTGTATGCATATATTTGAGGGAAGTGGTGGACCCACCATTCCCTTCACAGACATAAGTTGGGAGAAATTTATTAAATCAGTGTTTCTGTGGAAAGACCTTGAGGGCAGAGAAGGTATCATTGCAGAAGAGGCAGTACAGTCGTACAAGTTACACAGCCATGAACCTACAAACCAGTTAGTCAAACCAGCTAACACTGGCTACCACAGGGAGTGCTACAGCCATTTCACAAATATCACGAAGATAAAACGAGCACAAAGGAGAAGAGAGAAGGCAGTATTAGTTGAAGAAACTGCAAAGGAAGGTTGGTATTATATTGTATAGACAGGCGGTGCAGTATTAGACACAGTACAGGTCTAAAGTTTGGAAACATTACTATTTTTAATGTTTTTGAAAGAAGTTTCTTCTGCTCATCAAGCCTGCATTTATTTGTTAAAAAAAATACAGAAAAAAATGTAACATTGTTATATATTATTACAATTTAAAATGATTGATTTTCAATTTATTATACTTTAAATTATTTCTGTGATTTAAAGCTGAATTTTTAGGATCATTATCACATGATCATTTAGAAATCATTCTAATATGATTCATTATCAAAGTTGGAAACAGTTCTGCTGCTATAAAATCAATACTTTTATTCAACAAGGATGTGTTCAATTGATAAAAAGTGATAGTAAAGATTTATATTATTAGAATTTTTTTATTTATTATTTTGAATAAATGCAGTTCTTTTTAACCTTTTATTCATCAAATATATTAGGCAGCAGAACTGTTTCCAACACTCATAATAAATCAGAATATTAGAATGATTTGTAAAGGATCATGTGATAGACTGGATGTCACATGTGACACTGAAGACTGGAGTAATTATGCTGAAAATTCAGCTTTGCATCACAGAAACAACTTTTTAAAGTATATTCAAATAGAAAACTATTATTTTAAATTGTAATAATATTTCACACTATTATTGTTTTTTCTGTATTTTTGATCAAATATATGCAGGCTTTATGAGCAGAAGAGACTTCTTTCAAAAACATTAAAAATAGTAATGTTTCCAAACTTTTGACCTGTACTGTACAGTGCAGTATGGACAGTAGTATACAGTTAAGATAGTATGGTTTACAATAATATAAATTAAATATATTATATATGAGCAAAATAGATATACAGTATGAACAACATATACAGATATATCTGTATATGTTGTTCATACTGTATATCTATTTTGCTCTTATATATAATATATTTAATTTATATTATTTTTTGTACTAATCTTATATTGTTACTGCAACTACACTGCACATATATGTGAAAAGGCCTAGCCCGAAAGTAAAATATGATAGTAAATATTAAATAGATATTAAATATGATATTCTACAACGGCTATGGCTACTACTAGTTCGCCAACTGAAACGTTACCCTACTAAAACGACACTAACGAGACGCTTACACACGTTTGAACAACACAGTGTACAAAACAAACATTTTATATAGATATCATATTCTAATTAAATGAATACTTCCAATCACACAATGAATGTCCTTGACGATGATCAATGCGCTGCTGCTTTTTTTTTTTTATTGCATTACTTGAACAATTAACATTCAATTCACAATGTATTACAATCATAAACACTGATTAATTTTTAGAAGAAAAAAAAAATTAAATGTGAAAAAAATTAACAATAATAAGAAAAAAAACAAGGGGATATACAAAATAATCATAACAAAGAGGAAGAGTTCAGTTTTTTTAAAATGGTTAAAGTTCTGATAGCTTTTCGGCTTGACAGTCCTTGAAGAGTTTCAAAATAATTTCTTAAGTCAATTTTGAAATGAGAAATACTGGGCTTAATTCCAGACCATTTACATTTGTGTATGTAAAACTTTCCCAATAATATAAGAAGATTTAACATAAAATTGTGACCGTTATCCATGTCTTTTTTATCACAAAAGAAAATAACATCTCTTTTACTTATATTAATTTTAGAACCACTCAACATTACAAGTAAACATTCAATGTCAATCCAGAAGTATTTCACATATATACATTCAAAAAAAAGATGCAAAATAGACTCAGCAGTTATTCCACAAAAAACACAAAATTCATCTAAATCATTTTTGAATCTCTTGAGAAACAGGTTAGTTGGATAAATCATGTGTATAATTTTAAAATAAGTTTCATTGACTTTGTTGGTGACACAAAATTTGTTATTATAGGTCCAAATCAGTTTCCAATTGATATTCTCAAAATGGTTATTCCAAAAGTATTTACATCGAAATGTTGCAGGACAATGAATCAAATATCTAAAAAGAGAATTATTGCATTTTTTATCTTTAATATTAATACCATTTAGTAAAATCTCTTTTTTGAAAGTTGACTGCATGGATTCATTACAACCTTGTAAAAGTCTCGTAAATCCCGCTGGTATTGCATCAATTACAATGCTATATTCACGAGGAGGGATTGGAATACCAAATTTCTTTAAAAATTCGCTATATGTAAGAAGATATCTTTCATTATTAAACAGCTGTGAAACCAACAGAATACCATTTTCAATCCAATTATTATAAAAAATGGTTTTGTTCTTATATTTAATATATTTATTATTCCATATTATCTGTCTATGGGGAGAAAAATTGTGTTTGTATATGCAATGCGCTGCTGCTGCTCGTGTCTGATAGCTAAATCATCCGTGTAACAGCTGTTCTAAATAAACTACATCTGATTGGTTAATAATAATCCCGTGTCAATATCTTGCCGCGCTATTGGCTCAACTGATATAGTAGGCAACCGCGTTTGCCTGCATATTTACGGGTCGCGAATTATGATTTCGTGGAAAATGTGCAATAAATGGGAGTGGCAACACTTTTCATATCGTTGAGAATAAAACAACCGTCCCAACTTTACAAATCCAGGTTCTCCCTCCATGGGGATCATCCATTTCGAAAAGTAAAGCAGATACGGACCCTCGGCCCACCGTCTACATCCATGTTTGCACATCTCATTTGATGTGGTAATTTCACAGAAGTTGAAGACTCGTTCTCGCCCCCTACAGTGCAATTCGACTAGGTATACGTCATCCGCGCTAAAATATCAAGGTGAAAGTCATCATATCTTGCGTAGTTTAGACCCAGCTCCCAACCCAACTTTGAGAATAGATTAGATAGATATTTTTTTTTAACGCCCGATAAGAGTCTCACGTTAACGCAGCACGTTAACGCCGATAACGGCCTACCACTAATTTGTACATTTTTTATTTGTAATTATTTATTATGTATTTATTTAATATTTTTTTAAGTATATTTTATTAGCAGTTCAATTATTTAAATGAAGCATACAATTTGCTTTATTTGTTTATCCTACATTTTTATTTATTTATTTACACATTGTAATTTTTTTGTATTTTATTTGTAATTTTCATTTATTTATTTGATTTATTTTGATTACTTTATTTAATTATAATTAATTAATTTTTATTGTATTTTTATATTTTTATTAATTTTATTTATTAGTACATTTAATTAATTAATATTTTTGAGTATATTTTATTAGCAGTTCAATGATTTATAATAATTTGGTTATCAGATCCTGAAGCATACAGCTTACTTTATTAATTATTCATTAATTAATTTAATTTTGAGTGTATTTTATTAGCAATTTATTTATTTATAATAATTTGGTTGGCAGATCATGAAGCATACAACTTGCTTTATTAATTTATCTTACATTTTTATTTATTTATTGTATTTTTTTGTATTCACTTTGTAATTCATTTATTTATTTAATTCATTTATTTATTTGATTTAATTGATTTAATTATAAATAATTAATTTTTTTTAATTGTATTTTCATTTTTTTGTTGTACATTTAATTAGTTAATTAATTTCGATTTTTGAGTATATTTTATTAGCAGTTCAATGATTTATAATAATTTGGTTATCAGATCCTGAAGCATACAGCTTACTTTATTTATTTATCTAATTAATAAATTAATGTAAATTAATTATTTATTAATTTTCATTTTGAGTGTATTTTATTTGCGTTTCATTCATTTATAATAACTTGGTTATCAAATCCTGAAGCACAGCTCTCTTCCTTTCCTAAACGCAGGTGTATGTTTTCTCTAATTTTATGGACCTCTTTGTATAGCTTTTTGTCATTCTTGCTGAGTGGGCTTCATGCATTCATGCTTACAGAGAGATTACTTTAAAACTCGTAAAATGTTGTTTAATTTTTAAGGCTTACATATTGCATCATAATATTTTACTGCCTTTCACAAGAACAAGCACCTTTCTGTGCAACCCCCAAGAAGCCTGCACACGGAGATCTCTTCCTGCGCTACAAGGAAGGTGACATCCTCACCTCGGTTCAGTATCTTTGCTATAAACCATACAAGCTCAAGGGAGCATCTCAGCGGGCATGCCTTCCCAATGGCACTTGGAATGGAAGTGCTCCTGTATGCATAAAGGGTACGCTGACACTTATGCAGTCATGACAACTACTTTCTGTATAACACCCTTTGAGACTGACAAAGCTGCTTACAATCAAAGTCAGGTATGCATGTATGCCTGGGAGTCATATTTCTTTGAACGCGAGATCACAGAACATCAGCTTTTATTGAGATTTTTCAGCATTTGGATGAAAAAGATATTTATTTTAAATGGAAACAATGCTCTAAAAATCTGTGTTGTTAGTAAAAAGGTTGTTGGATAAAATTTTAGTGACCTGTTCTACTATTTGAATTACAGAAGTGATCATAAAAGACTGTCCACCACCTCCACAACTCCACAATGGATACGCCACTGAGGTTTCAAGCTCTGATGGCAGAATAAAATATGTTGAATATTTCTGCAACAATACATATATTCTCAGTGGAGACTCAAAAAGAACATGCCAGAAGAATGGGACCTGGAGTGGCAGTCAGCCATTGTGTGTCAGAGGTACGTCTCTACTTCAAGTTTGAAACCAATTGACCCTTCGCAAAGACTCACCCCCCCTGTGTTACTGTTGCTACAGTTGTCAAAAGTTGCAGAATCTGCAACATGTTAATTATTTAACCCAAAAAAAAAAGATCATACAAAAATGCATGTTGCATTTTTTATTTAATACTGACCTGAATAAGATATTTTACATAAAAGACATTAACATATAGTCTACAAGAGAAAATAATAGTTGAATTTATAAAAATGACCCTGTTCAAAAGTTTTCATACACTTGATTCTTAATGCTGTGTTGTTACCTGAATGATCCACAGCTGTGTTCTTTTATTTAGTGATAGTTGTCCTGAACAGTTAAACTGCCCACTGTTCTTCAGAAAGTCCTTCAGGTCCCACAAATTCTTTGGTTTTTGAGCATTTGTGTGTAGTTAAGTCCTTTCCAACAATGACACTAGGATTTTGAGATCCATCTTTTCACACTGAGGACAACTGAGGGACTCATATGCAACTATTACAGAAGGTTCAAACACTCGCTGATGCTCTAGAAGGAAACACAATGCATTAAGAGTCAGGGAGTGAAAAATTTTAGAATTTGAAGATAAGGTTAAATTTTACTTATTTTGTCTTCTGGAAAACATGTAAGTAGCTTCTAAAGGCCAACACTAAATAAAAAAAAAATGATATTTAGGCAAAATAGAATCCTCATTCTGTTTAAAAGTTTCCACCCCTGGCTTTTTGTTTCATTCTGAAGCATCTGTGAGCATTTGAACCTTCTGTTTAGTGAACAATTATCACAAAAAAACAAAACCACAGCTGTGGATCATTAAGGTAACATACAGTATTAAGAATCAAGTGTATGCTAAACTTTTGAAAAGGGTAATTTTTATAAATTCATCTATTATTTTGTCTTGTGGACTATATGTTATATATCTATAATATCTTATTCAGATCACTACTAAATAAAAAACATCATGCAATTTGTATGATCCCTATTATTTTGGTAAAATAATTAAGATTTTGCAGATTCTGCAAGGTGTAAACTTTTGACTTCATCTGTATGCCACACATAAAAATACTTCGCATAGCAAAGGGGAAACTGACAACATGCCGACAGAGCAGATTACTTTAGGTATGAAACTAAAGCAAAATGCCGTTTTGTGGCTCTTTATTGTATCGTGACAGAGCCTCAGCCTCAGTTCAAGCAACACGTGAACCGGTCATCTCTTCCTCTTTACTATTTACAGAATAAATTAAACATGAATTTACAGGTAAAGGTACCTTGTTTTAACTGCGGAAAGACGTCAATACACACCATTTTTCACTCCAAATTCAACTCCACCGATGTAAGGTTAATCTGATCTCACATCTGCAAAATGGAAGATTCTGCGTTGTGATTGGTCAAATCGCCTGTCACTCAAACTCCGCAAACGGTAAATTATAAAAAACTAATTGTAAACACACTGTGGATTTGAACACCTAATCTGTTTTACAGCTTGTAGAGAACCTAAAGTTTCAAAACTTGTGCGGCAGAAGGTTTTGAAAAACCAACCACCTTCCAGGTAGACGTTTTTACATTTCTTTGTGACAGTGTGGTATTAAACTCGTAAAGTTGGATCCTCATTTTATCCCTGTTAATGCTAGGAAAAGTCCAGTTCACAAGCTGTACTCGGCATCCATTCAAAGAGGGACTGAAGCAGACACACTGGAGAAAGCCTTTCCTGTTTTTGGAGACTTGCCACCAACTTTCCACCATGTGTACACCAGCATAGAATATGAGTGTGTTTCAGCGCTTTACAAGCATTCTGGTAGTCCACGCCGCACATGCCTAAAGACTGGAAAGTGGAGTGGTCGTCATTTCTCCTGTTCACCAGGTGGGGGAAGCACTGACACATTTACAGCATGTTGTGGATCCTGTTTTCTTATTTACAAATACAGTCAAACCAAAATCTATTCAGACACCTTCAACATTTCTTACATTATCCCAGCTTATTCGCTATTTATTAGAAAGTGGCAATAAAATATAAAAATAATCTTGATAATGTCAGATCTTTGACAGAAAGGCATGTAATGGATTATAATCAACCAAAAATTTAGACAACTGTTTATGACAATATTTACACATCTATCAATACTTTGTTGACCAATTACCAAGAAATACTAAATTCTGTTCAGTCTGTGGTGTAAAAAGGTTGCATTAGCCATTAAAGAAAAAACATGGTCAGGTCCAAGTGTCGGAATAATTTTTGGTCACAGATTTTGATCAATTTTACTGGTATTGTATAAAGAATTTGTGTGTATAACATGTCACAGTTTACTATTTTGCTATCCTCACATACAAAAATCAACTATAGTGTCCTGCACTCATTAGTAAAAAAATATAAAAAATGATCTGGTGTCTGAATAATTTTTGGTTTGGCTGTATTCTGTGCACTAATAACCCTGAGAGCTATAGGCTGACAAAGCAGACTTACATTATAATTCCAATAATCGGTAACACCCATATTAAAATGTTTTTTAAGATCTTTTTTATTATTATTTAATGATAGTAATAATTATTTTATTTTCAAAGCTAGCACTTATTAATAATCTAATATAATTAGACATTTGTGCCAGACCTCACTCACTCACTCACTCACTCACTCACTCACTCACAGAACTGCCATTGATTCTCTTCCAGTATGTGGTAAATTGCCAGCTGCCAGCCCCCAAAATTTCACAGAGATTCACTGGCCATGGCATGCTGCCATATACACCCGTCTGTACAATGACAGCCCTTTTATGGCAAGGACCAAAAGACGGGGAGACACATTTGCTGTAGATGAGGAAGATGAGGGAGAAGAAGATAAAGAATGGATTACGAAGGACCAGAGATGGCAGCTCGTCTGCAGCGGGGCTCTGGTCAACCAGCACTGGGTCGTAGTGGCCGCTCATTGTGTGACGGAGCCCGGACGGACTGAAGCGCTTGGTTTAGATGATCTAAATGTAGTGATGGGAAAACATTACCTCAAAGATGTTAGAGAAAACAAGAGAGTACAGCACATACAGGTAAGAGCTTCCAGACTGCAGTGAAAGTAAAATATGTCTTGGATTAGTTCACTCCAGAATTCAAATTTCCTGATGATTGACTCATGTCTTTATTTAGCCGAAAAAAGAAATGAAGGTTTCTGAGGAAAATACTCCAGGATTTTTCTCCATATAGTGGACTTCAAAGGAAATCAACAGGTTGAAGGTCCAAACTTCAGTTTCAATGCAGCTTCAAATGGCTATACATGATCTCAGACAAAAAAAAAAAAAAGGTCTTATCTAGCGAAATGATTGGTCATTTTCTAAAAAAATACAAATTTCAGGGTTCGTACCGGTGCTTGAATTCCTTGAAAATGCTTGAATTTTAATGTAGTGTTTTCAAGGTTTGAAAAATGCTTGGATTTTGGATGAAGTGCTTGAAAGTGCTTGAATATGCAGTTGCATCAGTTTCATATTAATTCGCTTTCATACTAAATAGTTATTTTTTTGTTAGGCTTATAATATGTAAAAGAAAAGAAAAAAACAAACAGCTCCGCTGGAGTCTGCAGGTGTGGCTGTAGCGTGATCCGCCGGCCTTTCTTGATGCGCGCCCTCTGATGGAACAGAGCGGGAGATAAAACATGCCGGGAGGTTGTTGCATCAGTCCACGATGGCTTGAAAATAGTCTCGCGTAGCCAGACCTTCAGACTGACGGCTGAAGGTCTGGAATTCATGGCAGCGTTCATTGGCCAAGTCCCGCCCATAAGACCGTTTGATCGACATGTCAAACCACCAATCACAGTTTGTTTCGTTCAGCATCACGTTTCGGTGCGTGGAAATGCCTCCACAACAACAGACTGGCGTGCAACAAGTCAGTCATTGAAATAACCAGCATTGAAAGATAACGAATAAGAGGGAGCACAAGCAGTAAGTCAGTAATTTGTTCCCGAACGTCGCAAATGTGTATAACAACAATGGCGTCTGCATAAGCACCTTTTAGCAAAACGCCGAGTAAATCAGTCTGCGCTTTGTTTCCCGGCGGACCGAAAATAAAGTCCCGGAAATCCGGTCAAATTCAACTAATCAGATGATGACTTCGACATTCCTGAAGTGTTTCGAGTTAAGTGTACCATATGCATCAGACGTTTAGCCAACGTTCCTTGGGCGTGACGTCTGAGGCTGAGACTAGCTTGAAAACGACAAATACGAATTATGTTTAAAACGAGAATTTGGGGCTCGCAAAGTCGCCAGCCCGACGTCCCGGGCTATTGTGTTTTCCAGTCGGGCTACCAAAATGTTTCACTGGACTATTACAAAGTAGAGAGCTCCTGCGGGTCCTTAAAAACTCCTCCATTTAGTTATATCAAATTTAAGGCCATAAAAAGTTTTAAATATATTAAATCGTATAAGAAAAGGCTTAATTATAAGTTTAAGAGGTCTTACAGTTGGGGACTGAAAGACGAGAGTCGAGATAGGGATGGATTAAACTTCAAAAGGCAATGATGTCACGGAATAAATATGCATACTGCAGGTTTCAAAGTCAAAACGCGGCACGGATGTCTTTATATGAATGTTTCTGAAGGAAACCGACTATCCTCAGAAACGTGTGTTTGGCATTTTCATTTCATGCCTGATGAAACAGCGTTTAATAATGCTTGATATTTAAAAATTGTGCAGATACACTGTAAATAGTGAAAAAAAAATAATTCCTTGATATTTGTTGTCATTTGTGAAATACACATTTAATAGCACAATAACATCTGATGTAAAATGAAGAACTCATGTATGAGAATATGTAATTTACCACAGTGCTGGAAAATTTTGAAATGCACCTTGAAAGTGCTTGAATTTTACTTTGGAAAATGTGTAAGAACCCTGAAATTTATATTCTTTTTAACTACAAATGCTCATCTTGGACAAGTTTTGCGATGCGTGTGCGCGACATTATGTAATCATGTTAGAAAGATCACGCATTGTTAGTTCTTCATCTGTACTTTGGGTTAAAAAGGTAGGGTAGGGCAAAACCCCATCTGATTTTCTCCTCCAACTTCATAAACATCCGACACTGTTGTTTTACTTTTTTTGGTAAAGGGTGTTTCAACTTCTTTGCATGTTCGCTTTGTAAACACTGGGTCGATACTTTCACCTATGTCACAAATGACCTTTCCAACATTACTGCATGAAGCCGTGGATGTAGAGCTAGTGCGGGATGAGCATTTGTGGTTAAAAATATATACATTTTATATTTTTTTGTTAGAAAATGACCAATTGTTTTGCAAGATATGATCATTATTCCTCGACTGGGATCATGTAGAGCCTTTTAGCCTCGTTCAGACTGTCAGCCCAAATCCGATTTTGTCTAGATCTGGATGGAATCAGATTTGAATAACTGACTGTCCACACAGTCATATCGCAACTGTTCAAATCCGATTTGTGTGTCCATAAACTTTCTTTCGTTTTACGGAATGTGCGTTGGTTTCTATGGCAATGCCGTTGCGTTATTATGCCAACGCTAAAAACAATAACAGCATTACAGTTTGCAATATAGATGCTGTCTTGCGATATGACAACGTTGCCGTCGCGCTGGATTATATTTCGTCTTCTAAAGCAGCGGCAGAAACGCAGGAAGCTGGAATGTGCGACTTTATTCTGTGCTGCCGTCTCTGCTGGTATCAAAACTCAAAGAGGTGCGTATACTAGCTGTATATTGTCTTTTCCCGCTTGATTTGCAGTTCGCAACAACACAAGCTTGTTTCTGCAAAGACTTTTGTTATGTTTTCCACAAAAACGTCTGACGTGTTTACGTTTTATGTGGCATGAAAACGTGAAAAAGCAGAAATCCGATTTGAATAGGATTCTAAACCACATACGAATGAAGCTCGAAACGGATTTGACCAAATCAGATTTCATGTAGTTCGTTGCTGTTCAGACTACCTAAATATGATCGGATTTCAATCGGATTTGCATACAAATCGGATTTGGGCTGACAGTCTGAACGAGGCTGAAGCTGCATTGAAACTGCAGTTTGGACCTGTTGATCCACATTGAAGTCTACTATATGGAGAAAAATCCTGGAATTAATTCTTTTTTGACTAAAAAAAGAAATACATGAACATCTCGGATAACATAGGGCTGATTAAATTATTTTCTTAAATTATTATCAGAATTTTAATTCTGGAGTGAACTAATCCTTTAGGTTAAATCACTTCAGTTACTCTAAATTATCAATGTAATTCAAACATGCAACATTTTTAAAAATGGATATACTGTATCTGTTTGTGAAATCCAAACATATTTATTGTTATATTTCTTGGAAAGCCCAAATCCACACTGAGGATACTGCAGCCTAAATATACGCATTAAAACTCAAGGCACATTCTTATCGATAATCTATGATTAGGCTTTGCCAGGTAGTCTGTAGGATTATTTGCCTCTCAAACCAACCAGCCTCTTTCAGTTCAACTCTTTCATCATCTCTGTTCCCACACAGGTTGCTCAGATCTTGATCCATCCGAACTACGACCCACACGTCTTAGACTCTGACCTAGCCATATTGAAGCTGTCGGACAAAGCTCGAATCAGTGAATACGTGTCCCCTGTGTGCTTGCCGCATCTGCAGGGTGGAGAGGTCACTGCAAAGCAGGCCTTCCTCACTGGCTGGCCCGTAGCAGGCCAACAGAGGGCAGACACAGACTCAAAGGCGACCCGGTCTGGACTGATTGAATTAGCCGATGTGGTGAAGTGCGAAAGGCAATTTAGAAGGTACGGGGTACCGATCAGTATGAGTGACAACATGCTATGTGGACGGCAACATCCACTCAGCATGTCCATGATCTGCCCTTCTGAAACTGGAGGAATTATTCTTTCACCCTCTGCTGATTCCCAACCCCCTTTTGGGCTGGAGTCTTTTCACCCCAGCAGATCAGAAGATGCTGATTCTCATCATTCTTGGGAACTGCTGGGCCTAGTGAGCTTCGGATATGATCTGCAGGGCTGTAGTCCAGATTTGTACACCGTCTACACACGGGTAGCAAACTTTAAGAACTGGATTGAAAAGAACATTACATAGAGCTTTAAACCAAATATTAAAGCACGATTGTCTGAATGGAATTTTCCATGTGAATGGGGAAAATAGAGATGATACGTGTTGCATTTGTCCTTTGAGATGAGTTTTTCTTTTTTGGCCAAAATCAAAAGAGGTCATTGATGGGAGAAAATGCAAAACTTGAGATTTCACAACTAGTTTATGGCCTTGCGTGTGTATGAGGATATGTGTTTGCATGGTAAAACGAAGAGGAAGCGTTCCATGTGAATTCAGTCACTGGGTGAGCAGGCCTTAGCTTGTCTTTGCTCTCTCTTCAAGATGTTTCACAATCCAATTTGCTCATACGTTTTCACAATCAATATGTATTTACTCTTGCCTTTAGTGCAGCCCTTGTTGACTTAAAAAGTGGGACAGTGTATTTATTATTCAAAATGCTTTTGAATAAATAACATTTTTAGAAACCCAATGTTGTATTTAGTGTTTTTATTAACAAATGTTCCCTTTTCCCCCCATTTTATCAGCTTTGTCCAAAGATTACAGTAAATTTACAAGGACAGCCCTCTTTTGGCTTCCTGAGGTTAAGTTTCCTCCTTAAGGACACACTGGTGATAACTCATGACTCATTCCTTACAGGAATCAAACCAGCAACCTAACTAGTGTTGACCACTGATGCTATTATAACTACTGTTCAAAAGTTTGGGTCAGTAAGATATTTTGTTTGATTGTTTGTTTTATTTTTCTGTTATGCTTACCTGTTCGATGAAAAAAGTAATTTTGCGAAATAATATTATTACTATTTAAAATAATTAGAATGTCATTTATTCCTTTGGTGGGAAATCTGAATTTTCAGCAGCCATTTCTTCAGTTTTCAGTGTCACATGATCCTTCAGAAATTATTATAAAATGCAAGTATTATAGAAATAATACAAAACCTAATATATATACAGTTGAGGTCAAACGTTTACATATACCTTGCAGAATCTGCAAAATTTTCATTATTTTACCAAAATTAAATGGAATCATACAAAATGCTCGTTATTTTTTTTTAGTACTGACCTAATTAATATACTTCACATAAAAGACATTTACATGTAGTCCACAAGAGAAATTAATAGTTAAATTTATAAAAAATGACCCTGTTCAAAAGTTTAAATACACTTGATTCTTAATACTGTGTTGTTACCTGAATGATCCACAGATGTGTGCTTTTTTTGTTTAGTGATAGTTGTTCATGAGTCCCTTGTTTGTCTGGAACAGCTAGGCTGACTGCTGTTGTTTAGAAAAATCCTTCAGGTCCCACAAATTCTTTGTTTTTTCAGCATTTTTGCATATCTGTACCCTTTCCAACAATGATTGTATGATTTTGAGATCCATCTTTTTACACTGAGGACAACTGAGGGACTCTATTACCAAAGGTTCAAATGCTCACTGATGCTCCAGAAGGAAAAACAATACATTAAGAACCAGTGGTGTAAACTTTTTAACAGTATGAAGATATGTACATTTTTCTTATTTTGCCTAGATATCATATTTTTTCATTTAGTACTGTCCTTCAGAAGCTACACAAATGAAAAGACGAAATAAGTTAAATTGACCATGATCTTCAAATTAAAAAAGTTTCCACCCCCCGGCATCATGTTTTAATGCATCGTATTTCCTTCTGGAGCATCAGTGAGCGTTTGAACCTTCTGTAATAGTTGCATATGATTCCCTTAGTTGTCCTCAGTGTGAAAATATGGATCTCAAAGTCATACATTGATTGTTGAAAAGTGTTCAAATATGCAGAAATGCTGAAAAACCAAAGAATTTGTGGGACCTGATGGATTTTTCTGAAAAACAGTGGGACAAACAAGGGACTCATGAACAACTACCACTAAACAAATAAATACACAAATGTGGATTATTCAGGTAACAACACAGTATTAAGAATAAAGGGGATGTAAACTTTTTACGCCTGTGGACTATATGTAAATGTCTTTTTTGTTAAATTATCCTATTCAGGTGAGTACTAAATAAAAAAATAGCATGCATTTTGTTTGATCCCTGTTATTTTGGTAAAATAATTAACATTTTGCAAATTCTGCAAAGTGTATGCAAACTGTTGACCTCAACTGTAAGTATATAAATGTCAGAAAAAAAACAGAATAATCTTTTAACATTTGAATGTAAACTCTTTAGGATGCCAAAAAAAGTTTGTAATAATAAAGAAGTGTAGCATTATGGGATTGGATATCCCTGGTGGTTGTTCGCTGTTTTCTACGCTCTTCTGTGTTGTTGTGTGTCTGAAAATAGAGGGTGTAGAAGCTAATCTGTTACTATAACCTGCAGGGTAGAATCCTGACCTTATGCTTGTGCATGTGTTTGTGTGGGTGTGGGTGTGTGTGTGCGGGGCCATCCTTAGGGTGGTGCAATTGGTACAGACCAAGGAGGACCACAATAAGTTCACAAACCGACCAAGGTGGGCCCCAATCCCTACCCTGCGCTGGGCCCTGTGCCAGCTTGTGACGGCCATGTGTGCACTGTTGGATGTTAATAGCGATATGTTTCCTGAAGTTGGGCAAGTCTAGGCAGAGCTGAATGTTTATGTCTATGGTTTCTAGGTTTGTCTGTTTATCTAACTTTTTTGCAAGTTAATCTGAGGAACAATAAGAGAGATATCGTGCTTCATCCGAAAATTCAAGTTTAAAGTCTTTCCTCTTTTGGAAACATGTGCTTCATTTATGTACTTAGTTGACTCACATTTTGCAAATAGTCTTTAAATGCATTTACTGAGACTTGTGAAAAGCGTGTTAATGTATTAAAGCCTTTCTTCTAGTAATAACAAACATTGCAGAATGCATTTATGCTGACTAAGCTTCACATGTGAAATTACTGCATTGTGGGAGGTTGTGGGAGTGGTTGCACCTAAATCCTAAGAAAGGGTAGGTAAGATTGATAAAGAAAAGTATCAGAGTTTAAGGTGAATAGCAATAAAGTCATTTACTTAAAAAAAGTACAAAAGCTGTCACTAGGGCAGTACCTTTTCAAAAGCTACACATTTGTACCCTTTTTAAAGGCTGTATTTTTGTACCTTAGAGGTACATTTTAGTGCCTATAGTGTACACTTTAGTACCTAAAAGATCCATATTTGTACCTTTTACAAGGTTTCCACCCCAGTGACAGCTTTTGTATCTTTTTTCTGAGAGTGTAGAGGCAATACTCAAAACTTATCCAGCTGTGGGTACAAAAAATGTCAACAAATTCAGTTACATTGCTGTCTATGCAGGGCCAGAATGCTCTCGCATTTCGTCAACGATATCTTAATTTGTGTTCTGAAGATAAACGAAGGTCTTACAGGTTTGGAACAAGTAATTAATGACAGAATTTTCATTTGTGGCTGAACTATTCCTTTAAGTTAATCAGATTGCTTCTTTAATAACTGTACAAAAAATAACATACAACAGTAACATATCACATCCACATATTCCTGTAACACTTGTTCAGCTTTAGGCTTCTTGCAACATGTTTGGTCCTCGTTCAGTGAGGCAAATTTATTTTGAAATTTACTTTTCACTAATGCATGATTCATGAGTAACACAGACCACTGGCTTCAGTGATGCTGTCGAGGCTGGTACAGACATGCCTGTTTTCATACAAGATCCACCATTAGCTCACCTCTGGATCCGGTGAGTCTAAATGAGTCTAACTGACCTATGTAACTGGAGACTTGATTACCTGAATCAGTTATTTGAATCATAATTTTTGTGGTTACATTTTATTTTAAGGTGTCTTGTAAAGTAGTAAAGTTAAAGGGATATTTTACCCAAAAATGAAAATGTTTACGTTGTTACAAACTAGTAAGACCTTCATTTAACTTCAGAACTCAAATTAAGATATTTTTGATGAAATCTGAGAGCTTTCTGACCCTGCATAGACAGCAACTTGACCAGAAGGGTAGTAAGGACATTGATAAAATAGTCTGTATGATATCAGTTGTTCAACCTTAACTTTATGAAGCTACGAGAATACTTCTTGTGTGCAAAGAAAACAAAAATAACAACTTTATTCAACAATTTCTTCTTTTCCGTGTCAGTTTCCGCCATGTGTTCAAGAAAGCGCACACTGCATGCTTGTGAACGTGCTGCGGAGACAGACCCGGAAGAGAAGAAATTGTTGAAAAAAGTTGTTATTTTTGTTTTGTCCTTATTACCTTTCTAGGCCTTGAAAGTGGTAGTTGCGTTGCTGTCTATGCAGGGTCAAAAAGCTTTCGGATTTCATCAAAAATTTGTGTTCCAAAGATGAACAAATGTCTTATGGTTTGGAACAACATGAGGGTGAGTAATTAATGACAGAATGTCCATTTTTGGGCCTACTTATAGGTTTACAGTTAGGAATAGAGTTTGGTTTAAGGTATGTAATTATGCATAATTTACTATTAATATATTTTAAAATATAGTTTAAATGATTTTTTTAACAAAATAAAATGAATTCATGCATTTTTTTTTATATCCATTATTAACCCTTAAATGCATACCTCGGGTCTTTAGCGACCCGGGACGTCATTTACTACCCTGTCCCTCCTTAATTTTTTGTAAGTTTGGCATCAGCTTTCTTAATATTCCCCATTCTATTCATTATGAACAATAAAACAAGGGAAAAATAATAAAATATAAAAGAATGTCTGTTTTCTGATTAATTTTCAGATTAAAAATCTGAAAAAAAAATTTTGTGTGTAGGGCCGCTAGAGACCCTAGGTGTGTAATAATGTATGTATATTTTTTGTGCGCAAAAATATGTAAATATCTGATGACTAAATACATGCAATTTACCTTTAGTCATCGAGGTGGCACTGTTTAATAGACAATAATGACGTCATGTTTCACTCTTAACTATCGCAGGCATAAAACAAAAGAATATCATCAGCAAAATTTGAATTGATTTGAATGGATTTACTGCAGAGCAATTACTGTACGCAATAAAATATCGCTGTCATCAAAACGATATTGCAGTCATTGAAAGTCATAGTTTTGAATGCAAATATGGTTGAGATCGTGAATATGAGCCAGATGCTGAATGTAAATTGAACCCTTTTAACTTTCAAAACGTGACAAAATATGCTCTGTTTTATTCTTCTGTAATGGCTCTTAAAATATCAAGAGAGTTTTTTGCTATTGCAGCAGTTAGAGATCCATCCGTGCTTGATATATATGTCTGGGTCGCTAAAGACCCAAAAATGTAATAGTGATTGGCGAAACAGTCATGCATTTAAGGGTTAACTTTTATCTTTTTTAATTTTAAGGTGCTGTGCACGTTTTGTTGTACCTTAAGTCAAATATCCGCATCAGGTGGACAACACGCAGACATCACACATGTGATGCACCACATGCTGCAGTTACTTAATCAAGCTGCATGACCCTTGAGAGCTGTAGTAATTGTAGTTAACCTTTCCTAATGGGCAGTGCCATCTGCCACATAACATATTCAGGGAAAATCTGATTTTGCCAATAGATTATTTGTTAATCATGTAATTCAATATCAGTTTCAGATTCCTAGAGGCGTATATCACTGCACACCAACACAAGACAACATAATCAAGGTAATTTGAAACCCTTAGTTTTGCAATGCAATTATGCATAGTAATTTACCTGTATAATATAATGCATGTATGTGAGGTTTTAAAAGTGACACTGTGTACATGCAGTACTTTCACCTGAGAGTGTATGTGTGTGTGAATGTCTATGTATGAGGGATTAGAGAGGTTTGGAACAGATTAGTTAATTATAGACACCTGCCTGCTAAGCATGGAGACTGGAGTCAGGTGGATGAGATTGAAGAGTGTGTTGGACAGCATTCACCGTGGTGCAACACAGGTGGGGGGCAGACAGCAGATGTGAGACCATGTGCCTGTGCACACTCCTTGCATGTGGCCTAGGTCCAGCCTCTCCACTTGCATGAAATGAGTGTTTCACACTCTGGTGGGACTTGCAGACTCACTACAAACAGATTAAAGCAGTGCCAGTTTTTTTTTTAAGTTTTAAAGAACAAACTTTTAATGTCTTATGTATTTAGTCATCATTTTTTAGAATAATATATTGTAGAGTAATTCTGTAAAAATACAGAAAATGTCAACTTGTTTGCAAATAACCAAAATAACTATAATATTACAGGTAAAAACCTGGTTAACCGGTTCAAAAACTGGTAAATCTAACAGTCCTTTTCTGCTGAATTAGCAAGGCCCCGCTGCTACCATCGGTGGTAAATACAAAGCGACATGCTGAAGCAAACTTTAGTAGTTTTTGCCATAAGCTGAGATATATATATATGAATATATAGAATATACCCAAATATACATAATGATAACATATTAGGAAACACAGGGAATTCTGGGAATGCTACTTTACGGTTTTCACTGTATTTTTCATTTTTACTTCCAAAAATGCACAGTTAACAGTATTATACTGTAAAATACACAGTATTACAAGTGTAAGAGCTATTATGGTTTTTCAAGGTACATAGTACTGGAACTTAGCATTAACAGGTTTTTACTGTCGCATTTTTATAGTTAAAATTACAAAACCACACTGTAAAAAGTTTTCACCAGATTCAACTTAAAAACCTGAAATCAACAGCTGCCTTAAGTTTTTAAGTTAAATCAGCTTAAAACTACAAGTCATTTTAACTTATTACAATAAAAATGAGTTGATATAACTTGTTTAAATGACTTAAGTTGATTTAACTTACAATCTTAAGGCAGCTGCTAAACTTTTTTTTTTAAAGTTTTTAAGTTTTAAGTTGCAGTCATGAATAACACAGCTATATTTGTAGCAATAGCCAAAAATACATTTTGTACCGGTCAAAATAATAAATTTTTCTGTAATGCCAAAAACCATTAGGATATTAAGTAAAGATCATGGTCCATTAAAATATTTTGTCAATTTCCTACCATAAATATATCAAAAACTCATTTTTATTTAGTAATATGCATTGCTAAGAACTTAGTTTGGACAAATTTAAAGGCGATTTTCTCAATATTTTTTTTTTTTTTTTGCACCCTCGGATTCCAGATTTTTTAATAGTTGTTTCTCTGCCAGATATTGTCCTAACAAACCATACATCGATAGAAAACTTATTTATTCAGCTTTCATATTATGTATAAATCTCAATGAAAAATAAATTGGCCCTTAATATTGGTTTTGTGATCCAGGGTCACATTTATAAGGAAAATCTATAAGCAACCAGAAGTTTGGGGCTCTCAGAGCTTACTGTTCTCATGCACTACTAATTGTTTGATCTGATAGTGTCTGTGCTTAGAAGTGATGAGAAGCCCCTGTTTATTTCTGTCATGTTAAGCCTGAATCTGCATGGAACTTAAAGGTCAACACAGGTCAAGATTGTTTTTCTTTAAATAATGCAAAGTTTAGGCTTTAATGTCTTTATGGAAAGAACCAAGCAGTTCATATAAATTTATACCACATTTTTGCCATGGTCTTACTTGTAAATAATCACACACACAGTACGACTAATCATCTTGTTTTGTTTGCAGACTTTGAATCTATTCTGCATTAAAGTTATAGGTATGTATTGCCATGTATCACTCTTTGATTCCATTCATTCATATCAGAGATCATTAGAGAAGATCAGACCTGGGGAGTGAGATGGAGGAGGTGAAACAAGGAGGTGAGAGAGAGAGGACAAGGAGTCTCAAGCATATTAACTGCTACTTACACATAATCTGGGTGCTAGACTCCTCCTCCGTGTTGCCCCACGGAGCCCTGAGCAGCACCTCTTTGCCCATTTCTCTAGTACTAATGGTGGGATAAGATCAATTCGAAGATAGAGGATTGTGCATGGAATCTCCTATCCGGCATTTTCATTGATCTTGCAAGGAAGTGTTGCTGATTGCATTAGAGCAATCACTTAGTACATCGCTGTTCACCTGGTGCTTGGAGATTTGACTGACATTTCTAATGACCTGGACCGGATTTCCTGATGGATAAATTGTAGATTGACAGCATTTCATTCAAAGCCATTTCTATAGCCCATGGCTGTCTAACAAACTGCTGTGAAACGCTTCCTTTTCAGTAACTGCACTACAACAGGTAAGATGGGTTATTCTTGCATATCCGTATTTTCATTTAGCAATTTTAGAATTGAATAAACCTGATAAATATTCTGAGATTTATCATAACATCTAGTCTGCAAGGCTAGCATTTATAGAGGAATCTACAGCAAATCAAAATGAATTCGAGTCTGGAAATGCCTGTACAATAATTGCCTCAAATGAACTGATTTCCAAAAAGATCCAAAGGACAAGCAGTTAATCTGTAAATAACCTGCAGACAAACTCTTGTCGCTCACCTCAGACTTCATGTCAATGAGATAGAGCTAATGTACTCCCTAATAAGATTGGACTCAACGGTTTTGTATAAATGGACAATCTTCGCAATAAATGTATGTGCTGTTTTCAGAATTAATAATTACTGATCGAATCTTCTGGGCTTGTTTTACATCATTTAAGTTAGCCAAATGTTATTATTTACTATTTGAAACCAAAACACTCATTGGCACCTTGACTTTTCCTACATGCTCAATACTCAACTGTTGTGCAACACAATTACTTCTGCGCTCAATGACTAAAATTAACCAGTTACCAAGCTTTCATCTCATTAGGACTGGAGCTGTGTGTATCAGACAGTCTCTGATTTCCTTGGCATCATTCAGCTTTTTAATCTTGTTCAGATGAGCCTGAGTCCAGCTACTCGGAGAGTTCACAATGTACACAAACACTAAAGGATCTACAATCTGTTGTGTTGATTTTCTATGTATTTTGTTGGCAGCTGTTATTGTTATCTTTTCATTTTGCTTTGCAGGTATTATTAGATAGTGCTGGTCCAAAAAAAAGGTCTGCAAAATACATATATCAACTGTAATCCCGTTGCACCGCTGCAAGAAAGACATACAACTTGATAGAAACTGGATGTAATAAAACCAATGTTGCCAAGTCTGTGGTTTTCCAGCAGAACTGGGCTACTTTAACACAGTTGCAGCGGGTTGTTTTCATGTCCATGGTTTGAAGCGACCCCAATAATGTAATATTTATACCCTGGAATGCTAATTTTACCAGGGGAACCCCGCCAAAAAACAAGTTTTTTTACCCTCCCGGAATCTGACTGGGATACTTTTGGGCTAGTTAGGCGGGTTTTGTTGTGAAAACCTGGCAACCCTGAATAAAACATACTGTTGCATGCATGTGCCTAATTACTGCAAGACTACACGTTATGTAACCAAACAAGGTTATCTGTGTTGACCGAGGGGGTTGACTTTTAAGAACCTTTTAATCCAGGCCACAGTAAAGCCGAACAACTCTCGTGTCATGTGACACGACATGACTGCCTGTAGTAGTTGATATACAGCTGGTAGACAAAAGTAAAGAAACAACCACAGGTTGAAGTTAAAGTTTTGCCAGTATTATTTCTGATCTTTCCTAGACTTCCATAAGATTCGCAAAAAGTCCATTACAGTAAAACTAGTATGATATATTAGTGTAGTACTTAAAGAAGTCATTGTGTAAAATATGTGTCATGGTGCTTTAGCACCTTGTGGTTACTGTTATGGTTACTGTTTCATATCAAATATACTTCGAGCCAAAATAACATTTTTTGCACGTTTTGTTCAGTGCGCATTTGCATTCCACTCTGTGGTTCACTTACTTTGATTGCATCTGTACAAAATGTGTAGATAAATACGTTAGATGTAAACGCAAGAATTGCACAACATTGTCATTCAGTGTCGATGCATTTGCAGCATGTCATACACAAATATATCTTGGTCACAGTCTTGACAATTTGTATATATGACATGAATGAATGAATGAATTTTGCATAAAGTGGTTATTTTCAGAAAGATGTTAAATGAAAGCATAGCTAGTACTGCAAGTGTTTCTTGATTAGATAATTTATATTGACATACTTTACTGTATGCTCCACTTCTTCTGCCCACCAGTGCCAACAAAATGCAAAAGCAAGTGGAGATCAGAATGCATGAGAGTCATCTGGACCCTCCTCCACCACCTGAAGAGTCCATGTGTGGAGGCTGCTGTGACAAACTCATGAAGAATCTGTTACTTACGCTCACAATTCTTGGCAAGTTCCTCAGCATTTGTTTGTGTTGTGCTTTAGTTCGTACTAAAGGTGAATGTAGCTCCCCGGTGTCTGTCACACTTGTTACTGTTGCAGTCAAATATTCATGCATATGATAATTATAACGACCTAAAAGCTTTTACATATAATATGGCAATGCAACACAGTGGCAGGAATAAATTAATAAAATACAGCCTTCCATTTATTAGAAGTTATTTCATTAAGGCACTAAGTATGTCAAAACACTATTGGTCTGCTAATATTTTTTGCATTGCACAATACTCAGTGATACTCAATATACAGTTGAAGTCACAAGAAGGTTCAGAAGGTTCAAACGCTTCAGAAGGAAACGTCATGGATTAAGAGCAGGGGGGTGAAAACTTTTTGAATTCGAAGATCAGGGTAAATTTAACTTATTGTGTCTTCTGGGAAACATGTAAGTACTTTCTGTAGCTTCTGAAAGGCAGTACTTAATGCAAAAAAATAAAAAATATTTAGGCAAGATAAGAAAAATGTACACATCTATGTTCAAAAGTTTTCATCTTAATGCATCATTTTACCTTCTGAAGCATCATTGAGCATTAAAACCTTCTGTAATAGTCCCATATGAGTCCCTCAGCTGTCCTCAGTGTGAAAAGATGGATCTCAAAATCATACAGTCATTATTGGAAAGGGTTCAAATACACAAAAATGCTAGAAACCCAAAGCATTTGTGGGACCCGAAAGATTTTTCTGAAGAACAGCAGGCAGCTAATATCTATATCTTACTGAAGTCAGTACTAAATAAAAAAATAACATGCATTTTGTTCTTCTTATTTTGGTCAAATAATTAACATTTTGCAGGTTCTGCAGGGAGTATGTAAACTTTTGACTTCAGCTGTATGCATCACTCTTTTAATATTTATATAAATACATATTCTTTGAAAATAAGTTTTTCCTTCAGCTGGTTCATCCTTTCTGACCCATGCATCTTTAAACATGACCTAAAGACAGACTTCTATCCACAATGGGCGAGACTTTTGGTTCATTAGCTGCTATAGGGAAATAACTAGAAGAATAACAATGTGAGGTAACAGTAAAACTGCTTGCACCACAAACCAGTACTCATAATTAAGATAATACATTAAAATAATATGGTAAGACACACCAAAGATGTTTTGTACAGCTAAAAATAGCTGGAGGCAGTTTGGACCGGAAGCCAAACCCTTAAAATTTACAAATGGCCGCGCCCGCTCTTAAGGGGAAAATAAGGTGGATATCATGCTTATTAAGTACCATTTTGGCACCATTGTTGATTACAGTGGTTAATATATGCCTATAGAGGAGGAAATTCATTCTGTTTAATCCTACTCCTCAGCTTTTGAGGTCCATATGAAATATATAAAAATCTATCTATTTTCTAAGCTCTTAAAAGTGTACAAATTTTACATGCATGTATCAGAGTACACTCACAATAGTATAGTTTAAATGCTCCTACATACTGGTGCTTTTATAAGTGCGTTGCGTTTTATGATTGTTACACTTCACAGAAGCTTCAATATTACTTCTCAGTGAAAAGTCTCATTCCTGTACCCTTGATGTTCACTGTAACTCTCTGTGTCTATTTCAGGTGTAATCACTGGTTCAGCAGCTGGTGTTCTACTGCGATACGCATCTCCACTCCCCGCTGACGTCATTATGGTCATTGCCTTCCCGGGTGATATTCTCATGAGGATGTTAAAAATGGTGATTTTGCCTCTGATCGTCTCAAGTTTGATCACAGGTACTGTTATACGCTTTGCTGAACACCTCTAGTGCTATTCACATTTTTTTTCTATGTATATGCTGGTACACCCACATAAATAAATCTTCATCAACAATGCAAGAAAAAAAAAAGTCTGCAATGACCTCAGAGTCAAAGTTATTACCAGAGCTCTTATATTTGAAACATGGAATAACAACAGAAACAATGATTTAGTAATGATTAAGCTAATGTTTGTCCTTTTAACTTTGTCTTTGTAATCCAGTATAAGATAAAAAGCATGCCTTTCAAATGTAGGGTGGATCACTAGCAGCTCATAAGAAGAACATGTCTAAACATGTTATCAAAAAAGAAATGGAATTAGAAATTCAAAACGTTCCAAATTCATTACTCACAGTAATCACAGCAATAATTATGGAACTTAACCCTGAGAATTACCTTTTGTGTGTTACCTTTAGTGCACAGTGTTATAGTAGTTCAAAAAAAGGAGTAATGCCAATGCAGTGATATGTAATTAGTTTAAATGCCATTTTTTAGGATTAGCAGGGTTGGATGCCAAGTCAAGTGGTCGTCTGGGCACAAGGGCCATGGTGTATTACATGTCGACCACCGTCATCGCAGCTGTGTTGGGGGTGATCTTGGTGCTCCTCATCCACCCTGGTAACCCCAAACTGAAGGCCAACCTGGGCGAGGGCAAAAAGAATGACGAAGTGTCCAGTTTAGATGCCCTCTTTGATCTCATCAGAAATCTCTTTCCAGAAAATCTCGTTCAGGCTTGTTTTCAGCAGGTGTGTACGTCCAATGTGCTTTTGATTTTAGATAATTGCATTCATTTAATCTCAACCATAAGTTAATTTCTGATCTTTCATCTGCTAATTTTGAGTTCATTAACAGTTCGTCTGTCTCCTCAAGTAGATCCAGACAGTTACTAACAAGGTAGAAGTAGCTCCTCCTCCACCTCCGACTCGCTTTGGACGGAATGCTACCAAGGGCGCAGCGAAATATGTCATCAAGAAGTCTCTTCAATTCAAAAGCGGCATGAATGTTTTAGGTACTAAATGGCTTTGATCACATAGTATATGCATGAAATTGTCATTTACGTACTTCAAATTAACATGGCGGTGATGTGTGTCTCTGTAGGTATCATTGGGTTCTTTGTGGCATTCGGGATATGCATGGGAAAGATGGGAGAAAAGGCCAAGCTGATGCTTGAGTTCTTCAACGTTCTCAACGAGATCGTTATGAGGCTTGTCGGCATGATCATGTGGTCAGCTTTTATGATTGTTAATGACTAGTAAAGTTTACATGAATTCCATTTCCATTACATTAGTAATCTGTACTTCAACGGATTTGTTAACTGCAACAATGTACACTACTACTCAAAGGTTTGGGGTCAGTAAGAAAATATAAGTCTTTTATTGCATTTATTTGATCAAAAATCCACAAGATGTTATAACAGTTTAAAAGATTTGTTATTTTAATGTATATTTTAATATTTTTGTGGTAACCATAATAGATTTTTAAGGATTTTTTAGAATAGAAACATTGTTTTTTATCATTATAAATATCTGTACTGTCATTGTTTAGTTGTGCTGTTAAATTTAATCCTTCCTTGCTGAATTAAACTCTTACTGAACCCAAACTTCTCAACAGTAGTGTGATGTTGGTGACTTTAACAGTTTAACTGCCTTTAACTGTATTTAAATGTCTGATTAACCTGTTCGTTGACTTTGCCACACATCTCCGTCCCATAACAGGTATTCCCCCATTGGTATTGCATGTCTGATCTGTGGAAAGATCATCTCAATTAATGATTTGGAAGTTGTGGCCAAGCAGCTGGGAATGTACATGGTCACTGTCATCATTGGACTTATTATTCACGGAGCCATGTTCCTTCCCTTAATATATTTTGTTATTGTTCGGAAAAACCCATTCAAATTCTTCATGGGAGTTTTCCAGGCATGGGTCACTGCTTTAGGAACAGCTTCAAGGTAATTAGCAACAGTGACTGTGCCTTGTTTTTTATAAACCTTTGAAAATTAGGCAATTGTTTCATTTGGCAAGTTTGGAAGTTATGAAAAATGACAAGAATGGGTTCTGAAATATTGATATGCGTCTTTTGCAGTGCTGGGACATTACCTGTTACTTTCCGCTGTCTGGAGGAAAATCTGGGCATTGACAAGAGAGTGACTAGATTTGTATTACCTGTTGGAGCAACGATCAACATGGATGGTACAGCACTTTATGAGGCCGTAGCGGCCATCTTTATTGCCCAGATGAATGGAATAGAACTTGATCCTGGTCAGATTGTGACAGTCAGGTAAGACCAAATGTTTGGACGCAGAAATTTATATATATATACTTTATAAAAATGTTATTTTGATGGCATATACCTGCTGATACATTGCAGGCAGTTGCCTGGTATCTATATTAAAGGAATAGTTTACCCAAAAATGAAAATTAAGTAATTATTTACTCGTCCAAACTTGTTTAGTGTTATTTTTTCTGTTGAACAAAACTAAAAGAATCTTTACACAGTTTTCAAGCTATTATGATGATATCAAAAAAGCACCAGAGAAGTAGTCCATATGAATTGCGCTCTGTATTTATTATAGTATTCTCTGGGTACATCCAGATTATTAAATCAGAAAAGAACAGTACGATCTGGTTTATGAATTCTATTAACTGGTTCATTGAAAAGTGGTTTCTTTTATGAATTGGACTGATCTGGTTCTCGAGTTAAGCTCTTTTGATCAGGCAGCAGCAGCTAACAACTGATTCAATTTCAATGTGTTTGCCCTGTAAAGCGGTCATATAGTTTCAGAAGACTTGGAAATACAGCATTATTTCTGGCTTGATAGATATGGTAGCTATCAACAACTGCTGCTCGAAGATTCTTTGAAAGTTTTCTTTCTCAGTTCTTCAGAATAACCAAATCACAGCATATGGTTTTGGTCCGACATTAGGGTAAATAAATAATGACAAATTAGACATTTTTTGTAAAATTATTCATTTTATCATCAGAACTACACTTGTTTGAAACTAAATATTGATAAAATCACATTACACTATTTACAAAGTATGACTGATGATGAGTCATGTGATGTATTATTCTGTATAGTTTGTAGCTAATCTTATCAAATCAAATATTTACGTTTTGTTTGCAGCCTTACAGCAACTCTCGCTAGCGTAGGAGCTGCCAGTATTCCCAGTGCTGGTCTGGTGACGATGCTTCTGATTTTGACAGCTGTTGGATTACCGACTCAAGACATCAGTTTATTGGTAGCAGTCGACTGGCTACTGTAAGTTAAACCAATCTCTATCTGCATCTGTCTCAAAAAATAGTTGTCAATAAAGGATTTAATCAATTTTGCTATATTATATGAATGAGATGTGATATGTAAATGATCTCCAGTTTAAAGGGGTCATCGGATGCCCATTTTCCACAAGTTGATGTATCTTTAGGGTCTTAATGAAAAATCTATAACATACTTTGGTTAAAATTTCTCAATGGTATTGTAAAACAACACCCTTTTTACCTTGTCAAAAACAGCTCTGTTCACAGCGAGCCGTTTCGGTGCATGTCCCTTTAAATGCTAATGAGCTCTGCTTACCCCGCCCTCTCTTCCGTGGGGTGATGAGCCGTTCTTTGAGAGACTGTAAACTTTAGCTGCATTTAGCCGTGAAACTTGTTAACTAGCACATTATTAGAGACTAGACTATTTGCAAAGACTATTTGCAAAGATTTAAAAAAAACACCTTATGGTGCGTTCACACCAGTTGCGAATGATGCGATAAGCGCGAGTGATTTACATGTTAAGTCAATGTAAAGATGCGATAGACATTCTGTGGCGCGATGCGTCCAAATGATCATTTCGGGCGTTTGACGCGAGAGTTGAAAAATCTGCACTTTGGCGAAAATTCGTGCAGCGTTAACCAATCAAGAGCTTGCTCTAGTAGAGACATGATTACGATGTAGCGAGCGTAAAAATCCGAAACAACAATAGACCCAGACACGCCGCAGAACGAGTGTGGTGTGAGCGCCCCATTATACTCACTTCTTCTGTAGGTGAAGCTGGATCAGGAATGATTTGTGCGAACATAGACGCATTTAGGCAGATCGGGGGCGCATTGCCTTCAGAAACGAAAGTAATCCTATGCGTCTTCAGTGGCTCAGATGTTGGGAGTAAAAAATACATTATGTTCACAGCTCACTCAGGGCAGGTCTATGCTACAGCGGTCATGTCAATCAATAGTTGTGGGAGGGGCCTGTGCAGAACTACGTCATTCTGCCAGCAATCTTAGAACAGCCTGATCTGAGAAAGTGATCATTATTATTGGGGATTTAAAAAAAAGCACTGGGTGGATTTTTAGCATTAAAGAGTGTTTGTGTACACACACTGCCAACACATTTATGTTCAAACGACATGTAAAAGTAAATTTTGCATCCGATGACCCCTTTAAGATTTGTCATTAAAGCAAATGTAATGGCATGTTTATGCATTCGCTTTGCATGTTAGTACAAGCACTAATGGCATTTGAAGTCGTTTAGCCTTAAGAGATGTGGCACCTTTCTTTGTATCCTTCTGTTTTACCGAACAGGGACCGCTTCCGAACATCAGTCAATGTCGTTGGTGACTCGTATGGGGCGGGAATCGTGTACCACCTCTCTAAAGATGAGCTTGACCTGTTCGATGCGCAGCAGATAAGGCCAGATGACTTTGAGATGGCCAAGAAACAATCCTTTTTTGAGAATAACACTAACCACGGTGTATATGCATCTCACAACTCCTGTCAGCCGGTCCAAATAGATGAATGCAAGGTACATTTTACTCTCACAGACATAGAAACCTGTATGTAGATGCTTTTATTTCTTTCCCCGACATTGTATGTACCATTGTGATTTTTTTTTACACTTTTGTATTTTTTTGGTCATTCCTGATGCGAATGCATAAAACATTAAACAGAATGAAGGAATAAATATATACTAAAAACTAAAATATTTATTTATTTGTTCTGGTACTAGGTGAAATAGCAGGTTTTGATTTATATCAGTGTCTGGATCTGGCAATTATACATATGTGCACAGTAAATCATTTAAATGTTTGTATAGTACTAATGCCAAGATGCCTTTGGCTGTTCTCGACTAAAAACAAAAGTGAAACAAAGCAGTGCATTAATGCACACCTTATTTTTACAATCCACATTTTGAAACAACAAAGGCTGCTATTTCATTTCTTTAATTTCTTTTAAACTTGATTTCCGTCTCTGCAGTTGTTTTCTTTCTTATTTTTGTGAATTTTATGCCTCTTTTGACCCTGTGTTTCACAAATGCATAGGTTTGTGTGGTAGCTCGCGTGACACTTTTTAACAACCCCTTTATTAGATTAGCTTTGGGCAGAGATTCGCTGTAATTAGAACAAAAATACAGTTTATATTTAAAAAATATAACAATTTAAATAATTTTCTCTATCTGTATTCAGTCTTTCAGCATTCTGTAAGGAATCCCGCTGCAGCTAATTATTATCTGTCTTGTGGTGGGTACATTTCTGTGAATTTGGATATAAACTGTGCTGTTGAAATATCAAACTACCTGGATTCTCTGCTCCAAACCGTAAACAGTTTAGTTAGCACCGGTTAATGCATTTTGACTGTGCCTTGGTCCAACAGTTAGTTGTCCCTGATAATTGCTTTCAGGTAACCTTGGCCTCAAATGGCTCCCCTGCGGACTTCTCACTTGTTGAGGAGGAACCATGGATACGCGAGTAACACAGCACACAGATCCAGCTCCGCCTTATCCTGAGTCAAGCTTATCCTTTCTGGTGAAAACCAAATGCTAATTTTGTACATATCAACAGCCGGAAGTTACCACAGAACGTTTCATATGCACAAGCATTGACTTTTTTATGATCTCAGTACATGTGACACACAAAGGGAAGAAAATATAGCTCGAAGTAGCAGGTGGTTCAGTTGAGCAGGATTACGATTAGTTAGAATTCTAGGCCTTGGGTTTGAGGATCCGTCTGAAACCTGCTGCCTTAAGGCTAGCGCATAGAAAGATCGCAATGGTTTGTCCAGCCCCAGATTGACCCTAAAGTACTACTAGTGGCAGGAGGAGAGAAGTGCAGCTTGTTTGCTGAAGATACCTTTGACTGGCTTGGCTTAGGTAGATTAACCCTTGGTGGCGGCACTCCAGATCAGCCTCTTATAAGAGCTTACCAATGTACTTAGAGGTTCTGAAATAGTGGTTTGCCTCCAAATGCTGGTACTTATTTTTAGCCGCTGCCCGACGTAAATGCCACGTCAGGAATTACAGAGCAATCAGACATGAAGTATGACATTGAGTCGACTGACGTTATCTGCAAGGACTGAATACGTGTTTGAGGGAAGGGACTTGCATGTGAGTAGGTTTTGTATGCATCTGTGTGCTTTGTTAAGTTGTCGATTTCTTTATGTATTTATTTGCTAAGTTACAATCTTGCCTTGAAGATATCCACTGCAAACTGCAGACAGAAGACTTTATGACATTAATATTAAATGCAATCCCGTTTTCTTGCATCATTTTAGATCGCTAATAGTGTTTGATTCTCTGAGGAGCCTTCTTGGATACTCAGATATTAAGTCCAGTTAAATGGATTCGATATTCACGCTGGTGAGAGAAGCCCTCAAGTTATTTGGTGCTCAGGTTGTTAGCATGTAAGAGAAAAGAGATGACAGAATTGAGATCTATCATTATATCTGTACTATTTATTTCACAGCATTCCTCTTTTGCACCAGAATCTTAAAATGTTTCCATTAAAGTGCCTCCTTGCACTTTCTGTATATAAATAAATACAAATATGTATGCGGTTATATTTTAGATATATTTTTCATGCAAATTAAAGTATAGAAATTCATTGCTTTTTGCCTATTGTTTTATTAAAACAACGGCAATTCATGTATTCAATTCAGTATTTTAATAGATAGGTTGTTTTAAGTAGTTATTGCTATAATACAGTACAAATCACAGGGAACAGGTGGCTGTGAAACATTGACTGATGAGTAAATAAATGCATGTATAAATGTAAGCATATTTTTCACTGTTACAACTCATGATGATACTTTGTCTCAAATATTGTGTATTGTTTAACATTTTGGTAGGAATAATGACACTAGGGGAAAAAGTCAAATTACTAATCATTATAAACCAGGCTTGCTACAGATTTAACAACCTTGTAGAGTGCAGAGATCTTGACTATCGATCTTAAGGAAATTATGCACAACCTAGATACAGTATCTATAATGTAAAAGTGTGCACTGTTGGAATATCTGTTCAGGCAGGGCCTGACACATTTGTAGAGGTACAGTGATGTATATTAACAAATATTGTATGATCATCCTGCTATTTTTATTTGTGCAGCCCTGTTTGGTTTCAAAGACATTGTATTACTTGTCTAACCAAACTTGATTTTGCATCCACTTTTTAAATTTGTCTTTTTCCTCTATTTTTCTATGAAACACCTATAACAAATTGTAAATAAAGGCAATGCTTCTTGTCTCAGTGGTGTTTTTCTTTTTCTTCCTTTTTTCAAGTCTTTAGGCAGCGATGCAAAATATTGAATAAATAAATAAATGTACAGTAAACTGTATTTATCATACAATTTTACTCATGCATTTAACTGAACAAATTAACTACAGTTGAGGTCAAAAGTTTGAGTCTCTTGTTTGTCCTGAACAGTTAAACTGCCTGCTGTTCTTCAGAAAATTCCTACAGGTGTATTTGAACCTATTCCAACAATGACTGTATGATTTTGAGATCCATCTTTTCACACTGAGGACAACTGAGGGACTCATATGCAACTATTACAGAAGGTTCAAATGCTCACTGATGCTGCAGAAGGAAAAAAACATGCATTAAGAGCTGGGCGTGAAAACTTTTGAACAGAATGGAGATGTGTAAATTTTTCTTATTTTGCCTAAATATCATATTTTTTCAATTAGTACTGCTTTTCAGAGGCTATAGAAGATGGTTACATTTGACAATGGTTACATTACATTTTACTTTCCCAAAAGACAAAATAAGTTTAATTTACCCTTGCTCTTAATGAAAAGATAGATATAAAAATCATACAGTTATTGTTGGAAATGGTTCAAATACACAAAAATGCTGGAAAACCAAAGAATTTGTGGGACCTGAAGGAAGAACATCAGGCAGTCATGAACAACTATAGCTAAAAAAAAAACACAGCTGTGGATCATTCAGATAAAAACACAGTATTAAGAATCAAGGGAATGTAAACTTTTGAATGGGGTCATTTTTACACATTCAACTATTATTTTCTCTTGTGGACTATGTAAACACATTTTATGTGAAATATGTTATTCACTTTTGTAAAATAACTAACATTTAGCAGATTCTGAAAGGGGGGTGTAAACTTTTGACCTCAACTGTAATGAGTTTGTTAGTTAGTTAAAATTCCCATACCTTGTTCAAATTTCATGTTTTATTGAAAGACTCATCCCACCATAAATGTGCTCTGAGAGCTGACAAAAATACATCTTTATGGGTAATTTAATAAATTGAAAGATTTACAATTGCTTCATTGTATTACAAACTGCATAGGGTTTCTCTATTTAAAAAGACAGGGCGATGTCTAACATTCAAAACTGCATCATATCTCACACAGTACATAGTACTTACAAACAGATGAAAACCAGTGTAAAAATGTTTTCTCACCGTATCATTATTAACCATCATTCAATAAGAGATAATAAGCATTTTTTATTAGTGAGAAAAAAATAATACTTTAGATTAAAAAAAAGAAATGTAAAATACAAGAAGCATTTTTTAATTCTGAAGCAACAAACCCAAGCAAATTGCATTAAAAATCGGGCTCTGAGCAGAAAAAAAACATCACTAGTGCAAATAAGAAGTACAGAAGAGTTGAAACCTGTTAATACACAATACACAGAATTTAAAATATTACATTAAATACTCTTTCTCACATTCACCCAGAGAAGCAGAAATGTCCTCCTTTTGACCATTGGGCAGCTTCGTGACACTCATCAGTGCAACTATCTCCTGTTCTTTTTGTGACAGTGGCAGTGTTTCTGATTTACTGTAGTCTTCCTTGTGCGGTTCAGTTGTGATGTTTCTGCTCTGTCTCGGTCCGTACCACCTAGGTAAAGACTTACATTCAGTAAACTGAAGCTGGACTGCAATGTCTGATGATTGTGGTGAATTCACTCAATAAAAAAAAATCTAACAAGCAAACTTACTTGTCTCTAGTAGCAATAGCAGCAAGTATGCACACAATGGCTCCAACAACGACACAGAAGGCAAAGATTATCAGCCAAGCTGTAGAAGAGAGAAAATTGTAGTTTTAATTGGCAGATTTATGCTGTCAATTGAATGAAAAGTCAAGCAACTGGTGGTATCTGCAATGCAGTCACAGGAACTTACTAGATGGTCCATTCTCCTCTTGAATGGGTGCAGATGGAGGTAATTCTGCCACTTTCGCTGCGTCTGAAGAATATACATTTGTAATGAGACTTGATGACTTAACATATTGTATTATGTATTAACACCATTATAAAATTTACATAAACATACCACATGATTATATTAAATGTTAATATTAATTAAAATGTATCTCATTTATGTAACTACTGTCAGCTCCTATGGAAGCATGTTTTTGGCTAAAGGCTTGAGCTTGTTACAGCAGGATTATGGAAGCCCATTTCTGCCACTAAGTAAAATAATGACTTTTTAATCTCACAATTCTGACTTTATAACACGCAATTGTGAGTTATAAGTCAGAATTGTGAGATATAAACTTGCAATTAGCCCCTCCCCCCCTCAAAATTGGACTTTATAACTTGCATTTACAAAAAAAAGTTTTTATTTCGCAATTCTGACTTTATTTCGCGCAACTGTTTATATCATGCAATTTTGAGAAAAAAAAGTCCGAATTGTGAGTTTATATCTCGGAATTCTGACTTTATATCACGCACTTCTGACTTTATAACTCACAATTTTAAGTTTATATCACAATTCTGAGAAGAAAAAGTCAGAATTATGAACTGAAGAGTCTGCAAGAAAAAAGTTATCTGGCAATTGTGAGTTTAGGTCTTGTAATTTTGACTTACATGTAATTCTGACTTTACAACTCACAACTGCGAGTTTATATTATGCAATTCTAAGAAAAAAGTCAGAAAAAAAGTCAGAATTGTAAGATACAAACTTGCATTTCCGAGAAAAAGTTTTTTATCTCGCAATTTTGACTTTATTTCTTGCAATTGTGAGTTTATATCATGCAATTCTGTGAAAAAAGTTAGAATTGTGAGTTTACATCTCAAAATTTTTACCTTATAACTCACAATTTTGAGTTTATGTAACGCAATTCTAAGAAAAAAAGTCAGAAGCAATTCTGACTTCATAACTCTAAATTTTGAGTTTCTATCACGCAGTTCTGAGAAAAAAAAAATTGACTTTATATTACGCATTTCTGACAATATAACTCACAATTGCGATTTAATTTCACGTAATTCTCCGAAAAATTGTTCTTACTTTATATCATGCAATTCTGACTTTATAACACAATTTCGAGTTTACATCTCGCAATTCTGACTTTATAACACGCAATGGTGAGTTGTAAGTCAGAATTGTGAGATATAAACTCGCAATTAGTCCCCCCCCATCAAAACTGGACTTTATAACTCACATTTACAAGAAAAAAAGTTCTGACAGAATTGTGAGTTTATATTATATCACACAATTCTGACATTATAATCATGCAATTCTGACTTTATAACTCACAATTTCAAGTTTACATCACATTTCTAAAAAAAAAGTCTGAATTAGGAACAGAAGAGTCCGCAAGAAAAAAGTTATCTTGCGAATTGTAAGTTTATGTCTCGCAAATTTTGACTTTATATCATGTAATTCTGACTTTATAACTCGCAATTGCGAGTTTATATTTCAAAATTCTTACCTTATAACTCACAATTTCGAGTTCATATAACGCAATTCTGACTTAACTCGCAAATGTGAGTTTATATCATGCAATTATGAGAAAACAAGTCAGAATTGCGAGATACAAACTCGCATTTTCTCGCAATTGTTTATATCACGCAATTTTGACATAACTCGCAATTGTGAGTTTATGTCAAGCAATTCTGACTATATATCACATAATTCTGACTTTATAACTTGCATTTGCGAGTTTGTATCACAACTCTGACTTCATTTCTCAAAATTGTGAGTTTATATCTTGCAATTCTGACTTTATTTACATCTCACAAGTTAAAATTTGAAATATAGTCATGAAATATTAAGTCAGAATTATGAGAAATATCATTGTGTGATATATAGTTGCAATTACTTCCATATAAACCAGGCACATATCTGCCACACAATTCTCATTGACACTATGGCCTTTATGATCCCCATCCAACCCCCAACAATATCCAACATTTAAGGGTCAGGATTTGTAAGGATATTTACCTTCAGGATTGATTTCCAATAATCGAGTTTTCTTTCCATTAATTGGAGTCTTCTCAATTTCATCTGGCATGGATGTACTCTGAGCTGCCTCTGTGGCAATGGCTGTTGTTGTGAATTGACTAGGCTCAGGATGTGCAAACAATCTCTCATTATCTGATCCCGATCCACTGCCCTCTGTATCAAAGAACAAAACACTGGGAGTAACAGAGGATGAGCTCTTTCCAAAACGGGGCTTGCTTGTTGGGACTTTGCTGTCTTCATTGTGTGTCACTGTAGAGGGTTCATCAAAAGCAGGCACAGGGGGTTTCTCATCAGCGTTGGCCTCGTCAGTTTTGGGGACAGAGGTATCTCTTTTTACTTTTCCCATTATCTCCTCCACATCTAGTAGAAAACCTTCAGTCTCAACCTCCGTAAGAATGTCTTCATGTGTTTTTTCACCTTCGTGAGAAAACAGATAAAGGATTAATGTGAATAAGCATAAATGTGTAGAGGATACATCAGTGTTCTGCATTTCTGTGCTGATGCCAAAGCAAAATAATGTAGTGGAATGTTGAACCATGCAGATACTTTTCAACTGTGGTAGAGTGAATGGTTAAACAAGAAACGATAATGATGAAAGAATCGCTTCCAGAGTATTCAAATAAAATCAGCAACTTTTTTGTTCTTTCTTCATTGTGGTACTGCAGGTGCGTAAAAAATGCGTGAGGTCACAGAGATATGACTAATGCTTTGGGATAGGTGTGGTTGGATAATGAACAATGAAGTGTATGTCTGCCGCATGTCTTGCTTCTTCAGAATACACACCCCTCAACTCAAAAAGTAACGCGATTGCAGGGAATAGAGGGAACATACTTGCTGTGGCTGTGTTTTCATTGGTTAGGCCCTCAGAGTTCGTTTTACCAGTATCTTCACAGTTTAGTGATGCATCTTTAATGGAGGGGAAAAAAAAGTCAGTAAGACAAAACCAGTTTATGGTATTTCTCAGTAAGAGAAACCCCATTTTCTTTCTACTCTCACCTGACGGGTTAAAGCAGTAGACATCAGAAAGATATTCTGCCGCTTCAGAACGAAAGGTGATCTCGGTGGAACTGGAGTCACAATTTGGACCATTAACGTGTGGGAGGAACATGACATTTTGTCCATCTATCCAGCCGTATCTAAACAAAGGTGTGGGGTTCATTTAAAAATTAAGTACTGCCATTAGGTAATATCAAAAGAAGTGCATTTATGTCTGAACACGTTATTTAGCTCCAGGCTAAGGCTATTGTGCACAGCCTGCTTTCTTTACCTGCACGTTCTCAAGCCTTTTTTATAAGCGTCATTGACCTGTTCCTGTGTTGCGAGTTTGTAACCTAAACTCTGACACAATTCCAAACCCTGTTGGAAAGTAAAAGAGTAACGGCTGGTTCCCTCAAAATGGAAAACACCGGCAAAGCCACATCTGTCACCGGAACCTGTCAAAAGGAAAAAATAATGTGAATATTCAAAGTCAGACGTTGTGTTTCTTGTATAATCACACTAATGATTCGTTTTCAAAATGAGGGCCAGATGTGTGTGTAACGGATGAGCAATTTAGCATGAGGTATCATTAGATAAATCTCTTAATGATTCATTGCATGTGCAGACGCACATCTGTAACACATCTAGGACATCTGTAATCCACTGACTTTGTAAATCACCTCTCCGTTTTGTCTTAAAATAACATGTTTAGACCAGCATGTGATTTAAAAGACATCAATTAGTGGAACAAGTGATATAAAGTGCACAGAAGAGGGAAAAAGTTAGTTTAATGTGACTATAAACTGCCACTAAATGGATTGAGACACTATTATAGCCTTGATTTCCAGACTGTCTTGAAATCCAAATACATTACTAAGTTTTACTAGGTTTTTCTTCCTAAAAATGATCAAAGAAACTTACTTCAAACTAAATGAGTTTACTTTTTTTTAATTTTTCATATGCAAGAGAGTTAATTTTGTATCTTGATTTAAGAATGTTTAGATATTTGTACTGGAAAACATAAGAAAATACTAAGACATAAGCCATTTGCAGTGAAGTTAAAGTCTGAGAGAGGAGTCACACGAGGTTAAATAATTTAAGGAACTGATTGAAAGTATTATGTGTACAATAAACTTAAGCCATGGGTTGTACTGCAGAAAGTTCATTACTCCGGAATGCTATCTTATCTGTAGCCATACTCATATCAGTTAACACCTGTCAGATCTTAATTCCGTTCATAAAGATATGACGTTTATGTAATACAGCCTTAGGCCTTTATCTTAGGTTATATCATCTGAAATTTATCTACAGAGAGCATCGTCAATGCACTAAAAGTAAATGGGGAAAAAAATGTATTCGCATTGAGCTGATCCTTATGATTACGTTTGCTATTATCTAACAGTCACTTAAAGTTCATTTTTAATAACACTAATAATTTAATAAAACTGTTAAAGATAATTGTAGCCAATCTAAATTTAACTATACATTTTTGTGTATTACAATGATGTGAGGTGTAAATTCACTTGTAGCATTTATAATGATTAGAAAGTTTATTAGAGGAAATGTGTGGGAACTTTTTGTTTTCCTCTATGAATCATTTCCCCTATCTCTAAAATCTCACAGATAACAGCAGAGGTCAGCTGAAATGGTCTCTTCAGATAAATCATGCGGTTTATAAACAGTCTTTGTTGGAGTCTCACAACTACCGTCATATCAGTATCACAAGTATGACCTCACCTCATTGTAAATGCACTTGACAAAGACTATACAGTAGGTAAAGGCACCCGCCACCAAAAGAAACTTTGAGATAAATAAGTAACACATTCACCATCACTCACCCTGAACCGGGGCTGCCTGAAGTAGAGCTGGTGATCCAGTAGCAAATACTGCAAGTAACAAAGTCCACATGTTCAGTGCTGTCTCATGTGCTGGATAAAGGGAAGTATATCTGGCCCTGAACCGGTATGGTCCTTAGAATGCTATGATCCTCCTTGAGTTTTTGTGATTTTCTGAACTCTAGAGATGTGCCTCACCTTTTTTATACTCTCAGACTAAAGTACTTGCTGACACACTCTGCGCAATGATGGGTGGTGCTTTGAAGAACACACCCTCGTCATTGTCTATCACACTTCCTCTCTATCTGCGTCTGTGCAGCCAGCATTAACATGTCAGACACCTTTGCATAAATCACTTCAGAGAAAACCACAGTTTTGGTGACTTTCATGGAGTTACAGAGATTAGTCTGTTTATGTATACTGCAATTTTAGTATTGCTGCAAGTACATGTGTAGTAATTTGGCACTGTACTGCACAGTTTGCAACATTTCTGTGATCTAAATAAAATGATTCATGTTTTCAACTGGAGGAAGTCATTTACAGACAAAACATTGTATAAAATACTGGAACAACGTATTAAGTGCCTTTAGCTACTATGTACTAACATTTAAATTAATTGTTTGATACAATTCACTTTTTTGTTTTACTTATATTCTAAGAAAATCATATTTTATACATTAGGAGAATACTTACTATAATCTCACATATATTTTGTGCACTCTGTTTGCTTCAAAATGTCTTCATGTCTCTTAAATAAAATTTCTTTTGCAGTTGACTTTTTTTGGCATTTTTGCCTTTATTATGATAGAACAGATCAGACATGACAGGAAGCGAAGTGGGAGAGAGATGGGGGCGGGATGGGGAAAGGTCCTCGAGGCGGGATTCAAACACTGGACGCCTGGAGTGCAACGGCGCTGCATGTCGACGCACTGCCCACAAGGCTATCGGCGCCGACTGTAGTTGACTTTCTGAATGGAGTAAGTCTTGAGTTCAAAATAATGAATAAAAAAATGTCAAGATTATCTATATTTCTACAACCTAAATACCTTAGAAAAAATAGGTTCAAATAAGAAACATATTTTGATTAGATAATCACAAATGTTCTAGAATAGGAGCGGTTAAATTGTGAAAGTGCACAGAATCCATATGTATGTAATTTCAATACCGTGGCCTTTGTGTAAATATTTAAAGATGGCCATCTTTAGCTTGACTGTTGATGTAACACTTTACAATATAGGTCCATTTGTAACATTAAGATTGATAAATCTGTAGAATAGAAGTATTGTTCCTTGTTGGAGTGTTAATTTCTTTAAAAAAAATTGCTTTTGTTAACAATAATGAACTGTGAACTAACTGTAATGATCAATATATAATTAATATTAATATTTTTATTCATTTACAAAATATGGTTTAGTAGGCTACTTTTTATTTAAATAGTACAACACTATTTATTTTCCATTCAGTAGCTATTTTAAAAGCTATCGGTTGATTAATCGGTATCGGCCAGTGTGGGCCAACCTAGCTATCGGTATCGGTAAAATCCAATATTAGTAGACCTCTGGTTCTGTTCCTGTTGTGCCAGCCTGAGTTCTCTATTTACTTTCTATGGCTGTACAGTCCCCACATGTTCTGTTTCTCCTTACATATTTAGGCCCTGAGATTTCCTTTGTTTATTGTACGGCATTGGTTGTGTTAAGCTGGTTGTTTCCAGAAGTTATCTCCTAGTGTTTCCTCAGTGCTCAGTGTTTTTAATATATCCTCAGGCTTATGTATCTAACACATAACAAAACACCTCTTTTCCCTTCTTCAACCATGGACCTACCCGTTGTCCAACTCCTCTACCTCAAGCGTTATGGATTTGGCATGCCAAACATACAATCTGGACCATGCCTCACAGGGAACGATCGCCAGGAGAATTTTCCCCGCATTCGTGGAGTGGGTGCTGGTGAACAATTCAGCGTTCACCATCAGCCTTGCGGAGAAGGATTTGACCAGCCCCACTCCAAATCCAGAGCCCACCCAGCTGGCTTCCCTGCACCTCACGAAGCTGTTATTTAAACCAATCATCGCGCCAGAGCTTAGCGGAGAGCCTGAGCAAGTGCGCAAGCCTATAACTTCGCCTATCCCCGAGGGAGTACTGGTGGAGTACAAGGGCATGGAGGGAAGCCCTCCCCACACTCCTGACAGTGAGTTGATTCTAGCCTCTGAACTATTATTTAATATACTGAAAGATTTTGATCCCTCATTTCTCTCATCTCCTCTGGTTCCGAACAGCTTAGTCCTGTGTCTCCTAAATCTCCAGCATCTCCTGTGTACCCGCTGGTTCCGCCCAACTTATTATCTACTACATCTCCTCAAACTCCAGTGTATCCTGAATCTCCTGCATCCCGGCTGGTTCCCCCTGCTCAGAATCTCCTGTGTAAGCCCCCCTTTCCTGCCTCCTCTTCCAGACACTGCGTGTATCTTAGCCTTGCATCCTCTGGTTCCTTTCAGTCCCTCAGTTCATTCTCTGTCAGCTCCATCCGAGTGCTCTGATACCCCTTTTCCACCAGCATGAACTGGGTGCTAATTCAGAGCCAGTGCTATTGCTGGTTCAGAGTTGGTTCGACTGGCAAGCCTTTTAAGAACTGGTTTGCCTTACCACAGGCTAGAGAGCCACCACAGAGCCAAGCCTTACATCACTGAATATGTCTCATCTTTCCTAGCAATGCTAGCATGGCAGCACCAAACACAAACTCACCAGACTTGCTTATGATACATCACCACACCATGACCGACACATCCTAAACAAGCCTAACATCAACAATGGCGGACATCGTGTTGCTACAGTGGGAAAAATAATTATTTGATCCCCTGCTGATTTTGTACGTTTGCCCACTGACAAAAAAAATTATCAGTCTATAATTTTAATCGTAGGTTTATTTTAACAGTGAGAGACAAAATAACAACAACGCATCCAGAAAAACGCATTTCAAAAAAGTTCTAAATTGATTTATATTTTAATGAGTGAAATGAGTGAAAAGTATTTTAACCCCTATCAGTCAGCAAGATTTCTGGCTCCCAGGTGTCTTTTATACAGGTAACAAGGTGAGATTAGGGGCACTCTCTTAAGACCAAAGAGCTGTCCAAGGATGTCAGGGACAAGATTTGTAGACCTACACAAGGCTAGAATGGGCTACAAGACCATCGCCAAGCAGCTTGGTGAGAAGGTGACAACAGTTGGTGCGATTATTTGCAAACTAACTGTCGATCTCCCTCGGTCTGGGGCTTTGTGCAAGATCTCACCTTGTGGAGTTTCAATGATCATGGTAATGGTGAGGAATCGGCCCAGAACTACATGGGAGGATCTTGTGAATGATCTCAAGGCAGCTGGGACTATAGAAAAGAAAACAATTTGTAACACACTACGCAGTGAAGAACTAAAATCCTGCAGCGCCTGCAAGATTCCCCTGTTCAAGAAAGCACAAAAAAGTGTTGTGGTCAGATGAGACCAAAATCAAGCTCTTTAGCATCAGCTCAACTCGCCGTGTTTAGAGGAGGAGGAATGCTGGCTATGACCACAAGAACACCATCCCCACTGTCAAACATGGAGGTGGAAACATTATGCTTTGGGGGTGTTTTTCTGCTAAGGGGACAGGACAACTTCACCGCATCAAAGGGACAATGGACGGGGCCATGTATCGTCAAATCTTGGGTAAGAACCTCCTTTCCTCAGCCAGGGCATTGAAAATGAGTCGTGGATTGGTATTCCAGCATGACAATGACACAAAACACACAGGCTCAAGAAGAAGCACATTGAGGTCCTGGAGTGGCCTGTCATCCCACTGGCTCTGCCAGGCTCCCTTATCCCTCTGGCTGTGCCTTGGTCAGTCGTTGACCTGCCTCTGGTACAGGATTTCACTCCGTTAGTTTTGCCGTCTCTCTGTTCCTCTTGCTCCGTTGGACTCCTGATTCCCTCTGGCTCTGCCTTTGTCCTCTGTCACTCCGGCTCCACTGCAGTCTTTCGGACTCTTGTCTCCACCTTGTTAACATGAGCCGTCAGCTCCATCGTGGCCCTTCAGGCCTGTGGTGTCACCCTGGCTCCTGCTCCTGGCTCTTTCCACTGCTACCTCCACTCTGGTCTTTCAACCCATCATCTCCCTTGGTTTCCTGCCCTCTGCCTGTTCTGCATCCTCCTCCAGAACCACCACCCTCCCATCTGTGTTGGACTGTTCTACAGCACAAGGACGCGCCTTCTGGGCGGGGGGAGTTTTGTCACATGTATATCTGGTTATGTTTTGTTTTGGTTTAGTTTGGTTTACTGTTCTGTTCCTGCCTTGCCTGGGTTCTCTAGTTAGTTTAATGGTTGTTAATTATTCTCCACACCTGTTCCGTTTCTCCTCACATATTTAAGCCCTGAATTTTCCTCAAGTATTGGTTGTGTTAAGTGTGTTATTTCTAGAAGTTATTTCCTAGTGCTTGTTCAGTGTTTAAATAATCCTTGTGCTTGTGTATCTAACATGTTACATCTATTGTCAAGGAGAGTATATTAATATCCCCTCAACTTTTGTGTATATTATTATGGTATTATGATTTTTTTTCTGATTTTAATTCAAATAAACATTACAGTTTGAGTCCTTTCTCAAAAAAATAATATTTGGTTGGCCAGACATGGTCTGCCATTGAAGTGAGTCAAAATGGTAAAATTGTCAACTATGTTGTCTATTGAGAAAGCATATTGTTTTTTAATTTTCTTCCTGATGTGAAATGTACCATAAATATGCCTGCATGTAATTTCATGCATCCCTTATCCCAACTTTAAACCTAACTATACCATGAAACCTTTCCCTAACCTTACCTGTACTGCATCTCAATAGCAGCAAAAGTGTTTTGTAATACATGAATAGAGTAAGTACATTTTATTAAAAAAATGTAAAGAGGCTACATACTAAAGACAGCTAATATAAAGCAGAATGTATGTATACATTTGAATAAATATATTGTCTTTATCTTCTAAAATGAAAAAGGTAAGTATTAGGAGTAAATAGACTAGTTTGTAGTGAGGAGGGTGGCTTCAAATATTATGGTGAGTCAGTATGATCATGCTGTGGTGTGGCTGACTCAGGTGTGTGAAAAATTGCCTCGCCCTCATGTCTGCTGATACACGTTCACTTCCTGATTCAAGCAAGAGAAGAAAGTGAAGGTGGCTTGTAGGAGGTTATAACTTTTTTTCTCATGTTGGATCTTGTGGAACTTAAATAATAAACTATTGCATAACTTGGCAATTTCCTTAGCATTCTACCTATGACGTTTATCCAAAGCAGCATGAGTTTCAGTCACTGGAGGTCAATTCAATCTATGACGTTTGAACATATTGAGAAAGGGGGAATAGAATTTTTTTATCGTTCCAGGATGAAAAAAGGATATTTGTTTTTCTGGAGTTATCATTACATTATTAGTTAATGAAAGACCATGAGCTGCATGATTCTGCAAGTGGCCAATATCAAAATTGTGCAGAATAGGATTTAAAAAATCCCATTCTTGGGCTCAGTGTTAAGGCTGTGAACTACAAGTCCTCCGGATATAGTGCAGTCATGTTTTTACAAAAACACACTAATTTCTCTATTATATTTCTTAATGCACATAAAGTTCACTAAATGGATTTCCTAACAAAACGATCATGTAAACAATTCATATATAATAATAATTATCCAACAACCCGTTTCATTGAAATCTTACGTAATGTTACACAGAAATTACAGCTCTGCTGTATACCAGAAAGTGCCATCCATCAATTATAGCATCCGTGTTAGATAATTTATGTCTAAGTGTACAGTAGTGAACTGTATTACATTGTAATTTTGTTTCAACCTTAACAACACACATTTTTAATGCTACTCTGAACACAGCTGCACCAAAACAATGCATTAGGCTAGATACACAAGATTATTTTTCGGAAAACCGGAAAGCGCAATTGTGGCACGTGTATCATTGTGTGACATGTGACGCACATGTACTCACTTTCACACTGTGACACTGGAATACTAGATAGTGCTTGTCCAATAAAACAATTTTGGTAATCCCTACAAGGACAGCATAAACTGAAACTCTTGTGAGGACATAAATCACACTTTTTTATTGTATAAGCCCTGTTTATACCCTGTTTTGTACAATAAAATTGTGCATACCAACAGAAAGATAGAAAGAAAGAAAGAAAGAAAGAAAGAAAGAAAGAAAGAAAGAAAGAAAGAAAGAAAGAAAGAAAGAAAGAAAGAAAGAAAGAACAATGCATTAAAAGCCAGGGAGAGAAAACTTTAAATTTAATGTAAGTATGTAATGTAATACATGTAAGTATCCTCCGTAGATTTTGAAGGGCAGTACAAAAAAAAAAAAAAAAGATACTTAGGCAAAATAAGAAAAATGTACACATCCTCATTCCGTTCAAAAGTTTACACTCCCGGCTCTTAATGCATCGGTTTTCCTTCTGGAGCATCAGTAAGCTTTTGAACCCTCTGTAATAGTTGCATATGAGTCTCTCAGTTGTCCTCAGAGTGAAAAGATGGATCTCAAAATCATATGGTCATTGTTGGAAAGAGTTCATACACAAAATGCAGAAAAAAAAAAAATCTGAAGGATTTTTCTGAAGCACAATGGGCAGTTTAACTGTTCAGGACAAACAAGGGACTCATGAACAACTAAACAACTAAAACAACTAAAAAAAAAAAAAAAAATGTGGATCATTTAGGTAGCAACACAGTATTAAGAATCAAGTGTATGTAAACTTTTGAACAGGGTCATTTTTATAAATGTAACTATTTTTTGTGGACTATATGTAAAGATTGTTTATGTAAAATATCTTATTCAGGTCAGTGCTAAATAACAAAATAACATGCATTTGGTATGATCCCTCTTAATTCTGTTAAAATAATTAACATTTTGCAGATTCTGCAAGGTGTATGTAAACTTTTGACCTGAACTGTATCTTTTGCACTGTTACATTTGGGACAAACACCTGTTATGTTGCTATTAATTATGTTTAACCATATGTGTGTACCTGTTTGACCATATTTTAACAGTTAACAGTTTGTATAGCTGTATATAAAAAACAACAACAAAAGTCTATGTTCATATTTAGCGAACTAAGCAAACCATAGACTGTTAAAAAAAAGCAAGCGTTTGTGTGTGTTTTTACATTTTTGACATGTACCTACCTTCTTTTTGTTGGGGGTCTTTTATCTTTTACAGATCTGCACTTCCGTCTTCCGCTGCAGCGCTTGCTGTTTGATCACGTGTTGGTTTGAGTTGTTTTGTGCCTCGAAACTAACTGGAATGTTAATTATAAAAGCTTGAGCCTTTTTCAGCATTGTTTTACCGTCTTTTTTCAGCGTGTTAACAATGTCGTCGATCGTGAGCACTGTACACACGGAGTGCAACGGAAAGGAAACTGGGGTAAAACTATAAATGTAACGTCCCAGTGCCTGGTGTTGTGGAGTCTCTAAAATACTCGATATTGTTTGTTTCTCAGAATCGAGACAGCAGCATTACAAATCTGATCAGGAGTGTGTGTTATGTGGGTAATCACTCAGTAACATATCTTATATTGTTGTTTAAGGATAAGGAACATCCTCGTGTGCTGATCCCAGAGCTCTGCAGACTCTTCTATCAGTTGGGCTGGGTGACAGGAACCGGGGGAGGAATAAGCCTGCGGCATGGGTTAGTCAAGGCGCTTTGTTTGCACCATCAATAAAATCTACCTTGTTCTGCAATATTCACTTCATACATAGATTTTTGTTTCCTGCATAATGGTTAGAGCAATGAATCATAAAAGATTATGCCAAACAACTTATATTTGATCTTTTCTTGAATTTCAACATTTTAATGTTTTTCTTTTTTATTGTTAGTATTTTATAATAACATGTATAAATGGATGGTTGTGACAGAAACTTAAAATAAATTAAAAACAAATCTGTTTTAATTACTTACCCTCATTTTGTAAAAAAAAAAAAAAAAAAACCTGTTAGACTTTCTTTCTCAAAACACACATTAAAAGGTTTCTGATTCAAATAAAAGCTCAAGTAACCAAATCTTAAAATGTTCAAAAAAAATGACACATGCCCAAGCTTTTTTGTGTACTATACATACTATATGTATGTGGATTGACCATTGCTTAGATTCAAATAAAAGCCTAAATTAAATCTGTTCATCGTATAAAGCGATTGTAAACTTGTCACATTTGATTCAAAGTATAGCAAAAACAGTACAATTTTAAAATATTTTTACTATTTAAAATAACTTTTCTATTTAAATATTTTTTAAATGTAATTTATTCCTGTGATGATATTATTAATATTATCAATAAACAGTTGAGTAATTTTTTTTCAGGATTCTTTGATTAATAGAAAGATCAAAAGACCAGCATTTATCTGAAATAAAAAGCTTTTGTAACATTTTACACTATACCATTCAACAGCTTGGAGTCAGTATATAAAGGATGCTTTAAATTGATCAGAAGTGATGATAAAGACTTTTTATAACATTTATAATGTTACATAAGATTTCTATTTCAGATAAATGCTGTTCTTCTGAACTTTCTATTCATCAAGGAAACCTGAAAAAAATCTACTCAGCTGTTTTCAACAATGTTTTTCGAGTAGCAAATCAGAATATTAGAATGATTTCTGAAGGATCATGTTACTGGAATAATGATGCTAAAAATCAGCTTTGAAATCACAGGAATAAATGATGAAAATGTTAAAATATATTCAATAGACAACAGTTATTTTAAATCGTAAAAAAATATTTCAAAATCGTTCTATTTTTGCAAATAAATGCAGGCTTGGTGAGCCGTAGAGACTTAAAAAACATAAAAAAATCTTACAGTTCAATAGTGTTTGACTGGTAGTGTACTTCTTCACAAGTTTTGGATTAAACCACTTGATTCATATGAATTCTTTATAAGATGCATTTATAACCTTTTTGGCTACCTGGATTTTCAATAGAGGGACAGAAACCTCTTAGGTTTCAATAAAAATATTTTAATTTGTGTATTAGAGATGAATAAGTCATACAGGTTTGGAACAACATGAAGAAGAGTAAATGATGATAGATTTCTAGGTGAATTTCCACTTTAATTCCCATATTTTTTTTTTATTTGATTTAATTTAAAACATCCATGTACCATGTCCTTGCAAATGTATAAAATGTAATGTCATGTAGAATTATTTCTTCTTCCAGTGAGCACATTTATATAGCTCCCTCAGGTGTTCAGAAGGAGAGAATACAAGTAAGTTTTATTTATTTATTTATTTTATTGTCATATGCACCACACAGCACTAGCTTATTGCTGCGTGTAATGAAATAACACCATCAAACTATCATTCCACTCCTGTTTATAGCCAGAGGACATGTTTGTGTGTGACATTGATGAGAAGGACATCAGTTGTCCACCTCCACAGAAGAAGCTGAAGAAAAGCCAATGCACGCCCCTCTTCATGAACGCCTACACAATGAGAGGTACCTGTCCATACACAATGAGAGGTACCTGTCCACACACAGTGGGTTGCTTCTGTTCTCTACTGTATTTACAATGGTTGTTCTTTCTTTTCTTTTTCTTTTTTACAGGAGCTCAGGCAGTTATCCATACACACTCGAAGTCTGCTGTCATGGCAACTCTCTTGTTTCCTGGCAAGGAATTCCGCATCACGCATCAAGAGATGATCAAGGGGATTCGAAAAGGAAACTCTGGTACAAACTACAGGTTGTACTTGGTGTTAAAATGCTTAACTTATGTCATAGTATTTCATCCAAAAACAGAACAGTTCTAATGATAATGCGTTTACTTTACTCTTTGCATGTGTTTTGACTCAGGTATGATGACACTCTAGTTGTTCCAATTATTGAGAACACACCAGAGGAAAAAGACTTGAAAGAGCGCATGGCTCGAGCCATGGAGATGTACCCCGACTCCTGCGCTGTTCTCGTCCGCAGACATGGGGTCTACGTCTGGGGAGAGACCTGGGAGAAAGCAAAAACAATGTGAGCTGTAGGAAATGAAATCAAAGATAGGCTCATTGGAAATACGTGGCTCTATATACATTTCTGTAAAACTGAACGTCAGGGGTGCAAACTTGTCACTTTTCGGTGAAATTCACCATTTTCACCTGGAAATAGGTCATTCGAAAATCATATTCATATTTTGTAAATTTTCTAATGTAAATATATCTGAATTACTGTAAATAAACTCAATTTTTGATTAGTAATATACATTATTAAGAACTTCATTTGGTCAACTTTAAAGGAGTAGTTCACTTTCAGAACAAAAATGTACAGATAATGTACTCACCCCCTTGTCATCCAAGATGTTCATGTCTTTCTTCCTTCAGTCGTAAGGAAATTATGTTTTTTGAGGAAAACATTTCAGCATTTCTCTCCATATAATGGACTTCTATGGTGCCCCCGAGTTTGAACTTCCGAAATGCAGCTTCAAAGGGCTCTAAACGATCACAGCCGAGGAAAGAAGGGTCTTATCTATCAAAACGATCGGTTATTTTCTAAAAAAAAAAAAAAAAATACAATTTATATACTTTTTAACCTTAAAGGCTCATCTTGTCTAGCTCTGTGTGTACTCTGTTTAGAGATTAAAAAGTATATAAATTGTAAATGTTTTTTAGAAAATAACCAATCGTTCCGCTAGATAAGACACTTCTTTCTCGGCTGGGATCATTTAGAGCCCTTTGAAGCTGCATTTAAATTGCATTTTGTAAGTTCAAACTCTGGGGCACCAAAGAAGTCCATTATATTGAGAGAAATCCTGAAATGTTTTCCTCAAAAAACATGAACATCTTTGATGACAAGGGGGTGAGTACATTATCTGAACATTTTTGTTCTGAAAGTGAACTACTCCTTTAAAGGCAATTTTCTTTTTAAATATTTTGGGTTGGTTTAGTTTGTCACCTTTTTCACCCCTGAGTTTGCACCCCTGCAATCACTGCAGTTTCCAGTTGAAATGAACACGATAGGCAGCAAAACTCCAACAACTTTTATTCCTTTTCACACAAAGTATGATTTACAGGTACAGAGTTTTGATTAATTAAGCCAAATGTTCCAATATTATGCAATGACTACAAAACAATTCTAACATTCTGCGCAATTTGAAAAGTGATACTTTTACACGTTGTCGACACATACAGCTTTATATGCATGACTTTTCTAATTCAGTAGGTTTGTTTGGTAGCTAAATGAAAAGCTCTAGTACAAACCCCATGAAACTACGGTCGACAAAACAGCTCAAATCCGCATAAGGAAGTTAAATTGCACAGCTGCATCAGCAAATGTGTTTTAATATCGCTTTTGCATTTGTTAGCATTATCGGGTAGGTTTAGGGTTGGGTTTGGTGTAGAGGATATTTCCAACGTGATTAAACTTTAGCGACACTCTCAGATATTTGAATTTTAAACAACCGCAATACGTACCTCAAGCAGCGTGATAAAAACGCCAGTACCAACGTAACAAATGTGTCAGGGTCACGTATTGATTGTGTGTTTAGTGCCACTCTGTGGACATTGCACTTTGAAACTACTGTGAAACATGCAGTAAGGTATGTAATCACGGTGTTGCAGAAATTTATATAGAGGCATGTTTTTTCATGAGCCTGGGTTGAATGAAGTTTACACCTCATGGCTGTATTTTGTTAATGTATACATTATTTAATCATCTTTTAAATCTGTATTATGTTTCAGGTGTGAATGTTATGACTACTTATTTGACATAGCTGTGCAGATGAAACAAAGCGGCCTGGACCCTTCTGCTCTTCCCACTGAAGAAAAAGGCATTGTTTGATACATTTCAGTCTGTAAAATTATTAAATGATACTACTATTTTTAAAATAATACATGCTTATTGCGCTTTGTTTTTGAAAATGTACAGTTCAGTATTTGCAATTAAATGTTTTGATGTTCACAACAGTATTCTTTTCAATGTTTTTACAAAGTTAAATGTCAATTACCTGCAGACGGAATGAAATGTAAGAATGCTGATTAGAATGGCAGTCTACAACATTCTGAAACTAATTAATGCCATTCTTCTTTTCGTGTGGATGTTTTGATGCTTAGCAACAATGGCATCATAATGTCATGATTAGCATTTGTTGACTAGTTCGGCAGCTGCTTTTATTAAAATGAAGTAGCTTTAAAATAAATGTGCTGATAAGCTTAAAGTGTTTATAAAAACACAGTTATAACTGTATATTGAAAGAAAAAACTACAATAATAATTCAGCATTTCTAAGCTATATCCAGTTAAAGAATTATAAATACTGTTTTTATCTTTCATTATTATATACAGTACCTTCAAAGTGTGGGGTTGTTAAGATTTGTACATTTTTTGACAGAATTGCTCTAAGGCTGCATTTATTTGATTAAAAATACAGGAAAACAGTAATATTGTGAAATATTACTATAATTTAAAATAGCTGTTTTTTGTAATATATTTTAAAATGTAATAAATGTACTTTCCAGCAGCCATTACTCCAGTCTCCAATGTCACATAGTCCTTCAGAAACTATTTTAATATCCTGATCTATTTATCCTGATCTATTGCTCAAGAAACATTTCTTATCATTCATGTTGAAAACAGTTATGCTAAGTTTCTTTAGGAAGTTCAAAGTAATTTGTTTTCAACATTATAAGTATCCTTACTGTCACTGAATTGAATTTATCCTTTAATATGCTTAAAGTATATTAAAGTATAGTTTGTGACCCTGGACCACATAAGGGTCAGTTTTTTTAAATTGAGATTCATATATCATCTGAAAGCTAAATAAGCTTTCCATTGATGTATGGTTCGTTAGGATATGACAAACTATTTGAAAATCTGGAATCTGAGGGTGCAAAAAAATCTAAATATTGAGAAAATTGCCTTTTGTCCAAGTGAAAAAAGTTGTCCAAATGAAGCATATTACGAAGAAAAAAATAAGTTTTGATATATTTACGGTAGGACATTTACAAAATATATTCCTGAAACATCATCTTTACTTAATACCCTAATGATTTTTGGCATAAAAGAAAAATTCAATAGTTTTGACCCATACAATATATTGTTGGCTATTGCCACAAATATACCTGTGCTACTTATGACTGGTTTTGTGGTCCAGGGTTACATATGTATATGAATATTAATAGAATGCTAATAGAACTATATTGTTGCTGAACTCATCAGAAGGCGATTTCACAGAGCATTAAAATGATCATGTTGATGCTTTTAATGACTTCTGTTGGATCTGCTTAACTCTTAGCTTTAGCTTAAGTTCTTAGTATCGTTTGTTAATATTATGCTTTCGATTTATGGTACTATTGACCCTGGAACTGTGTGTACTAGGCACTTGAGATTCAAACCATATATACAGCATTATGTACATTCATGAAATGCAGCCAGGAGATGGCACTGTTGTCTCAATGGCCTTTTTGTACTTCGCCAGAATTGTTGTGTGCGGATGTGCCCTCTGCAACTTCAAACATGTTTGTATTAGTCATTTTTAGTACGTCTGTGCTTAACAGCTTGAGTGTCAGTGGAATGGGAAAACAACTGTGTTGTGCCAGAGTCAGGACTAAGAGAAAGACTCTATCAAATGGTATTCGAGGGGAATCCGTATAGCCATGTTTTACTGCCATCCATTTTGTACTGCTTCTGCCTGCCCATCCATTTGAATGAACATTATTCTCAAAGGCCCTGTAATTCACAAGCTGCCCATGCCTGCTAGAAGCTACAGGGCTGGTCTGAACTGAGCTTGGGTGATTCAAACCCCTTCAGAGGCTGGTCTCATCATCCCTCCATATGCTGTTGCAGTTAACATCTCTGAGGCAATGCCTCTTGTTGTCGAGCAAGTTTCATCAGCTTACTCTGTGCAATCAAAATATGATCAAATCTGATGCACCCTCCTTTCAAAACTGCTCCAGACCATCAGGCAGAGATCTAAATGCAGCTGATGCTGAATGAAGAATGTCCATAATGTTCAGTAGACCCACAGAATACAATATGACCTTGTCTTATTTTATTGCGACGTCTTTTAAAATTGACACAAGATCATTAAAGATGTCAGATATAACATTAAGGCAAATAGATTCCATTTATTTGAAGAGTTTGACTGAGTACAATCCATTACATCAGTGTCTATGAATGAAGTATGTCATCTCTGAGTGAAACCCAGGCATAACATTCATATATAATGTTCAGGCTGTGTTTCAGTAAATGGAGATATTGGGCCTGTTTGTTTAATATATTTTTGATATTTTGGTGTTTACTACAGAATTTTGGTTTTGCAGGGAGGGAACCGCTGTGCAGCCTTCATATTGGAAATAGCCTGTATATTGCTTTATTTATTAAATGACACAATCTGATATTTGTTTCCTGTATGGACTAAGACTAAGGACATTTGTTTGGTTCAGGAATTAGACAACAATGATTGCAGTTCATGTTTGTGATTAACGTTTGTGAATCGGACTGCTATGTTTGGGTTTTTTTTGCGTGCAGCTCACAAAGACAACACAACAGAAAGCTTGCTCTTCTTTTTGCGGTAGACTACTGTTTTATTTATTTCATTGTATTCAACAGAGATCCAAACTATACGTAAACATGGCTTGCACAAACTTGTTCTCATTGCTTCTATTTTTAGGAATAGTGAGAATTAAGTAGAATTCAGAAAGCCTTGTTATTAGCGACACCGGTGGACGTGAACTGCAGCCAGCAACCTATGCTATGTGCTTGTGCTCACACTCTTGCAGAGGCGGACTTACCCATTAGGCAAAGTAGGTGACTCCCTTGAGCTCCTAAAAGCCAAAGGCCCACTAAAAAGCTTTTCATATATGAGATGTGCATTAAGCGCAGATACGCGAAGGGTTGCTGTTTACGACGTTTAGGACCACAACAGCAGTCTGCGTGTCAAAGGTCAAAGTAGATTGTGCTTCTTGTAGGCTTATCCTGCTTAGAGCAAATGCAAATATAATGCATCTGAAGCTGTAATTAAATATTGAGCAACACTGTCTATTATATTTTTGTTGTTTTAAATGCCGCTTTCTTATGAGAGCCAAGTAGAGGACGGATACACAGTTACTTTTTTGGTTGATATAATCCTTATGTATAAATGTATAGTTTCCTTTTCTTTCTTTTTTTTAGTTTCATTTAAATTTTTAGTTAAAATAACTAAAAATAAATGTATTTTAAATTTAGTATTGGGCAGGCACATACACTCTTAAAAAAATGCTGGGTTAAAAACAACCCAACTTGGGTTATTTGGCAACCCAGCGCTGGGTAAATTTTGGACAGAACACATGCTTGGTTATTTTGACCCAGCTGGTTGGGTTAAATTTTTTAACCCAACATGCTGGGTTGTTTTATTTAAGTCAACTATTGTTTAAAAATTAATATGTTGCTGGCTTAAAATGGGATGAAAATTGAAAATCACACTTAGAATTATGGAGGCAACAGCAATAATCAAAAGATAAACTTTTACTATTAGGCCAAAACACGCATGGACAAAAATATAAGACAAATTGTATTTATTTGGGGGAATACAGCATAGTTTGCAATATGTGACACTGAACCACAAAACCAGTTTTAAGTAGTATGGGTATATTTGTAGCAATAGCCAAAAATACATTGTATGGGTAAAAATGATTGATTTTTCTTTTAAGCCAAAACTCATTAGGATAATAAGTAAAGATCGTGTTCCATTAAGATATTTTGTAAATTTCTTACCGTAAATATATCTAAATTTAATTTTTGATTTGAAAGTCAGTGAAAGTGATTTTGTGCCTCTTTGGGATGACACAATAATATGCCGTTCACTTGCAGAACGCAAGCTTCTAGAGCAGGGATGGGGAACCTTGATCCTCGAGGTCCGGTGTCCCTGCACAGTTTAGCTCCAACCCCAATCAAACACACCTGAACAAGCTAATCAAGGTCTTCAGGATACAGGTTGGTATTTTTTTTTTTTTTGGTTAGAGCTAAACTCTGCAGGGACACCGGGCCTCGAGGATCAAGGTTCCCCAACCCTGTTCTAGAGGGCACATAAGTCTGAAGTAATGAATTAATATGCATTGCTAAGAATTACATTTGGACAACTTAAAGCCGATTTTCTCAATATTTTGCTTTTTATGCACCCTGATTCCAGATTTTCAAATAGTTGTATCTTGGCCAAATATTGTCCTATCCTAACAAACCATACTTCAATGGAAAGCATCATAGGATGTATAAATCTCAATTTAAAAAAAACTGACCCTTATGACTGGCTTTATGGTCCAGGGTCATATATTACATTGATTATTACATACAGCATTAAAAATGACCCAGCACCTGGGTAAAAAATATTAAAAATAACCCAATAAAATTACCCAACAAGCTAAACCCAGCATTAGGGTTAAAAATATCAACCCAGCATTTTTTAGAGTGCAGAAAAAGTACCCCCAGCACCTGGGTAAAAAATATTAAAAACAACCCAATAAAATGACCTAACTGGCTGAACTCATCAGTGGACTTTCCTTGGCAATGTAGGCTATATTTTTCACACATTTCTCATTCTCTTTATACGAATGAATCTGTAAAGGAAACTGACTGTCTTCCAAAAAGTTTTGATGGGATTTTCATTTCATCCCATTATGAGCAGAGCGCTCCTTTGTTTACTGGAGAAACCACTATATTTCTGCCGTTCCAAAAGCGCCTTCTACTGGTAGAGAATTAATGTGCATTTTCAACAATCCCATCTGCAGTTCAGACCAATGCGAAAATCCACCCACATATAACCCTATTTTAAATTAATATAATCATTTATACTTCTGACTTTTCTTAAAAAAATGATTTAAAGGCTCAATTGTGAGGTTTATCATTTTAGAATTAATTTTTTTTGGGGGAAAATCTGTATTTTAGTTGCAATTTTGTGGTCTGCAACATGAAAGAAAGTCAATATAATATGTACATGAAAAATGTAGAAACATTGGGCACAATTCACTGAATCTACAGTGCCCTTGCTTATAAGAGACTAAACTGATTCGGTTCCCCAATAAACTCACAGTAAGGTTTTTTTCCGTTCTTTGCTTAGAAGTAAAAAGAAGTTGGAATACATTCCATATTCTGTTTACAAACATCCAGACACCATTCACACTGATGACCAGTGCTTAGATGAATATGTAAATATGTGCTGTGCATTTCCTCTCAATACCAAAGTAAAAACAACAAAAATGACAGCGGTGAGAAAGCAGGAGTTAAGAAAAATATTGTTTCATAAAATCTCAAGATTGTTTTTTGGTCTATGCAGCTTTCTGTTGATGCGTAAACAAATTCAACGGCTGCAGAGAGCCTATTACTAGCCTATAGCCCTGTTTAAATATAAATAGCAATAAAAATGTTAATGTTTTGTTGTTAAATTGGCTCTGTTGTTAATTTTAACTTTAATATATTACAGTATTGTAAGTTCATTCCTTATACTGCCCTCCAAAGACAAAGTGCAGTAACTACGCCAACACAGAAACTGAGAAAAATGCCTTTAAAGTTTTTAACGCCAGCTAGTCAAACATGTTGACACTCTTTCTCTGAAACACTCTCGTTTCTCTGGGACAAAATTGAACCAGGAGACTTTGCCACAAGACAAAACAGTTGTCACAAAGTCCATTTTAAGCCTTAAAGGAGAACTCCGGTGTGATATTGACCTAAAGTGTATTGAATCATGATACCGAGTGTGAACGTACCTTGCATATCTCATCTCGGTTTGTGTCCAGCTGTCCGAAATCTGGGGTCAGTTAGCCGATGCTCACAACAGGTTGTCAATGAAAGTCAACAGGGCATCGGAATAGCCATGTAAATAAATCACTGTTTTACGCCATTTACGAGACACAAAGTAGCTCCACACTTCATTGGTAGACTTCCAAGGGCCCTGACATTTAAAACGAGACATTGAGAACTCAGAAAAAGCACCGGTAGTTTATTTACAAGAAGATTTATACAGACAGTACCTGGGAAAGAAAATCCGGTAGCCGCCATCCTGAACTTAGTCACGATAAGTCGAGTGTCGAGCACCAAGGAATTTATCAGGTTATCAACGTATCAGGTTGTAGTTTCCTTCGTGCTCGACACTCGACTTATCGTGACTACATTTAAGATGGCGGTGACCGGTCTGTTCCTGGTGGAACATGTCTGTATAAATCTACTTGTAAATAAACTACCGGTGCTTTTTCTGAGTTCTCAATGTCTCGTTTTAAATGTCGGGGCCCTTGGAAGTCTACCAATGAAGTGTGGAGCTACTTTGTGCCTCGTAAATGGCGTAAAACAGTGATTTATTTACGTGGCTATTCCGATGCCCTGTTGACTTTCATTGACAGCCTGTTGTTAGCATCGGCTAACTGACCCCAGATTTCGGACAGCTGGACACAAACCGAGATGAGATATGCAAGGTACGTTCACACTCGGTATCATGATTCAATACACTTTAGGTCAATATCACACCGAAGTTCTCCTTTAACTCAATTTTGACCAAATGCGTAGTTACTGCACTTTGCCTTTGGAGGGCAATAGGCTACAGAAGTAGTTACAGAATTATTTCTAAGAAATTAAAATGTACCTTTATTGAATCAAATGTATTGAATATTGAATCAAAAGACTTATTGAAGAATTAATTACCCTCAGGCATGTTTTGTCAATCAGAATCAAATCAAATGCTGAAATCTGTATTTTTCATATTTGTTCTTCTATTTGACTCATCTTATACAGATATCTACATATGAATCCAAGCTAAAAATTTAGATTCTGCCTGCATAGAGGTCCCATAGTCTTATACAGACAAGTCTATGTATGGATCCGAGCTAAAAATTTTGATTCTGCCTGCATAGAGGTCCCAAACTCTAGAGATGAAGGAAAATGTTGGCTACTTGTTGAAAACAGCAGGGCTGTATTGCAGGCAATCAGGGGTCAAGCGTAATTTGCTGTCTTTGTGCGTAGCTCCCACTGAGCACCATCTATCAAGATGGACAACTAATTCTCTCTCTCTCTTTTCTCTCTTTCTCTCTTTCTATAAGGGACAATTGCACTGTTGAATGAATCCAAGAGAACGGAATGTGGCTAATGACCTGAATATCCTGGCGAGGAGGTTATGAGACCACCAAACCTGTTTATCAAAAGGCTGAAAATGTCTGCTGTGGGCTGAAATGAATCTGTTAGTGCAGGAGCGCAGTAACCCAAAGCCACCTAAATTGACTATGTGTGTATGCAGGTACTTTGAACATAAGTTGCTCTTATCGATTTCAAGCACATAACCTTCTCTGACAGGTTTTAGAGGATTCAGAGTGGGCGCATATGAAGAGTTGAGGTAACAATGCTATACAGACTCGGGTTGGCCTCTGTGTGTCCTGTGGTGCATGTGTTATGTTTTGTGCTTCACAGTTATGATTGAAGACTAGAACATCATTAAATGAGTCTGAGCAATGCTTGAAATACAACTTATTACCAGGTGCATATGACTCAGCTTCTATTATTTTCATTTGTATGGTGCTGTGAGTAAAAAACAACCTGTCTAGAATATCTAAATACAATATGAGTGATTCTTTTGGTTATAACTGAATTAGTTGCCACACTGTTTAGTTTAAATCAAGGTTATAATAAAGAGTCTTATAATAAGAATATAATATATCACACAATATAATAGTCATATTAGTAACCCCTAGTAATGCAATGTTACTTAACAAACAATGTCTTGTTTATATCCTTAATATTCCGTGAACATTTTTATCACTGAAGAAGAGAGAAGACATTCAATAGGAGAGACATTATTTGCTATAGTTTTTTAGATACACAGAGCCCAGTGCTTAATGCACAAACATCAATTACTGTGAAAATCAAAAAAACATAATTAAGTAAAATGATGCTCTGAACATCAACGCACCACAAATAACTAATAGTGACAATAAAAAACAATAACAGCAGCATAAATTAAGTCAGCAAAAAGCAAAACAATATTAGCAGTAACCAAATAATTCATTCATGCTGCAGTGCATGATGGGAGTTCCCTTGATAAATCAGGAATATTCTTGAATATGAAATGGTTTGCTCAGACATTTGAAGGAGTATTGTTGGGCTAACATGTTTTTATGTAGATTCAAAATAATTCAAGGTAATTTCTGTGACTCAACGAACCGTGTGCTGGAGAAAATCTCATTTTTATATTCTTTTTTCCCCTCCAGTTTTTCATCAACGCTGTAAAATACCTTTGAGCCACATTGAAAAGTTTTGAAATGAGTCACACAAGGTGGGCAATGAATATACAACAGGATATGTAATGTTTTTCTCCATTTGTAATGAAGGTCTGATGTGGTCATCTTCTGCATGCCTAAAAGAAAGGATACATTAAGAAGGTAATCACAATGCTTTTTTGGCTATGCTTCATCAATGCCTAGCAGTGGAAAATCAGGGTATTCAGCTCTCGCTGAGCTGCGTCTCTAGAGACATCGATCATCCCGGGTCCCTTCCACAGGCTTTGCTTGTTTTGCACACATGCTCATTTGCAGATTGATTCAGGCCCCATCGATTCAAAGCCTTGAATCAACCAGCTATGTCCTCACAATTACAAGAGTGACATCTTATATCCCTTGCCATCGCCGAGGTAAAACACAAGCTAAAGCACTGATGATTAAAGCTGTGAGACAAGTGGGCATGTGTGAATTAGCAGTGTGAAATTATTTGTGTTTGTGATTCATGTTTTTATTTATTTTAGAAGCGTATTAGCAAATAAGCTATTAGAGGTGTGTGCTATAAAAGTCCCAGCGAGTTCTTGATGGAAAATCTGTCATCTGTTTTTCAGCAAGACTTCTATTTCAAGAGTCAGGTGTGTCTGAGAGCAGTCAAATTGCAGGTAACAATGCTCACATTAGTTCGTAGAGGCAGCCATAGCAACAGAGATATGCAGCTGAGTGAACAATGACAAACCTGCATCCCAGTACTACAGTTAAATATCCTAAATTACATTGAAATCCATTTTTGAACACAGGGCCATAACTATTATAGATATTAAGGGGGACTGAATATGGCCCAATTGTCCCCCTTTGTATTTTTATTGATTTATTGATTTATTTTTGTAAGGCTGGTCTTCTTGAGTGGTTTAAAGAAACTGTCAAATTTAAAAGCCTTTTAAAAGCGATTCAAGTAAATGTCAAAATGTTTGAGATGACCAAAAAGAAAGCATGCTTTACTGTTTACTGAAGCCAACAATGAAAGTGTTCGAGGTAAGATGAAAGTAGTTAAGCTATTAATATTTGAATTGTTTAATGATATAAATGTTTGCTATATTATTTAAACCATTAAATGTAATTCATAATTTAATGTGAGAAACAAACATTAACAGAGCTGTTAAGGCATAGACATACAATTTAAATTCAGTGTGGACATTTTAGAATAAAAATGTAGTTTACAAACAGTTTAAATGTATTCTGAAAAGTCTTTTAAAATTTAATGCCAAGGTTAACACAAATTATAGTGTTGAAAGTTTACATTCTTTTTTAGAATGGTAATTCACAAAAAAATAGCTAGGCTTATGATGTTAACTGTGGAAACGTATCATCACAGTCTGTAAAAAGGTTTCATAGATTAAATCCTTTATTTTAATTAGTTTAAAGGGTATCTATTATTCTCTTTTTACAAGATGTAATATAAGTTTCAGGTGTCCCCAGAATGTGTCTGTGAAGTTTCCAACCTGATCTCACATATTCAATGTGAAATGGTTTTGTGCGTGTCACCGCAGTTCTTAAAAATGTCTTTTGAGTGGCACTATAACTGTAATGCTCTGTGACATTTTAAAATAACGTACCATCTGCACTAAACCTACCTGCTAGTATGAAAAAAAAGGGACTGTGATGTAAAAACGCCATTGCAAGCATGCCGTTTTAGCTTGTTTTTTTATCTTTCAGCTCGAATAATCGAATAATGTTTTTTCCTGGAATCGTACCCAAGGATTACGCATCCTAAGTCAAATTCTGTGCTGGCTGAGCTACCGGGCAAGCTTGTTATATCCGGAAAGTGAAACATAAGGAGCTGTAATCATAACTGTGTACAAAAACAATAACAAATGCTCGCTGTTTTACCCTCTCTAGTGTTCATTTCTGTTGGAAACTGCAGTGATACACTATATTGCCAAAAGTATTCGCTCACCCATCCAAATAATCAGAATCAGGTGTTCCAACCACTTCCATGGCCACAGGTGTATAAAATCAAGCACCTAGGCATGCAGACTGTTTTTACAAACATTTGTGAAAGAATGGGTCGCTCTCAGGAGCTCAGTGAATTCCAGCGTGGAACTGTGATAGGATGCCACCTGTGCAGTCCAGTCGTGAAATTTCCTTGGTCCTAAATATTCCACAGTCAACTGTCAGCTGTATTATAAGAACCTGGAAGCGTTTGGTAAGGACAGCAACTCAGCCACAAAGTGGTAGGCCACGTAAACTGATGGAGCGGGGTCAGCGGATGCTGAGGCGCATAGTGCGAAGAGGTCACAAACTTTCTGCAGAGTCAATCACTACAGAACTCCAAACTTCATGTGGCCTTCAGATTAGCTCAAGAACAGTGCGAAGAGAGCTTCATGGAATGGGTTTCCATGGCCGAGCAGCTATATCCAAGCCATACATACACCAAGTGCAATGCAACGCGTCGGATGCAGTGGTGTAAAGCACGCCACCACTGGAGACACGTTCTCTGGAGACACGTTCTCTGGAGACACGTTCTCTGAAGTGACGAATCACGCTTCTCTATCTGGCAATCTGATGGATGAGTCTGGGTTTGGGGGATTATGGTGTGGGGTTGTTTTTCAGCAGCTGGGCTTGGCCCCTTAGTTCCAGTGAAAGCTTCAGCATACCAAGACATTTTGGACAATTCCATGCTCCCAACTTTGTGGGAACAGATTGGAGTTGGCCCCTTCCTCTTTCAACATGACTGTGCACCAGTGCACAAAGCAAGGTCCATAAAGACATGGATGACAGAGTCTGGTGTGAATGAACTTGACTGGCCCGCACAGAGTCCTGAACTCAACCCAATAGAACACCTTTGGGATGAATTTGAGCGGAGACTGAGAGCCAGGCCTTCTCGTCAGTGTGTGACCTCACAAATGCGCTCTTGGATGAATGGTCAAAAATTCCCATAAACACACTCCTTAACCTTGTGGACAGCCTTCCCAGGAGAGTTAAAGCTGTTATAGCTGCTCAGGGTCGACCGATGTCATATTAAACCCTATGGATTAGGAATGGGATGTCACTTAAGTTCATATGCGAGTCAAGGCAATAAGGCGAATACTTTTGGCAATATAGTGTATGTACTTATTGGTATGTATTATGCCTCTTGCGAAAAAGTTCCCACAGATACGTTTTCATCATGAGATCAGGTGCAACACTGCTTGTGTTCCATGCCACCTTAATCAAACACATCTAACTCAGATCATCAGCTTACTAGTAGAGACCTGAAATTAGACAAAGGAGAGATGCAAAATGTGCAGTGCTGAAGGGCCTCTAGGATCATGGCTGGGAACCACTGACTTAAGTTGCACATAAAGACCGGGACACACCAAGCCGATTTCAAAGAACTAGCAACGTCAAAACCTGGCGTGGTTGTCACCTCCCGTTGGTAGCGTCTGGACCAAAAAGCTGCGTTTGGACACACCACACAGACTACAGCCGACTGCAAACTAATACATCTGTTTGTGTTCCGAAGATGAACGAAGCTTTTACGTGTTTGTAACGACATGGGAGTAAGTGATTAATGACAAAATTATCATTTTGGGGTGGAGTAACCCTTTAAGCAGCTCATATAAAAATGAAAATATTTGTATATTGGAATGCTTGAGTTAAACCATGTAATATTAAAACAAAACTGTTTGTGTCGCCTTCACTTACTTGCTCATTTTCATCACTTTTGCTGTAATTCTCAGGCACTGACTTGTTCACTTAACTGAACATCCAGAGTTCTCACTTTCTCCACTGGCCATCACACAATGAGGCAAACTGTCGGCGATGTGAACCGTCGAGTAGGACACACCAAACAAACTAGCCCAACGCTGATTGACGGCCAACCGTCAGCTAGGTGTGTCCCGGCCTAAACTTACAAAAACAGTCGGTTATGTCTGCAAAGGCAAACAGCTGGAAAAGAAATCGCATGTTTGTATTAGATCTGTGTATTAAGTGACAGTATGTAATATACAGTGTCTATACTGCTGTCTATGCTGTAAATATGACCCAAACTAAGGTGACCATATTTTAGTTTTCAAAAAAGAGGGCAGTGGGAGTAGGAAGTGGGCTGGGAGGGGGGTTTGAGTCCCCATAGTAGCGCAATGACCATATGCCATATCAAAACTCAAAATATGTCATTTCCAAATTTACAAAAAAAACAACCTATAGGCTTATGATGTTGTTCCGTAAAACATACCTGTGATAACTTTTTCACAAGACGCAAAATTTGTGATGTGAAATGTCCACTGAGTGGCTCAAAAAGTATGAAAACAATAGTCAAAATAGTCCACCTGCCATTAGTGGTTCTAAATTTGAATTTTATGAAGTGAAGAGAATATTTTTTTTACGCAAAGAAAATAAAAATCCCGACTTTATTCAAGTATTCGTCTCATCTGCATCACCGTAGCGCCATTTTGGAGAATATCCGCAACCTGTGTATGCTGTTTTCGTTCAAATCAAAGCATAAAGAATGTAGAAGACGTATCGGCTGACAGAGAACAGCGTGCGCAGGTTGGGTCCAGCGGATATTCTCCAAAATGGCTCTATGGTGATGCAGATAAGACGAATACTTGAATAAAGTCGGGATTTTTATTTTCTTTGCTTACAAAAAGTATTCTCGTGTGAAGCCTCCCTGTTTTCATCCAAAATATCTTAAATTGTGTTCGGAAGATGAACAAAGCTTTTACGGGTTTGGAAAGACATGATGTTTTATTAACAAGGTTCGGGATGAGCACGATCAGATAATCAACCAATTCGGCACAGGTGTAATTCGTTTAGCCAATCATCCTAATCAGCACAACACATATATAAACAGACCGCCTTCTTACCTCCATCCTGCGACAGTTTCTTGGCATGCCTCCTCCACCCCAACTCCCCACTTCTAGTCTGTTTTTATCCCATACTAGGGATAGGGGGAGTTCTCTGGGTTCATCCTGTATTCCGGGCCCGGAGCCCTCCCCCAGGACAGCACCCAAAATATGCTTTCTATATGCTCAAGCAGATTAGATGTAAGGGCGAACTCGTGAAATGGGGGTAAGTGATTAATGACAAAATTTTCATCTTGGGGTGGAGTATAAAGCGGCTCATATAAAAATGAAAATGTTTGTATATTGGAATGCTTGAGTAAAATCATGTAACATTAGAACAGACTTTTGTTTGTGCCGCCTTCATTTACTCGCTCGTTTTCATCACTTTTGCTTTAATTCTCAGGCACTGACTCGTTCATTACACTGAACATCCAGTCAGTGTTCTCACTTTCTTCAACACGTTCTCACTTTCTCCAACATGTTGAATCAGGCAAACTGCTGCCGATGTGAGCCCAATGAGAGACGTTGAGTGGGACACACCAAACAGACTTGCCAAACGCTGACCGTCAGCCGACTGTCAGCTAGGTGTGTCCCGGCCTTAACTTACAAAAACAGTCGGTTATGTCTGTGACGGCAAACAGCTGGGAAAGAAAATTGCATGTTTGTATTAGATCTGTGTATTAAATGACAGTATGCTATACTGCTGTCTATGCTGTAAATACTGTATGACCATATTTTAGTTTTCCAAAAAAAAAAGGACAGTGGGGGCAGGAAGTTGAGGAAGTGGGGGCATAGTAGCGCAATGACCATATACCATATCAAAACTCAAAAATGTCATTTCCATACCTAAAATATATATTTTACAGTCACACTTATGCAGACTGATCCTAAACAGCTGAAAGGCTTCCTGCCAGTGGCCATCCTTCACAAAACTTTACATCTTGTACAGTTTTATCATAGATAGAATACAAAATGTTTCAATACAAGCGTTTCATTCAAATGTGAATTATGCAATATTTTAAACATTTAAAAATGATATGCAATTCATTCAGCAGGAACAGGATTAAGAAAACAGTCCAACGCATGGCTTTAATACAAAACCGCACACAATGAATGCCGATTGTAGAAAGGAAAAGCTGAATCCAGGACATTTTGGGTGATTTAGAAAGCCTGGCAGGACACATTTTGTAGGTCCAAAAAGAGGACATGTCCGGGGAAAAGAGGGTGAATGGTCAAACAATAAAAACAGAAAATCCCCCACTGCTCTTGACTGAATAATTTCTGTAGTTTTAATAAAAAGACCTTTCCTAGTTGAATTGCTGTAGAGTGAAGATAAAAATGGCGGATTGTGTGTGGTTTACTCAAAGCATGGTCTCTGCTAATACAGCTGTGTCTGTCAACAGTCACAGATGGGGCTTGTAAAATGTGATGTCACATTTGACAGATTCTGCAAACGGCTTGTTCTAAACACTGCTTATGATTTAAGGGGATTTAAAAAAAAGGGGCAGGTGGATTTTATCATTATAGGGTGGTGTTTAAACAACATGTAAAAGTGAATTTTGCATAATACTGTAGCTGCCCTTTAAATAAATAAAATAACCTACATTTGTGACAGCATCTGCACCCAAGAGAAGGTTATGGCCTTGCCTGAACAATATGATGAGTATTTGTATTTGAACATATGTTTATATTTTTCTGGTTCGAGATTTTCCCTGGTCTGAGGGACAATGAAGTAGCTAAAAATGTCAGGTCTGTTCCATTACTTTACCATATCTGATGGAGTGTTTATTGCGAAAACAACAATTTTGCAAGGTGTCAGTAGGCACAACAGACGTGTGAGTCATCTTAATATTACTTCAAGCTTTGCAAATGGTTGCGAGAGGGTTTTTTGCTCTCTAATCCAAATTTGATCTCCTTATTTTTGATGAGTCACTGCATGAAACCATGCAACATGTGACGCTTTGCCTTATGTCAAGATGATCCGAATCAGTTCCATCAAGCAAAATGGCTCATATATTGTGTTTTAAAGGGATTGTTCACCCCCACCGCCACACCAAATAAAAATTCTGCCTTTATTTATGGCCCATCATGTTCTGTGGAAGAAGATATTTTAAATGTGTCACAAAGTCCATAGGTTCAATGTTGTTTTGACATCAACATTCTACAAAATATCTTTAAAAAAAATATAACAGAATTTTCAGTTTTAAATGAATAATTCCGTAAACAACTTAAAGCCAAAAAGATTATATGTGAACCTGGACCACAAAACCAATCTTAAGTAGCACGGGTATATTTATCAAAAGCAATGGCAAAAAATACAATGTATGGGTCAAAATAATAGATTAAATCATTAGGATATTAAGTAAAGATCATGTTCCATGCAGATATGTTGTACGTTTCCTACCTCAAATATATCGAAACCCAATTTTTGATTAGTATTATGCATTGCTAAGAACTTCATTTGGACAACTTTAAAGGCGATTTTCTCAATATTTTGATTTTTTTGCACCCTCAGATTCCAGATGCATGGTTTGTCCCAACAAACTATACATCAGTGGAAAGCTTATTTATTCAGCTTTTAGATGTATAATCTTAATTTTTTATTTTTTATTTTTTTTATTATTACCCTTATGACTGGTTTTGTGGTCCAGGGTCACATATAACCTGCACGTCTGCTACTAATTGACAGTAATGAACTTCTGTAAACCAGATATTTTATAAAAGCTGATATATAATTTGACAAGAAAACTAGGTGCTTTGATGGCCATTTTCTCTCTCTCTCTGTCCTCACTCACTCTTTTTTTCATCCTCCTCTCTTTTTCCTGCCCACTGCTCTTCTCGCCGCTCCCTTTGTATTTCTTTGAAATTGCTGGCTATTGCTGGGAGATTCCTATCAGAACAGGTTTTGAACTGAGGGGAGACACAGAGCACTTGTAGAATAACAATGAGGCCATGGCTTCAGCTCTAATATTAACTTATTGAAAGAGTCCCCAGGAATTGTGTTGTCATTGCTGTCTTTAGGATATGTCAGCATGAATATTAGTCTTTTGAAGCTATTAATAAAGGCCATGGAAAGGTTAGTCCATCAGAAGAGGCAATGAGTAACATTCAGGAGTCTCAGATGTTTCAATTTCGTGTTATAAAGATAACATCTTTAAACTCTGAATTTGATGTGGGATGTTTTTTTTTTCTGCAGAACTCGGTGAAAGTATTTTATTATCCTTCGTTTTATTCAATAAACTGTCGTTGCGTCACATATAACTGCAGGGAATTGTGTTCACACAGTTTTCTGTTATGCAGCACAAGCCAGTTGCTGGTGCTTAGATACACCACTCTCATTTTGCAGAGAGTTTTTCCAGACACAAAAATAAACCAGGATTGAAATAAACCCAGTGTTACATAACATCAGACAAATAACTCTCGCAGTCTCTCAGTCTGTGCCTGCCTTCCAATTTGTTGTTCATGATGTTCTGTTAGTTTTGCTATTCGCTTTTTAACAAGGACGCAGGTGCCTTGACGGAAATTCAATTTGATACCATTAATGAGAAGATTCCCTTTGTATGAAGTGCTTAGGGGAATTTTTTTTTTGTGTGTAGGCTTTGTGCTAGAGTCTATAAATGAAACATTATGCACATTGCAGAGCCATGCTAGGATAGAAGTAACCCTAAAGTGGGCATCCCTTAGCCAAAAACCCTTAGAGAAGAAGGACTACCTAGTTGTGTAAGCCAACAGCGAGGCACTTGAACATAAATCACACTCTTTAGATTCTAAGCCTTCCAGTTAGTGAGGTGCCTGTGTGATTTGTTTCCCATTAAGCCTAGTTTCTTGTGTCTATTCGGGCTTAATTCAGGAATTTAGAGGGTTTTAAAGGTAATAATGTATTGATCTGAAGACTGCATGCTGATGTTTTCAATTTTACAAACTTAAAGACATCCCCTCGAAAGAAAACTCGAGAGAAATGATGCAAAGGTGCATGTTTCATAACAATCCTTTAATGCTAATTATGGGATGGTGACAGCATTCCACAGTCAAATCATTACAGAAGCATTGAGAGAACTCCACATAGCGGCAGAGATGAAGGTATTGTGACTTTCCTAGTAGTGACAATGTTTGCCAAGTATAGTCATTGCCTGCGGCAAACTGCACCAGCAGGTTGTGAAGACGGGGAGCTCATTGAGTGATAGGAGGGTGACGTCAATTTGTGGGTCCTTTGGGAGCTATTCTCCTGAGCTCCTTATTTTTAACATTCCATATAGTGCCGTAAGTCTTCTGACGGGTCGGTTTGTACTTATTTCGAGAGGGATAGGTATCAAGTGTGAGGAGTCGGGCGATAGAGAGATGGGTCCCCTTTTGCTAAGCAGATAAAACACCGTTGTCGACATTGCCGGTTTCTTTTTTCAAGACTCTCCTCCCTCATACGATCTTTGCAGAGAACAGGAGAATAGATGGTCCTACATCCTGCAATTTGCAGAGTCTTAATCAGACTAAACAGAGACGCCTTGGGAAGTCATTACCCTTCTATTATTTGAAAGGACATGAAGGAATGGCTACATGGGCAAAGCTCCTGCAGAGAGCCCTTCCATTCAGCCTTGTAAATCAGACAATCCATAGAGGAAGTGTCACAGGAGCATTGAAATACTCTGCCTGTGATTAGCCTTTGACCATGTGGCCACATATTTGCTTAAAAACCACTCTGGGCCATTATATTTCACAGCTCTTCAAAAACACTCTACCATCCCGAATGCAAGATGGTGCTTAGATTCAAGCAGAGTATTAAAGATGAAATGTATTTGTTCCAGTCCGAAATGCTCTGATCAGCATGACATCTCAGTAAACTGCCCAAGAGAGAAATAAATTGAAATGCAAATACAGAACGACATGATGGTGTCCTTGAAGTCAATGGCTTTTTTTTTTTCTAATAACATATCATGCATGTTTTAGATGAGGAACGAGATGACTCAGCGATTTAATTAATGAGCCATCCCATTTCATTGTTGGCACCGGCATTTTGAGCATATACAGGCTTATAGTTAAATATCCGGTAGGATGACTTCCTTGACTTTGGTTCCAGCCCAGGAGACGATTCGTTACATGTGTTTTCGTAGGTTTAAAAAGGGAGCACAAGCGAAAATAAACATGTCTCCTCAAGATGAATTACAAGCCCAGATCATTTTTCCTCTCAAGCCCCTTGAGATAGCGCTTGCTGACAGTATAAAGGAGTTTTTGTACTTATTGTTATTGTTATGTCCACTTCATGTGTAGTTATTTTTTGCTTTTGCTTACCATGGGACTCATTCTTTTAATCTTACCCAAATATTGCCAGAGCAAATACATTTCTCTCCTGCATGCTATACTTTAGTGCTTCTTATCACAACTTAAAAAATGTCTCAGCTGTGGTTTGCGGTTAGTGAGATAAAAGGTATTTTAATGCCATTTAGCTGAATTAAATAAGAAGGAACTAGGCTCTGTAGGAAAGTTGTGTTTTTTTGATTCATGATGCAACTTGGCACATCGATTTCCGGGCATCGCTTGCAACCGTCCCACCAGCCGTCATCTTCTTCTGGCTTAGCACTTAAAGCTAGAGAGGAGCAAACGCATAAGATAATACGCATGAATCTATTTCCTTTGCTTGATGAGCCTGCCATAATTTTCAATCTGTTGTAAATAATGGCGCTCAGATACACATTATAAAAAGTCACGATGCAAATGAAAACAAAGCAGCAGCTAACGCTGAAAGTGAACTGAATAAAAATGACTGCTCCATATTTGCTTTCTCAGCTTGATAAACACCCTGAATGCTAATAAACGCAGTCTTTCATTTGGCTAATGACAGGCATATTGTTCCCGACACTGGCACATGAATATTGACTCTGTTCCATCTTTGTATTTTGAACCCTTGCTCCTCTTTCAACGTGAGCTCGACCGGCGTCTCCCGTTCGCGATGGTTGGGTAGCTTTCTCTGTAGGAGGGGAAATGAGGACAGTTTGTCATTATCAGAGCAGGCTTGAGAGGAATTTAATCACAACTGCACATTCAGCAAGTCTCTGACATTATTGAAAGGGAAAAAAATGCTTTAAAAAAAGAAAGCAAGAGAAATATTAATACGGAGAAGCTGACAGATCACTCTCATTAATCAGAAAGCAGTGTGCCTTCGTCCAAATGCATGCTGTGCACGCTGCAGGTTCACAGGCCTGTACTGCTGTTAGTGTCCTTCCCATTCAGTGAGGTGAGACTAGCCACATGAAAATAGCTTGTGGATTTAGGACCGGTGCCATCCTTGGACTTGTGACATATTCTCTGTTTCAGATAATGAATTGGATTCAATTTGTTCCAATTTATAGAGAGCGGATCAAAAGGTGCAGAGTAAGTAGGAGAATTAATAAATAAGGATGGAGTCATGCGAGGAAATGTGTGTGTAGAGGGATGATATGTGACTCAGAGACAACGATAAGCAGTTTTAGCCCTTATAATCATTTAACAGGAGCGATTTAATAATGTTTGACATTTTCTTTTTTCTTTTTTTTTTTATCTGGATTTGATTTCAGGCAATTGCCTGTACTGCAATTTGCTATCAAACTGGAACAAGCCCTTCCTTGTAGGAAGGAGAGAGGATATTTCTAATTCCAGTAATTCCATCTTGGAGTATTATGCTGCCACACCTCTTCCTTTTGCCACAGAATGTGAGATACTGAAACACAGCCCAGAGACAGTTGAATAAAAGCAGTCTTCTGGTATTTTTCTTTAATCTTTGTCTAGCTCTCGGTATGCAGTCTGCATTAAACACTAAATCTTAAATCCTCATAGTTCCTCCAACAATCTGTTACATTTCAGAGAAGTGATGTTCATAAGGTCAATGAAATGTGTTTCCAACATGTAATTCATATGGAGGTTCATGCTGTTTTCCTCATGACTTTGGATTGTAAGTCATAAAGAAAAAAAAGTCAGTTCAAGGGATAAATACAAGTGGTAACTCAGTACTGTCACTTAAGAGACATTAACATGTTCAAAACCTTTGCAACAGATTTTTTTGACAGATGGTTGGTTACTAGACATTCCTATTAATTACCCTTGTTAGTGTGGTCAATGACTCCCAATAGCTTCATCTTCTGTTTGTGTACGTTTTTTCATGCTGCTTTCATGATGACTTGAGGAAATAACGATGTTAAAGCAGGAGGGGTGAATGGAGTTAGATGAGCCATTTTTTACATTTTTTATCGTCACCTTGGAATTATAAGGTTCTATCTGACATTTTTGTCAAAATTGAGTTATTCACATATTCTTATTCTGTGACAACTTATTTACATTATGCAATGTTTTTTTTTTTTTTTTTTTAAAGTTGTGTACATTTTAGGACGTTTTATTAAGAAAACAAAAAGGTTCTATCTACAGAGTCGGACTCTAACTTGGTTCTATAGACGTTTTTCCTGAACACAGAAGTAAGTCCGACTCTTAACTGAAAGAATGCTTTGCATTTCCGGTCTGCATTGTTTTTAGTCAAATTAGGGTATATTCCGAGCTAATAAACTAATGTTAAACCTATTAAAATGTTTTTAAAAAGCACATGGCTCAATAGCGCCATCACTTGGCAATGTCGCAATGACCGTCATTTGTCAGTGCCTCACTTTAATGAGTGTGTAGATGACACGAAGCAGCGGACTTTATCTACATTAAAAACAGATGGACGCTATTTGAATGGGTTCCTATGGAAACCGGAACAGAAAAGCATTCAATCTGACGTTAGAATTCGTAATTGCGGCGCTCATCGTTTACTCAGGAAAAAGGTCTATAAGGTTCTATCTGTGAGCCAATCAGCACTTCAAATGCAAACAAGAGGACCAATCAGGATCAACGTTCTTTGTCATGTCGCCAGACTGCTCCGTTACGGGATGCACTTTTTTTTTCCAGGGGTTTCAGTACAGCGATACTGCGTCACCAGGCAGGCGTGGCCTATTTGAGAATTTGCATTGGTCACTGATCATGCGCAGTTAGGGAAAAGCCATTTGTACGGTGGCCGACAGAGGCCAACGCGCTGCAAACTTAAGAAAACACATGCAAACAGAAAAAACGACAACAAATTAAGAAAACATCTTCATCCGTTTGACAACACAGGCGCTGCAAATCCTCGCAACGCAAACACAAATACGGAAACGCGCTGCAAATTCTCACAACACAACCAAACTCAGAAACGCGCTGCGAACACACGGAGGCGCTACAAACTAACAAACGCGCTGCATATAGCTCGGACCACAACGGAAATGTTTCAGGGGGACCTGAAAAAGTGACGAACCTATCTGGGACCTGATTATTTATTCAGTGGCTGTTGGTCAGAGCAGAGGTGTTATCGGTGAACTATCACCTTTTAGTGATAGTATAGTATCACTTAAAGGTGATAGTGATATAAATAATCAGGTAATATAGTGATAAAAATAATCAGGTCCCAGATGAGTTCGTCACTTTTTGAGGTCCCCCTGAAACATTTCCGTTGTGGACTGAGCTATATGCAGCGCGTTTGTTAGTTTGCAGCGCCCTCGTGTGTTCGCAGCGCGTTTCTGAGTTTGGTTGTGTTGTGAGAATTTGCAGCGCGTTTCCGTATTTGTGTTTGCGTTGCGAGGATTTGCAGCGCCTGTGTTGTCAAACTGATGAAGATGTTTTCTTAATTTGTTGTCGTTTTTTCTGTTTGCATGTGTTTTCTTGTTTGCAGCGCGTTGGCCTCTGTCGGCCACCGTACATTTGCTTCAGATACCTCCACTATTGCAGGGGTTTCATGCCCTTCATATTTATATTCATATACAGTATCATGAAATACCTGGCCACGATCGCAGGGGTTTCGTGCCTTTCATATTTATATTCATATACAGTATCATGAAATACCTGGCCACGATCGCAGGGGTTTCGTGCCTTTCATATTTATATTCATATACAGTATCATGAAATACCTGGCCACGATCGCAGGGGTTTCGTGCCTTTCATATTTATATTCATATACAGTATCATGAAATACCTGGCCACGATCGCAGGGGTTTCGTGCCTTTCATATTTATATTCATATACAGTATCATGAAATACCTGGCCACGATCGCAGGGGTTTCGTGCCCTTCATATTTATATTCATATACAGTATCATGAAATACCTGGCCACGATCGCAGGGGTTTCGTGCCGTTCATATTTATATTCATATACAGTATCATGAAATACCTGGCCACGATCGCAGGGGTTTCGTGCCCTTCATATTTATATTCATATACAGTATCATGAAATACCTCAAAAATGCTGCAGTAAAAAGGTTTCATATGAGTTGTGCATATAATATGGGATGTCCTGAATAAGAACTGATCATTGTTTTTTTTTCTACTTTTTAGAAATGGGGTCTATATACCCCGTTAAAATGTAATCATGTCCCATATCTCAAAAATGCTGCAGTAAAAAGGTTTCATATGAGTTTTGCATATAATATGGGACATCCTGAATAAGAACTGGTCATTGTTTTTTTTCTACTTTTTAGAAATGGGGTCTGTATACCCCGTTAAAATGTAATAATGTCCCATATCTCAAAAATGCTGCAGTAAAAAGGTTTCATATGAGTTTTGCATATAATATGGGACGTCCTGAATAAGAACTGGTCATTGTTTTTTTCTACTTTTTAGAAATGGGGTCTATATACCCCGTTAAAATGTAATAATGTCCCATATCTCAAAAATGCTGCAGTAAAAAGGTTTCATATGAGTTTTGCATATAATATGGGCCGTCCTGAATAAGAACTGATCATTGTTTTTTTTCTACTTATTAGACTCTAAAGTCTAATAATGTCCCATTAATGTCAAGTACACCAATAAATAAAACGGATATTAAAGCAGAAATGCAAATAAATAAGTAAAAATTCATGAGCATTTTGTAGTATTATCTCTCAGTCCTGGGCGTCTAAATGAAAAGCGCTCTGCAAGCGCGTTCTCTCTGTGTTGTTCCTGAAACTACCGTAATCACTGTAATATGCGCGCACACTTAAAATCAATCGCAGCTGGCTTGACCGTGTTTTTCTGAACCGCGGCTGGCTTTACCGCAGTGATTATTTGCATTAGACGCTGCTTTAAAAAAAATTTATAAAAGATACGGGACAAAACCCGTCCCGTATTGATTCAAAACGGGACGCGCAATTTCATTCTCAAATACGGGACGATTCCGTATTTTAAGGGACGGGTGGCAACCCTAGTGTTGTCCTTCATTATCCATCAGTGGTTTTGAAATGCCCGCGCAAAAAAAAAAATGACTTACTGCACATGATCGGTGACCTCTCTTAATATTTTTTTTTTTTTTTTTTTTTTTTTTTTTTTTAGAAAGGGGCGTTTTCCTAACGCCCCCAGAAACACCCATTTTACGTCGTGGTAATGAAACCCCTGGAAATTAGTGAGTGCCCCGTTGGGACAGCAAAGATTAGCGTTAAACAACAATTACATGTCTGCAGAATCAAGTGCAATTCACCTTTATTCCTCAAAGCGGCACTGTTTAAAATATAATGATGACGCAATTGTTTTTAACTTATAATTACCGCAGACATAAAACAAATAATATTATCTGATGATGGCAGTTATGGTAAAATCAGCTGCTCAAATCGAACCATTATAAGTTTTATAAAGGTAAGGAATGCATTTTTAATTCTTTTGTAACTGTTCTTAAAATATCAAGAGAGTTTTTTTTTTCCCTATTGCAGTAGTTTATATGTCCATCCATGTCAGATTCATATGGTGATTGGCGAAACATTTATGCAGTTTAAAGTCTTAAAATATCTTAAATATGACAATATTAAGATTTAAAGTCTTAATTACAATAACAAAAAAACATCAGCATGTTGTCCCGACCATACCGATCTAGAGACAGACATTTTCCCTGTCCCACTTTTTAAGGAATAAAGTCCCAGTCAGATGAATTAGGAGTAGGTGCTTTAACTGTTTTTGCAATAATGTGTAATTACCTACTATAATCCTACCTAAAATTAACAGCTGCTATGGACAAAATTATTTTGCATATTTTATGCCTAACTTAAAACAAGAAAAAAAAAAGTTAATACTAAAATATGAAATACATGTGAAAAGCATTAAATTTACCTTTCTCATACATGTTGACACATTGTTACAACACTAATTTATGTTTTAAAACAAATTATAAGTAAACTAAAACTAAAAATTAAAAGTATTTACAAGTATTTCTTGAAAACAGTTGCTTTAATTAATGTTTTGCAAGATAGAACCTTATAGTTCCAAGCGGAAAATTACTTTTTAGAATTAGAAGGTTCTATCTGCATTTGACCTTTTCCTAAAATCCCCATTTTAAAATTTAAGAGGATTTTGATATTGTACATTTAGAATACATTTAGGGTCCCTGTCATTTTCATGTAGTAAAGAAATTTGTTCCCTATATCGTTTTTGCTATATGAAATGCAAAATCTTTAAAGCTCAATTTCTCAAAACCACTTAGAACGCAGATAGAACCTTCTAATTCTAAGGTGACGTTATGTGGTCCTCAAGATAAGGAAAATTTCTAAAGTAATTTCAGGATGTTTCCTATCATTTTAAATGATCAGAATTTATCTATGACAAAGGGTTCTAAAAATATGGCTTCTTATAAAAAAAAGTGTTCCTGTGGCCCAATTTGCCCCAGGTTAAGGGTACGTTGACCCAAGTAAGGGGGGTAAGATGAGTGAATCTGATTCAAGCTAATTCATTTTTTTAAAGACTTCTTTTAAAAACTAACTTAATAATTGACCAAATTTTTACATTTTACAAACAGTCATATTTCTTTTCTTAAAGCTAACTTAAAATAGAACCAATCAAATGAAGAATTTTTAATCTTTAACTGCATTTCTAAAACAATGTGTTGAACACCAAAGTTTGTTGAGTAAAATTAAATAAAAACTGGATTACAATGAAGGATTAAATATTACTGAAACTAATAAATATTTTAGTCAAAAGATTATTGGCATTATAGCTTTTCTGCAATATCAAACCGGCCATTAGGGACTACAGGTGGAAAGATACATTTGATTATAATGTGATGAAAAGCATCTTCTGGTTTTTGATGCACTTGTAAACTGTCCCTATCAAATAAACTACAAATAATATATATAGATGATAAACTAGTTGCGTAATATCACATTAAAATACCAGTTTTTACTTCAGAGATCTAACTTAACTACAGTGCCACATTGTGGGGGTAAGTTCAAGTGCTGGCTCAACTTACCCCACAGATTTGGCTCACTTTGCCCCATAGCTGGCATTTTGGAAAAAAAAATAGCTAGCTTACCAACTCAGGCTAAAATTTAGCTAAACGATTTGCATGGTTTTATTGATAAATCACCTATATGCATCATACATTTTTTTAGACCTGGATACATTTATTTTGATGTAACAGCCATTGCATCTTTTATGCTAAAATTTTAGTTTGACAAGCCAAAAACGTTTTGTTAGAGTAAATGGGTGCCTTCCACTTCTCCCATGTGTTTCTTCTTTTCACAGTCTAGCAGAAATAATATGTGATTTCCAGAGTTGTGTACTCGAGTCGCATGACTCGAGACTTGACTCGGACTCGAGTCCCAAATTTGATGACTTTTAGACATGTAAATTACACATAATCACTATAAACTACTTATAATAATAAGAAGAAGAAACAGCAATGTATATTGAAACAGCAGTAGCCTAATAATTGGTTAAACCTTTCAAATATAATTAGATTTTTTTTCACGTCAAACATGTGAAATATGTAGCCTACATATAAAGTTCATTCTATTCTTCCTGTTTACTAGCCACTCACTTTCATGTCAGAAATTGATGGATTCACGATAAATTAACATTTGTATTAAATATTAGCAAGTTATTAAATATTTGACTCAACTGATTCATCAAAATCCTTAACAAATGAAAGTGGGCTAGAATTATGTGGGCTAGAATTCAATTAGGCCTATATTTGTTCACAAACAATAAATAATTCCTCAATGAAATGACACTAATTATTGTAGCCTATCTTTTATAATTATACCTACTATAGACTATTATTGACTTTAAATTTACTGTAGTAATTAATACAGAAAAACTAATTTGGGTAAACAGCACTAATGACTTGTTTAGGACTTGAAGCTTAAAGTTGAGGACTTGCAACTTGACTTGGACTTGCCCGTCTTGACTTGTGACTTGTCTGTCTTGACTCGGGACTTGACTCGAGACTTACTTGTGACTTGCAAAACAATGACTTGTTCCCACCTCTGGTGATTTCAAAATACATGGTCACATGACAGTAAAAGTGTACAGTTGCCAGGATACAGGGGATATCTATATGATTAAATTGGTTAATAAGGGTTAAAATGCACTCTATGTACAGTATACATACATATATAGGGGTGAGCGGGGCACAACCTAACGCAGGGTTAATTGTAACACATGTGGTTCAAATATTTCCACACATGTTAGCATAACCAAATTTACGGTATTTACTAGTTGCCATAGCAACACTATGCAGAGAAAAAAGAGCGCCAAAATTCAAAAGCATTTTGAAGATATTGCTGAATATTTATTTTACCATAGTAAAAGTACATTTCTGGCTGAAGTAAACTTTTCATTTCAGTTTTTAGTATTCATTTAAAATTATACAAAACTGCTATTATTTTAATCTCCAGTTTGTCATTTATCAGTTTAGATAGTTTATTAATGCTTCGCAAACTAGCAGAAGACACTAACCTGTTTTAAACTCCAGTGGCGCAGATGGGGAACGTTGTAACACTGTGTGACAATATGCCCCACTGTTATTAAACTATGCTATTCTGTGACATTAGCGACGCAATTTACACTATTTACTTCTAAGGATTTTGATAAGAAACCACAAGAAACAGGTAAGTAAAGGCTGACAATCAATGTTAAATGTTCAGATGTTATTATTTCAAGAAATATAAAGCATTTTGGCTTGTATATGTGTGTCGTGTTCTATGAGAGCTGTGTGTGGAGGGAGGGGAGTGTTTTTCTGAATGTCTAAATGTGTTTCATCTATTTGTCCACATTGTTTTGAACTACTGTACAGCTGTGTGTTGCGATTCAGGGCCGTTCAAAGCATTGTTGCGATGTGTTCATTGTCAAACTCATTTTTTTTAAAAACGTCATTACTTCATTTGAGAAAGTTAACACATGTATTTTACTGACAAAATATTTTAGTTTGTTGTGTATATTTTTTCATTCGATCAGATAACATTTTAAGATGTCATATGGTCGTGTTACAACGTACCCCTCCGATGTTACAATGTACCCCACCTACGAGGCATGCTGTCACGTTTCACTTCCTTTGTTTTGAGGTAAATAACGAAAAACGTATACGCTGTAAATATGAAACAAAGCGATATATTTGTACTAGACAAGTGTGAAAATAATGTGGATAAAAATTGTACTCTGAACCCCACGTGGATTTACATAAACCGCGAAATTCAAAAAGTGTTAGATTGTGCCCTGCTCTCCCCTACAGATATATTAAAGTAAAACTGATGTGTGTGTGTTTGTACTGGTATTCACTTGATTATGAAGACCATAATATAGTAATACCAGTAAATGTTGACCTTGTGGGGAGATTTTTGTAGTCCCCATGAGTAAACAAGCTTATAAATCATATAGAACGAAGTGGTAGGTTAAGGTGTAGGGTTAGGGTAAGGGGATAGAAAATACAGTTTGTACAGTATAAAAACAATTATGTGTGTGTGTGTGTGTGTGTATATAATGTGTGTGTGTATATAATATAATATATATATATATATATATATATATGAAATGATGCCATAAAGCATTAGTTATTGGTAGTCACTGGGTTAACTGTACCTCTTGGTTCTTCTCCCAGAGGATTCACTAATCTCACTATCTGCTGTGGGAAGACAGCTTTAAAGATACACCATCCACACACTACTCATAGCCACAGAGATTCTCCTCCATTGTGCTTCCATTTCTGCTGTAGGATTGAGGTGAATCAGGCAGACCATGTGCTGGGGTCTCACAGGATCCACTGGTGCATAACATTGTTGACTGGCTGGTTTTAAGCAAGAAAATCTGTTGCGGAGGAGGATGTTTTAAAGGAAAATAAGACTGAGTCTCCAGCAGTGTGTGTTTTGTTACACTTGTGGATGTGAATTAATGTCATTTGTAGATGAAGGGACAGTGAACTTAGGATGACAAGCAGCAGACAAGCCTTGCGAATTCTTTTTGCACAATTTTCAAGAACATGAAGGACCTGGTTTAATATTAATGGTTTAGGATTTGGGCTACCTGCATAAAAGCAGCTCAGACTCTCTAATTATAGCTGACACGGTTCCTCTGCTCATAATACACATGCGTGTTCGCCGCACACTCCTCCTTCATGAATATTCATTCCTGTGATATTATCATACTCTGAGCGGTGACTCATTGTGCTTCACATCTGACTGACATGAACAAGATTGAAAGTGAGGGCCCTCATGAATATTCATATAGCCCTAACAAAAAAGTAATTATGCATAATGTCAGATGGAGTATTTCGTAAATGTGAATGTAAAACGAAGGGAAAAAACGCAGTCATAATAACTTCAATTTGCTTCTCTAATGATGGAGCACATTTAGCCTTCAAATAACCTCCAAACAAAAATATACATAAACATATTTCTATATAATCAAGTGTAATTATATATATACACACACACACACACACACACACACAATATACAATATACACTAAATATATATATATATCTAGGCTACACACACACACATTTTGCTGGACAAGAAAAAGGATAAGAAAAAGCGGTTGCCATGCTTACATATCAAACAGTATGGCAATATCTGCAGTGCAGCATTTACCCTGCTGTATTAGATTTACAGCAACAGTGTCTGACATGGAACATGGTGAGACTAGGAAATAACAGTGTTCCATCAAAGCTGTATCTTTGGGGTGCTTAAAAAGCATGTGCCTTGCAGAGACACACACATCCTGGCAAAAATGTAGACAGCTTCTGCCCTCCTTTGCTCTTTTTTGTTCTCTTTTTATCTCCTTGTGTCCTTACTCCTTTCCAAATCTATTATTCATTCAAGCAAGTTTTTCAGCTGTTATGATTAAGCCATTATCAGATACTCTGAACAAACTTTTCAGTTTTGCCTGCGGTGTTTTCTATGAACCCACACTCTTTCATTCATTATGGATTGAATTTGAACTTTTTTAAAGGATGAACCACTACAATTTCATTCACTCATGGCTTATTTAGATTCTCTGACTTTTATCTGGTAGTGTATGCAAATACCACCATAATAAATGTGTCTCCAGAAAACATATAAATCTGATCTATATTCCTGCCCAGTATGCAAATATTCACTTCCGCGATGATGCTAATAGCGAGCAGCATAATTTTGCTGCACTTAATGTGGCTCATTAAAACTAAAAACAGCAGGGGGCTAAAATTGTTTATACATGATTGCATGCTCACATGTGGAACACAAGGCCTCCAAACGTCCATATGTGCTGAGACAGGTCTGTTTGGGAGAAGTGAAGGTTATGCCTTGAACAACCAGATGCATTTCAAGGGTGTTTTCTTCGAGAAACCAAGGGAGGCAGTGCACTACAAAAAATTTGTAGTACAAAAATCTAATATAACACCGAACAGTGTATAAATCACTCATTTTTCTAAAGAAACATTGTCAGCGACACCAGCAGGGAAAATTACAGCAGGAATCTGCATCTGTCACGCCTCCCCTGAGCCCACTGAGTTTTAACAGAGCCTCTAAAGCATGTGGTGAGTTTTGTGGGGCGTTATTAAGAATGAATGGAGAAAAATCATGTGAGAGGAGGCAATGTCTTCATTGCGATATGATCGGATATGATTATCATGTGATAAATCCTGCCTTTTGTATTATTGTGTATTCCGAGTCTGGAATGAATGGAAAGACTAATTTAAAGGTCCACTGAAGTGCCTTGAAACATGCAGTGTTATTCTATGTGGTGACATAATTTTAACTGAAACAGGAAAACAGGGTGGGACATATCGCGCAGCCCCACCTACTTTTTAAATAGCCAATAGCGTTCCATTTATGTCTGCTCGGGCCAGAGCCGTTGAGTTTGGTAAAGCCGCATTTGTAAGCTTATGACAGCCACAGTCTAATAGATTACCTTTACTAAAACAAAACTGATCATAATCATGCTGAGGCTGTGTAGTTTAATACAGGCCGACTTGCGCATATGATCTGCTCCGTGTTATCGCGTCTCTGGACCGAAGTCTGGAGTAGACTGTGTGCGCTGCCACAGCTTGCGTGACACAACGTGAAACCAGACCTCATGTGCCCCAATGGAAAGCAAATTTACACTGTCTGAGTCGTTCCCTATCGCCTACATTGTGCACTACATGCCATTCACCATACAGAAAACACTAACACTGTGAACAGGTGACCGATCTCAGTCGCAGCTTCAACGTCTATTTATAGTGTAAGGGCGGGATGCTATGGACTCTAGAGAGCATTTGATTGGACAGAATGTTTTGAATGATCATATCTTGTAAATGTGAATTTTGTCCTTGTTTTGGAGCTTATAAATAACCTTAAGGCTAACATATTCATACTAAAAGCCAAAAAACTTTAATTTTGATTTCATGGGGACTTTAAAAAGAAAGTAAACAAATCACTTAACACAAAACACTTAGATATAAGCAGATATAAGTAACATGCGTAACATGGCAAGATATGGGACTTATAATACGATAATACAATGAGGAGGTAATCAAACAAATACATTAAAACTGTTCTTATAAATACTCATACGTAGATATAAGGTCTTTTAAAATTGCATTATACATTCATTATAATGCCTTAAGAATACCCTTATAATGTATTATAAATACAGGCTTCATAGAAAGTGTTACCGATAGGGTAAGTAATGTTTATTTAACCAAGAAAATGTGACATTTGATTAAAAAAAGGACTTTGCCTTCTCATTTCAGAACACCACCGCACACCACTGATGCATTTACACTTTTGCATCTTGTATGCATCTCAAACCACCTCCTGAGGTTATTGAGCGACTGGATTGCTATCAATCTTGAATGCTTCTCTGAGGGCATTTACGTTTTTTTTCCCTTCATGATGAGATAGTTATTCAACCAGTAAAAACAGTATAAATACCAGCTCTGAAAAAATGCTTGAAAGCCAAAATACTGCATCCTTTCCTAGGAAAAATTAACATGTAAATCACATGCACACATATTAAACCACCAAATCATGACAAGTGGAGAAAACTGATTGTCCTTGAAGGTTTTTATTTACCAGAGTACTGATAAATGGCTCAATATGTTCTGAGCATCAGGCTGGTTAAAAGCATTTCGACAGGCCAAATCGTCAAGTACGTATTCATGTAAATCCAAAATCAAGCCTATTTTCAGCCAGACTTTAATGAAAATGTTTGCTGCAGCAGATGCTGGCAGACTGGAACAGAAAACAAAGCCTGTTGTTAAAAGAACTGTGCAAAGGGAAGCCAGGAACAATAGCTGGGTGCCCTAAAGTCTACTGAACATGTATCTAACAAGAAACCAATTTATACTGCTCCCAGCTTCTCCAATATTTTCTTTTGTCTACAAAATGTAGCCCAGGCTTTCTGCACTGTAAATACCAAGATAGAGAGAATCCAAGTTTATAAAGGGTATCGTTGTACGAACAACATAGAGAGGTCTTTAAATGACTATAAAATGTAAACAGCTATAAAGTGAATCTTTTCAATACTCATAAAACATGAGCTCTCAACTGCGCTCTTATAAAGTGAACAACAGGAAGGAATGTTTTTACAGTTTTGTTTGCATAATTCCATAGGAAAATGTTTCCTTCTTAATGGAATCCTAAACTAGCCAATGCCCATATGCACATGACATATGCACGCTTGAGAAATCAAAGCCAATGATGTCATCAAAAAGCTCCCAGCTGGCGACTGTTTCTCTCATTACGCTCAGCTGTAAAAGCTTGCCACTCTCAGACAAGCATCAAAGCATTTGTTCTCCTTACTCTCTCCACTGGCATTCTCTTTTAATTATCGGTTAATGAGACAAATGCTTTGTCAGATATAGTTGGGATCAAATCATGACACGGGGCGTAGTGCACAAGTGACCGTCCTAGACCGCATGATACCTGCTTAACCCTAAGACAGACAGGCTGTGCTCTTCTCTGCTGGCTTGCTGAGTGGATTAGCCCTCAGACAAGCTCCTAAAATTAGCCTTCTGTCCAGTCCATCAGCCGTTGGATAAACAGGTTTAATTTTGTTTGGCAACATAATCCAAAACATAGCTTTAATTGATGGAAAATGAACACAGCTTTAGCGAAAGTAGGCTTTTGTGCATTTGCAGCATGGTAAATGTAGTATCTTTAAATTCATAAGCTGCGTGTTTATCTTAAACTATTTATATTGTGCTTTGGGGTGTTGCAATATACCAGTATTGCTCAGAAATGAAATAAAGCCAATAAAGCTGAAAATTGTATAGTGAAAATCTGCTGTCACAATATATCAGTACTAACAATAACTGTGATTTTTTTTTTAAGAAATAAAAGAAAGCATATGATTGTTTCAGATAATCCAATCATTGTCAGTGATAGCGGGCATTGCTATTTGAGCTGTGTGAGCTAAAGCTGGAGGGTGAATAAACAACAGTGAAGAGCTTTGATAGCAGTTACTTAACTGCATCCAACACATTCAAATGTATCCAGCATTAGTAATTCACAAGATACATAATTATTTATATAGCATTATGACTGATAGCATTATTATTAGCAGTGACATTTTCAAAATGATTATTTGATTATTGTTGTGATTTTTTAGGCCATGATAATCTTGCACTGAAAACTTTTTTATGGGTTAAATCAGGTGAAAATTGTAATTGTGCTTTAATAATCTATGTAAAACCTACAAAGTTGCCTTAAAGAGGACACCGGATGCAAAAATCACTTTTACATGGTGTTTGCATATACAGTGGTGTGAAAAACTGTTGGCCCCTCTTAATGATTTTTTGCATGTTTGTCACAAACATGCATGTTTAATTTTGTTTCAGATAATCAAACTAATTTAAATATTAATCAAAGATAACACAAGTAAACACAACATGCAGTTTTTAAATGAAGGGGTTTTTATGAAGGGGGAAAAAAAACCACATGGCCCTGTGTGAAAAAGTGTGTGTTATTGTTAAAATATAACTGTGGTTTATCACACCTGAATTCAGTTTCTCTAGACACACCCAGGCCTGATTACTGCCACACCTATTCGCAATCAAGAAATCACTTAAATAGGACCTGCCTGACAAAGTGAAGTAGACCAAAAGATCCTCAAAAGCTACACATCATGTTGAGATCCAAAGAAATTCAGGAACAAATGAGAAAGAAAGTAATTGAGATCTATCAGTCTGGAAAAGGTTATAAAGCCATTTCTAAAACTTTGGGACTCCACAGTGAGAGCCATTATTGATAAATGGTGAAAACATAGAACAGTGGTGAACCTTTCCAGGAGTGGCCGGCCGACCAAAATGACCCCAAGAGCACAGCAACGACTCATTCAGGGGGCACAAAAGACCCCACAACAACATCTAAAGAACTGCAGGCTCTCTTGCCTCAGTTAAGGTCAGTGTTCATGACTCCACCGTAAGAAAGAGCAAAAATGGCCCACATGACAGAGTTCCAAGAAGAAAAGCAAAAAGAACATAAAGGCTCATCTCAGTTTTCCCAGAACACATCTTGATGATCCCCAAGACTTTTGGGAAAATACTCTGTGGACTGACAAGACAAAAGTGTGTGTCCCATTACATCTGGTTTAAAAGTAACACAGCATTTCAGAAAAAGAACATCATACCAACAGTAAAATATGATGAGGACCTGGAAGACTTGCTGTGATAAATGGAACCATGAATTCTGCTGTCTACCAAAAAATCCTGAAGGAAAATTTCCAGCCATCTGTTCGTGACCTCAAGCTGAAGCGAACTTGGGTTCTGCAGCAGGACAATGATCCAAACACCCCAGCAAATCCACCTCTGAATGGCTGAAGAAAAAAAAAAAGAAGACTTTGGAGTGGCCTAGTCAAAGTCCTGACCTGAAACCTATTGAGATAAAAAAAAGGCGGTTCATGCTCAAAAACCCTCCAGGGTGGCTGAATTACAACAATTCTGCCAAGATGAGTGGGCCAAAATTCCTGCACAGCGCTGTAACAGACTCATTGCAAGTTATCGCAAATGCTTGATTGCAGTTGTTGCTGCTAAGGGTGGCCCAACCAGTTATTAAGTTAAGGGGGCAAACACTTTTCTACGCAGGGCCATGTGGGTTTGGATTTTGTTTTCCCTTCATAATAAAAAAAACTTTATTCAAAGTGTGCCAAACATGCACCAGATATAATTTTTTGCTATTTCTTTACAAGTGGGTGCAAGACACTACAGTTCAGTTGTGTAAGTGAGGATAGCAAAATAAAGTAAACTGTGACATATTATACCCAAATATTTCATGCAGTGGACTACCAGTAATATTGACACAAATTTGGGGCAAAAATTATTCAGAAACATTGACCTGATCATGTTTTGCTTAAGTGTTTTTTCTTTAATTGCTAATATGACAGACTGAACAAAATTAGGCATTGCTTGGTATTGCAAAGTATTGATAGTTGTGTAAATATTGTCATACTAACTGTCTGAATTTTTGGTAAATTGTAATCCATTACATACCTTTCAATCAAAGTTATATGACATTATCAAGATGAGTTCTTGTCATATTTTATTACCATTTTCTAAACTATAGCGAATAAACTGTGATAATGTGAGAAATGTTAAAGGGGTCTGAATAAAGTTCAGTTTGACTGTAAATGTGTCTTAGCAGTGTGCGGACACAACCACCCTACGAATGATAAAAATCCATTCTCTCATTGTTTTGAATCCCCAAAAAACCTAAACAGTCTTGATTATCAAGCCGTTTTGATTTTCTGAGCAATATGATATCATATTGCTTAGGCCCCGCCCATGACCACTGACGGCCTGTCCCGTATTTGCATATTTCCACCCTCAGCCAGTTGTACACTGTCCGCCACTTTCTCCACGCTTGAGCAGCTGTAGCAACAACAATGTCTTGTAAGCAATGCAGGTGTTTTGTAGTTTGGTGTAAAAGTGAACATAAGAGTCTGCATTCTTTCCCGACATTAGAGCCACTGAGGACGCAGTGGATTAGTTTTGTTTTTAATTATAACATGCCACCAAATACACAAAAAAGAAAGAGTGGGGTGGAGTGAACAGGAGCTCATTATCATTTAAAGAGACATGCGCCGAAACGGGTTGCTGTGAGCAGAGCTGTTTTGACTAGGTGAAAAGGTTCCATTCAGGAATTTTAACCAAAGTATGTTGCAGACATTTCATGAAGACCCTAAAGAATCATACCAACTTGTGGAAAACAGGCATCTGGAGCCTCATTTCTAAAATGTTGCGCAGAAACCATCCTAAATTTGATCTTTATGATAATTTCTCAAATATGCGTATGTGTGATTCATAGAATGAACGTACGTACAGAAAACGCAGGTACGTGTCTATTTCATATGTGAAATCTATGAATCATAAACGATCTTGAAATTGCGCGCAACGTTATAGTTTCAGCTCTCTGCCTTGTAAACAACTCCTAATTAATGTCACTAACATATAAAAGATCACCATTATCATCAAAATCCTTTCATTTAGAACAGCAAGCTGCAAGAACTTACAGTTTTTACAAATATGAGCGTAAGCGTGGATTTAAACGTACGCACACTCTAAGATCAAATATGAGTGTACGCACGCTTTATAAATGAGGCCCCAGATATCCTCTTTAAATGTACTAATTGATAGATTCTTTCCCAACAAACACACAACGTTGCCTCAACGTAGCCAACCTTTTAGCAACGTTGTAACAACATGGCTAAAAGGTTGTTGGTTCTACGTTGTGTTGTCAGGTTGTTACTACGTTGTCACAATGTTGCCATTCTACTACGGTTCAGGGCCATCTCTGAAAGTTGTGCTTAGGCTGTCTGGACAACCACTGTACGACATTTACTCGTCACTGTTCCGAAGCGCTTTTTAAATTTTAACAGACCGTTGGGCCGTTATTATTCTTCAAGCCAGGATAACGTTATGTGAGTATTGCTTTTTGATTTCTCTCAGATAAATATAAATATCCAAACAAATCCTTTAATTTTCGTGTCCAATGAGACATTTATTTATTTATTTTCTGTTAATGGAACAGAATATCTGATAATTCACATACCGAGTGTGAGTTTGCGGTCGGGTGTTAATGCGAACTATATTTCTTTCAATATTCAGATGTCCTTCCTGGTGTTTGGTGTTGACCTGTGCCTGCCTACTGGATTCTGCGTTTGCCTCTGCCCTCTGGATTTGTTCATCTTTCTCGCACTCTTTTCTCCCTACCGCCTGCCTTTGACGATCACCTGGCCTCCGTATTCTCCATCCAGAGTCCACCTCATCGGCCGGTGACCGCTGTTTTGTTGTTTTACTTTTGTTTAATAAACGTTCTCAGATGCCTTTGCTTTTTATTTGTAATTTAATATAATTAAACGGTAACACTTTACAATAAGGGTACATGAATAATCATGTACTAATGCCTAAATTAATACTTAATTCATCACCTACTAATGATTATTCAAGGAATTAACTAATTATGAACTAACAAAGGGCTATCCTTAACTACAACTGGAGTCATACGGATTCATGGATGAATAACGGCAGCCTTAACTACATGTTAGTACATGTTTGATAGTTAATGCATTTATTAACATTTATGGGTAAACTAAATCTTTAGGAAAGAATGAGAAATACTCTGGCTTTGAAATTAATTTAAGTTATTTAATACTATCATAATTTGAGCATTTGACATCTTCAGCTTTGTCTTAAACATTATTGGGTGTCAAAGGATTAGTTGATCCTCTTCATCAAGTGTAGAAAATACTAAAAACACTAATGACTGATCTTGTCTGTTTTATGTTCTCCTCTTTCCCTTTAAACTCACCCTATTGATTTATACACAGAATAATTAAAAATAAAAACCCAAAACCCACAAAGAACATTTGTAGAACAATTCCTAAAGAAATGCTCAAACTAGAAAGAGTTCACTCTCCATCCAGACAGAGCCGTGAAGATCCTGCACCTCCGCTCTCTGACTTCTTGAAAATCCACACGGCATCTTGGCACAGCATAACCAGGCTGATACTCACTGTGTTAGTACATGTGTATTTGATAGGAAGTATATCATAAATCATGAGCTGAGTTTAGTGAGTAGTTAAGAGTGAATTCATTATGATTGGGCCCTCTCAAGTAAAGTCATGTCAAAATCAACCTTAACTAGCCATTAGTTAATGTTAGTGCATGGGTAGTTAAGAGTGAATTCATTATGATTGGGCCCTCTCAAGTAAAGTCATGTCAAAATCAACCTTAACTAGCCATTAGTTAATGTTAGTGCATGGGTAGTTAAGAGTGAATTCATTATGATTGGGCCCTCTCAAGTAAAGTCATGTCAAAATCAACCTTAACTAGCCATTAGTTAATGTTAGTGCATGGGTAGTTAAGAGTGAATTCATTATGATTGGGCCCTCTCAAGTAAAGTCATGTCAAAATCAACCTTAACTAGCCATTAGTTAATGTTAGTGCATGGGTAGTTAAGAGTGAATTCATTATGATTGGGCCCTCTCAAGTAAAGTCATGTCAAAATCAACCTTAACTAGCCATTAGTTAATGTTAGTGCATGGGTAGTTAAGAGTGAATTCATTATGATTGGGCCCTCTCAAGTAAAGTCATGTCAAAATCAACCTTAACTAGCCATTAGTTAATGTTAGTGCATGGGTAGTTAAGAGTGAATTCATTATGATTGGGCCCTCTCAAGTAAAGTCATGTCAAAATCAACCTTAACTAGCCATTAGTTAATGTTAGTGCATGGGTAGTTAAGAGTGAATTCATTATGATTGGGCCCTCTCAAGTAAAGTCATGTCAAAATCAACCTTAACTAGCCATTAGTTAATGTTAGTGCATGGGTAGTTAAGAGTGAATTCATTATGATTGGGCCCTCTCAAGTAAAGTCATGTCAAAATCAACATAAACAAGCCATTAGTTAATGTTAGTGCATGGGTAGTAAATAATGAGTTAGTAATGAAGTGACACATTAACAAATCATCAAATTACATACCAAATTAAAATTTTATTTGTCACATACACAGTCATACACAGTATCATATAAAGTGATATAAAATGCTTATACGACTGCTAATAACCCATACATTTTATAAGGAAGTTTTAGTATAGAATGAGAAATAAGATAATTAAACAAATTAGAATATAATAAGATTAACTTTAGTTGTAAAAAGAAATTTGCATTATGTACAAATATACAATAAAAAATAACCGTAAAATATTAGAAATAGGAATAGAATATAATAAATATTTAAAAAAAATGGAATGTGCAGTTATGGGCAAGACAATGTGCAGATGAATAAATATTAAACATTAAACATGCAGTAAGAGTGTCCTCCTTGTTCATTTACACCACCAGTACAACTAACAATTTACATAATTTCACATATATGGACTCAAAAGAAAGTCCAAACATAATGTTACCTCTAAAGACACACAGAAGGTCAAATATTTTATGTCCAGAAGCTCAAAACCATGCTGTTATTTAATGTGCCTAACTTTCCACACAAAAGAAATGCAGATGCAGATGCAGATCCAAACATAACTTTGATTTGGTTTACAAAAGCAGACGACATTAATTAAATTAAAATGGCATTACCGAAACAAACCTTACGCACCGAGCGAGTGCCTAGAGTGCGCCACTAATGAGTGTCCCTCCAGAAACAACCTTACATACTGTAGTTCCGTTTATTTGAAATGGTTTAATTATTGATCATTGAAAGTATTAGCTATTGGTCTATTTTCTAAATTTGGTTTAATATATCTGTCTAATTAATGGCACTAATACTTTCAACGAACAATAATTTTAATAATTTCAAATAAAGGGGACTACAGAATGTAAGGTTTGTTTCAAGTGGGACACTAATTAGTGGCGTACTCTAGGCACTCGCTCAGCGGGGACTCACTAAATTCCAGGGGTTTCATTACCACGACGTAAAATGGGCGTCCCTGGGGGCGTTGGGAAAACGCCCCTTTCTAAAAAAAAAATTATTAAGAGAGGTCACCGATCATGCGCAGTAAGTCAGTTTTTTTGCGCGGGCATTTCAAAACCTAGGATCAGCACTGATGGATAATGAAGGACAACACAGTCATACAGGTTATTTTTATGTTTTAAAATCTTAAATTTAAACGATTTTCGAAAACAAATAAACAGCCGTTATAGAAATGTAAAACGTGTAGCGTCTATTTACGAAAATAAATCATGGTTTACAACGGTATCGTGGCCAGGTAACGTTATTTCAAGACACTGTAATGTTATATGAATATAATTATGAAGGGCACTGGAACCCCTGTGATTGTGGACAGGTATTTCAAAATACTGTATATGAATATAATTATGAAGTGCACGAAAACCCTGCGATCTTGGACAGGTATTTCAAGATATTGTATATGAATATAATTATGAAGTGCACGAAACCCCTGCGTTCGTGGACAGGTATTTCAAGACACTGTATGCATATAATTATGAAGTGCACGAAACCCCTGCGTTCGTGGACAGGTATTTCAAGATATTATATGAATATAATTATGAAGTGCACGAAACCCCTGCGATCGTGGACAGGTATTTCAAGACACTGTATGCATATAATTATGAAGTGCACGAAACCCCTGCGAACGTGGACAGGTATTTCAAGACACTGTATGCATATAATTATGAAGTGCACGAAACCCCTGCGAACGTGGACAGGTATTTCAAGACACTGTATGCATATAATTATGAAGTGCACGAAACCCCTGCGATCTTGGACAGGTATTTCAAGATATTATATGAATATAATTATGAAGTGCACGAAACCCCTGCGAACGTGGACAGGTATTTCAAGACACTGTATGCATATAATTATGAAGTGCACGAAACCCCTGCGATCGTGGACAGGTATTTCAAGACACTGTATGAATATAATTATGAAGTGCACGAAACCCCTGCGAACGTGGACAGGTATTTCAAGACACTGTATGCATATAATTATGAAGTGCACGAAACCCCTGCGTTCTTGGACAGGTATTTCAAGATATTATATGAATATAATTATGAAGTGCACGAAACCCCTGCGATCGTGGACAGGTATTTCAAGACACTGTATGAATATAATTATGAAGTGCACGAAACCCCTGCGAACGTGGACAGGTATTTCAAGACACTGTATGCATATAATTATGAAGTGCACGAAACCCCTGCGTTCTTGGACAGGTATTTCAAGATATTATATGAATATAATTATGAAGTGCACGAAACCCCTGCGAACGTGGACAGGTATTTCAAGACACTGTATGCATATAATTATGAAGTGCACGAAACCCCTGCGATCTTGGACAGGTATTTCAAGATATTATATGAATATAATTATGAAGTGCACGAAACCCCTGCGAACATGGACAGGTATTTCAAGACACTGTATGCATATAATTATGAAGTGCACGAAACCCCTGCGATCTTGGACAGGTATTTCAAGATATTATATGAATATAATTATGAAGTGCACGAAACCCCTGCGAACGTGGACAGGTATTTCAAGACACTGTATGCATATAATTATGAAGTGCACGAAACCCCTGCGATCTTGGACAGGTATTTCAAGATATTATATGAATATAATTATGAAGTGCACGAAACCCCTGCGAACGTGGACAGGTATTTCAAGACACTGTATGCATATAATTATGAAGTGCACGAAACCCCTGCGATCTTGGACAGGTATTTCAAGATATTATATGAATATAATTATGAAGTGCACGAAACCCCTGCGAACGTGGACAGGTATTTCAAGACACTGTATGCATATAATTATGAAGTGCACGAAACCCCTGCGTTCTTGGACAGGTATTTCAAGATATTATATGAATATAATTATGAAGTGCACGAAACCCCTGCGAACGTGGACAGGTATTTCAAGACACTGTATGCATATAATTATGAAGTGCACGAAACCCCTGCGATCTTGGACAGGTATTTCAAGATATTATATGAATATAATTATGAAGTGCACGAAACCCCTGCGAACATGGACAGGTATTTCAAGACACTGTATGCATATAATTATGAAGTGCACGAAACCCCTGCGATCTTGGACAGGTATTTCAAGATATTATATGAATATAATTATGAAGTGCACGAAACCCCTGCGTTCGTGGACAGGTATTTCAAGACACTGTATGCATATAATTATGAAGTGCACGAAACCCCTGCGATCTTGGACAGGTATTTCAAGATATTATATGAATATAATTATGAAGTGCACGAAACCCCTGCGAACATGGACAGGTATTTCAAGACACTGTATGCATATAATTATGAAGTGCACGAAACCCCTGCGATCTTGGACAGGTATTTCAAGATATTATATGAATATAATTATGAAGTGCACGAACCCCTGCGAACGTGGACAGGTATTTCAAGACACTGTATGCATATAATTATGAAGTGCACGAAACCCCTGCGATCGTGGACAGGTATTTCAAGATATTGTATGAATATAATTATGAAGTGCACGAAACCCTTGCGTTCGTGGACAGGTATTTCAAGACACTGTATGCATATAATTATGAAGTGCACGAAACCCCTGCCATGGTGGACAGGTATTTCAAGATATTGTATATGAATATAATTATGAAGTGCACGAAACCCCTGCGATCGTGGACAGGTATTTCAAGACACTGTATGCATATAATTATGAAGTGCAGGAAACCCCTGCGTTCGTGGACAGGTATTTCATTATACTGTATATGAATATGAAGTGCACGAAAGCCCTGCAATAGTGGAGGTATTTGAAGCAAATTGCTTTTCCCTAACTGCGCATGATCGGTGACCTATGCAAATTCTCAAATAGGCCACGCCTGCCTGGTGACGCAATATCGATTACGCTGTACTGAAACCCCTGGAAAAAAGTGCATCCCCGCTCAGCGCGTAAGGTTTGTTGTTTCGGTAATGTCGATTTTTTTTTAATCTGCTTTTGTAAACCGGATTAAAGGCATGTTTGCATCTGCGTTTTTTATTATTATTTATTTATACACGTTAATTAAACGTTTTTGGTAGCTAAATATTTAACCTTCTGTGTGTCTTTAGAAGTAACATTATGTTTGGACTTTCTTTTGAGTCCATATATGTGAAATTATGTCAATGAAAAATAAAGTGACTTAAAAAAACACTGTTTGTTGTACTGGTGGTATAAATGAACAGGGACACTCTTACAGCATGTTTAATGTTATGTAATTTGATGATTTGTTAATGTGTCATTGTGTCACTTCATCATTAATAACTTATTATTAACTACCCATGCACTAACATTAACTAATGGCTAGTTAAGGTTGATTTTGACATGACTTTACTTGAGAGGGCCCAATCATAATGAATTCACTCTTAACTACCCATGCACTACCATTAACTAATGGCTTGTTTATGTTGATTTTGACATGACTTTACTTGAGAAGGCCCAATCATAATGAATTCACTCTTAACTACCCATGCACTAACATTAACTAATGGCTTGTTTATGTTGATTTTGACATGACTTTACTTGAGAGGGCCCAATCATAATGAATTCACTCTTAACTACTCACTAAACTCAGCTCATGATTTATGATATACTTCCTATCAAATACACATGTACTAACACAGTGAGTATCAGCCTGGTTATGCTGTGCCAAGATGCCGTGTGGATTTTCAAGAAGTCAGAGAGCGGAGGTGCAGGATCTTCACGGCTCTGTCTGGATGGAGAGTGAACTCTTTCTAGTTTGAGCATTTCTTTAGGAATTGTTCTACAAATGTTCTTTGTGGGTTTTGGGTTTTTATTTTTAATTATTCTGTGTATAAATCAATAGGGTGAGTTTAAAGGGAAAGAGGAGAACATAAAACAGACAAGATCAGTCATTAGTGTTTTTAGTATTTTCTACATGATGAAGAGGATCAACTAATCCTTTGACACCCAATAATGTTTAAGACAAAGCTGAAGATGTCAAATGCTCAAATTATGATAGTATTAAATAACTTAAATTAATTTCAAAGCCAGAGTATTTCTCATTCTTTCCTAAAGATTTAGTTTACCCATAAATGTTAATTAATGCATTAACTATCAAACATGTACTAACATGTAGTTAAGGCTGCCGTTTTTCATCCATGAATCCGTATGACTCCAGTTGTAGTTATGGATAGCCCTCTGTTAGTTCATAATTAGTTAATTCCTTGAATAATCATTAGTAGGTGATGAATTAAGTATTAATTTAGGCATTAGTACATGATTATTCATGTACCCTTATTGTAAAGTGTTACCAATTAAACTAACTGACTTAATATATTTAGATACGTAAAATATAATCTATATTGCATTTTCCTCCAAATGTAGCTATACCTAACGTACTTATCCTTGATATGTATGAAATGTTTGGTTTGAAATAAAGTTTGATTATATGAATTTGTATGGCATTTTTACTCAAAGTTTTATTCAAAGTTTATTCAAAGATGTTAAGTCAAAAAGAGCAATATTATTGGACGATTTTTAATATTAAACCGTATTTAAAAGATTTATAAACCTATCCCGTGCCTGATATAACACGCAGAATAGGCAATATTTATAATCTGGCATGAAAAAATACATGTAGTAAAAACGTTGCCTCCTGGTTGATGAATGTCGCCCAACAACGTTGCCACAGCCTTTTCGCGTCTTACATTTCCACGTTGTTACAACGTTGCGAGCACGTTGACGGCGACGTTGCCATTATAAAAATGGAACGTTGCACAGATGTTACCACAACGTAAATGTGTTTGCTGGGTTTGCTCGTTTTATCAGCTGATACAGTGGAGCTTTGTATTCAACTAAAGGTTCAGGAAAGCTCAGCTCAGCCTAGGAAATTGTTTAACATCAGCCATTGGAGCAGACCCAGTGCGTTTTACATATTTAATTTAAGAGAGCCCTGCAGGCATAACATGGTCTCCAGACAGCATCGACTATTGTGCTATCCACTGAAAGGCAGTGCTTCTGCAAATGACAACTGCTAGTTTCAAGACATCTTAATACACGCAGTCAAACTTGGAAGCATCACTGCAATACGGATTCAGAGGCAGCACACACAATCCATTACTATCCATCTTCGCATGTCTTTTGCCAGGCAGAGGATATATCTATGTTGTATCATCGCTGAGGTCTGTCAATGCTGCTGTGTGATTTGGTGGAAATCCTTCTGTGCTCTTGCTGTTTTGGTACAGTGAAACTCTCCCGTCTGCCAAAGCTATGACTTCAAGTCGGCTCTTAACACAATTGTCGTCTCAAAGACAAAAGGTTCTTGTCACAGCCGTGAGATGCAGTCACATCGTAATTCAGTCACAGAGGCGCAGTTGCATCCACAACCTGATCTCTGCTTTCAACAACTTGTGTCCTTGAGAGGCGGATGTGCTCTTCTTAAATTTTCTCTTTTCTATTCAAGACCACCATTTTGTCAGTCCTCAGCAGGTCAGATGTTTTTTTCTTTTATTCTTTTGCCATCATTGTTGCTCTATTTTGTTTGTGTGGATAGTGAATCCGTTTGCATATTTTGCATTTACATTTTTGTTATCTGTAATTTTCCCAAATACTATAAACACACACACTTGTCAGGACAACACAGTTGCAGGATGACAGTGAACCCAATCGCAGGGACTTTATTGCAGGTTTGGAAAATTATACAGGTGAGTAAACAGATCAACAATGGTACTGGAAATGACTTGGCTAGATGAATAACCCCATCTCTTTGCAGCCACCACAGAGCCAGGTCTTACGTCACTGAAAACGTCTCAGCTTTCCCAGCAATGCTAGAGCGGCAGTGCCAAACACGAATTCACGGCAGCACCAACGCATCCCAAACAAGCCTAATATCAACAATGGCGGACATTGTGTTGATATTAAATAGTAGGTCATATGGGTTTTTAAAAAATATATTTTTTGCAGTTATAATGTAGCTATCCTTCGGGATAAACAGTCTGCAAAATTGTTAATCAAAAAAGTGCATTGTATATAAAGATATTGTCTCTCAAAAGAAATAGTCGACTCAGAAACGCCTTAATGAGCCGTCACATTTTTGAATATTCTGCCAGTTACCAATCTACGTCAGTGGGCAACACATTAACATAATCTCCGCCTGCCCACGAAATACCAACAGTCTGACCTGCCCACAAACATTTCCGCTAGGTAGTGTGTTTACATCATGTTAAGAAGATGCTGTGTTTTGCACTGTAAAAGCAAGTTTGTTTTATTTTCATTGCCAAAAGAAGATGATGTAGCAAAGGTGGTTAAATAATTTTTTCCCATACCACAGCAATACTAGTCTAACCTTTTGTGTGCTTGTCATTTTCCGAGGACTTCTTCTCTAACCTTGGCTTCTAATCTTCTTTATTTGGACCAACAAGGGTCTCTGAACCACAACCTGTAAGTACAATTGATACGTTATGTGTACATTTTCAAGTGAGTACTCAAAATATCTAGTTTTTGTGCTAATATGTGATGTATACCTACTGCAGCTTTAGGTTTCCAGGTAAACCACAATATTTCATCAGTTAGTCACGTTAGCACTTGGCTAACATATCCACCATTTTTGTTTTGTTATGTGTTTACAGTTTAGCAGCTAAATAATTGCTGTGGGCACCATTCGCATACATAAGTGTTAAACAAAATATCATTATTTTTAGAACGAATTGGAGCAGTATATTATTGTTTTATGTGAAGGTTCATCAGGGTTGCCAGGTTGTCACAACAAAACCGGCTCAATTACTACTTAAAACCAGCCCAATCGCGTTTCGAGGGGGGTTCCCCATTAAAAAACGCATTCCGGGGTGTAAAATACATGCTTTTTGTCTGGGTTCCCCTGGTAAATTCGCATTCCAGGGGCTAAATATGACATTACTGGGGTCACTTCATCCTGCGGACTTCAAAAAAATCCATGGACTTGGCAACACAGATGGTAGCACTCGCTAATTTGCTCAAATATCCCTCCCTGTGCCAATCACAACAGGTTTGTCCAGCTGACCAATCAGAGCAGAGTAGGCTTATGGAAGGTTTACAGACATTACACTCAAAGATGCTTTGAACAAACTATTTTAAAATCATTGACAAATGACTCTATAAATGTGTATTCTGAACTTAGATGCATTTAAACCTGTTGTAGGGGACTCCAACACAATATTAGGACTCTTAAATATATATATATATATATATATATATGACCTGCTCTTTAATGTTCATGGCTTTGCGAACCTACATCGGCATCCAAACATGGCAAATCGTGTTTGTGTTTAGCTGCCATTTTAAAAAATGGCACTTAAATGTTTCTTGTTGGTCATGGTAACCCCGTCCCCAGCCTCTGACGCAATTGGTTCTTACTTGTAGTGCACTAGTGTTGTAATGCAATGTTTTGGTGCTACAAAAAAAAAAAAAAAAAAAAAAAAAATTCTTGATAGGACAGTGAAGATATGGCAGGAAGCAAGTGGGAGGGAGAGAGACAGGATTCGAACTCGGGACACTCAAAGCATAACTGCACCACATGTCAATGCACTGCCCATGAGGCCATCAGTGCCAGCAAAATAGCAGTCTTTGACCTCATTTATCATGACTTGTGCTTCACAGGACTTGCACTGTACCAGGTGAGCTCCTGAGCAAGTTTACTATGAGACAATTGTCAAAATGTATTTGTTTGCAAATGCAAGGAACTGTGTTTTGCTGTCACAAGTGGTCATTTCAACTAGAAACTGTAGTGAATTTTATAGGTACGTTTTAGGAGTTTTTCAAAAACGTAAGTAGATGCACATTTTGCATTTTGTGTGTTGCCAGAATCATAATTTTAAGGGTAGGGATACAAACAACTTATTTGTTTAAAACACTCACAACAACAGAGACAATCAGAACTAAATTACTCAAATTGTACAATATTTGTGCAATATCCAGCTGTTCAACTGGCCTCTGGTGGTAAACACCAACTGGTAATTTTAGCTTAAAGTAATTTAGGTAATTTTAACCACTTTCATCAAATATATTGCTATTAAAATGAAATTACATAACAATTACGAACACAGAAGTAAAGAGAGCTAATTAAAACGAGTTATTGCATAATATTTAATATTGCAACTCTCCTTGTGTATTTTGGGGTGTAAGCAAAGAGTCAGACCAATCAGAGCAGAGTAGGCTTATAGAAGGGAGGGGTTTACAGAGATATGTTCAAAGCTGCTTTGAACAAACTGTTTCAAAATCATTGACAAATGGCTCTACGTATAAATGTATATTCTGAGAAAATTACAATGTTTTTTGACCTTAGATGCATATACATTAAACTTGTTGTAGGGGACTCCAACACATTAGGACACTGTAAAAAACCATATGACCTGCTCTTTAATGTTCATGGCTTTGAGAACCTGCATTGGCATCTAAACATGGCAAATCCAACATGTTCATGTTTAGCTGCTATTTCAAAAATGGTGGTCGAAATTTCATAGGTTTTTGGAGTTTTGCAAAAATGTAAGTAGACGCACATTTTTCCAACGTGCCTGTTGCCAAAATCATAATTTTAAGGGTTGGGATACAAACAACTTATTTGTTTTTAAACTCTCACAAAACAGAGACAATCTGAACTAAATCACTCAAATTGTACTATATTTGTGCAATATCCAACTGTTCAACTAGCCTCTGGTGGTAAACACCAACTGGTCATTTTAGCTTGAAGTAATTTAGGCAATTTTAACAACTGTTTCATATTAAACACCCTCTTTCATCAACTGTATTGCCATTAATATGAAATTACAAAACAATTATGAACACAGAACAAAATGAATTTCCCTTAAACTGAATATCCCAACCCAGGCTCATTGGCAATACGTGACTCTGCCTACATTTCTGCAGAACCTGAAATACGTATCTCCAGGTACATTTGGCTGCACTTTTCGGGTGAACCGTCCACTAGAGGCGCTAATGTGTATTTTTTTCCTCCGTTTTAAATACACGTTTATTAAAGGTTAGAAAGCAAATTAAACAGTGCTCTGTCTTCTCAGCATACAAAACGTTTGTATTAAACTTGTTAATTCCACATTTTTAAGGTGCCAAAGACACACGTCTCGTCTGGATGGATTTATCCTTTAACTTCGATGGAGAGCAGTTGCGTACAAATACCACGCAGCATCTTCTACGGCAATTACGTCACCAGCCAGGCTCAGTTCGACCAGTTCACCTGATACGTGTACACCTTCAAGCAGGTAAGTGACCGCGACAATCTTTTCATTATTTTAATTATTTCGGTGTTTCTGCATCACTTCCATGGGGTCATGTGTTAAAACGGAAGCTTAGTGGAATAGTTAGCACGGCTGCTAACGTTAGCCTACGATTGACATTAGCCTAAGCATTACCACTGTAACTGTAGTTTTACTATAGTATTTATAGTATATGCACACTAACCACTAGCTTACTATGGTTTTACCACTGTAACCGTAGTTTTACTGTGGTATTTGTAGTATAAGCACACTAACCACTAGCTTACTATGGTTTTACCACTGTAACCGTAGTTTTACTGTGGTATTTGTAGTATAAGCACACTAACCACAAAGCTTACTATGGTTTTACCACTGTAACTGTAGTTTTACTGTGGTATTTGTAGGATATGCACACTAACCACTAGCTTACTATGGTTTTACCACTGTAATTGTAGTTTTACTATAGTATTTGTAGTATATGCACACTAACCACTAGCTTACTATGGTTTTACCACTGTAATTGTAGTTTTACTATAGTATTTGTAGTATATGCACACTAACCACTAGCTTACTATAGTTTTACCACTGTAACTGTAGTTTTACTGTGGTATTTGTAGTATAAGCACAGTAAACACAATGCTTACTATGGTTTTACCACTGTAACTGTAGTTTTACTATAGTATTTGTAGTATATGCACACTAACCACTAGCTTACTATGGTTTTACCACTGTAACTGTAGTTTTACTGTGGTATTTGTAGTATAAGCACAGTAAACACAATGCTTACTATGGTTTTACCACTGTAACTGTAGTTTTACTATAGTATTTGTAGTATATCTGCACACTAACCACTAGCTTACTATGGTTTTACCACTGTAACCGTAATTTTACTATAGTATTTGTAGTATATGCACACTAACCACTAGCTTACTATAGTTTTACCACTGTAACCATAGTTTTACTGTGGTATTTGTAGTATAAGCACAGTAAACACAATGCTTACTATGGTTTTACCACTGTAACTGTAGTTTTACTATAGTATTTGTAGGATATGCACACTAACCACTAGCTTACTATGGTTTTACCACTGTAACTGTAGTTTTACTGTGGTATTTGTAGTATATGCACAGTAAACACAACTCTTACTATGGTTTTACCACTGTAACTGTAGTTTTACTGTGGTATTTTTAGTATAAGCACAGTAAACACAACGCTTACTATGGTTTTACCACTGTAACTGTAGTTTTACTATAGTATTTGTAGTATATGCACAGTAAACACAACTCTTACTATGGTTTTACCACTGTTACCGTAGTTTTACTATAGTATTTTTAGTATAAGCACAGTAAACACAACGCTTACTATGGTTTTACCACTGTAACCATAGTTTTACTATAGTATTTGTAGGATATGCACACTTACCACTAGCTTACTATGGTTTTACCACTGTAACTGTAGTCTTACTGTGGTATTTGTAGTATAAGCACACTAACCACTAGCTTACTATGGTTTTACCACTGTAACTGTAGTTTTACTGTGGTATTTGTAGTATATGCACAGTAAACACAACTCTTACTATGGTTTTACCACTGTAACTGTAGTTTTACTGTGGTATTTTTAGTATAAGCACAGTAAACACAACGCTTACTATGGTTTTACCACTGTAACTGTAGTTTTACTATAGTATTTGTAGTATATGCACAGTAAACACAACTCTTACTATGGTTTTACCACTGTTACCGTAGTTTTACTATAGTATTTTTAGTATAAGCACAGTAAACACAACGCTTACTATGGTTTTACCACTGTAACCATAGTTTTACTATAGTATTTGTAGGATATGCACACTTACCACTAGCTTACTATGGTTTTACCACTGTAACCGTAGTTTTACTGTGGTATTTGTAGTATAAGCACAGTAAACACAATGCTTACTATGGTTTTACCACTGTAACTGTAGTTTTACCATAGTAACTTCGATTTTACGGTGTACTATTTGTAAAGCACAGTAACCACAATGCCTACCACACTTTTAAATGTTTTTTGTGAAGTAATTGTAATTCAGTATTTTTTTTTCTGTCTTGCAGTTATGTCAGATCACCTTCTCCAGCAGCTCTTTTAAGAAGCAATCTCTGGTAAAAGCCATCGCTGTATGAACTGTAATCCATAATTAATTTACACATAGTTTTGCTCTCTCTCTCTTTCTTTGGTTCATCATGACATTTTTAAAATCTCATAATTTTGACCAATTCTGTTAGAAAGCTGCTAGAATTAACAGGGAACTTGAACTCAAAGCTCCCAATGCTGATCTTGAAGAAGCTGTCAAAGAGGCTAAACAAGTCCTTCAATGATTCAATCTTTCACAGTAATGTTGAAGACATTTAGCTATAACTGATTTGCTTTAATCAATGCATAATAATACCTTTCCTTACAGTCCTTCCTCTCAAATATTTTGGTCACAGATTTTGTTTAGCACATTGTCTCAACATGTGTGTATTTCTCTTTGTTTCAGGGTAAAGGGAAGACCAAAGGAAGGCCTGTCATTGGATTTGAATTGGGCCATGTTGTGCATTTCTGGAAAAGACCAAAAGCAAAGGCAAACATTCCAATGGTATGTCAATGTTGGTCTGAGCACCTGGACTGAACTGTACTGCAGTTACATTTTGCACAGCATCTGTACATCTGTACAACAACCAACAAAGTGTCATGTCGAAGTATTAATAATTCATACAATTTACCAAGCCTTGCATGTCTACTGATTATTTTTTTTATTTCTCTTCTAGTCAACACTCACTCCCATCTCTAACTTGTCATGTGAGAAATCAGACCTTCAGTTAATTTGGCCAAATCAGATCACTTAAAGCTGTTCACACCAAGAGCAAGAATTATAATGACTATTTTAATTGTTTATTTTTCACACTAACAGAAAATAACATTTTTTTTATCATAAGCGTGTGCTGCAGTTATGTTGTCTGCATTTAAATGCTCAGGCTATTTGTGTGGTGGTTTTTGATTGGCTGTCAATGTTTTCATTGTTCAAAATCTGGAAAAAAAAATTCTGAAAGAGATTCCAACCATATTGTTTCTGTGTCATTTTATGTCAAATAGCTGCGGTGTGGACTCATCCTTGGTGTGAAGAGGCCTTTAAACTGCTTACAACAAAACCATCAGCAGGTAATTATATTTAAAATAATTCATTTTAGTTTGCTGTTAAATATTTATTTATTTTTCTAATGCTGCTTGCTTCTCATTCTGTTAAACTTACACAATTCTGCCTATTTCTCTTCATCTTATTTCTTTACTCCCTCACTTAACACATTATTTTGTGCTCTGTTGAAAAATAGAAGCTTAGAGTTTGCATGATGGCCTTTTCTCAGACTCTGAATCTGATACATACAGATGAACTCAGGAGACTGCTAGAGTTGCCAGGGAACTTGAGTTTGAAGTATATAATTATAACTGCTTAATTTATATGTTTAAACAACAATAATAATTAAAAATTGGGTCAATAAATATTGTATTGTTTTAAAGATGAAGACCAAAAAAAGCAAAGAAAATCAGTCCCGGCAAGCCAGTCCTGATGAATGAGGAATGAACATGGTCTTCTTGTGCCCAAACACAGAGCTGAAAATTTGCACATTTCTACTGGTATGTATGTATTCAAGCAATGTAGTTATACGGGTTGGGGTTAGGGTTATATGGGGTATAGCAATGGATGTTAATCTCTCAAAAGACAGCCGTTACCATTTTTCACATGCACTTTTTATTTTATTTTTATAGCTCCTAGAATTGGCAAATCAACTGCTATCATCTCTGGAATTTGGGCAGGATTGGCCAAATATGGTGAGTACTGACACCTGCACCTATTCATCAACACTATTTCTCTGGAATTATTGTTGACTTATTGTTTTGTTTGTTTGAAGGAGGGTGAAGCCAGTTGACCATATCAATTCAATGGCCACCAGATGCAGCATTGCAGCCTGAAACCGCCAGTAAACTGCGATGAAGACTGCATTCCTGAACAATTCTACTGTGACAGCTCAGATGTTACGGCCCGTAAAAGTAAACTTCACAAATGACAACTGCAAAATAGTTGTGAAGGGATCCATTTGGCTCATATCTCTAACAAGAATCAATGGTAAGTCCAATGCAACAATTAAAAATAAAGATATATATTGTTTATTAATTTACAACACCCTAAATACATGTTATGTCCCTCCAGGATATTTACATCAGTTGGTGTGTGAGGAAAGCATAGAGGACCATCAGAGACTCCAGCCACCAGAGCCATGGATTACTCTCATCGTTACCATCAGGCAGAAGTTATTGCAGAACCTGCACCAGCAGACACATTTTTCCACAGGCAATTAGACTGCACTGAACTTGTACCAGAAACAATACACAGCACATCAAGCTCATATGCACTGCTCTCTATCAGTTGCACTGTCTGGACTCTAACTCGCTATTATTCTGCACCATGACATTCTGTTTGAACTGATTCATTCCACACTGCACTGCAAAGGTATGCGTACTGTGATTATTGTTTTAATTTCATGCTCTCTGTATAGCATACTATTTACCTTATTGTTCTCTACCTGTATTGAGTCCCTTATATGTGTGTGTTGCCTGATTTGAGCATTTGTTGTCTATACTTTCATGCTGCAGTTTTCACAAAAAAATGTCACCACCTGTACACTTGTGATCATGGTATTGTGACAATAAAGTGATATGATTTAAATTGGTCACATGTCTTTTGTCCGTCAGTTGTACTGTAGTGTGCTGGATAACAACTTCAAATTGTTCATGACATGGAAGGAGATTATTAAGATAGGGATATGGATAAGCAAGCAAGAGGAAGAAAACCAAGAGAGCTCTGATGATGAGCAGGAAACTGAATGTGATTCTATGATGCTCAAGACATTTAACCATGCATGCATTTGGGAGGCTTCATCTGGTTAAAATAATATGGTTTTAACATAACCCATTTTTATTTCTCTTGAATATCATTTGTCTTAATAGGCTACTTTAGCTGTCTTTATGATGTAGCACAAAGTATTGGATAATAAAGTATGGTAAATATTCTTTATTAGGAATGTTTGGTAAATACACCATTTAATTGTGTAAACAATACACATAATTACCATGAGTGTTTTAATCAAGATGCGACATTTGGTCATATTAATGACATTCAATACATGAAGGGAAGGCTGAAAGATTCATTAGAAGAGACTGCATGGACTACAGTATATTGCTACAGGCACTTTATGCACAGCTGAGGGTGATGGACCAGAGAAAGATCAACATCAATCCTGTACTGTATAATAAATAAGATGAGCATGCACATTACTGATGTTTTGCAAAGATGGACAAAGATGAGGAATATTTGACAAAGATACAAATGATGTCTTTTATATTATGATCCTTTGCATTGCATGAATTGTATAGCTTTTGCATAAACCACACGGTCTGTACCTTGTCTTACTGAATGACACACTGACATTGTGTGATAGTACAAAGAAGTGTCACAATATGTATTGATTGTTTAAACTGGTGTCTTCATTTCCTGTCATCACTCAATTCTTGCTCCTGATCTAATGAAATAAATGGAGCGCAATTCAACTAGGAAATGTCTATTCTTATTCTAAGATAACTATGACTTGCAACTTACATATTGGCAAATTGTTGAAAAGACAATCTAAAAAATATGACTCAGCACAGTGTGTTGTCCATGATGAGAATAGATTTGTGTGTTTTGACTGCCCTTCAATCCCCAGGGGCCCAGTAGAGTCCCATGGAAGAGCAAAAAAATGAACATTTCAAATGGCTGTAAATCAGTGTCTGATTATAATGTCAAAGAGAAAATTGGCAGGACAACTACTTATGCTATGTTAATTACATATTGTTGGACACAGTTTTCAAACATTCATGGAAAGGTGGTATAAAGGTGTTTTAAAAAATGATCTTAGTAAAAAACCAAATTTCAGCATGCCTCTTAAATATGTCATAGATATTTGCACAGTGTACTTGTTTAGATAAACCTTTGTTCAAAAAAGATTGCATTTTCCACTATTTTAATAATAAACATTTTAAACTACATTACCCACAAACCTCTGCCATTCTATCTATAGAACACGAAAAAAATGGCGCTGTTATTTGTAGTTTAATTAAGATCTGCTTAGGGTTAGGGTTACGATCTCGGTAAATTAGGAAGTTCTCACAACATAGCAACACTTCGTTGTTAACTGAAGGTATTACTGATGTAATAAGAGCAACACGGACTTTGTAACATTAAGCGTTGTTTTTCATTTGGATTAAAAGATAGTCCAATCACAGCGAGTTCCAAATGGCAACCAAATTGAACAGAGTCGTCTCGTTTGCTTGTCCAAATATGGTCATTTATGACATGATCTTCCGGGTTCTTGTGGCAAATACAGATAATCAGTTCAATATTTATTTGTCCCCACTCAACATAAAACTGGAACAACAGATTGGATAGTTTGGTTAACTTGATGCAGCAATAGATTTATTGATTACCAGGATTATTTTATTTTATTTTTTAAAATAAGGGCATAATGGTTCCCATAGTAAATTATGTTCACACTAATATAAATTTATGTACAATATTTAAACTCAAAACTTTGATATAAATTGCTGTGAACAATAATTCAAAATGTTTCATTTGCTTTCAAAACAAAAAACATGCACCTCTAATGATTAAACATGAAGCTTTTTTCTACTGTTTAATTGTGCTTCTGTAACATTTACAGTGTATTAAGGGTAAACAATTAATCACTTCTGTTTCCTGGAAATGGACCTTACAAAATTGCAATTCTTAGACCTGCCAGATGAACTATAAGAATAATAAAAAATAATGAATCACACATTTTGTAGTCATTTCCCAATGTTTATTGACATATCAAACTTTTCACAGATAAAAAGTTCCCAGAAGAAGCATTCTCTCTCTCCAGTTTGTGCCATTACGGAAAAAAAAAGACAAAACAAGCAGTTGATTGTATTTGAAATGCATTTGCATAGAGGTAATTAAGAAATAGGCAATAGAAAACCCCTTAAAAAGATTGTCTAATAGTCAAAAACAAAAAGAGAATTTGTTTGCAGAAAATGTTAAGATGCCAAATAATATTCAATGCTTCTGTTTAACAAACTAATAGGCAAACAATGATTAGAACAATATTTCAATATTTTACAATTATTACCTTTAAAATATATCTCTCCTGTAATCGTTGTTTGCTTCTATTGTGACTAAATGCAAGACAAATTACTGGTTAATAACAATTATAATATTATTATTATTTGACTTTCTCCTCTACAGTCAACACTCCCATCTCTACTGTGGTCACTCCTGTCACTATCACTGGATATGTATATACATAAGTAGTCTTCAAGAAATCCTGCAAGACAGGAAGAAAGAGAATTTATCACATGATGAACAACAAAAACATTGACAACAGATGGCAGATGACTGTAGCATGTATAATAGTAAACAGAACGCTATCGTCCGTTGGTGTGGATGCTAAAATAGTTCTTATTGTTGTTCTTGCTCTTGGTAAGGACAGCTTTAAGCAATCTGATTTGGCCAAATTTACTAATGATCTGATTTGTGTCAAGATAAACTAGCATTTCCAGACTTGTGCTTCTTAGACAGATGTGTTAAATAAAAATCAACATAGAAAGAAAGGCAGACTCTGAGGTGTGGGCAGATATCATGTACTGTTAGAACAGGAAGAGGCAGTGAAAATTTGTAAAGGTTAATGTAGAGAGAATATGATGGACTTAATATAAACTGGATTGGTATAAACACTCTGACTACTTACAATGGACACAATTAACATTAGAGTTGAGGCAATGGCCAATGACACAAGTACAAGTGAAAAATCATAGAATTTTATATGAGTACACTTGTACAATATCATATACATTTGCTGGCTTGGTAAATTGTATGAATTATTAATACTTCGACATGACACTTTGTTGATTGTTGTTTCTGATGGGGCTGTAGGGTATGTACAGATGCTGTGCAAAATGTAACTGCAGTACAGTTCAGTCCAGGTGCTCAGACCAACATTGACATACCATTGGAATGTTTGCCTTTGCTTTTGGTCTTTTCCAGAAATGCACAACATGGCCCAATTCAAATCCCATGACAGGCCTTCCTTTGGTCTTCCCTTTACCCTGAAACAAAGAGAAATACACACATGTTGAGACAATGTGCTAAACAAAATCTGTGACCAAAATATTTGAGAGGAAGGACTGTAAGGAAAGGTATTATTAACACTAACAATAAGGATGCGTTGATTAAAGCAAATCAGTTATAGCTAAATGTCTTCAACATTACTGTGAAAGATTGAATCATAGAAGGACTTTTCAGCCTCTTTCACAGCTTCTTCAAGATCAGCATTGGGAGCTTTGAGTTCAAGTTCCCTGTTCATTCTAGCAGCTTTCTGACAGAATTGGTCAAAATTATGAGATTTTAAAAATGTCATGATGAACCACAGAAAGAGAGAGAGAGCAAAACTATGTGTACATTAATTATGGATTACAGTTCATACAGTGATGGCTTTTACCAGAGATGGCTTCTTAAAAGAGCTGCTGGAGTAGGTGATCTGACATAACTGCAAGACAGAAACAAATACTGAATTACAATTCACAAAAAACATTTAAAAGTGTGGTAGGCATTGTGGTTACTGTGCTTTACAAATAGTACACCGTAAAATCACAGTTACAATAGTAAAACTACGGTTACAGTGGTAAAACCATAGTAAGAGTTGTGTTTACTGTGCTTATACTAATAATAATATAGTAAAACTACAGTCACAGTGGTAAAACCATAGTAAGAGTTGTGTTTACTGTGTTTATACTAAAAATACTATAGTAAAACTACAGTCACAGTGGTAAAACCATAGTAAGTGTTGTGTTTACTGTGTTTATACTAAAAATACTATAGTAAAACTACAGTTACAGTGGTAAAACCATAGTAAGAGTTGTGTTTACTGTGCTTATACTAAAAATACTATAGTAAAACTACAGTCACAGTGGTAAAACCATAGTTAGAGTTGTGTTTACTGTGTTTATACTAAAAATACTATAGTAAAACTACAGTCACAGTGGTAAAACCATAGTTAGAGTTGTGTTTACTGTGTTTATACTAAAAATACTATAGTAAAACTACAGTTACAGTGGTAAAACCATAGTTAGAGTTGTGTTTACTGTGCATATACTACAAATACTATAGTAAAACTACAGTCACAGTGGTAAAACCATAGTAAGTGTTGTGTTTACTGTGCTTATACTAAAAATACTATAGTAAAACTACGGTTACAGTGGTAAAACCATAGTAAGTGTTGTGTTTACTGTGTTTATACTAAAAATACTATAGTAAAACTACAGTTACAGTGGTAAAACCATAGTAAGTGTTGTGTTTACTGTGCTTATACTACAAATACTATAGTAAAACTACGGTTACAGTGGTAAAACCATAGTAAGTTAGTGGTTAGTGTGCATATCCTACAAATACTATAGTAAAACTACGGTTACAGTGGTAAAACCATAGTAAGTGTTGTGTTTACTGTGCTTATACTAGAAATACTATTGTAAAACTACGGTTACAGTGGTAAAACCATAGTAAGTTAGTGGTTAGTGTGCATATCCTACAAATACTATAGTAAAACTACGGTTACAGTGGTAAAACCATAGTAAGTGTTGTGTTTACTGTGCTTATACTACAAATACTATAGTAAAACTACGGTTACAGTGGTAAAACCATAGTAAGTTAGTGGTTAGTGTGCATATCCTACAAATACTATAGTAAAACTACGGTTACAGTGGTAAAACCATAGTAAGTTAGTGGTTAGTGTGCATATCCTACAAATACTATAGTAAAACTACGGTTACAGTGGTAAAACCATAGTAAGTTAGTGGTTAGTGTGCATATCCTACAAATACTATAGTAAAACTACAGTTACAGTGGTAATGCTTAGGCTAATGTCAATCGTAGGCTAACGTTAGCAGCCGTGCTAACTATTCCACTAAGCTTCCGTTTTAACACATGACCCCATGAAAGTGATGTAGAAACACTGAAATAATTAAAATAATGAAAAGATTGTCGCGGTCACTTACCTGTTTGAAGGTGTACACGTATCAGGTGAACTGGTCGAACTGAGCCTCGCTGGTGACGTAATTGCCGTAGAAGATGCTGCGTGGTATTTGTACGCAACTGCTCTCCATCGAAGTTAAAGGATAAATCCAGACGAGACGTGTGTCTTTGGCACCTTAAAAATGTGGAATTAACAAGTTTAATACAAACGTTTTGTATGCTGAGAAGACCGAGCACTGTTTAATTTGCTTTCTAACCTTTAATAAACGTGTATTTAAAACGGAGGAAAACAATACACATTAGCGCCTCTAGTGGACGGTTCACCCGAAAAGTGCAGCCAAATGTACCTGGAGATACGTATTTCAGGTTCTGCAGAAATGTAGGCAGAGTCACGTATTGCCAATGAGCCTGGGTTGGAATATCCTCAGTTTGGAGTAACAAGAGAGCTAATTAAAATTAGTTTTTGCATACTATTTTAATACTGTAACTCTCTTTGTGTTTTTTGGGGTGTAAGCAAAGAGTCAGACCAATCAGAGTAGAGTAGGCTTATAGAAGGGAGGGGTTTACAGACATATGCTCAAAGCTGCTTCGAATGAACCGTTTCAAAATCATTGACAAATGACTATGTTTAAATGTATATTCTGAGAAAATTACAATGTTTTCTGACCTTAGATGCATTTAAACCTTATAGGGGACTCCAACACATTGGGACACTGTAAAAAAAACATATGACCTGCTCTTTAATCTTCATAGCTTTGCAAACCTACATCGGTGAATCAAACATGTTCATGTTTAGCTGCTATTTCAAAAATGGTGGTCCAAATTTGATAGGTTTTTGGAGTTTTGCAAAAATGTAAGTAGACGGATATTTTCCAATGTGTCTGTTGCCAAAATCATAATTTTAAAGGTAGGGATACAAACAACTGATGTGTTTAAAACTCTCACAAAACAGAGACAATCAGAACTAAATCACTCAAATTGTACTATATTTGTGCAATATCCAGCTGTTCAACTGGCCTCTGGTGGTAAACACCAACTGGTAATTTTAGCTTGAAGTAATTTAGGTAATTTTAACCACTGTTTCATATTAAACACCCCCTTTCATCAAATGTATTGCCATTGATATGAAATTACAAAACAATTACGAACACAGGACAAAATGAATTTCATTTAAACTGAATATCCTCAGTTTGGAGTAACAAGAGAGCTAATTACAATGAGTTATTGCATAATCTTTTAATATTATAACTCTCTTTGTGTATTCTGGGGTGTAAGCAAAGAGTCAGACCAATTAGAGCAGAGTAAGCTTATAGAAGGGAGGGGTTTACAGACATTATGCTCAAAGCTGCTTTGAATAAACCGTTTTAAAATCATTGACAAATGACTCTATGTATAAATTCTGAGAAAATTACAATGTTTTTGACCTTAGATGCATTTAAACCTGTTTTAGGGGACTTCAACACATTAGAACACTGTAAAAAACCATAAGACCTGCTCTTTAATGTTCACGGCTTTGTGAACCTACATCGACATCTAAACACGGCGAATCCAACATGTTCGTGTTTAGCTGCTTTTTTTATAAATGGTGGTCAAATGTTTTGCAAAAATGTAAGTAGAGATGCATTTTTCCAATGTGTTTGTTGCCAAAATCATAATTTTAAGGGTAGGGATAGAAACAACTGATGTGTATAAAACTCTCACAACAACAGAGACAATCAGAACTAAATCACTCAAATTGTACTATATTTGTGCAATATCCAACTGTTCAACTGGCCTCTGGTGGTAAACACCAACTGGTAATTTTAGCTTGAAGTAATTTAGGTAATTTTAACCACTGTTTCATATTAAACACCCCCTTTCGTCAAATGTATTGGCATAAATATGAAATTACAAAACAATTACGAACATGAAGTAAATGTATTTCATTTAAACTGAATATCCTCAGTTTGGAGTATAGCAAGAGAGCTAATTAAAATAAGTTATTGCATAATATTTTAATATTGTAACTCTCCTTGTGTATTCTGGGGTGTAAGCAAAGAGTCAGAGCAAATAAGACAAAATAATGTGGAGGCTTATATAACATGTGATATAATTCAGCATTTCTTTGAAGTCTGCAGATTCATCTGATAGCTGTCTGTTATCAGCAGTCTGGTTGAGCTGAAGCTTCATGGGTAAATTCATCGCTCCGTTTGGATCTTGATTCAACTCTCAGGTGAGAGGTCCTGATGGGCTCCTCCAGTGCCTTATTTAGAAGTTTTAACATTGCTTTAGGGTAAAGAAACACAGACAGAGATAAAGAGAGAAAGACACATCTCTGTTTTCCCACCACAGAGACATGTTGTCTTTTTAAGCAGCTTGCATTGAAATTCCTTTCAAAACAGTGGAGAGAAATTGATAGTTGTTGTTTTTTTTCTTGCAAATGATTATTCACTGTATTTAAAAGATTGTTTGTTATTCTGCCATTGTAGCATTTATGTTATAAACTGTTTTAGAATCAGATCTGGAATTGCTGGATTTCCATTTTTGGGGGGTTTTGCTATATCAAGCATAAAATTCACAAGCTGGTCAGATTTGGAGTTCAGCAGTAGACCATTTGGTTGGTTTGACTTTTGACTTCTGGGGCTCCATTTTCGAGGATGCAGGTTGAGTCTGTCTTTTCTACTGTATCTACCGAAAACAAGGCCAAATGCAGATGAACAAATCTTTTAAAAAGAAAAGTACAAACGTACAAACAAATGGTGAGTGATTTAAAATTCTGTTAAATGGCTTACATGAAAACAGAGCAGTGAGCGTTAACATAAAACAGATTGGTCCTGGGGAGTGCTAGTGGTCGTTGACTGTAAAGCTGCTTTTATACATAATTTAATCCTACATTGACTGTTTTTTATTGCTCTGCTTGTCAAACAAGTTGTCATAAATATTTCACATTGGTCTGTTCTTTAGCCAAAACTGTGAGGCGGTATATATTGAGGACTTCAGAGATATATCAGTAGTGATATTACTCTTGAAAGAGTAACTGAGTAATTGCCTGGCACACTCTCCATTGGTTTTAGTGCTAATTATTTCAGCTTGAAGAATGAAGCTCCAGAGGATAAGCGCAAGCACAATGAGCAAATGTTGGTGAAAAACAGAAAATGTCTGCATTTATAATACTGTGAGCAGGGATGCAATCGCTCAGCTAAACTCATTTGTGCTTTATACACAGGGCTGGTAATGGGAAATGAGCTGAGATAGTGCAAACATCTTGCATAAATCTTATGAACCAGACATTTTGTGCAACATATTGTCTCAGGGGTGATTTCCCTCTAATGTTTGATTTCCCTTAAAATGCAGTTTTATCCAAATGAAAATCCAATTGCTTAAACATAACAGGTTCCTAAGTGCCATTTGGGGCTAAATGTAATCTAGGGTGTAAAGATGTATTGTGTGTCGACACGTCTCTCAGTAAGCCCTCTGACATGCTGTCGATTGCATGCTGTCAAAAGATTATCTATTTGTCAAGGTGGAGCCAAGGTCAAGACAGCACACATGTTCACAGGAGGTTGAACAAACATGACAGGACCAAGGGGACTTTCCATGATTGCTTTGCATGTGAAGAAACAGAGTGTCATGCCCTGAGAGCCATCATGTCCATCTGTGACACACAGACCTTCATTTGGCAACTCCCTTTCACACTCTTGTGTCTCTGAACAACAGCCAGAGGAGTTGGACAGGTTAGCTGTGAATTGGATGCTTCAAAAATTCAGCTTGACCTTTTGCTTAGGTAAATTGTGTTACATTAGTCAGGTGATGCTGTTCTGCCTGCAAAAGATATAGCAATAGCATTTGTTATAATAAGTGGGTTTATTATACATCTCTCTATAGACCAATTCAGTGTTTGCAAAGAGTGCTGACGGTTTTTGTTGGGGGCGGAGTCTATCTAGTGGCAAAAAAATGACAGTTTTAAGTAGCAGTCTATGGAAGCCATGGAATAAAAGGTAAATTTGACTTAATATTTCAAAATTCTGACTTTATTCTTGCAATTCTGAGATTATATCTCACAATTCTGATAAGAAAAATAAACTTGCCATCTCTTATTTCCCCTTGCATCAGAATCATGAGTTTATCCCACACTTCTGGCTTTTTTCCTCTCAGAATTGATAAACTCGCAATTGTTGAGTTAAATCAAGTTATAAAGTCCGAAATACAAAATCTAAACTTGCATTTGTGAGACAAAAAAAGGTGTGAGATAAAATCAGTTAACTGCAACTATAGGGCTAATATAATATGTAATACAATTAACTGCATGTGGGAATATTATGTAGACCTATTGTTTAAATCAAATTTATGCTTTAAAAGTAGAGTAATCATAGCAGGTTTTATCCATTAGTCTGTCCTTCTTAAAAGTCTGCATTTAGCTTCAAATTACATCTTTGATTTGCATTCTGATTCTGACATCCAAAGGCACAACGATATATTTTTCTCTTATTCCATGGATTTTACGCATTTCTCTCCACTTGTTACCAGTGTTTTTCTGTCACCATAATGCACATGCAGCTGCAAGTGATGTAACTGTGATGTCTACTCCAAATTGGTCTATTGATTCTAATTGGTCAATTGCACCATTTGCTGGTTAGATATTTCCTTATATTCTTAAACTTATAGCAATGCTGTATATCAGTCTGTTCATCCAGGTAACTGAAATCAGTGCTACTTTCATGTCTCATGTACAGTGAAGAAAAACATAATTTGATCCTCTGCTGATTTTGAAAGTTTGCCCACTGACAAAGTAATGAGCAGTCTATAATTTTAATGGTTTATTTAAACAAGGAGAGACACAATAAAAAAAATAAATAAATAAATAAAAAAAATCCAGAAAAATGCATTTAAAAAAAGTAAATTGATTTGCATTTTAATGAGTGAAATAATTATTTGACCCCTTCGCAAAATGTGACTTAGTACTTAGTATCACAGAGGTCAGACATTTCTTATAATTGGCCACCAGGTTTGCACACATCTCAGGAGAGATTTTGTCCCACTCCTCTTTGCAGATCCTCTCCAAGTCATTAAGGTTTCGAAGCTGACATTAGGCAACTCAAACCTTTATGTCCACCCACATATTTTATATGGGATTAAGGTCTGGAGACTGGCTAGCCACATCAGGACCTTAATGTGCATCTTCTTAATGAGCCTCTCCTTTGTTGTCTTGTCTGTGTGTTTTGGGTCATTGTCATGCTGGAATACCCATCCATGACCCATTTTCAATGCCCTGGCTGAGGTTCACACCCAAGACTTGACAGTATATGGCCCTGTTCATCGTCCCTTTGATGCGGTGCAGTTGTCCTCAGCAGAAAAACACCCCCAAAGCATAATGTTTCCATGTTTGATGGTAGGGATGGTGTTCTTGGGGTCATAGGCAGCATTCTTCCTCCTCCAAACATGGCAAGTTGAGTTGATGCCAAAGAGCTTGATTTTTGTCTCATCTGACTACAACACTTTCACACAGTTCTCCTCTAAATCATTCAGATGTTCAATGGCAAACTTCAGACAGGCCTGTAAATGTGCTTTCTTGAGCAAAGAGACCTGCGGGCACTGCAGGATTTCAGTCCTTCATGGCGTAGTGTGTTACCAATTGTTTTCTTGGTGACTATGGTCCCATCTGCCTTGAGATCATTGACAAGATCCTCTCGTGTGGTTCTGGGCTGATTCCTCACTGTTCTCATGATCATTAAAACTCCACCTGGTGATATCGTGCGTGGGGCCCCAGACCGAGGGAGATTGACACTTATTTTGTGTTTCTTTTATTTGTGAATATTCGCACTAACTGTTGTGACCTTCTCGCCAAGCTGCTTGGCGATGGTCTTGTAGCCCATTCTAGTCTACAATCTTGTCCTTGACATCCTTGGACAGCTCTTTGGTCTTGGCCATGCATCTGCGGACAGGTGTCTATTATACAGGTAACAAACTGAGATTAGGATAACTCCCTTTAAAAGAGTGCTCCTAATCTCATTTTATTACCTGTATAAAAGACACCTGGGAGCCAGAAATCTTGCTGATAGATAGGGGATCAAATACTTATTTGACTCATTAAAATGCAAATCAATTATAACTTTTTTGAAGATGTCCCTTTAAGGCAGGCACTGCAGGCAAAAATGCTGTTTTTTCATGCACCTGTCAAATTTGAGATTTTGGGCTTTATGGTTTTTCATGAAGTGTTTTTTTAGGCTAGTGGAAAGAAAACCTCCAGAAGACACTGTTAAGTGTTTCTTTTATAGCACTTTATCTTTTTTGCCAATAGATTTCAATTACAATACATATTTTTAAAGGTCGTTTTCTCAAAATGAGTTTTTTCTCCTACACTGAGCCATAAATCTCCACTTCAGTAACACTTACACACACCAAACTTTACATTATTATTCCAGTCCATATCCTGAATGTTTTTACAGAGGTATTTGTTCATATATAATTTGCTTGTTTTTTTACACATTTTATTCCTCAAAAAATGGTAAAAAAGTATAGTGTTTCCTGTCTGTTTTAAGTTTTTTCTGAATTATGGAGTGACAAAATGAGATACCCAAAATCCCCTCTGTAAAAACTTTTGACTCTAATATGTCAAAAAATTAAACAAGAATTTTAAAACTGACTTCATCCAGTGTTTAGATTTTTGTTCTAGAAATGTATGCAAATTAGCGCATATTTAATTAAATAATGCCTCATTTGCATATTTAACCGTAACATTTTAGAAAACTTGTAATACAAAAAATGTTTGCAAGTATCAATGTAATCAATCAACTGGGTAAATAAGGTCATAACTATTAGTTTTTTTTTTTTACCCTATTCACCTGCAGTGTCTCGCCTTAAGGTAATAACTATTTATTCATTTGTTTTGTTTGATTTGTATTTGTCTGGTGGTTTTGATCACCCTGTTGGGTTCATTTTGCGAAAAAAATAAGCAGACTGTACATTATCCATATGTACTAGTGGATATCAGTTTTAGACTGTTTACAGTAAAGCAAATAAATATGCTGTCCCTATTGTTGTACTGGAAAAAGACTTGGAGCTTCCTATTTTGATCAGTTACAGCCATATAACAGCTCCCTCTGTGCTGCCTACAATTCTATACTCTATATCCGTTCCTCTTCCAACTATCTGTTTCTGCAGAATAGTCACTAATCTACTAAACTTCTACATTTAATACCTCATTCAGCTAGTCAGTCATTTCAAGGCTGTCTGGTTCCATGTCACCACGATTCAGTACATAGGGTATTCCCTCAGCTATAATGAAAGGAGGGGCCCAGAGCATGAATTAGTTGTTAATAATAAATCTTGTCACTCTCTGTGTCATGCATGGCCTCATGGGTCTGTATGTCACTTATGAGTGACACAATGAATCATGCTATTGAATTTCTTGCTTGCAACAAACTGCTACTACTGTATATGTGGGTTTTTATTTTTTGTGCTCCGCATACTCAGCATGGAGGAAGACAAAGATCTTAAAGGAAGTGAATGTTTGACACTATATTAAAGGGATAGTTCACCCAAAAATAAAAAATTCTCACCTTCAAGTAATTCCAAACATGTAAGACCTTTGTTCATTTTCGGAACACAAATTAAGATATTTTTGCATGTGAATTCCTCTGCTTTCCTCTGAATTCAAGTTATTTTTGTTTTCTTTGCACACAAAAAGTATTCTTGTAGCTTAATAAATTCTAAACTTGAGATTTAATTTTTCACCTTGTATTTTTGTCACCCACATTTACACAGACTTATCTGTATGCCAAGGATAGGTCCTAATCTCAAGACGTATATTTATTGGCACCGTTTCAAATTTAAAAGAGACGTATGCCAAAGCACAGGTAAAAGCCTTCTTGAAAATGTTCCAGTTTTGCTCTCTGTATTGAGAACGCTGAACAAATAGAGCCTCTACAGAGTTCATTAAGATTGCCTCACAACAATAACTTCCTATCAGGCTTTACTACAAAACACAAATCGGCTTTTCCACATTTCTATGGGGTTTGAGAGCAGCTATATAAATAGAGGTGACTGCTGAGCAATGGGTCTGTGATTTGACCTGGTTTACTTGTGTTCAGGCTAAATAGTGCAGTTATCTTCTGCCTGCACCATATGATGGCCATATGCTTTTCTATGAGAAGCCATGCCAAGAACCCTACAGCTTCGCCCTAGAGGTTGTGCTTTTTGCTGGCCTACTTCACATATTTTAATTGCTTAAATCATATATTTAAATGAGTATACTCTGACTGGACATAAGGAATATTATGGATTATAACAGTGTATGTGCAATTCTGCTGTCCCACAACCAATTTAAAACACATTTAAAAAGCAATTAAGTATTCAAATCTTAGATCCTTTTAATTTATGTTTTGAAACCCACAAAAATATTTAAAATATCAGAAAGCTTAATATCATTTAGTGGGTACTTTTAATTGGGTGGCTGTCTTGAACCCTAACCCCTAGATTTCAACGTATGAAAATTATATTAAAATAATTTTGCATTTTATTCCATTATTGTTTTTAAAAATATCTTTTTTTTTAAGTGAAGATATATATATATATATATATGCAAAATATATGTAATATATGTATATATGTAGTGACAAAAGGGAACACATAATTCTTTATTTGGGGAAAATAAACAAAATTTTGCACAGTCATGCAAATATGTTGTATTTTAGTATGTTTTAGTAGTGTTTTAGTATGTGGGTTAAAATTCTGTAATGTGATGTCACATTATTGTCACTACCGAAAATGTGCTGTCACGACCGAAACATAGGATGTTTTGTCAGAAATAAAGTATACTGAATTAAGATGTTATGACAGTTTTTGGTTCAATGAAGACAAATATGCCAAAACTTTTGAAAATACAATATGAGAATTGACTGCACAATTACTAGAAATGTGTGTATATTATGCAAATTGCACACATTACAACTCTGACTTTGAATATACAGTATATTGTGCTCAAATAATCTTTTATTGGCCATTATTCCAGGCAACGAACTTACATTTCACAAGCATCTCACATTTAAAGAGTTATTATTGAAGTTGTGAATGTAAATGACTGAACAGCAGAAAATGAGGCAAAGCAATGCCAAGGCCATGGATACAATTCCCAGGGAATGTATGAATTAATAACTGTGACTACTGAATGCAATGAATAAAAATTGAACAATTGAATAATTGTTTCTGCCAAATGCATAAATGTAAATATAAGTATTTAAATATCTCAATAGGCTCTCTTTGTTCAATTATATAGACGTGGAAGCTATATTAAACCACCTACACACTGTCTGTCTGAATGATGCTGTTAGTTGTCACTCACTATATTTGCAATTTAAAATCACTGTTTTCTATGTTAATACATTTTAAAATGTAATTCATTCCTGTAATAGCAAAGCTGGATGCTTCAAGTGTTTTCAGCATTGATAATGATATGAAATGATTCTTGAGAGCAAATCAGCATATTGCAATGATTTCTGAAGGATCATGTGATACTTCCTTGCCAACACAGGAATAACTTACTTACATTTTAAAACATATTAAAATGGCAAAATGCGTGTGTGTGTGTGTGTGTGTGTGTGTGTGTGTGTGTGTGTGTACCTGGTATTCATCACGTTATGGGGACCAAATATCCCCACAAGGATAGGAATACCAGTAAATTTTGACCTTGTGGGGACATTTCTCAGGTCCCCATGAGGAAACAGGCTTATAAATCATGCACAATGAGTTTTTTTGAGGAAGTAAAAGTGTGCACAATCTCCTGTGAGGGCTAGATTTAGGTGTAGGGTAGGGTTAGGGCGATAGAAAATACGGTTTGTACAGTATAAAAACCATTACGCCTATGGAATGTCCCCATAAAACATGTAAACCAGTGTGTGTGTGTGTGTGTGTGTGTGTGTGTGTGTGTGTGTGTGTGTGTGTGTGTGTGTGTGCGTGTGTGTGTGTGAGAGAGAGAGAGAGAGAGAGAGAGAGAGAGATGATCATAGTAGGCCAGTTAACCAAATAAGTGGGATTTGTTTTAAAACATTTGGGATGTTAAGAAATTTGAACATTTACAGCTATGTTAAATTAATATTTTCTGTAGTTTGATCTTTATATATACAGTCAAGCCCAAAATGATTCATACCCCTGGCAAATTCTGGTTAAAAGTTACTTTTAACCAGCAATAATTTGTTGATTAGAAATGACACTGACGTCTTCTAGAAGATAAGACAATGTACAAGAGGCATCATTGTGGAAAAAATGATTACTCATCTTTTATTTACATTTGAATGTATTTGGCATGTCCAAAATTATTCATACCCTTCTCAATAATCAATAGAAAAGCCTTTTTTGGCTATTACAGCAATCAAACAATTCCTATAATTGCTGACCAGCTTTTTGCATGTCTTTTATGCCCATTCATTTTTAGCGATGAGCTCCACCTCTTTCAGGTTGGAGGGTCTCCTTGCCATCACCCTGATCTTTAGCTCCCTCCACAGATTCTCAATTGGATTTAAGTCAGGACTCCGGCTGGGCCACTGCAAAACGCCAATGTTTTTGCCTGCTAACCATTTCTTCACCACGTTTGCTGTGTGTTTTGGGTCGTTGTCGTGCTGAAATGCCCACTGGTGCCCAAGGCCCAAGTTTTTCTGCAGACTGCCTGATGTTGTTGTTGAGAATTTTGATGTATTGCTCCTTTTTCATGGTGCCGTTTACTGTGATTAGGTTCCCTGGTCCACCGGCTGAAAAACACCCCCAAAACATTAGGTTCCCACCACCATGTTTGACAGTGGGGATGGTGTTCTTAGGGTTGAAGGCTTCTCCTTTTTTACACCAAATGAAGGCAACATCAATTCAATTTTTGTTTCATCTGACCATAAAACAGAAGACCAGAAGTCTTCTTTGTCCAGATGAGCATTTGCAAAGGCCAAGCGGGCTTTTGTGTGCCTTATCTGGAGAAGTGGTGTCCTCCTTGGTCTGCGTCTGTGGAACCCAGCGGTGTGCCGTGTCTGTTGGACTGTCTGCCTTGAGATGTTGCCACCAGCAGAGCCCAGATTCATCAGGATGGGCTTTTTGGTGATCCAGTGCAGAACGTCTTATTTCGTAACGTAATTATTTTTTAATAATACTTTGCACTGTAGCCACTGGAACTTCAAAACATTTAGATATGGTCTTATAGCCCTTTCCTGACTTGTGAGCAGCCACAATGCGCAGCCACAGGTCCTCAGTGAGCTCCTTTGTCTTAGCCATGACTGTCCACAAACCAACAGCAGAGAGCTTCAGTTTTTCACCTGTTGAGTTGATTAAAACAGCTGTTCCCAATTAATCAGGGTAATTAGGATGCTTTAGAACAGCTTGGACTATTTGGAATGGTATAGAACTTTGGATTTTCCCATAAACTGTGACAGTTTGCAAATGATATGAATAATTTTGGACATGCCACTTTTTGTTCAAATGTAAATAAAAGCTGAGAAATATTTTTTTCCACAATGATGCCTCTTGTACATCGTCTTATTATCTTTTGGGAGAAGCCTGTGTCATTTCCGGTCAAACCAATTTGCTGGTTAAATAAAACTAACTTTAAGTCAGAATTTGCCAGGGGTATGAATAATTTCAGGCTTGACTGTATCTTTATCTTGGACCAGATTTCACCGTACACTGTTGAAAAAGCCAGCATATGCTGGTTAGGTATGTTTTAAAGCATGACAGCTAGTTTAAGCTGGTTTAAGCTGGTTTTGAGCTGGTTTAAGCCAATCATGTGCTGGTCCTAAGAAACTAGCTCCTGCTCAGGACCAGCTGATAACCAGCCCAGGACAAGCTTAAACCAGCTCATAACCAACCAAGGACCAGCTTAAACCAGCTCAAACCAGCTGCCATACTTTAAAACATACCTAACCAGCATACATTGTTTTTTAATAGGGTGCTTTGCCAAGTAAGTCATTAAAAAGGCAAACAATAATGGTGGATGGTATGTATATACTGCAAGCATAATGATGTACATATATTGATGTGATGATGACACATTCTGCTTCTCAGCATTGACACTCATCAATCACTGTCATGGCTGGCATTTCTCACAGCCTGTCATAAACACATTTATCAGGAAAGTGAAAGGAAATGATAAATACTTGAATGTGTTTGCCTCTCTCTGCAGTCACTTTCAGCATGTGAACCAAAGGTGCTTCACCCACGACAGGGAGATATGTCTGGCGAGTTCACGTTCTGCCCATCTAGGCCTGCACTGTATTGAATGTGCATTTTTGTGAGATTTATATCAGTCTCTCTGTGAATCTCTAAGGAGGGAAAAAAAGAGTAAAGGTGCCTTTCATTCCCCAGGCAAATGGTAGGAGGGAGATTCAATGACAGATAGTTATGGTTCACAGCAGACAAGACACTAAATAGATTTATAGAAGTCTACAGATGTCAGGTTGAGCCAGACTCCTGAACATTATGATTGTGGCAATTTTGTGATGATATAGTAGATGACACCCTGATTTAATGAGTCAGATCTTATCGCTGATATCTTCATGCTTTTGTTTCAAAAGCAGACAAGACCTGAATCTAATTTTACCCATTTCACGCTCAGACTTTCATCATAAAGGCTGCTTTGACGTCTGTTTGTGTGTGCACAGATAACGCTGCGCTCAACAAAGAGTAATAAACAAAATTTATGCGACATGTTATGAATCCACCCAAATCTCTCGTAAAGTTCTGGTCAAGTTAGCATTACACAATTTCATTCATTACTGAGAAGCAATTTCGATTTTCCTCTTTTTCCTGACTGCACAAACGGCAGCCAAAACATAAAATTTGATCTCAAAGACACGGTGATTGCAAATATCCAAACAGCATCTCGAGAAAAGACAGTGATATCTATTCAGAGGTGCCTATTGCGAGCGATGCACTGGAAAGCTTGATGTGTAACAATCATTTACATCCTCGTCTCATTCAGCCCGAGGTCTGTTCTCTCCTGCTGAGAACAATGTGTTTGTCAATTAGCTTAGGAAGGTGTTTTTGCTCTGTGGGGACAATTTCTGTCTCCGGGCAGCAGACACCTTACAGAGTCCACCATAATAAGGCTGAGATAACGCAAATGAGATCACACTGCATATGATTGTAGTGATGAGTGACTGAAAGTCCCCAGGGTGTGGAAAGCCTCTGAGAGCAGTATTCCCCAGTCTCTCTTCTAAAACAAACGCTCTGTTCAGCGAGACCTTATAGAGATGTTCACACACCAAGGTAACACTGGGTAATTTCACTTGGGCACAACAGATAATGAATAACGCTCCGGTTACTCACGTAACCTCGGTTCCCTGAGATAAGGGAACGAGCATTGCGTCGCCATTTTTGACGACTGCTAATGGGGTAACTCCTGTTTACTCCGATACTGAAGCCTGATTTGTTAACGTTTGTGAAGTTGCACAAACCAATGGCGCTTTCACCCGCCAGAAAGGGCGGAGCTGACTGCTATATAAGTCGGCGAAAAGCGCCATATCATCAGAATCAAATGACTGAAGCGACAGCCATCGACTCATGTGCAACTTTAGCACGGCAGTTTACGCAATGCTCGTTCCCTTATCTCAGGGAACCAAGGTTACGTGAGTAACCGGAGCGTTCCCCTTCGAAAGGTAACTCTCGTTGCGTCGTCATTTTTGACGACTGCTAATGGGGAACCTATCCAGTCACGCAGTGCTAAAAGCAAGAACAGAACCAGCCTGCTCAGAAGCCCAGTCTAAAGGCACTTCTTGAGGGCCCTAAAGACCTGAGCTAATAAGAGACCCAAGGTCAACCTGATGTCTGCTTTAACATAACTCCACCCACTAATAAGGGGGTAAGAGAGAACTAGTGGAGTGGGCCTTCACCCCGATAGGGCACTGTAGGTCAGCCAAAGCATAAGCTAAGGCTATAGCGTCAACAATCCATCGTGACAGTCTTTGCTTTGTAACTGGCAGCCCTTTAGAGCGACCTCCGTCTTTCTGTCTGAAAGATGCAGAATGCTCAAAGTAGACTCTGAGTGTCCTGACAGGACACAGCAGGTTGGGACCCTGTTCGCCATCCGCAGTAGGGAGGGCCAGAAGGGAAATTACCTGAGCTCTAAACGGTGTTGAGAGCACTTTCGGTACATATCCACTGCGTGGCTGAAGAATGACTTTGCAGACAGGGATTGCAAGTCACTTACTCTTTTGACTGACGCTAGGGCCAAAAGCAGAGCGGTTTTCAACGTCAGGGCCCTTAAGCCGATCGAAGCGAGCGGCTCAAAGGGGGCCCCTTTAAGGGCTCTTAGGACTACAGACAAGTCCCATGTAGGTACAGTTTTAGGGCGAGGAGGGTCGAGCGCCTCTAAGAAATTTAATGACCAAGTCGTTTCTGCCAATTGAACGGTCAACTACAGGAGAATGATTCGCCAGAATAGCTGCCATATAAACTTTGAGCGGGGAACGTCCCCTGTCCAAAAGCTCTTGTAAAAAAGTCAGTACATGGGACACATCACACAATACTGGATCCTGACTACATACTGAACACCAGTCACTGAAGACTGACCACTTCAGAGCATAGAGACGTCTAGTAGACGGAGCTCTAGCTTCTACAATGGTATTTTTGACTCTCGCGGGGAGTTGGTTAGACTCCCGTCGAGCGCCCAGACATGAAGGCTCCACAGTTCTGGTTGAGGATGCCAAATCTTGCCCTGCGCTTGCGAGAGAAGGTCTCTCCTCAGTGGTATCTGCCATGGTGCTGCAGACAGCATCTGGACCATCTCCGGGAACCAAATCTGATTCCTCCAGAGGGGGGCCACGAGGAGGAGAGAGCATCTCGTCTCCCTGACTCGCCTGATAACCTGGGGTAGCAGGGCGATCGGGAGAAAAGCATACCAATTGTGGGCCAGAGCATCCCGTGCTTTTGAAAAATAGATTGGGCAGTGATAGTTGTCTTCGGAGGTGAAGAGGTCGACCTCTGCCCTGCCGAAAACTGACCATATTCCCTGAACCGCTAGGGGGTGTAATCTCCATTCCCCCGGTGCCATGTTGTTCCTCGACAACATATCCGCCCCTTGGTTCAATCTGCCCGGCACGTGAACCGCTCGTAATGAGAGGAGTTTTTTCTGTGCCCATAACAGGAGACGTTGCGTCAACCTCTGAAGGGGATGGGACCTGAGGCCGGCTACCACCGTCATATTGTCCGACCGCACCAGGACATGATGTCCTTTTAGGGCTGGGAGGAAGGTTTCCAAGGCTAGACACACTGCCATCATTTCGAGACAGTTGATGTGTAAGCATTGCTCGTGGATTGACCAGGAGCCAAACGCTGGACTGCCCTCGCACAGAGCGCCCCAGCCCCAGCTGGACGCGTCTGTTGTGACCACCTTCCTCCTGGATACCATCCCTAACTGAACGCCTGATATATACAGGCGAGGAGATGTCCAGGGAGCCACAGCTTTGAGACAGCGGCGGCTTACCTTGATGTAAGCACGGCCCAGGTGCAAGGCATGGGGCGGAACGTGTGCTTTTAGCCAATACTGCAGGGGTCGCATCAGCAAAAGGCCCAAAGGAATCACAGGAGACGCAGCGGCCATGAGGCTGAGCGCCCTCTGAAATTCTTTCAAGGGACGCAATGTTCCCAACTTGAAAGACATCAACACTCGCTGAATAGTTAGGGAGAGTTCTGATGTAATCCAAGCTCGCATTTGAATCGAGTCTATGACTGTACCCAGAAAGGAAATTCGTTGTCTGGGAGTCAAACAGCTCTTTCAACCCTAAGCGCTTCAGGTGGTCTAGCAGTAACGACCTGTGAGCAATCAATTGACGTTCTGAGTCGGCTAGCAGCAGCCAGTCGTCGAGGTAGTTTAAAACGCGAATTCCCATCTGTCTCAGAGGGGAGAGAGCCGTGTCCATACATTTTGTAAATGTGCGAGGGGCCAGGGACAGTCCAAAAGGAAGAACTGTGTACTAGTAAGCCACTCCCTCAAAAAGCAAACCTCACGAACGGTCTGTGACGGGGCGCTATTTGGATGTGAAAGTACGTGTCTTTCAGATCCATAGACAGAAACCAGTCCTCGGGGCGAATTTGTTTCAAAGAAATCTGTTTCAAAGTTAACATTCTGAATGGCCGTCGCATGAGAGCTTGATTCAGATGTTTGAGATTGAAAATTGGTCTGAGCCCACCGTCTTTCTTTGGTACGAGGAAATATCGGCTGTACAAACCTGACTCTCTGTTCGCTATGGGGACCGTTTCTATGGCGTCCTTCGCAAGCATTGTTTGTACTTCTGCTCGAAGAACACGCAACTCGTTGTCCGTAACCAAAGTCTGAACGACACCTCTGAATACAGGTGGCCTGTGAGCGAACTGAAGCGAGTAGCCTCGTTCCACTGTCTTTAAAACCCAATCTGACATGCCGGGGAAGGCTTTCCAAGCTGACAGCCGAGCGGAGAGGGGTTCTAATTTTATTGATGCTAACTCGCCGCCTATAGAGGGAGAGTTGGCATTCTTGAGTATTTTTGATAATATCAGCGCATCGTCGGACGGGGATGTGCTGATGTGTGTGAGTGTAAGTGTGGGGAGAGGATTATTGCTCTTTATAGTAAGTGGGTCCGCTATCACAGCGGTAGTTTGAGGCGCATGCTGCCTTAGCGGGACGCGCCTGGTCAGAAAACCTCCGCCACTCAGAATTTTTCGAAGTGACGGGGAATACATGCAAGCTTTCTTTAAGGGAATTCCAGCACCTGCGAGAATCCTCCTTTTTCTCTTCCTCTCCGCACGCACATCAGGACGGCTTCTGTGGCTCAGGGTCCAGTACTACGCAAGGGCGGGGACCTTGGCTCTTTGGAAACGTGGTTGCACGCAAGGCGAGGTCCGTTGCGGTGCGCAGCTCGCTAAAAGCACTCGGTTCACGGCCAGACTCGTCCATGTCACAGAGAAGTTTGGCTTGAAACACTTGGAGTACGGACATAGTACGCAGGGCGGAGCCAGCCTGGCCGGCCGCTGCATACGCTCTGTTTGCCAGCGCTGACGTCATCCTGCAGGGCTTGGATGGCATCACTGCAGCCTTCAGTCCTCTGCTCGCTGGCGGGAGGAGATGCGTCGCTACCGCTTCTTCCAGAGGGGGGAGCTTGCAATACCCTTTTTTCTCCGCGCCGTCAACAATGGTGAGAGCTGCGGCAGTGGAAGGGTTAACTTGCGCTGAATACGGCGCCCGCCAGGTTTTAGTGAGCTCTTCATGGACAGCAGGCATGAATGGAGCTGGCTGCTGACGAGCGGGTGGTTGACGCTTTCCCTGAAGGAACCATTCATCAAGGAGGCTGGGGGCAGGCTCTTCAGGTGCCGACCAATCCAGACCGAGCTCCTCCACAGCTTGTTTCAGCACTCGGATCAGCTCTGTATTGACGCTTGGCCACGTCGACTGAGAAGGAGGCGGGGCTTCAGGCTCTTCGCAGGAACACGCCCACTCGTCCGCATCAGAGGCCGTCAAAGACATGGAGTCGTCAACGACCATTTCCTCCTCGGAAACGCCGAAGGAAATCAAGCTGCTCGCATCAGGGGAGGGGCGTTGATTGTCCTGTGTGAAACGCGAAGGGGAGGGTGAAGGGCGCAGGCGCCGCGCCGACGTCACGTCACTCGCGCTGTGAAGAGAAGATCCACTGTTCCGCTGCTTCTTCCTCCGTGGAGAGAGAGGCGGGATAACATGGCTAGGGGGATCGCCTTTTCGGAAAAAGGCGATCCGCGAGTGAAGACGGGAGAGGTTCATGACCTCGCAATGAGAACATAAAGCCTCAACGAGCGCAGCCTCCGCATGGGAAATCCCCAAACAGGCGACGTACTCGCTGTGACCGTCCGTTTCATGCAAAGGCTCTTTGCATGAACCACACTCGCGAAGCGACATTTGCAACAACGCACTTGGAAATTTGCTCAAATTTGCTCTTTCGATCCTGGCCAGATAGCCGCAGGGGAGGCGGAGTCCACTGCAGGTGGCGAGTTCCACGGCGGGACGGCAGAGCGCTGAGCGGGCAGCAGGTAAGCTTCTTAGCTTCTTCCTCGGCTTCGGCTTCTTGCAGCAGAGTCAGTGAAGAGATGGTCTCGTCGCTGACGGAGAAGATTTGGATGATATGGCGCTTTTTGCCGACTTATATAGCAGTCAGCTCCGCCCTCTGTATTGAGGGCGGAAAGAAGAAGCTTCTTAGCTTCTTAGCTTCTTAGCTTCTTCCTCGGCTTCGGCTTCTTGCAGCAGAGTCAGTGAAGAGATGGTCTCGTCGCTGACGGAGAAGATTTGGATGATATGGCGCTTTTTGCCGACTTATATAGCAGTCAGCTCCGCCCTTTCTGGCGGGTGAAAGCGCCATTGGTTTGTGCAACTTCACAAACGTTAACAAATCAGGCTTCAGTATCGGAGTAAACAGGAGTTACCCCATTAGCAGTCGTCAAAAATTACGACGCAACTAGAGTTACCTTTCGAAGAGGAACATCAGTGTTTCTGGGCTTGATAGGATGTTACCGAACAGGTTAGCACCTATGAATCAGATTTGGATAATTTGTAATGCTAAACTCCCTTAGCTGACCCAAACCCAAAGCAAAAATGATGTTATATTACTTTGAGGACTGAATGAGAAAATTATGGCAATTGTCCATTACTACGGAGCCCCCAAAGAGACATTTGCAAGATTAAAGAAAAAACTAAAACAAACAAACAAACCTAAGGCTGAAAACACTTTAGTCAGGTTAGATGCCATATTGAATTTCATGAGGATGAAAACAAGCCAGTGAGGTATTCCTCACAGAATTGCAGTCTTTATTTTCACAACTCACAGCTTTCAAAACTGTTTTAGGGATTTTTTGTCTATTGAAGGTTTTTTGGAATTATTTTTCATCAGCTGAACAAATAGAGTTGTTAAACAACAGTACAATCCAGTGAACAAACTGTACTTCTATCCCTCGTAGATTTGTTTTCATTTCTGTCAAAAGTTAAATATGACTTAAAGGCTATTTGGAATTACATCCAAACATGTTATCTAGCACATTCACATACACACACACACTGAAAAACATACATAAACCAGAAACCATAAAGTGTGAGAATTCAAAGGTTTCTTGTCTGGGAAAGCCTAGTGGTTTAGGACATCAAAAATCAGAACAACTTGCAGGGCCATCTGAAATGAGGGCGGTTAATAGGAGTCAAACGAAAGCCCTTTTTGAGCACCGTGCTGTGATTTTATAAAACACTAAAAGATCCTCGAACAGGCCAGAGCGTTATGTTGTGTGCTGAATAGTAAGACAAAGATTGCTTGCCTAAATGAGTCTATGAATTTCTCATAACTTTGGGACATTATTCTACAGGCGTTTTCTTCAATCTGTGGCTTTGTGCTGCTTGTTTAACTGCAATAAAATGGTGCATTTCCTCAACTTATACTGAATTACTCCTGCATTTGCTGTTACTTGTTCCAATATAGGCCACAGAAAATCGTTGTGCACTGTGTTTAGAATAAAGCTTCATGATTCATATTTAAAATAAAATAGACACGTTTTCTATGAAAGCACATTTCTTCCATAAAATAAAATGTAAAAAAATCAAAAAGGTAATTGCGATTGCGACTTCATCTCACAAATTCAAACTTTTTTCGGTTTTAATTGCGAGATACAAACTCAGAATTCTTTTTCTTGCAATTTTAACTTTACAGCCAACAAGTTTATATCTGACAAATCTGACATTTTTATTTCAGTGAACATCTCACAATTCAGGCTTTTCAGTTTATATCTTATGATTTTTTATTTTAATTTTTTTTTTTCTGGCACTGCAGGATGAAAAAAAAAATCTCACAAATCCTTCAGGTCCCACAAATTCCTTGGTTTTTCAGCATTTTTGTGTATTTGGAACCTTTCCAACAATAATGGCGTGATTTTGATATCCATCTTTTCACACTGAGGACAGCCGAGGGACTCGGCATCAACTATTACAGAAGGTTCAAACACTCACTGATGCTTCAGAAGGAAACACAGTGCATTAAGAGCCAAGCATGTAAACTTTTGAACTCAATGAAGATGTGAATTTTTTCTTATTTTGCCTAAATATCTTTTTTTTTTTTTTTATTTAGAACTGCCCTTCAGAAGCGACAGAAGATACTTGTTTCCCAGAAGACAAAATAAGTTAAATTCACTCTGATCTATAAATTTAATAGTTTTCACCCCAGGCTCTTAACACATTTCTCTTAATACATGTGTTTATTTCTGAAGTGAGCAATTGAACCTTTTGTGATAGTTGCATACGAGTCCATTAGTTGTCCTCAGTGTGAAAAGATGGATCTTAAAATTATTCAGTCATTGTTTGAAAAACCATGAACAACGATCACTTTAAAAAACAGTTGTGGATCATTCTGGTAACAACAGTATTAGGTATCAAGTGTATGTAATCTTTTAAAGGTGGTCATTTTTATAAATTCAACTATTATCTTTTCTTGTGGAATATCTTATTCAGGTCAGTACCAAATAAAAAAAACAAACATGCATTTTGTACGATCCCTCTTATTTTGGTAAAATAATTAACGTTTTGCAGATTCTGCAAGGTGTATGTTGTCACGTATTGGTCGTCTTGTCATCATTAACTCTTGCACTACACATCATGGACTTCATTCCCCACAAGCCACTGCACTAATCACTGCATTCACCTGCTCCTTGTTTCTCACTGCACTGATTACCGCTCACAGCTGCACCTTATCACACTGACTGCATTTAAGCTTCTCACACACACAGCCACCTGGCGAAGTCTTATTGTTCCGTATGGTCTGTATTTCCGAGCGTTTCTTCCCGAGTTTGTTTTCCCTGTGTTTTGATTCCTGGACTCCTCCCCGTGTTTGATTCTCGCTGCCAGCCCCGACCTTTCTGCCTGTTTTTTGACGACGATTTCTGCCTGCCCCTTTGTGTTTGTTTTGTTGAATAAATGCTGCAAATGGATCCGAACGTCTCTGACCCTCCTTGTGACATATGTAAACTTTTGACCTCAACTGTATTATAATTCTGACTTTATTTCTCAGAATTGCAAGTTTAATTATTATATGGTGGAAACTGGCTAAATTAAAATAAGTTTGGCATGAACCTTGTAAATTCAAATGTAAATGTCATGGATTTAATACATTAAACATGCGTTTTCAGACATTTTCCTGCACAAAACTTATAGCAGAACTACACTCCACAGGCAACTCTCAAGCTCTCCATTAAAATATAACTTAAGTCATTTGAAATTCAAAGCAAAAGTCATACTTAAAAAGACTGATGTCAAACCTGTCGCAACCATGTATGGGTGTTTTGAGGTGCTGAAGGCACACTATAGGTTCAGTCATAAAGATCTCACTGTTCTACATCAGTCGTTTTCCAACCTGCTGGGCTAGATTTGAAATTTGCTGTCAGTTTATGTCCATGTCGTTTATCTGAAACTGTGTCACCATCAGGTCTGATCAAACTGATGAAAGAGTCTTCCGTCACCAGTCCGTCCTTCCCTGTCCAGACTGAGGGGAAATAGGGGAAGAATGGGTGCCTGCGTCTTGATTTAGGCATGATGGCAGTGGGAGGACCTGACTGAGTCTCTGGTCTTTCAAGAGGCCAAGGAGGAGGACATCCATCATCTAGCGCTGAGCTCAGCCGGGGAGTCTCTCCTCCAGCCACTCCATGCTGTGATGGATGAGCATATCACATAGGATTCTTATTATTTCAAAAGAGGCCAAAGGAAAGGCCAGTGAGTTCAAATACTGAGCGATCAGTCGCAGTGGTGGATCAGAGTTTTATCTCAGAATCTAATCCATTTATGGGCCACTTACACATTCTTGAAGTGGTAGTTGGTTAAGGACCGATATTGTGTGTCGAGGGAAGTGAGAGAAGTACAGTATTCTTCAGAGAGGAAGAACAGTGTCAGGAATAGGCCGATGCTCCCTATAGCACTGCTGTGTACCAGGGTTATTTTTAAGTTTTCAATTTAGTTTTTATTTCTAGTTTATTTTTAGTCTGTTGTTCCATTTTGTTTTACTCTATGACTTTAGTTTTTAATAAAAATGTAAGTCTTAGTATTTTTGTGTTGCCAAAGTTAAACGCCTAGTTCAACCAAAAAGTCATTAATTACTCACCCTCATGTTGTTCCAGTTCCCTAAAACTTTCGTTCATCACAATAACACTTTATTTTGATGGTGCCGTTTGAACATTCTGTTAACAATAAGTAACATTGTACCTACATGTTAACTAACTTCCATTAGAGTATTAGTAGACTGTCTGCTCAATATCTGTTAACTCTTAAATGTAATAGTCTCCCAAGAGACATTCTACTGACTGTAAGTAGCTTTGCAACTTAATCTAACCCTAACCCTACCTGTCTACTAATACGCTACTAACACTCTAGTAAACATTAATATATATGTAGGTGCAGTGTTACTTATAATCAACAGAATGTGATAAAGGGACCATCAAATTAAGTGAAACTGATATTTTAAATGAAATCGAAGAGGTTTTTGTGAAAATTGACAGCCGAAGCTGAAGCAATGGGAATGCTTTTTGTGTGCCAAAAAATATTTAAATATCTGATGACTCAATACATACAATTCACCTTTATTCCCCGAGATGGCACTGTTTAAAAGACAATAATGACATGATGTGTCACTCATAATTACCGCAGGCATAAAACAAAAGAATATCATCAACAAAAATTAAACTGGTTTGAATGGCTATACTGCAGAGCTATTACTGTATGCCATAAAATATAAATGTCACTGTCATTTGATGGTGGATGTGGTGAATAAGCTGCCAGCGACTAAACTACTGATTTTGAAGTCACTGAAAACGGTAGTTTTGCGAATATAATTGAGATCTGAGCCAGATGCTGAATGTACTGTGGAAGTGCACTCTGAGGATGACAGCGATCGTAAAAACATCTGCTCAAATTGAACCTTTCTAACTTTCAAAATGTAATGAAATATGCTTTATTTTGTTCTTCAGTAATTGTTCTTAAAATATCAAGACAGTTTTTTGCTATTGCAGCAGTTAGAGATCAATCCGTGCTGGATATACAGGTCCGGGTCAATAAAGACCAGAACATGTAATAGTGATTGGCGAAACATTCATCCATTTAAGGGTTAATGTGTATTTACCAGAGCTTGTCCCTTTTTTCACCGGTCTATGAGAGTGTCATAACGGATATGTGTTGTGTTGACGTGAGAGCATGACTGTCATGATACAATCCGTACCATAAACGCTGTACTGTTTGCAAGGAGGGGAAGAGAAAAAGTACTGTAATAACATTGTAATACTGTAATACAGCATTCCTCTGCTTGCAAACAGCACTTACTGTATTACAGTACTGAATCGGAAGTGAAGGAAATGTTGAATATAGTCGTATTTTACATTTTTGGCACACAAACATCTTTACCGTTGCTTCAGAAAAATTACAGTTGGAGTAACATGGACTACTTTCATTATGTTTTTACTACCTTTCTGGGCCTTCGAAGTGAAAGTTGCTCAGGCTGCAAATGGAGGGCCAGAGACCTCTCTGCTTTCATTTAAAATATATTGAAAATATCTTGTGTTTCGAGGATGAATGAAAGTCTTGAGGAATATGAACAACATGAGGGTGACAGAATATTCATTTTTGGGTGAACTGTGTCTTTAAATATCTTTTGAATTGTTATATTATATTCTCAGGGCCATTTAATGTAATTGACAGTAATACTCAATGGTATTTTCATGTTTAATGTTTAGAAAGAAAGAAATAAACATTTATAATATATTCTGTATATAAAACCTATTTGTATTGTGACTGTTTTTTTTTTTTAATTTTGTTTATTTTGTTTCCACTAATACCATTAGCATTTCTGTGTATAAAAGCCTTTTATTTTTTAAACAATCTTAGACAGCTTTGTCACAAAGTGTATTATTTATGCCATATTATGTATGGAAAATCCAATAAGTATGAAAATACAAGGAGTATGAAAATAAAAGTGAATGTAAAATTGTGTGATATTTTTTAACTCCTGGATCACAGCAGCTTCCATACCTGATGATCCATGAAGTCCAATGCTCTAATTAGCACCCACAGTATGTGGCATCAGTACTATGAAAATAGACTACATGTGCTTTAAATCAGGCTCTTTATATTTTTTCTTTAGAGGCTGTTTAACAATCCAAAGCAATACAGTAATTCAATTATGTTTGAAAAAAAAAATACATTTTTTTTCTTGTTTTTCTAACATAATGCAAAATGGCCAGGATAAAAGAAGCCTTAGTTGTTTTTGAGACATATGGGCCACAGATCTGATTTGTAGTCTAGACTGTCTCCTCGCATCCTCACATGTTCTTGAGTGAGAGAGCAAGCAACAGAGAGACACAGAAAGTGGCCGATGGAGACGGTTGGGGATTTGGGGCAGAATGCAATGCAGCACTATATCACAGAAGAGAGCTGTGGCATTGTATAGTGCCGCAGTGCTCAGGTACCGTTATAAACCAAAGAACGGATTATTCCATGGTTCAGTTTGGCGAGTACAATGTTTCTTTCTTTCACGTCTCATTTTTTCTCTTCACATGCTCAATTGGGAATATCTTAGGACAAGTGTAATTCAGAGTAGCAGCAGTTCTTGTTATCTTGAGTTGTAAGGCTGTGTCACCAGAGGACTGCTTTTTTGGGGGAAGTGTTCTTTGATTCTAGTCACCATCTGGTATGCCTTCATAGCCTGGGGATACAACTGATAAAAGGCACCATCCCAGATGAAAGTTTCATGGGTTACTGTACCTGGATGGGTGAGACAGAAAGAAAGAAAGAGAGAAGAGTTGGGAGAATGATCCATGCCCCGAGGTAAAGATTTGAATGATTTATTTTGCCAGTCTATTTAGTGGGCCGGAGAAGCCTTACGGATTTCTTCAGGGCCTTTTGTTGTGTTATTGTACGTCCTTTGCTGATGAAATTGTATCTGAAGGAAACCAACATGGATAGATTTGAAACATGGAAATAAAAACTGTAATTGTTATTTTTAAGCTGCTTATTTAAATGTAATGATTTAATGATATTTCAGTGTTGGGGATAGTTACTTTGAAAAGTAATGCATTACAGTATTGAGTTACTCACTAAAAAAGTAATTGCGTTAGGTACTTTTTAATGAAAAGTAATGCGTTACATTACTTTTGTGTTACTCTTTCTTATCTGGGCTGGGCTTGCTTGTATGTTTTTAATATAAAAAGCTATATTGTTTGCTTATAAAAGCACTTTCACATTAAAAGTGAGACGAATAAGCTTTTCGAAGGAAATGTAACTCAATTATTAACATATTTAATTATTGCAGGTTTGCATATTATTTGAAAAGGTAAGTCTGATATTTTACTGTAAATTAGAAAGTTTACTTGTAATGCATTACTCCCAACACTGATTATGATGATTTGATGCTTATTATTATTTGTATTTTTAAAGCATATTTGTGAAAATATTTAATAAACAATTATGATGTTTTCAATCTATTTATCCATTCGTCCTATTAACTTCCTGTCTTTAGCTTCCAAGAATTTCATTTGAATGTCTTTACCTCAGAAAATATTTTTCAACCCAACAAGAAATTAATGCCAATCAAGCTAATTTGAAAAGGCTCCTACACTTAACACCATTTGCAACTAAGCATCAGAAATCCAGAGATACAAAATGCTTTTGTGTAAAGATCAAAAGCACTTTTCCTTGTTGAAACAGGCAGTATCAAGGACAGACTTGAATAATTCCAGACGTTGACCAGAGAGCTGTTCCCATGTGTGAAACATCAGTTTCACAGCCCACTTGTTCTATAATACATTGGGTACCTTTTTGAATTGGAGGGTTGATTGTGTAGTATATTACATCTCAAGGCAAACAGAATAAATCAAGGACTGAGAGTGAGAGATGGAAGCTTTTCTTTTCTTTTTACAGTTACTTTAATTTCATAACAGTCTCTAGTTTCACTGCAATATAGAGCAGCCTAGACCCCCAAAAAAGGTGACTGAAGACAAAAGCTAAATGCTCTTTTCCTTACTTCTTTTTTATTTCATTTAGTTCATTTTGTCTTCATGCTCTAGTAGAGAGGTCACAGCTGCTGTAATTCAGAAGAACTGATAAGACAGAATGATCAAAAAAGGATGACACAGACAACATTAGATGTGTTCAGCACTATGGTGCAGTTATTTTTAGGATGAATCCACTAGAAAGGTTATTTTAGCCTAAAACAATCCAATTTATATCGTCCAAACTGCATCAGTAAAATAGCAAATAAAAACACAAAGTGATGATATTCAATACCATAAGATGAGATATAGGCCTACAACAATTTTAAATGCAGTGAAACCTTATAATAAACATAATGTAATACAAACATATCAAATCCAAACACAACGTCTTCATCAACTGAAGATGATGAAAATGTCTTTAATACTTTGAAAGGAGCAACATCAAACTTCAAAATGTCTTAAAGTTCATTATGCAATGCATGCAGTAAATATGCAAAAGACACTGGTTCAGCAAAATGAACAGAAAGGCCCTCTAGGGTCCACAGTGTGTTAGATCCAGTACTCCATTAGGGTAAGATTAGAGAAAAAAAACCCTGCACTTAAAATTCCATGCTGGTTTTATTTTGAAAATCCTTTGGTTTTTAATCAAGTTGCTAAATATTTGTAATATTTTGATAAACCCACAACACATCATTGGCATTCCTCTTCCACCTTAGCTTAACTTTTCCCAGAACTTTTTGAGAAGGATGTACTTTGCCTTTAAATGAATTATAGATGAAATGTTTGGTTCTTTTGATTTGCTGCACCGTTCAGTGCTAATGTGCTGAATGTGGCTGCTGTTTTCATGTGGTTCAGTGCTGTGCTGCTTTGTGACTTTGCTTTCCTCTCATCACTAAACTCGAGCTAGACCTCAAACTGCAAGTATTCTGTACTACATTTTATTTAAATATCAGTCTTATTGTTTTATTACATTCATGTACGTTGATTGTCAGGAAATGTCAGTTTTTTATTTATTTAGTTTGCATTTTCATTGACTTTTCTTTTGTTTTGTTTCATTTATTGTTGTCTTTGTTCTAGCTTCCCGCTCTCTATGGCAATTCATTTGATCATCACCCTTGTTAGTCTTTTAGTGTGTTATCAATGTATACTTCAATGCATAGTTCACCAAAAAAAATGAAAACTCTATCACTAATTACTCACTCTCGTGTTGTTCCAAACCTGTAAGACATTTGTTCATCGTCAGAACACAAATTAAGATATCTTCAAACAAAGTCAGACAGTAGAGAGTGTGTCTCAGGGTCCCGGTGCTGTAAAAAGTTTAAGTCCTGTATTGCCTTTCCTAATAGTAATATTCACATGATCAATACCTTGTATTCTGAGGATCGAAGGATTACTTTTATGCATTCATTTAAAATGTTTTGCCATAGAATTAACTTCATTCCCCCTCCTGATGGCACATTTGTGTTCAGCCAATCTGTCTTTTTGTTCTTCCAACATGAAACACCTTACATTGAGGACATTTTAGTCTATAAATAACATGGGTAGTTTGACAATTAATTTTCATCTAAGAATGTTTTACCCTGTACCACATTACCACAATGGTTACAGTGATGACATTTAAAACAACCCTTAGGTTTATTCCCTAACCAAGAACTTTCACGATTAGGTGGTAAATAGCAAATTTAGTAGTAGTGCTAATTTGTCCCCTAAGGTTGTACTTTTTCTCAAATTAATCATTGGAGGATCTGGAAATGTATTTCTCAACAATTCATCACTTTGTAGAATACCCCAATTTTTTTTGAATATTTATTTTGTTACAAAATAGACTTTAGAATTTTCTACACTTATTTTTCTTTGTAACAGATTGTCTCTTGTCGTATTTTTTGCACGTATCAAACGTATACCCTCTATTTAAACTCTTTGCTTTATCCTCAAAATCTTGCTCTTTATCACAAATCCAACGTAATCTTTGAAACTGCCCCAAAGGTATATTATTTATCAACTTCAGAGGGTGAAAACTTTTAGCATGGAGGATGGTATTTCTGTCTGTGGGCTTTCTAAAGATTGATGTATGTAAAAAATCCATCTTTATCTTTAATCATTTCCAAGTCCAAAAAAAATATTTTTTCCTTATTATATTCTAAGGAATAATTTCACACTGGAATTGGAATTATGAAGAATACTGATGAAATTAAATTAAATCTTCCTCTGAACCTGAAAAAAAAATAGAATGACATCAATATAACATCCCCACCAAATAATGTTATGTAAGTAAGGATTTGATCCAGAGTTCAGTACATTATCTTTTTCCCATTTTCTTAAAATAGGCCGGCATAGGAAGAGCTATAACATGCCTCCATAGCAATATGTGAAAATATGCTTTTTTGTAAATGTGTAAAGCTATAGAGAGTTGTTGGTCACATGACTATGATCAGATGACTTAATGAATTTAGACTGTTTTCACCTGTGTTAAGTTTGGTGTTTTCTCTCCCTGAAGAAGTGCTGAAACACTGTTTTTATATTTCTTGGATGAAGCCATCTGATAATAAAGGCTTTTTAATTTATAATGGTTATTCTGAAGTTTTATTTGATGTACAAATCAAGATATTTTTGATGAAACCGAAGAGTGTGCATGCATCGTGCTGCTCTCCATAATGGCGGAAGACAGTAACTCACGGGAGAAGAATTGTTGAATAGTCTTTTTTTTAAAGACCATTTTAACAATGTCCTACATTCTGTGCCTTGACCATAGTAGGACTGTTGTTGTCTATGGAGGGTCAGAAATCTCTTGGATTTCATCAAAAATATCTTAATTTGTGTTCCAAAGATGAACGAAGGTCTTCTGAGCTTGGATCTACATGAGGGTGAGAATTAATGATAGAAATTTCATTTTTTGATTAACTAATCCTTAAAGTTTTCTTTGTTTCCTCAGTTCATAAACAGTTATTGTTTGTGTTTTATTGTTTGGATTACCCTGTGTTTTATTAAATGCTTTGTGTTGAACTTTCTAAATCATCTTTTGAGAATTTTAAAATTGTGAAATTAACATGTTTCTGTGTTCATTTGTGACTATATTTAGTTACATCACCACTATTAAACAATATAAGATTTCATCTTAAAATAATAGGACCTACTTTATCATTAGTGTTTAGAGATTTTTTCCAAAACACAAAAAATGGCTGACATATTAGTGCTGCATATTCATAAGAGCCCATCTGATGAGTTAATGGCTTATTAGTGGGAGACATATAAAGGGAAGAGGGTTTCATTCTCCACTGGAAAGCCAGCCAAGTGTAGTAGGGAATATAATTAATTTTAAGCTTTTCCACTTCAACCAACTTTATCTTAACATGGGTCAGAGCTAATTTCCAAAGTAACTCCTATGTGGCTTCACAACAGAACTTTTGTTTAAATTAAAAAGAGTAAAACGTAAAACAGCTGAAACTCCTATAGTCTTACTCAGCATAAATGATTTTTACATACATTACTGTAGTACTGTATTAGAGTTCTAAGCAATTTACAGTGGATTGAGATATTTCTCTGTTACCCAGGTGATTATTTTTAATGTCAGGGCCAGTGGCCAATCTTTCAATGCACATTACTGTAAGTGAAATGTCTATGCCAGTACTGCAGTATTATTTTTATGTGGCATATTTTCCATGCCTATTTTTATGTGACTTATAAACTGGTGTGATTTTGATAAATTAATTTGGGAATATATAAAAAGCATTTTTATAAATAATGAATGCAAACCTGTTGGTAGATAGCAGTGGGAACTGAATCAATCTGAAGTACCTTCAACTCAAAGATGTGCACTATTTAATTGTTTGGTTCCTTATTTAGGTGCATTAGCACACTGATTTAACCCATATGCCTCAGAGGCAAGCAAAATCTTTCTACAGTGAAAAAAAAGGAACAGGAATGACATTTCAATTTATTAAATTAATATTTTTTTGCACTAGAATAAGTTAATTTATCACTAAAATGAAAGCAATAAATTAAACTATGTCCTCAAGCTATAGTCTTATGACGCACTGAACAATTTCTTGTTTCTTTTTAGAGTAGAGTTATAAGTTTGGCTTTAAAGGGGTCATCAGATGCAAAACTGACTTTTACATGTTGTTTGAACATAAATGTGTGTTGGCAGTGTGTGTACACAACCACCGTATAATGATAAAAATAATAAAAATCCATATAAATCATAACCCCTTTTTTAAAATCAAGCCATTCTCAGCTTCTTGTCTGTTTGACGTTACACCGACTGAGACCGCTCCCACAATGGTTGATTGACAAAGCCGTCTTACCTTAGACCCGTCTCCAATTGGACGATTGAGGTGTTTTGTTTCTAGATGTAATTATGAACATTGCAGTCGTCATTTACTCCCGACATCTGAGCCGCTGAAGACGCAGATGATTCACGAGTTCGCCCTTACATCTAATCTGCTTGAGCGAGTAGCATATTTTGGCGTGCTGTCCTGGGGAAGGGTTCCGGGCCTGGAATACAGGCCGGACCCAGAGAACTCCCCTTCCCTAGTTTGGGATAGAAACAGATTAGAAGTGGGGAGTTGGGGTGGAGGAGGGATGCCAAGAAACTGTCGCTGGATGGAAGTAAGACGGCTGGCTATATATATGATGCGCTAATTCGATGATTGGCTAAACGAGTTACACCTTTGCCAAATAGATTGATTATCTGATCGTGCTCCTCCCGAACCTTGTTAATAAAACATCATTTAATGTTACTTTAATTTTTGAAGGGAATGCACCCCGTGGTCTACATAAATGTGTCTATGCTTACGTAAATCATTCATGATCAGCTTCACCTACAGAATCTTTGCAAATCACCCTTCCTAATAATGTGCAAGTTAGCCAGTTTTCGCGGCTAAATGCAACTAAAGTGTACAGTCTGCTTGTCATCCCATGACAGAGAGAGGCGGGGTGAGCAGAGCTCATTAGCATTTAAAGAAACATGCAACAAAACGGCTCACTCTGAACAGGGCTGATTTTGCAAGATAAAAAGAGTGTTGTTTTACATTACAGTTGATACATTTTAACCAAAGTATGTTATAGACTTTTCATTAAGACCCTAAAGCAGTGGTTCTCAAACTTTTTTGGTCGCACCCCCTTTAAACCTATAAAAAAAATCTGTTTTATTTAGATTTTTCTGCTGATGGCCCGCGCCCTCCCGCAATATTTGTGCACCCCCACTGGCGGGCGCGCCTCACACTTTGAGAACCACTACCCTAAAGAATCATATCAGCTTGTGTAAAATGGGCATCCAATGACCCCTTTAAACTGTGAGCTGTTGGATTATCCACTTCACCAAAGAGTTAAAATCACTGATTCAGGTGATAAACGAGTGTCATAGTAATTTTGGGGATCCATATTAGTTATTCTGGTCTTCTAATCCTTACACTTCTGATCTTAATGTCTAATACTCCTGAACTGCACACTATGTGCACATCATAGTGATTTGACATTCACTTTAATGCGTGCTTCAAGCTGTTTTTCAAATTAATTTTCTTTCTTTGTGCAATAAAACATACTACACAGCACAAAATACTTGCAAAGCCAGCATGTCAATTTCTAGTTGTAGATCTAACATTAATAATAGCATGTTAAATATAAGGAAAGGACGTGATGTGTGACTAAGTATGGTCTGCATTTAACCAATCCACACCCGGAGCAGTGGTCAGCCATATTGCTGTGGCACCCGGGGAGCAGTTGCGGGTTCAGTGCCTTGCTCAAGGGTCTCAGTCATGGTATCAAGGGTGAAAGAGAGCACTGATCATTCACTCTCCCCACCAACAATCCCTACCGGACCTGAGACTCAAACCCGCAACCTTCAGGTTACAAGTCAGACTTTTTAACCATTAGGCCACGACTGCCCTAAGAAAGCAAAGAACTCTGAATGAGCAACTCATTTTGATTGTAAGAGCTATATAGCAGGTTACCTGTTTTTTTTTTTTTTTTTTTACTTTTATTTGTTGATATTATGCAGTTGTCCACCTGATGTATCTGAGTGTATTAAAATACTGTTAAATATAATAGTTAACTCTACATCATTGTCTGCGTTTTGCTTTATTTTTTACTTTTTTGTTTGTTTGTTTGTTTTTTTACACCCTGTGTTTTAGTTACACCACGGTAAACATTTGCACTTACGTCACGATTTGGTCAGTCACCTGGATGTGCAGCAATATTGGTGATACTCAGATGTAAACAACAGCATGGATTGCAAGGTTAATGTACTACTGAATACATTGTTCTGCTACTTTATGCTGTCTAAACCACTTAAAAAAAAAAAAACAGGTTGAAGCTGCTAAATAATATGGAGAAGGACTTAGTAAGCAGGAAATGGCACAATAGTTTGACAAAATAAAGTTAATTGGAGGTAAAGATATGTATGAGTCATATTAATTAAGATATTAGCCTAATATTTCACCTACCTGACTGGAAATGATAAGAAAAAACATGATTTTTACACTTGAAATCCTGGTTCAGTTTGGCCAACCACAAACGCATTTTGTTCTTCAGTTTTTTGCACTCTTCTGCTGGATTTGTTATAACTTTTGGCAGTCTATAGTACTCCTAATGTTTTTCCCGGTCCAACCGATTAGTAAAGCCCAAAACATGACAATAATTGACCATTTTCAGTAGCAATAATCAGCTAAATTTGCAGATCAGTGTCATTGTTTACATTCAGTGCCGCCAATATGGCCGATTGATGATGCAACATGAAAACGCTCTGCAAGTAACTTTGTAACTACATGTCAACTAGCTCTTATTAGAGTATTAGTAGACTGTTAGGTTAGGGTTAGGTATAATAGAGTAAGTTTACATGTACTTGCAAAGTTATAGTCAGTAGAATGTGTTGGGGGAACGCCAAGATAAATTGTTAGCAGGTATCAAGCAGATAGCCTACTTACTAATGACTGGTGGTTGACATGTAGTTGACAGTATATAGAAGTGGACTGTCAAAATAAAGTGTTAGCAAACTTTTATATATATGAAAAACTTTGCTCACTCACAAATCCCTGCTGGTTTATGTAAGTTACTGTGACTCATTATATGACCTGCTCATTATTTAGCCTTTTAGGCTCCTGGCCAAAACTGCACAGCATCGTTAAGCATTGGATGAACTCCTGTCGTTTCTCACATTGTATTCAAGAGAAACGTTTTCTTATATAACCGAAAAAATTATTACACTAATGATAATTTTATAGAGTCGCAGTAAGAATAAAACTAAATACATTATCATTTAATAGCCGCTTCCTGTGTTTCCAATTTTATACATTTAGGTTGGTCATGAAAGCTGCTCCTTCAAGTTGTAACGTTATGTTTTAGTATTTGTGTGGTACTGTATAAATCCCAGAGGTTAGGGTTGGCAGCCTCTTCTCTGCTCTTTGCATGGTCCTTATCATATGGATATTTTACACTGAGGTATAAGTCATTTAATATTAAAGTGAGACAGAAAAAAACAAGAGCAGTGGGACAGCAGTGTTAATAATTTAAAGCTATAGCCTTAGCAGCTTTAGAAAGTCTCTCCTCTTGTCTTTCTCTCTACTTCTTGAAGTCTGTCCCAGAAAGCTGACAGGTTTCTGAATGCAAGCTAGCTGGCTCTGAACTGCAGATGTGTGGGATGTAGCAAAAAAAAGACTTAAGAATTAATGCTTGAGGTACAAGAATGCTAGAGAGTTCAATCACACAAGCAACTGCTGGAAAACGACAGATTTTACAACAGATTTTACAACCCATCCATCCATGCAGCTCTTCAGCCGCATCTGACAAACTGCATTGCACCATATAGCAAATTAAAATCATAAAGCCTGTACCTGCTGTACCATTTTCTCACTCCATAGAATTTTATCAGAAAATGAATTCATTCATTTTGTCAACATACCATAAACTGCTGAGCTTCAGAAAACTTATTCAAAGAAAGCAAAATAACTCTGCATTTTGAATATTAAAGTGTTATCAACTCAAAGTACAGTCTTATAGATAAATTTCATTTTAACAGTTGCTTTTTTTTTATTCAGCATAGTCTTCTACCTGTACTACAAGTATTACAGCCTAACTCCCACCCCCACAAAGAGTAAAAAAAAATTGTTTATTTGCAAAGCAGATGAACCATAGTAGTTGAGGCAGCATTTTTTCCTGCTGTCTTTGCTTGCAGCAGAACCAGCAGAAAGGAAACTTCCTATAGCCCATCCTGTCTATAAAATCATTATCAGCGAATGAAAAAGCAACAGGCGCATAAAACAATAGGGGGTAATGAGGTTTGATGTACACTGGCAGTGACCCAATAGCCTTCACTGGATGTGGGGGTTGGAGGCACAAAAAATAAATAAATAAATAAATAAATAAAAAGTACCCCAGGCCTTGTGGAATCATTGAAGGGCCAAGAAATACAATATCAGTTGTTTGTTTAAAGAAGACCTATTATGCCCCTTTTTAGAATATGCAAGTCACATGTGTCCTTAGAATAGTCACATGTGTCCTTAGAATGTGGTGGTGAGGTTATAGCTCAAAATACCCCAAAGATCATTTATTATATAACTGTAAAAATGCCTAGTTTGAGTGGAAGCAGCATGTCTAGTTTCCGTGCAATTCTCTTTAAATGCAAATGAGCTGCTGCTCCCCGCCCCTTTTCCAGAATAGGGCTGTGCCTTTACAGCTCATACTTCAGATACTCTGCCAAAAAACATCTGTTTGGTTTTAATTATTGTGTCTATCATGCTGAAACCAGGCATTTTAAACAATATTAGTTTGAACTTCTGATATAAGGTTTTCTGAGTGCACATATCCAAAGCATGCACACAGAAAGTGGCTGTCACACAGCATGTGAGTTCTAAACTAACTTCTTTTTCATGTCTTATTGCGCTTAAACTGTCAAATACACACAAGCTTACGTTAAAAATATGAGTACAAAAACAGTCAGTTATGTCTGTGAAGGTAAACAGCTGGGAAAAAATTGCATGTTTATATTAGATCTGAGTGGCAGCAGTGTAATATACAGTAAATAAATCAATAAATCCACCGCTCTCTTGTCTCCTCTGAGGCTGAGACTCGAAATAGTGTTCTGTGCTCATCTGTGCAGCCAAAGACAGTTAGCATGCTTTGCTCAAACTTTCGCCATGGCGTTAACTGGTACACCATTGTCACTTGCACTATGGTACACAATGACAGCACCGTGGGTGGAAACTTTTAAGATTAAGGGGCGGTAACATTATAATATACCCTTTCTACATCATGGGGGAGTGAAATCTGAGTGGCTCATTTTTTCACAAGCTTCCAGAGAAAGGCTTACCAAAAAAAAAATTACTGGGTTGTACTTTTTCACATTTTCTGGGTCAGTAGATGCACTCGGGCCGTGATTATAGTACGTACAGTCAAGCCTGAAATTAATACCCCTTAAGTCAAATTCTGACTTAAAGTTACTTTTATTACCTGTAGAGACACAGGCTTCTCCCAAAAGATAATAAGACGATGTACAAGAGGCATCATTGTGGAAAAAAAATATTTCTCAGCTTTTATTTACATTTGAACAAAAAGTGGCATGTCTAAAATTATTCATACCCTTTGCACTGTCACAGTCTATGGGGAAATCCAAAGTTCTATACCATTCCAAATAGTCCAAGCTGTTCTAAAGCATCCTAATTACCTTGATTCATTGGGAACAGCTGTTTTAATCAACTCAACAGGTGAAAAACAGAAGCTCTCTGCTGTTGGTTTGTGGACAGTCATGGCTAAGACAAAGGAGCTCACTGAAGACCTACGGCTGCGAATTGTGGCTGCTCACAAGTCAGGAAAGGCCATAAGGCTATAAGGCCATATCTAAATGTTTTGAAGTTCCAGTGGCTACAGTGCAAAGTATTATTAAAAAATATAAGATGTTCCGCACTGTGAAAATTCTCAGAGGGACGTGGTCGAAAGCCAAAAGTAACACCTGTGCTAGCCAGGAGGATAGTGAGAGAGGTAAAAAAGAATCCAAGGATTACCACCAAGGCCATCCTGATGAATCTGGGCTCTGCTGATGGCAACATCTCAAGGCAGACAGTCCAACGGACACTGCACACCGCTGGGTTCCACGGACGCAGACCAAGGAGGACACCACTTTTCCAGATAAGCATGAACACCATCCCCACTGTCAAACATGGTGGTGGAAACCTAATGTTTTAGGGGTGTTTTTCAGCCGGTGGACCAGGGAACCTAATCACAGTAAACGGCACCATGAAAAAGGAGCAATACATCAAAATTCTCAACAACAACATCAGGCAGTCTTCAGAGAAACTTGGCCTTGGGCACCAGTGGACATTTCAGCACGACAACGACCCAAAACACACAGCAAAAGTGGTGAAGAAATGGTTAGCGGAAGAAATGGCCCAGCCAGAGTCCTGGCTTAAATCCAATTGAGAATCTGTGGAGGGAGCAAAAGTCAAGTCAAGTCAAGTCAAGTCAAGTCACCTTTATTTATATAGTGCTTTTAACAATACAGATTGTGTGAAAGCAACTTCACAGTATTTAAACAGCACAATATTGTGTAAGTAACGCATTATTGTAAACAACAATAAGAGTGTAAACAAGATCAGAGTGATGGCAAGGAGACCCTCCAACCTGAAAGAGTTGGAGCTCATCGCTAAAGATGAATGGGCAAAAATACCAAAAAGCAAAAAGCTGGTCAGCAATTATAGGAAGCGTTTGATTGCTGTAATAGCCAATAAAGGCTTTTCTATTGATTATTGAGAAGGGTATGAATAATTTTGGACATTCCACTTTTTGTTCAAATGTAAATAAAAGATGAGAAATATTTTTTCCCACAATGATTGTAATGCCTCTTGTACAGTACATCATCTTATTATCTTTTGGGAGAAGCCTGTGTCATTTCCGGTCAAAAAAAAAAAAAAAAAAAAAAAAAAACTTGCTGGTTGAATAAAAGTAACCTTAAGTCAGAATTTGCCAGGGGTATGAATAATTTCGGGCTTGACTGTACATCATGAAAATCTAATCGTTTCCATGTTTGTCATCTTTAAAGAAAAGGCAACTTAGATCCAACATCTGGAACATGTTGAGCCATTTAAGAGCCATTTAAGATTTAAGAGTGAGTTTTCAGTAATACCTATTATAAAATTGATGGTAACTCACTAGTAATGACTCAAGTGTTACTACATCCTTCTAAAGGAATTACTAGCTATTTGTAAAAGTATTCTGAAGTAAAGATCATAGTAATGACTTAAGTGTTACCAAATCCATAGGAACTGCTATTCAAAAACCTCACAAAAGCCTTTAAAGCTTGACTTCAGTGACTTCAGTTATTTCAAGGGAGTGCTTTTCATGCATTATACATTATTTGTATTAATTATGAAACAGTATATAGTTTCTAGCAGTTCTCTGGCAGGTATGAAAAATAGAAGTTACTGATTAGCAAATTAACACATTGAGCTAAATCCAGTTACTTACTTGATCATTAATTGGAGGTTGTTTGTTAGTTAAAAATAGCTGCTAGAATGCTAATACTCATTTTTATTCACAAATGTGAACCGTATTCTGAAGTGTTAATTACACTAAAACAAAGTAAATCAAATATGTTTTCTCAAACAAAATTTGTGAAAATCCATCAATTAGTTGTTACATTAGGTATGTTACCTATTATAACACTTCAAACATAGTTCACAAAGTATATAATGGAGTTATATCCCAAAGAAACATCAGGGAGTGATTTGATCTACAAAAAAGGCAGGGGAATGAGTATTTAAAGTTACATTTCTTCGTTTTTATCTGTTATTTTAATCTGTGTCTTTGACCTTGTTCTAAGTCGACGTGCTGCGCCTCAGTTTACAAAGTGTATCTCTGTTTGGTTGCATCATTGAAAAAGTGTATTGGGACATTACCTGCATGAAAAACTAACCGCTCACCACTTTTATGTATGCGTGCGGCAATGAAAAATTACTAGAAATATATACCAACAACGCAAGGTTCTTCACCAATGTTCAAACTCAGAGAATCACATTATATAAATCCATAGATGTTACCTGTATTTCAAAAGTTTGGAGTGACGGTATTATGCTTTTTCTAATCACATTAATTGCTATAATAATAATTATAATAATAATAGCTGTGGTTGAGTGCTTTACTCTATGCCATAATGGTGATAAAGAGAGTGCTATCAGTAACTCTCCTTTCATTAGATCACAGAATAGTGGAATAGGGTGAACAGTATATTGCACTGATTAAACTGAAGGCTGATCTAATGGACCATGTCACTACAAAAGACTGCTGTTACAATTTAACATAAGGTGATCTATGCAAAAAGACAGTTTTTGGTAGATTTGCAGCGGAGCACTAAAAACAAGCTTTATATTCTCAATCTATCAAGTTAACCCTCATAAAAATAAATGTATTGAAACAATGATTAATATTCTTGTGATATGATAGAATTCAAACAGGGTACTGTATTTACCTGGTTTTCTGAAAAAGCCAGACTGGTTTGTAGCAGGTATGTTTTGAGGTTTTCGTTGGTAATTTGGTCTGGATGATTGATTGGTTGGACTAACAGGACTGACATTTACTTGGTCTGATAGACTCTATCAGACCAGGTTAATGTCAGCCCTGATAGTCCAATCGATCAATCATCTAGACAAGCGAATTACCATAAATGAGCGACTTGCTCAAAGTCACACCAGTTGCCATCATACACCGCATTTCCAGAAAGGGTGACACAAATGAGCTTTAGCACTGCTATACAATTAAGCTATTAAAGCATATTAGGAAATATCCGGGCTCTAACTTGTATGACATGCTATCTCATAATAGCATGATGATTAATGATCATCACTGAACAATTATACAAAGTGTTCCACTTTGTATTCTTTATAGAAGCTTATGATTAAAAGTGTTCACATTTGCTAGTGAATTTTCCATGTGATCGATGAGATGTTGAAGTTTTAGTAATTTAAAAAATGTTAAAGAACTTTAGGATACAGGCATCCATTTTCTAGTTACTTTCAATCACTTTGTCATTTCATGATGTTTTTATACTTTATAACAACTTTCAACAACTATTCTGCATTATTAAGCTGTTTGCGAGTTCATGTGTATTTCACAAATAAATCATTGTGTTTATCAGTCAGTATGGATCCACTTTGCACATTCATTGCAAATATGTATTCCCAACCCCCTACTGATACAAAAATTGTCAGGAAAGAGCTTTAGTGTTGTTTGTTGCCATGCAGTGTTTTAGGAGAAAATTACATTCACAGGCCTTTTATCCCAATGGGCTTTTAGCCTCATTGTACCCCATCACAGAGAACGTCTAGGTTACGATAGTAACCCTCGTTCCCCGAAGGAGGGAACGGAGACGTTACATTGGGATCTAGCTTGAGAGACCGATCATCTCTGAGCCTTATTAAAAAGGCCAATTGAAAATTGGCGAGTGGACGTGCATCACTCAGTCAGGCTTTTGCTGAAGAGCCGGGAGAGCCCAGCGTCAGCGCGACACCAGGGGCGTGGCAGGGGAATGTAAACGTCTCCGTTCCCTCCTTCGGGGAACGAGGGTTACCTTCGTAACCTAGACGTTACCCCTTCAGTCGAGTCACTTCGACGTTACATTGGGAACTTAGACCCATGGAAAAGGCCACGACCCTGACGCCGCGTTACGCACAACGCCACGTGCCGGCAGGTCCTCCCAGACGTGTCCGCAGGCGGTCATTGAAACGTAACCTTCCCAACGCTCTGAGGCCCCTTTTTATAAGGGGGGCCTGCAGGGATGCCAGTTGTACTGAAGCATGGGTTGGGGGGGCGAAGCACATGGAATTTGTACATGTGGAAAATGAGAATAATTCAATATATCCATAAGGCTTCTTAGGGATACACGAGGGAAACAGCGGTCTCCTCCGCTGGAAATATTGAAAAGTATAGCCACAACCTGCGGGGCGAAGGAGACCCAGGCAGGATCACAGCCAAGGACTACTCCGCATCTAGCCCTGACTGCGGGGCATGGAGGACCCAGGGTTCACCGGAGGGAACATTCTGGGAGATAGCGCACGGATCCACGTGGGAATGGCGCAGTAAGCCGACACCAGCCGTCCTCCCGCTCGCCTGAAGTCTTATGTTAAGACACGGGAGGACACGGCCTCTGCGCGGAGGTTGTAGAACCTAGCGAAGGGATTAGGTGTCGCCCAGCCCGCAGCTCTACCGATATCTGCTAGTGAGGCGCCATGAGCCAACGCATAGGATGAAGCACCACTCCTAGTGGAGTGAGCATGAACACCTAAGGGGCCTGGCTCTCCCTGATATAGATAAGACCAACCTCATGAGCCAATGAGCCAACCTCAGTTTGGGGACAGCATTCCCTTTCTGCTGAACCCCGAAGCAGATAAGCTGCTAGGTGCGCCTGAAGTGCCGAGTGATTTCATTTTCACATATTTATAGACACAACATCGCAAGGCTGGGTCTGCCTCCTCCAGGGCAGTGCTTGCAGGTTCACCACCTGATCGCGGAAAGGCGTGGTGGGGAACCTTGGGCACAATAACCGGGCCGGGGTCTCAGGTTGTAACGTAAGAGTCGCCGGGCCCGATTTCTAGACACGCTTCGCTGACAGAGAAAGGTTGTAGGTCTCCTATCCTCTTGATGGAAGCCAGGGCAGTCAGGAGCGCTGTCTTAATGACAGGAATTCTAGCTCGACTGAGGCCAGTGGCTCAAATGGAGCGCCCCGCGGCCCTGAAGGGCGACGGGGGGGTCCCAAGAGGGTATGAGGTGCGGTCTGGGCACCTCTGAGGGACCTCACGACCAGTGGGTGCTTACCTACTTTGCTTCATCTACTGCATGTGATATGCGGCTAAGCGGCGGCATATATTCCGAGAGTCGAGGGGACAGCCTGCGCTCCAACTCTCCTGCAGGAAAGGAAGCACTACTGCAATCGTGTATCTCTGTGCCTCTCAGCGAGAGGAATGCCAGCAAATAGACCTCATCTCAGTGCGTAAGCCTGCCTTTGCCAAGGGAGCTCAGTACTGAGTGATAGTTTGTATCACGGCCTGTGAAAGGCCGGAGAGGTCTACGGTGTCAAACTGTGCCCTTACAGGGAGGGACTGCCGCGAGGGGATGGTTACTAAGACCAAAGTCCGGGTGGGCCATCCTTGTAGCGCAACCTACAGACTTACTCCTCGTCCTCCCTGGACTCGCACAGAGTCTGCGCAAGGAGGCTCGCTGGGGAAGGGCGTACTTGGGCCCCGGAGGTCAGCTGTGTGCCAGTGTTACTCTGGCAATGGGAGGAATCAGAAGGGCGAGCGGATGTGGCTGGGCCTTGCCGATATAACTCCAACTAGTTGCGTCACGGGGTGGAGTCGCCATTCTGCAGGTGGGTGGACTGCCGTGGGAACCGACCGGCTGCACGGTTGAGTTTCCCTGCTTCAAGTGAATGGCAAGTAGCAAAATCTGCCACGTTGGACTCCATGGGAGCAGATGGGGAGGAGCTGTAAGCCTCTGTCGTACATGGCAACCCAACCCGTGGTAAGCCACGGGCTGACTTGTCGGCAATACTACGGGAAAACGCCAGTCCGGAGAGAGCCGAGATGCCATGCCCATCATGGGACTCGATCGTGCTGAAGCGGTCTCACATGAAACAAGCTTAGCGGCAAGCGGCTAGAGCTGTCATGTGCCCCAGGAGCCTCTGATTTTGAGAGGACCGCTGTATTGTGCCTGATTAGCTCAGGGACTACAGCACTGACTGCGCGCTCTTGGTAGCAAGGCGGGCCGTCTTGTGGACCGAGTCGGGCTCCCGACCGAGGAAAAGGATTCCCTCGGTTGGCCTGAAGGACCAGATGGCGGGGGTACCGAAGCACCAGGTCCCTGTATTCGCACAACGGAACTCACGAGTGGGCTGGTAAAGCACCAGTCGAAGAGACGGTTGAAGACGCGAATTCCTGTCTGCCGAAGGAAGGCAGGAAGGAGGGGGACTAGCCAAATGGAAGCACCTCGCGCTGAGCGCTCGATCCCCGGGGCAGACCGCAGAAGGGGTGTGCGCCAGGGAAAGATCGAGACGCGACAGGGGGTGCCCTTCAGGCAGATGGCTGCGACCCAGCCCTGGAGACGGAAACATACTTGTATGTGCTTCGTCGTGAGCATGTGTGCCGACAGCCTAAGAAGGGATCGGAACAGAGCTCCATCCAGGGCGGATGTTAACCCACCACTCTAACTGGACACGTGAAGTCGGGACTCTTGTCAAATCCTGACCTCGTCCCGGCTGGAGGGACAGGCTGGATCGCGTCCTTCGCCAGTAGGAACGCGACCTCCGCAGGCAGAATAGAGGCACGCCTGCCGAATAAAGAATGTAAGGGGTACCTCTGAGTCTGGGCGGACACCTGGAGCCGGGCCGTACCGTCCGTATCAACCAGCGTAGTGGTATCAAGGGAACGTTGACCGACGTGACCGTGGTGGGGCAGCCTAGGGAAAGACAGGGAAGGAGACAAAACCCAGAAGGATGAACATCCTGGAGAAGTGTCTAACTGCACTAAGCAGTGCTTACCTTCTTCCCTGGTTCCCGCGCTGGCGACATCCGGTCCCGAGTCTGGTTCCGAGGAGTGGATGTGCTGCTCAGGAAGGAAACTCGGGGCCGGGACCCCAGAGGTGAGAAAGTCAGGTCTTTCTGTGATTTCAAATGAACGGCTAACTCCTGCTTCCAGCGGGAGTGCCGACAGAGCAGCTCTCTCCACCTCCGGGGTGCTCGCATCAGGGACGCTTCGAAGCTCGCCTGCGAGAGTCTTCCCTCGCAGGACCCTGAGAGGCGAGCGGCGTCCCTCTCCCACGGGCAGCTCGACGTCGGGCTGCGAGTCCTGGATCGTGCGGCTCAGCAGGGGACGGAGCTGGTTTCGGAGCCGCGGGGGGACGCCCTCGGCGACGGGCAGGCGGAGGCGGAATGGTAACTTTGCGGCGGGGCAGGATATGTTGGATGGCCTCCGTCTGCCTCTGAACTGTTGGAGGACTATTTCCCTCCTGTGGAGCGCCAAAAGAGACGCCCAGCCCGAATGGCGGGGAGGCGTACTGCTCTGGCATCTCGACGGGGGTATGCTGATGGGCGGAAGATCGCAGGCTTTTGGGGCCGGCGGTACGTTCGACGCCGCTGAGCAAAACCCTTCACGGTGTCGCCGAATAGGCCGCTCTGGAAGATGGGAGAGTAGAGAAAGCGAACTTTGTCGGCCTCTGCCATCTGGGCCAGAGTCAGCCATAGGTGGCGTTCCTGGACCACGCAGGTGGACATCACCTGACCAAGGGAACGCGCTGTGAACTTAGTGGCCCGAAGGGCGAAGTAAGTGGCGGCGCGGAGTTCTTCAAATACCCCCTGGTCAGGACCACTCTCGTGCAGGCCTTTAAGTGCCTGTGCTTGGTACACTTGCAGTGTTGCCATGGCATGCAGGGCAGTGGCAGCGTGTCCAGCGGCGCGGAAAGCCCAGCCGATGAGGGCGGAAGAAAATCCACACGCCCTGGAAGGGAGACGCGGAGGGCCCCGCCAGGCAGCCGCGCCCCACGGGCAAAGGTGCACCGCGACGGCGTGCTCGACCCGGGGGACCGCCACGTACCCCTTGGCTGCCCCGCCATCGAGAGTGGCGAGGGGAGAGGAGCTGGAATGCGCTTCAGATGAATAGGGAGCGCGACATCGATTTTGTCAGCTCCTCATGCATGTCCGGTCAGAACGGGACCGGGGGGGGAGCGTGGCGCTGCCGCCGGTGCCCCCCCAGGAACCAGTCGTCCAGCCTAGAAGGATCGGCCGGAGGCTCTTGGGGAACCTCCAAACCGATCCCCCCCGGCTGCCCGGAGAAGCATAGCCGACAGTTCGACATCAACCTCCGGAGGGGCAGCGACCGCGGGTGGGCGCTGCGCCGCGGGAAGAGATGTGTCACCGTCTGACTCTCCCTCTGATGCTGTGACAGACATCTCATCCTCTGCAAGAGTACCGAAGAAGACGCTCGGCCCGCCAGGGAAACTCAACAGGACCACGCTGAGACAGAGAGGTCCGCAGGGCTTTTTGAGCCGGCGGAACGTTCTCTACCATAATTTGAATGTCCCCCCCCTGGGCCTCACTGCGGTGGCCGAAGCGCATTGGCGGCTCAACGGCTGACCGCGGGAGGGAGGCGGGGGGAGCCAGCTCGCGAACGAGCGGCGGGACTTCAGCGTGGCCATGGTCATGCTTTCACCGCATGAACCATTCGTGAGCGCCGCCCCAGCGTGCTCAAAGCCTAAACACGTGAGGCAGCGCTCATGTCCGTCTGCTGAGGAGAGGAAACTACCACACCCAGAAACGCACAGCCGAAAAGACATTCTGAAAAGAATATCTGAAACGGCCCCTAGAAATTGCTCTTTTGTGATCCTGGTTGCCCAGGGAGGCGCCGCGGGGCAACCGTGCACTCGCCGGGGCTGCTCGCTGGAAATGCAAAGGCTTTATATGGCCGTGAAAATGGCCGCCCGCAGGATCACACTGGCGGCTGCCAAACAATGCTCTTTCTGTGAAACACTCTTTTAGTTTTGGCAGCGCACCAGCAGGAGGGAGCATGAACTCTGAAGAACTCTTCTTGAAGTCTTATCAGCTGTTTAGAGGCTCGACACATCGGCTCTGAAAGCAAAAGTCTGACTGAGTGATGCGCGCCGCCATCTTATATACCCATATGTACGGGGGCGTGGCCGGCGCGCACGTCCACTCGCCAATTTTCAATTGGCCTTTTTAATAAGGCTCAGAGATGATCGGTCTCTCAAGCGAGATCCCAATGTAACGTCGAAGTGACTCGACTGAAGGGGTAACAGTATGTACGAGGGACTAAATCTTAGAAAATAAAATCAATTGGTTCAAATTTGATTCATATATTCACAAATAAAAGTAAAAAAAAAAAAAAAAAAAAACTAAAAAAGCTGCTTACAGTACCTTGGGCAAACATTTGGAACATCTGAAAAAATATATGTGACCCTGGAACACAAAACCAGTCTTAAGTAGCACGGTTATATATGTAGCAATAGCCAAAAATACATAGATTTTTGGCATAAAAGAGATATATTAAGGGACATTAGGATATTTAGTAAAGATTGTGTTCTATTAAGATATTTGCATTTCCTACTGCAAATAAATCAAAACTTAATTTTTGATTTGTAACATGCAACTTCCTTTGGACAACTTTATAGGCAATTTTCTCCATATTTAATTTTTTGCACCCTCATATTCCAAAGTTGTATCTCGGCCAAATATTGTCCAATCTAAACCATACATCAATGGAAAGCTTATTTATTCATCATGTATACATCTCAATTAAAAAAATGACCCTTAATGACTGGTTTTGTGGTCCAGGGTCACACGGTTTTGATAAGCCAATAAAAACTAATTAAGGGAAAGGTACTGTATTAAAGGAACAATAATGCTTCCCTAAATATACCATTTAGAAATGTAGTGTTATCCTGCTGATGGTTGGCAGAGAACAGAAATATCGAGAGGGCGATGCAATGCCGGTAGGTGGCAATCCCACATCAATTTGAGCCAAAAAAGGAGAAGAAAAAAACATTACGGAGAAAATCCACACATTTTAATAAAGCCAAGTTTAAATAATGATATCACGCTGCTTCTTTTGGCTTTTAGACGAAATGAGTAACTAAAGTCTGGGCGCGCACACACAATGATGCGCATCGTTCAGCAACAGATGCGTTTCAAACGCGCAGTGTCAGGTTTAATATATCATCCGTCAGTCGCTGCAAATATTCCCTACTCCTAAACCACATTTTCACAGACGGCGGATCTTTCCGTGTGCTCACACTTTCTATTTACATTTTCTGACGAAATATAGAGCTGGTCGGCGCAACAGCGATTTGTAAGCAATACGAAAGGAGCAGAAAACTGCAGCGCCAAACAAACGTCGCTTTAAATGAGCCCTGGCGAGCTGAGCTGAGATTCACGAAGGGAACGTAGCCTATTAAGTTTATTACGCTGACATTAAACGGCAGAATTAGCAAGAACGTCCCGTAGCAACACGACTTAAAACCTTATAGCTATGTTGAGACTGAAGTATTCAGTCGAGCCGATGGCTCAACTTTGAGGAGGCTCTGCAGTGGACATCGCTCACGAGAAATGATGAAGGCGAAAGGAAGGAGTGCACACTCAAGGAGGCTCTGATGCTGTAACACATTCAACAGCATTCAGCGGAGTCAGCACGTTGTGTTACATCTATGGACTGCGGTGGTGGATGTGGGCAAGATCTGAGGAGCATGGGGCCAGTACGCGTTGAAGAACGTCGGTGTATGGCAGTGGTTTTAAAGGGCACTTCTCCATCACAGAAACCTACCAAGTACTAACTCTACTGGATTTTACTCAAAGGGAGGCTGGTGAAAACCCATGTGGTTTAGACATTTCCTTCCCGGATGTGGATACTAGGCTTATTTTATGTGTTCAGCACAACATATCAACGGTGGTAGATTTATTCCCCATTTCTTTACAGATTTTGTAGAAGATTTGTTCTCTTCCAGCCCCCCTCCCCCTTTTTTGCACCTGCTTTGCTTTGTCAAAGCTCACCGAGCGCTTTAGAGCGCGCTGCTCTTACTTGCATCTCCGTACATCGTGCATGGATTCTACATGAACTGGGGGTTTTGTGAGGGCTGCAGTGATGCTCCCATTTACTGATATCGCCTCACAGCTCGCATTTCCTGACAGAAATGGGTAAGGAACCATAGCCTAATCGAACCGGTCTGTGCAAATCTATTTTGAAGCGAACCGGATTTCTTATTGCATTTCATCTTTAATTTGTTCCCATCTATCTATCTATCTATCTATCTGCCTGTCTATCTATCGATCTATCTATATATGTATCTATGCTGCAGGGGTTTCTGATGGCATTATTTCTGTGGCTGTGATGTGGTAGATTTAGGGATATTTATTCAGCTGTTTTATGCTTTTCTGTTGCTCTACTTACCATTACTTTTGCTAGAATATGGCGTTGGGTCATTCATATTCTGTTCACATGTGCATTGCTATGCTCTAAAGAGACAAGGGGAAAGAGGCAGTGTATCCATGATGGTCGACACAACTGTTCCTCATTGCTTCTAATAGACCCCAGTGACTTTTGAGGCTTCCTCAATACGGCTTAAGTAAATGTTATTAGTTAAAACACTGCATCATAACCCATTTTCTAATTAATTTGTGATTGAAAAAAAGACAGGAAGTTGGCTGGCAGCTCACACTGGTGCTAATCTGCATTTAACATTCAACCCTCACAAGGCTTCAGAACTTCACTAAGGTGCTGTAATGGACACTATATGCAAGTCTGATTCATTGGAAGAGCTTCTGTGCCATGTATTGGTTTTCGAGAGATCTTACGTAATTTATGATGGATGATTCATGGATTCGTGGGTTGTTGCTTCACCAGTGGTGTTGAGGATTAAGGAGCTGTCTTTTTTGGGAAGGTGCTGAAAAGCATTACTGTTTATGGTAGGAAAAAACATTATGAGAAGGGTTGCATTAATTATCAAAATATTGCATTGTGTTCAGTAGGTAGACACAAGTATTGGTAATTTCGCTTTATAAAAAGTTCAATCAAATAAGGTTTGAATGCGCCAATTCATGTTTTTCGTTTTTTTATGGATGTCCTTAATGCATACTTTCCTTCAAGTACCTAAGATGAAAAAGTTGCAATAATAAAAGAGCAGCAACAATATTTGACAAGCTAATGCTTGCAGATATAATAACTATTCTCTCTGTGTTAGATAAATATACTAAATGGGCTTTAACTTTTCCTTTCACTGCAAATAATCCATGACAGATGTTCTGAGCATTTCCAGTCCACTGTGGACCATAATCATCTTAGCCAGCTTAAATGAAAGCATCAAATAGCTCAATTACAGTAATTTAGAGAAAATGAATTCTCTAAAATTAAATGTGTGATTAAAATCACATATCCACTGGGGTCACAATTTTAAAAAATCATTATATTTGCAGTTTGCAAGAATTGAGTGATACTGTTACCATGAAAGTATCTCCTGATAATCACACCTTTCTGTGATTTTGACCTGAAACTAATTCTTGGGCTGGACATTTCTGATCCCCAAGCTCTTTTTTTGATTGATATTATGCCAGAAGCAGTTTAAAGAAACAAGGTTCAATGTGTAAGGCGGGCACTGGTGTGCTGTCATGAAGATGAGTGTTAATGTATTGAATGTGTCTGCTGAGCCAAAAAAACGCCAGATACCATTCAGTTCCCCTAAGGCAAGGAGAAGCCTGTAAACGAGAGCATTTAACCAATATCGCACACATTAACCTCTCTAATCTCTGCCATTTAGAGAAAAAATGAAGCAGTTGAAATGCTTCTGCCCACCCTGATGCTTTATAAAGACCATCTCTAATGTGGGTCAGGCTGTGCAAAAATAAAAAAAGTTTAATGACATAGACTAAAGGAATTGTATAGACTCGCTTCTAAAGATACAATAAGAATTGCATTGTGGCACATTTCTAAATGTCAATTTTTTCTCTCAGTGCTAAAGTGTTAATGCAGTGAGGCCGAATGAACGACCGCACCACTGGTGTACTGTTCTCGGGTCAGAGAAAGTGCTGTTAGACAAGATATAATCCAGCCAGCAGTGAGCCCTGCTTCTGCCAAACACACAGCCACACTGGCTTTCTCTTTAAAAATGGTGTTTTATTAATCGTGAGGCGTCCCTATTACTGTCCCAGCAGAATTTAAAGTAACAATAGTACAATGATGGAATTTTAAGTGGGATAAATGTCTGACTTCCTCTTTAGATAAATGTTTGACCTTTGGACCGTTACTGTAGAATCGATAGCACTTGTTAGATAAATTCATGCTTATGTCAGCCATTGCGAAATGGCAACAACAAACGTTCAATTCCTTTGTGGTTATTAATGAAATCTATCTGTTGTGTTCGAAGACAATATCATCTACGCTATACATCCCAAATACCAAACTAGCAAAGATACTCTATAAAAAAATATTTTTCTATGTTGTAAATAAAACAAATGTTTCTACTTCAAAATTTCTTAATTCAAATTTTTTCAAAAAATAAATATCTTTCTGTCGAAGTGTTTCATGCATTAGTACTGCCAATGAATTAAAGAATCATTCTGCTAAAAAATACTGGACATAAGACTAAAAGGCACAAGCTTGTAAAGCTTTGTTTATCCTATAACTTTTAACAATCCTGATATCTGATCTAGTACCCAGGATGTCTAAGCTATGAAGAAACCCTCTGGTTTTTATGTGTTTTATTCAGGCTTTATGTTTATGTTTAATAAGGTCTCCAGTGGCAGATTCTTGCTGATGATAATTCTGGAATCACCAAAGGCTGTTGCTGGGTCATGTGGTCTCTGTGAATGCCTGTTCACATTACTCTTCTGTGAATTTGTACTGGAGCGAAGATACCGTGGTTTATTACCTGCAGTATGTTGGTTGTCACAGTAGATCTCCCTTAACAATTTCGACCGTGCTGAGGTGAATGTGCTCCTGGAATGGCCTAACCTGGTTTCCTTGCTCATTGCCTACTTGCCCGCTGAGTAATATTGGGGTCACGGGTTCAAATCCCCCTTGGAGCCATAGCAAAATTCATCAAGCATATATGTAATGAGCTACCCTGCATAGTGACACAAGCTAACAATTAGATCCATCCAAAATGGCTTCTTTTATAGACCCGTGAAGCTGTGACAACTGATATATAAGCACGCCCTATTGATGTTTTTCACTCGAACACATTTTAGATCCTTTGTCATCTCTTTTATTACGTGATAGTGCAATGAATCAGTTGTTGATGTAGATATCAGCCTGTGATTTATAATTAGTCTGCCTGATCGCCTAATGTGAATTACGTAAGAAAAAGATGTAGGTCTTGGGGAACAGGATGCAGCCCAAATGGCTACAGATAAATGATGGAGCGAACATGCCGCACTGGTTTTAGTTCTGCAGCAGATGTCTAATGCCATACGCGGACGCAAAAACCCTTTTTGAGAGACATTTGGTGCACTGGAGAGGAGCCAGAGTGTTGCACAGATGCATAGGAATGGAGGGGTTAGAGTTTGCATTTTAAATCTATGGAGATAGGTCCTCTGAACAGCTTATTAAGCAAACCTCTCATTTTAGTGAAAATGAAAATTGACTCCCATGCCCTCAGACCTCGGTAACTGTAATAAATGTCTGTGTGTTTGAAATGCTCTGGCTTTGCAGGTTCAGTCAGAGCCAGCATGGAGATTGTGCTGTCACACAATAGCGACAGCCTTGGTGTTGATTGTTAATTCAGAAATCCTATGTCAACACTATATCCTACAGATGAGCCAAATGGCATAAATTGTACTGTTCAGTGAGATTAGTCAGTGGAGACAGAGAGGGAGGTGTTCTGAGCTCAGCTCAGCTTATAAATATCACTTTGCCTTGATTGCACTGTATGTTTGTCATCACTGCCGTGGAAGGCACAGTACAAATCTGGGTTGCTCATTATATTGGAACCCCTTTTCAAACAGCCACCCTCCCCTCCCCTAGAGGATGTCTTCTCCCACTCTCAGCATATTTCAGATATGGGAGAGGAACTTGAAGGCAGTTGGCTTTTTCAAGCCTCTCAGATCAGTTGGCCCTGATTCACAAACAGAAGTGTGTCAAAGAGATCCGTGTCTTTGAGGCTGATAAATCACAGACTTCCTAGAATACATACTGTTGTGACAGGGTCCAGGGTCGAAGCTTGTTCCACAATAAAAACATGTGCCAACCAACAGACTCTCCTAATATGATGGTAGAGGCGGATATAGATCGAAACAGCTTGGCATCTCGGCAGACACATACTGACACATACTGCCATCCATCAGACAGTGTCTGGACAGAATGGTTGCATAGCAAATTCTGGAAGATGTAAAAATATTCACTTTGTCTTAATGCTTTTGGATTAGGTGATCATATTAACATTTATTCAATAAAGCATCTATCGTCTATTTGTCTGTCTGTCTATGAAAGCCCGTTTCTGCCACTGAATGAAACATAAAAAAGGTAATTCAAAACTTTTTATCTCACAATTGTGATTTTTTTTTCTCTGAATCACATTTTTCTGAAAATTGCATGATACAAATTTGCAATTCTGACTTTTTCTCAGAATTGTGAGATATAAAATAGCAATTGTGAGTTATAAAGTCAGAACTGCAAGATATAAACTCACAGTTATGAGAAATGAATTCAGAATTGCAAGATATGGTGAGTTTATATCTTGCAATTCTGACTTGAGTGAGTTTATATCTTGCAATGAGTTTATATCTTGCAATTCTGACTTTATAACTCATAATTGCATGTTTATATTTAAGAATTCTATAAGAAAAAAAGTCAGAATTGTAAGATAAAAACTCACAATTACCTTTAAAAAAATAATAATAATAATAATTCTGTGGTTGACACGGGCATTCATAGTCTGTCTGTTCTTACTTTATCATTCTGTTGTTTTGTCATACTGTTGTCCAAACATTTTATTTGCGTATACAACTTAAAATTTCAAGACTTTTAAAACTTGTTTTTTGACCAACATTTCTAATTTAACAATTGCAGTCATTTACCTTTACAGTCTACCTCTTTTAAATTAACTGAAAATAAATAGGCTTTCAATTCAATTCTAAAGGAGATTGATTGTTCATACTACAGACAACTGGTTTCTTGTTCGCACCAGATTCTTATTAATTTAAGTAAACTGCATGTGTTTTGGCACATGTGCAAAAGAATGGGAAACAATTATTGTGCAATTTGCGCAAGAACTAAATAGCTTGCTAATCAAAACTAATGAAATGATTCTCAGTGCAATCTTCAGTATAATCTTCATAGCTTGTGAATAATATTTCGTTGTATGAGTCATCACATGCAGAATCATTGATCAATTTGTCAGGCATAAATTTATATTCCATAAATATCTAGGACATAGAATGTTTTCTGTTTACATCTAACACATTGCTGCAAAAAATACATGTATTCTATATATACAAATATGCATTTTTTTCAGAGTACTACAGTATTGACATCTGTATATAAAAATCTGTAGCCTTCAGCTAGACAAAATGAATACTCAGTGTCAATAAAAAGGTAGAATATAGTCCAATATTTAAAAAAAAGAGAAAAACTGATTGAGAAAATTGTAATGTACAGTCAAACCAAAAATTATTGAAACACCAAATATAATTTTTGATATTTTTTACTAGTGAGTGCAGGACACAATAGTTCATTTATGTAAGTGAGAATACCAAAATGAAGTAAACTGTGACATATTATACCCAAACATTTTCATACAGTGGGCTACCAGTAAAATTGATAAAAAATTAGGACCAAAAATTATTCAGACACTTTGACCTGACCATGCTTTGCTCAAGAGTTTTTACTTTAATTGCTAATGCGACCTTTTTACACCACAGACTGAACAAAATTAAGCATTTCCTTGGTAATTGGTCAACAAAGTTTTGATAGTTGTGCAAATATTGTCATACTAACAGTTTGATTGTATCGATTACATACCTTTCTATCAAAGTTATCTGACGTTATCAAGATGAATTTGTTCTCAGTTCAACTCAGCGAATAAACTGTGATCATTTGAAAAATGTTGAATAAATTTTGAACAAATTCAACAATTTCATCCTAAGCCACTTCAGTTGGTTTCTATCAGAGATTCTCCCACACTATCCAAATATTCCAGTTGTTTTATGAAATTGGAAAACAGAACGAATCGAGGTAATGTACCGACCTCCTCGGAGAGCCACTCAGGGTCTTGAAACACACTGGATTTATGTGTGCCGGCATGCTTGCAGCTGAGTGCTTCAATTGGCCAGGCTTCATGCAGAGTCAATACTAATGACGGAGGAGACTATACGGCCACAGTCAGATTATAGCTTGGAGGCCCTCAGCTGCTCCTATTGTCATCTCAAGCAGGGAAAGTAATGGTTACCACTGTTTGCCTCCCCAGTTCTCTTCTGCATTGTCTTTGTTGTGCAGTCATTAAGGTTAATGACTAGGCGGAAATATTTGTTTTGAACAGTGAAAAACATAGCTCACAGGAACATGTAGGTGTGCTGAATGAGATTTGGGGCAGTGTGCGGTTTTCACACCATGTTTCTCCACTAGAAGTAAGATGTTGGGCTGCTGCAGCACATTCCCCTTACTTCGCTGCTGCTTGAAAGCACATGCAGCAGAAGCTCACATTGTTATTCATGTTTTTTGTATGTGACAGCGGCGTGTCGGTGTGATAGATACCTCGGCAGAGGCGGCGCTCCAGCCACATCTCATTCCCGCAAATGGATGCCGAGTGTCCAGCTGGATAATCCCTCTGCTGACAGGAGTGCAAACAAATGAGGGCGTGCCATACGTCGCTAAATTAATCAAGCAGATTGTCATCACCAACCACCCATCTCATTTGAACACTTAAACACAGGCCTTGGTTCATCCACCACGAGTCAATATAAGAAGCGTCAGTCGCTATATGTCCTACTTTTTTTTTTCAGAGAGCAACAGTGGTAGGTGTGATAATGACAACGGCTAGTGTCTTACTAACGGGGCCTTCATCGATATTGAGCATGGTGGTTGATGAGTAAAACAGTCTCCCTTGTATTAATCGACCATGGGGGACCACTTAACTGAGTGAAACTGGCCGCTTCCACACACTAAGGCATGTCAGTGCATTAGAAGAGCAAAGGCTCTTTGAGTGGATTGGCTGTGTAATGCAATCTGTATGCACGGGATGAGCACCATGCTAGCTGTGGCTCCTTCATTTGTGCCCAACCAGGAGGGTCAGGCCGTCTTTTTCCTTCTTGGCTGCTCTATTTTTGCCTTCCACAATCATCGAGTTTAATTTAAGCAGATGCACAAAGCAAAACACCAAGTTCTCATGGCAACACTGAATGTGCCACATCTGTAGTATCTGTGCAGTGACTAACCACCATTGAATGGTTGTTTTTAATGCCTGATGTACATTCAGACAAGCTATCTATGAATCTAATGCCTGGAATGATTTTTGCAATTCAGTGTAGAAACTTCTACAAAAGCGATTTCTGTTTTTGTGTTTTAATTACTACACATGGTAACTTAGCTAATGAATAATGAATGTGGCTCTGCACTGTATGTGCTCTGCCTTTTAATGCACCACTATCACTCTTTGCCTCAGTCTCCTGACTCTCTCTATTCTGCTCTATCTTCCTCTGTCTCTTGAGTTCGGTTTAAGAGGCAGACAGAATGGATATATCTTCACATCAGCTTGCCAGAAAAAAAGTGGATTTAGAAGATATTGAAAGGAAATTGAAGCAAAGCTAATGACTCTTTTTGATTATGGGCAGAATAGCATAGACTCATTAGTAAAACTCGCTTTAGTGACTTTTATGCTGCACTGCCAAAACATTGCTCTTGTATTTGAAATACACTAAAATGGTAATGTATGACAAGAACCGTGTCAGGAAAAAAAAGAATCATCTTGATAATGTCAGATAACTTTGATAGAAAGGTATGTAAGAAAACATGGTCAGGTCAAGTGTAGAAACTTTTGGTCCCAAATTTTGTTTTATCAATTTTACTGGTAGTGCACTGTATGAAGAATTTTTGGGTATAATATGTCACAGTTTACTTTATTTTGCTATCCTTACTTACATAAATTAACTGTAGTGTCCTGCACCCACTAGTAAAATAAAATATTAAAAATGATATCTGGTGTCTGAATTGGTTTGACTGTATGTTATCAGAAATACAGTACTACAAAAAAATAATTAAAAATAAATAACTTTACATTTTAAAATGTAATTTATTTCTGTTATGGAAAGAATTTTCAGCATTACTCCAGTCTTCAGTGTTCTTCATTTATTTGAAATATTGAAACATTTTAAATATTCTCCAACAATGTAAAAGCCTCTCTGCTTTTTTGGTCAATTTAATGCTGAATAAAATATAAATTTCTTTAAAAACAAATAAATAACATAAATTAAAATGAATGGAAGTGTAGATTCAATTTTGGTTGAAAGGATTGTCAGAAAAATTCATCCTGATAATGTCAGATAACTTTGATAGAAAGGTATGTAAGAACATTTGGTCCCAACTTTTTATCAATTTTACTGGTAGTGCATGGTATGAATTTTTTTTGGGTATAATATGTCATAGTTTACTTTATTTTGCCATCCTCATATACATAAATGAACTATAGTGTCCTGCACCCACTAGTAAAACAAAAATATGAAAAATGATATCTGGTGTCTGAATAATTTTGGTTTGACTGTATGTTATCAGAAATACAGTACAAAATAAAAAATAATTAAAAATAAATAACTTTACATTTTAAAATGTAATTTATTTCTGTTACGGCAAGAATTTTCAGCATTACTCCAGTCTTCAGTGTCACATGATCTTTCAGAAATCATTGTAATATGCTGATTTGGTGCTCAAAAAAACATTTCTTATTATTATCAAGGTCAAAACCAGAAAGTTCAAAAGAACAGCATTTATTTGAAATATTAAAACATTTTAAATATTTTCCAACAATGTAAAAGCCTCACTGCCATTTTTGGTCAATTTAATGCACCCTTGCTGAATAAAATTTATATTTAAAAACAAATAAAGAAATGTATATTTCTCAAGAAACATTTCTTATTATTATCAAGGTCAAAACCAGAAAGTTCGAAAGAACAGCATTTATTTGAAATATTGAAACATTTTAAATATTCTCCAACAATGTAAAAGCCTCTCTGCTTTTTTGGTCAATTTAATGCACCCTTGCTGAATAAAATAAAAATTTCTTTAAAAACAAATAAATAGCATAAATTAAAATGAATGGAAGTGTAGATTCTATTTGTTTGGAAGGATTGTCAGAAAAAATAATCCTGATAATGTCAGATAACTTTGATAGAAAGGTATGTAAGAACATTTGGTCCCAACTTTTTTATCAATTTTACTGGTAGTGCATGGTATGAATTTTTTTGGGTATAATATGTCATAGTTTACTTTATTTTGCCATCCTCACTTACATAAATGAACTATAGTGTCCTGCACCCACTAGTAAAACAAAAATATGAAAAATGATATCTGGTGTCTGAATAATTTTGGTTTGACTTAATGTGATCAGAAATACAGTACAAAATAAAAAAAATAATAATTAAGATTTATTGTATGGATTAAGTAAAACATTCTTCATAATATCTTAGTAAGTTCCACATAAAAAAGTCATAGAAGTCATATGGGTCATACACGATGGTGAGTAAATGATAACATTTTGGGGGGAACTGTCCCTTTAAGCCTAACCAATTTGTACGTACAGTCAAACCAAAAATTATTTAAACACCAGATATAATTTTTGATATTTTGAAAAAAAAATTTGGGACTAAAAAGTTTATTTAAAAAAAAAAAAGTTTTATTATACACAAAGTTATCTGACATTATTAAGATGAATTTGTTGTGACAGTTTAACTCTGAGTTCTTGTCATATTTTGTTACCATTTTCTAAACTATAGTGAATAAACTGTGATAATATGAGAAATGTTGAAGGTGTCTGAATAAATTTTGGTTTGGACTGTATTTACAAAGTGGCTAATTTGTATAAATTTGCATGACCTCACATTTAAGGTTGGGGGTGGTCCTTGTAAAATACGTACGATTTCTCACAAATCATACAAATTCATACAAGTGAGTTTGTACGAATTTGTATAAATTAGCCACCTTGTAAAATATGTACGAATTGCTATGAGATCAGGTTGGATATTTACTGAAAATCTTTCCCTCTACCACAACACTCAAATCCCATGCTCATTTAAATATTCAAAAGTTTCTTCCTCAGGAACCATTACAATTCATTTGTATCAATGTGATGTTTCCCTTAGAAAATGCCCTAGAGAGAAGACAACTACATGTTGAAGCTTAGCCTAAATGACAGTTAAGTTTTGTGACTCTCAAGGTCTGTAAAAGTGTTCTTGTGTCTACAGAGACAGTATAGAGGATGGAAATGGGCCACACATAGAAATTTAGAAGCTGCTGTATAGGAATAGAAAGTCTTGTCTTTTAGTTTAAAAGGCAAATTGTAAATAGAGATTGTTACTCTAGCATGCACATTAACTGATCCAGCCGGACAAACTCTGTGATTTCAGCTAAAGAAGTAAAACTTACAGTATCATTTTTCTGAAATTTTATTTAAATTTTGGGAGCTTTCAGTCTTCCCCATTCAGTAGCTGTACTCGTATGCTCATTGCCCACACTGAAAATAGCTGCCCAGGGGCATCACCGAAATGGTCGCAGAGTGACTTGCCTTAAAGGGACACTGAATATGAGAGGTATCTTGCACAAATGGAGGAGAAGGACCCCAGGTGTTTACATAACATATTGTGCCATGCAGCATTGTAAATTCGCATTCTGTTTGATGTGAGATGAAAACAGTCATGCTGTATACTCGTGACAGTATCTCTTTCTCATTGCCAGAGCACTGCTTTATGGACTGGCTGTGCAATAGATTTAACAGGAAACAATGACAAGCACTTCAAAGTGGAATTGAACTTGGTTGATCTCAGCCATTATTAAAACACCCATTTCAAAGATACAGACCATAAAAACTGTAAACAACGGTATCTCAATTTGCTTTTGAAATTGTTTAGTAGTGACTGTAGAGGCTCTAATGCAAAACCATGAATTATTCCTAAGCAAGCTGTCTGTGTGAGAGAAAGGGAGACAGAAAGAAGTAGACAGACAGACAGACAGAGAGAGAGAGAGAGAGAGCGAGTTTAAGCTCTGACTCACAACTGCTGTGCAACAGCCTGGACACAATGTGGGGTCCAGTCGTTGAATTAAAATCACAGCAACTTAAAAGAGGAAAGCCTGCATTCACTGCAGCAAAACATGGCACGCTTCTCTGAAAAACCATGATACATAGCGTGTTTCACTCCACCCACCCTCTTGTTCTTAAATCATACTCACGTCAAACAGGGGCCTCAGCAAAGCAGAGCTGGTCGGACATTTTAGCCCTGGTTTTAGATGTCTTCTTTTAGATTTGAAGCTTGCCTTTGTACTATGGAACTTGTGAGGAGAAAACTGTAAATAGACTTAATTTGTTACAACTAATACCCAAGGATCGATTTCAGCATATGACACTACATTTTTTTAGCATCTTCACATCTTTAGAACATTTTTTCCCTGGAGTTAAGAATGGACATTTACATTTACAAGTCGTATCAGTACAGGCAGCTCAGAATACATGACGCTTGCTGAATTAGGCATATGAAAATTCAGCGGGTTAAAGGTTAAAGTTAATTTATAGCCAGGAGGCTATTAAACATACACTTAGTTGACTCTTTAAATGGTACTGTACATATGCATACATAGCTATAGACAATTAGTTGCCTTCGGCACAAGAAGCTGGGATAAGCTTTAGCATCCCTGCGATCCTACATACAGTAAGACAAGTGATTTGGAGAATGGTTGGATGGATTAAACTGGTATTACTAGTGGTTTGAAATTAGGTGGTGCTGTGAGGTAAATATTCTGTGCAGTTGCCTACGTAATAATCAACTTAGGCTCATTGGAAATACATGCTTCTATATACATTTCTGTAAAACTGAAGAAACATGCCTATATGTACGAATCACTGCAGTTTCCAGTTGAAATGAACACTAGAGGCAATAAAACTCTGACATGTTTTATTCCTTTTCACACAAAGTCTGATTAACAGGTACAGAGTTTTGATTTATAAAGCCTAATTTTCACACAATCACTTGCAGAATATTATGACTTCAAAACAAATATAACATCCTGCGCGACTATCGTCTACTGGCACAACCCTAGTATGAACCCAGTGAAACTATGGTTCGACAAAACAGCTTAAATCTGCATAATGAAGTTAGCAGAAATAACACAGCTGCATCAACAAATGCGTTTTTATATCACTTCTGCATTTGTCAACACTGTCAAGTAGGTTTAGGGTTGGGTTTGGTGTAGGGGATATGTCCAACACAATAGAGCATTAACCTTTTAGCGACAATCCCCAGATATTTGAATTCTAAAAAGCCACAATATACCTCAACGCAGCAATACATAATAAAAACATGCCACAGTCACATTGTAACGCCAGGCCAGCAGAGGGAGCCCTTACTCACACTGACTGTTGCTGCTCCCTCTGCTGCCTCTATGGTTATTTCCTGTTTGCCAGCCATTTAAGGAGGGCCATGCCAAACAAGCCTTCGCAAAGTATTGTTTTGCTCTTGCAGACTCTACCAAGCATTTTGCCTGTTTTGATTCGCCTTGTTTTGTTTCATAGTCTTAGTCATAGTCACAGTCATAGTCGTAGTCATAGTGTTGCCTCGTTTCATTGTTTTATTTCATTTGGTACTTTGGACTGCCCTCTTGGATTTTGACCCCTGCCTGTGTTACTGGATTATTCTTTTGTCTTGCCCTGGACATTCCTGTTTGTTGGTGTTTGACCCTGCCTATTCGACCACGATCTGTTTAATAAAAGCTTGCATTTGTATCTATCAACGCTGTCGTCGAGTCCCGTTTGTAACATACATATTGACTGTCTGTTTACGGTGTTTCAGAAATGTATATAGAGGCCTGGGTTTGTAATAATGTAAAAAAATATATATATTTTAACAAAAAATTCAAATGTAACGAAAAATAAATACCCAATTAAAGGATTAGTTCAACTAAGAAAGGAAATACACGCAGTGATGTGTCTGAGAGAATAGCCTCCTGACTACCAGAAAAAAAATGTTCCCTTACAGGTAACTCAACCTGCGTCGCAACGCTGGGAACGACTCCTGTGTGAGCACGTCCTGAATCATGTGTGCAACTAGTCCAATAGGAGTGTGAGACGTCACGGGCGTCATGACGTCACCGACCAGGAAGTATAAGAGCACGTATGGTGAAACACAGCGCCAGCTTCTGTCGTTTCAGTAAGCGCTCTGTGTCTGTGTGTTGTTTATTGCTCTCCGTTTTGTGCAAGTTAGCATAGCTTTTGTTTTGAGAGTATGTCTAAGTCTGTCCAACAAAATAAGCAGCAGCACTACAAAGTGTGTGTTCCTCCTTGCACTCGCTTCATTACGAGTGAGGACACACACACTTTGTGTGTTGCTTGCATGGGTGCACAGCATGCGGCTTCAGCCTTCAAGGGGGCTGACTGCCCGCACTGCTTGTGCATGCCATTGCAGGTGCTTCGCTCTAGGAAGGCTCTCTTTGAGAAGGGAGTCTTCACTAGTGCTCCTCGCGGGTCTGGTCCCACTTCCGCTGAGGCGGAGCGGCGATTACACTCGTGGGGCTCGCAATTAGATCTTGCAGAGGGAATGGAGACGGGCGAGTCCCTATCTCTTTCCTCACCTGCTCGATCTGTCGCTTTCTCTTTGGGTTCGGAAGCCCGCTCTGCGGAAGGCTCGGCCTGTCTCTCCGTGCCACCAAGGAGACCGCTCGTTCCATTGGGCGGTCTATGGCAGCCCTGGTGGCCGCGGAGAGACATTTATGGTTGACCCTGTCTAATATTAAAGAAAAAGACAGGGTCTTCCTTCTGGACGCCCCGCTTGTGCCCTCTGGTCTGTTTGGCGACGCTGTGAGCGCCGTCATCGACAGGCACCAGGAGGCGCAACGTCAAGCGGCAGCGTTCCAGCGGTTTTTCCCTCGCCGTCCTCCAGCGGCCCCCTGGCTCCTCACACAGGGAGGCACAGAAGCAGAGCGTTGCCTCCCATCTCCCCCCGCAGAGCAGGGAGTGGGAGTTCCAGCGGCGCTCTAAGGCGAGCTCCTCAAAGCCCCAGACTGACCTGAGGGAAGTTCTGCGGGCCAAGAAGAGCTCGGCCAAAAAGCCCTGATGGTTGTGGCCCAGGGCCAATGAGGACAGTCCCCTCTGGGAAAGAGCGGTTCACACCTCGTTTTATGGTGCCCGTCTCTCCTCAGTGTCCTCAGGGGGCCACCCTGCTAACCCTGCCACCTATGGTGTTTCAGGGCGCAGTGGCCCCCAGCGAGCATATCTCTCAGTCCCCGCCCAATCTCGTAGCGGTGCTAGGAGGCTCGCGACCTCTTCGGAGGTCCCTCGAACAGCTAGGGTCTCTCAGTCCCCAGTTTCGGGACTCCCAGCTAGCTGTTCCTTCAAATCCAGAGATCGAGATGTTGTTCTGTCACACATAAAAGTGCTGGGGTTAAGACTAAATGCCAAGAAAAGTGTGCTTTCTCCAGCTCAGAGAACCACTTATCTCGGTGTGGTGTGGGATTCTACCACGATGCGGGCAACCCTGTCCCCCGCTCGTATCAAGTCAATTCGCACCCAGGTCGTGAGAGTGAAGGAGGGCCGGTCACTCACTGTATGGCAGTTTCAAAAACTGCTAGGTCTGATGGCAGCTGGGTCCAACGTGATTCCTTTTGGTCTGCTGTACATGAGACCTCTACAGTGGTGGCTCAAAGCCAAGGGGTTTTCCCCGAGGGGAAATCAACTTTGCATGATCAAAGTCACACGGCGATGCTTTCGTGCTTTAGACATGTAGAGGAAGCCTTGGTTCTTGACTCAGGGCCCAGTGCTGGGAGCTCCTTGTCGCCGCATCACGTTTGCGACAGATGCATCTCTCACTGGATGGGGAGCGGTCATGAGTGGTCATGGTCGATGGAGGGACCATCACCTCACGTGGCACATCAACTGCCTGGAGATGATGGCCATGCTTCAGGCTCTGAAGCACTTTCTCCCAGACCTAAGAGGTCACCATGTGTTGGTGCGCACCGACAACACAGCGGTGGTCTCTTATATCAACCACCAAGGAGGTCTGCGTTCGCGCCCCTTGTACAAGCTGGCGCACCAGATCCTTGTGTGGGCCCAAGGGAAACTCCTCTCGCTGAGAGCAGTACACATCCCTGGGCACCTCAATTTGGGAGCAGACATCCTGTCGAGGCAGGGGCTGAGGCCCGGGGAATGGATGCTTCACCCACAGGTGGTGAAGCAGATCTGGAGAGTTTTTGGCCAGGCTCAGGTGAACCTCTTCGCGACTCAGGAGAATGCGCAATGTCCTCTCTGGTTCTCTCTTCTTCATCCGGGTCGAGTCTGGTTCTCAAATCTGATATCCCTCCTAGATGGCTCCCCATGGGAGATTCCTGTCAGACTGGACTTGCTCTTGCAGGCAGGGGGAGAGATTCTCCACCCTTGCCCGGAGCGATGGAAACTTTGGGTGTGGCCCCTGAGGGGGCACAACTCATAGCTTCTGGTCTCCCAGCCGAGGTTGTGGAGACCATCCTCCAGTCCAGAGCTCCCTCTACGAGGAAACTGTACGCCTCGAAGTGGAAACTTTTCACTTCATGGTGTGGACATCGCCAGTTAGACCCAGTTAACTGCCCAGTTGGTACAGTACTGGAGTTTTTACAGGCCTGTCTTTCCACTGGGCTGACCCACTCCACCCTGAAGGTGTATGTGGCGGCCATAGCTGCTTACCACACCCCTCTCGGTGGCATTTCAGTGGGCAGACACCCCCTGGTTACACGTTTCCTCCACGGTGCGCTGAGATTGAGACCTCCAGCAAGCTCTCGCGTCCCTCCTTGGGACTTGGCTGTGGTGCATGACGCTCTATGCAAGCCTCCATTTGAGCCTTTAGAAGAGGTCTCCGACCGTCTTTTCACTCTTAATACTGCCTTCCTGCTGGCTATTACCTCCCTCAAGAGGGTTGGGGATCTTCAGGCCCTTTCAGTGGCCCCTTCCTTTTTAGACTTTGCGCCCGGCATGGCCAAAGCTTTTCTGTACCCCCGAGTGGGGTACCTTCCGAAGGTCCCCACAGTAGCACCACGGCCTGTCGTGCTGCAGGCCTTTCATCCTCCCTTTCGGGTGATCGACCAGGTGAAGCTTAATTGTATGTGTCCAGTGCAAGCACTGGACGCATATGTAAACAGAACTGCCCTGTGGAGGAAGGCTGACCAACCTTTGGTCTGTTACGGCCCTTCGAGGAGAGGCCGTCCAGAGGCTAAGCCTTCCATAAGTCGGTGGATTTTGGATGCCATCACAGTAACCTATGAGTCCTCTGGTCTCCCCTCACCTTTGGGAGTCAAGGCTCATTCTACTAGAAGCGTCTCTTCTTCTAAAGCCCTACTTTCGGGCCTTGCTGTTGCTGACATCTGTAATGCAGTGGGTTGGTCTACACCCCTAACCTTTACCAGGTACTATGGCCTGGATCTTAGAGCCTCTCCTGGCTCCTTCGTCCTCTCGCCGTGACCGGCTGGGACAGGCTTCTTCTTATGGCAGCATGGGTATTCTCATTCCCAGCGTTGCGACGCAGCTTGAGTTACCTGTAAGGGAACGTCTCGGGTTACGTATGTAACCTCGGTTCCCTGAAGGGAACGAGACGGTGCGTCTCGAAGCCATACTTCGGCATCCCTGCAGCGCTTGCTGTCTCCAGAAGCTGGCGCTGTGTTTCACCGTACATGCTCTTATACTTCCTAGTCGGTGACGTCATGACGCCCGTGACGTCTCACACTCCTATTGGACTAGTTGCACACATGATTCAGGACATGCTCACGCAGGAGGCGTTCCCAGCGTTGCGACGCAGCGTCTCGTTCCCTTCAGGGAACCGAGGTTACATACGTAACCCGAGACGTTTTCAGATTTTACTTTTTTTTTCATGTCATTACATTGTTTAGAGCTGGGTTTCTCAACTCTGGCCCTCAAGGTCCACTTTCCTGAAGAGTTTAGCTTCAACCCTAATCAAACACAGCTGAACAAGCTAATCAAGGTCTTCAGGATCACTAGAAAGTTACAGGCAGGTGAGTTTGATCAAGGTTGGAGCTAAACTCTGCAGGAAAGTGGACCTTGAGGGCCAGAGTTGAAAACCATTGGTTTAGAGTATAAGGACAAAATTGAAAAAATATTTTTGAAAAATGATATTTTATTTATATGTTATGCTATGTCCTCTGCAGAGGACATCGGGGCTTTAAAAAAATCTTTTTTTTTTAATAAAAAGACATGACTAGACATAAAAAGGCAAAAACAGTCCAATTTTGTTTTAATCACAAACCAATTTTTATTTTTCATACCAAACTTTATATAAAGATGATTCTCAACTATTTTTTAAAAGATATTTACAGAATGATTTGATAATACATTTTTCTTTATGAAAAAAAATTGTGTAAAATGGCCATGAACAGGTTTTCCCATTATAAACAAATAAGTGTAATACTGGGAGTAATAATTGGAAAGATTTTCATAATAATGTCTAATATTTCATAGCAATATTGAAATACAATTTCTTTCCCTATTCACTTGTTGTGTTTCCCAAAATGTGTAAAAAACATGCACCAAGTCTACAGTGGACATGCATTAAATTAATGTCCGTTTCATAACAGAAAGTAATATTTTAATTTGAAACCCCATAACATTTTCCTGAGATGTTGTTTTATAAGAAACAAAGTGAAAATTATTCAGATTTAAATTATCATTACAAAATATTATCATATTTCCATAAGGGTGTTAAATTTGATCACTAAATTAATGTCAGCCATTTTTAAAGACCAAGGAGAGGGAGTGGTCATGGTGAAACGCCCAATTATTTGGTATCTCTGTAAAGCCCTGAATGTGCTCTGTACAGGACATCCAGACTTAAAACACTGACGTGTAAGTTTCTCAGAGAAATCGCTAAAAACTTTAGCTGGTAGGATAGAGTGACTGTGGTAAAGTTGAGGAACTGCAAATGACCCCTAATTGGGTCCTTCACAGAAACAAATGAGCATATGCATGATCAAAAACAACATATATGAAAAAATATGCAAAATTCCTGAATTTACTAATTTTCAGTATTTCAGTTGGAAACTCCCCAAAGCCTTTTACCAGAATTTTGTATATGCAGATATAACATTCCATGCAGAAGTGATACAGGTCAGTAAATGAGACCTGTTAATTTCTGTGGACAAGATGCTACGTGATCATGTGCCTGTAAAAAGGAGGAGCTGGGGATGGAGGAGGATAGGCACTTGTCTCTGTGACAGACTAAGGCAAGTGTGAGTATGGATTAACTGATTTAATTGTACTGGGAAGAGTTACAATCAGCTGAGCATCAGCTGATGCTGGCTGTCACATCGTGTTCTGCCTGAACCGCGCTTGAGCTCCATTTGTCACTCAAACTACAGTCGTGGCCAAAAGTTTTGAGAATGACACAAATATTAGTTTTCACAAAGTTTGCTGCTAAACTGCTTTTAGATCTTTGTTTCAGTTGTTTCTGTGATTAACTGAAATATAATTACAAGCACTTCATACTTTTCAAAGGCTTTTATCAACAATTACATGACATTTATGCAAAGAGTCAGTATTTGCAGCGTTGGCCCTTCTTTTTCAGGACCTCTGCAATTCGACTGGGCATGCTCTCAATCAACTTCTGGGCCAAATCCTGACTGATAGCAACCCATTCTTTCATAATCACTTCTTGGAGTTTGTCAGAATTAGTGGGTTTTTGTTTGTCCACCCGCCTCTTGAGGATTGACCACAAGTTCTCAATGGGATTAAGATCTGGGGAGTTTCCAGGCCATGGACCCAAAATTTCAATGTTTTGGTCCCCGAGCCACTTTGTTATCACTTTTTCCTTATGGCACGGTGCTCCATCATGCTCGAAAATGCATTGTTCTTCACCAAACTGTTGTTGGATTGTTGGAAGAAGTTGCTGTTGGAGGGTGTTTTGGTACCATTCTTTATTCATGGCTGTGTTTTGGGGCAAAATTGTGAGTGAGCCCACTCCCTTGGATGAGAAGCAACCCCACAAATGAATGGTCTCAGGATGCTTTACTGTTGGCATGATACAGGACTGATGGTAGCGCTCACCTTTTCTTCTCCGGACAAGCCTTTTTCCAGATGCTCCAAACAATCGGAAAGAGGCTTCATCGGAGAATATGACTTTGCCCCAGTCCTCAACAGTCCATTCGCCATACTTTTTGCAGAAGATCAATCTGTCCCTGATTTTTTTTTTGGGAGAGAAGTGGCTTCTTTGCTGCCCTTCTTGACACCAGGCCATCTTCCAAAAGTCTTGGCCTCACTGTGCGTGCAGATGCGCTCACACCTGCCTGCTGCCATTCCTGAGCAAGCTCTGCACTGGTGGCACTCCGATCCCGCAGCTGAATCCTCTTTAGGAGACGATCCTGGCGCTTGCTGGACTTTCTTGGATGCCCTGAAGCCTTCTTAACAAGAATTGAACCTCTTTCCTTGAAGTTCTTGATGATCCTATAAATTGTTGATTTAGGTGCAATCTTAGTAGCCACAATATCCTTGCCTGTGAAGCCATTTTTATGCAATGCAATGATGGCTGCACGCGTTTCTTTGCAGGTCACTATGGTTAACAATGGAAGAACAATGTTTTCAAGCATCACCCTCCTTTTAACATGTCAAGTCTGCCATTCTAACCCAATCAGCCTGACATAATGATCTCCAGCCTTGTGCTCATCAACATTTTCACCTGAGTTAACAAAACGATTACTGAAATAATCTCAGCAGGTCCTTTAATGACAGCAATGAAATGCAGTGGCAATTTTTTTTCGGGATTAAGTTAATTTTCATGGCAAAGAAGGACTATGCAATTCATCTGATCACTCTTCATAACATCCTGGAGTATATGCAAATTGCTATTATAAAAACTTAAGCAGCAACTTTTCCAATTTCCAATATTTATGTAATTCTCAAAACTTTTGGCCACGACTGTACATATAGCCTCAGTATCAGATATTTTCCCTCACTCTTACGCATCAGTGTTTGTTACCACAGCAACCAGTTGTGCTTTGAACACGTTTCTAGTGTGTAAAAAGCACCTGCGCACATGAGATGTGGCAAGATCACAGGAAAAGCTTTCCACATACCATCTAACGGCCTAGCTTCCTAAGAGGAACATACACTGCTGCTCAAAAGTTTGGGATCAGTAAGACTTGTAATGTTTTTTGCAGCAAGGCTGCATTTATTTGATCAAAAATACAGAAAAAAACTGTTATATAATGTTACTACAATTGAATATAATGTTTTTTGTTTTAATATACATTCTAATATAGTATATAATATATACTTAATATATAGTTTATAATACATATAAATGGAATTTATTCCTGTGATGCAAAGCTGAATTTTCATCAGCACCAACAGTCTTAAGTGTCACATGATCTTTCAGAAATCATTCTAAAATGCTGATTTATAATTACAATTATCAGTGTTGGCAACTGTTGTGCTGACAAATATTCTTTTGGAACCTCTGAGATTTTTTTAGGATTCTTTGATGAATAAGAACAACATTTATTCACAATATAATTTTTTTCTAACAATATAAGTCTTTGCTATCAACGTTTATTAATTTGCCCTTGCTGAATAAAAGTATTCATTTCTTTCAATAATATACTGACCCTAAACTTTAAAACGGTAGTGTGTATTATTCGAAAAGATTTATATTTTTAATAAATGCTGTTCTTTTTCATTTTGTATTCAAGAAAGAATCCTGAAAAAAGTAAGCAGCACAACAGTTTCCAGCACTGATAATAAATCAGCATATTAGAATGATTTCTGAAGGTTCAAGTGACACTGAAGACTGGAGTAATGATGCTGAAAATGTATCTTTGATTATAAGAATAAATTAGATTTTAATGTATATTAAAATAGAAAAACAGTAGATTATATGAAAATAATATTTCACAGTATTACTATATTTTTTTCCAGTATTCTTTACAAAACATTAAAAATCTTACTGATCACAAACTTTTGAGCGGCAGTTTTTTTTTTTTTTCATTTTTCTAGTGTCATTTTTTATTATTAAATAATATATATTGGCAGCATAACAGTTGGAGTCAAAAATGTGTTTGTTTGTTTGTTTATTTATTTATTTATTTTTTTAATGCACTTGAGCAGGCTGAACTCCAAGAGCCTTACATTTACTGGCATAAATAACATTGGATCAATGGCTTAAAATAGTGCAGTATCTTTAATATTGTTATGCATTCTTTGCATTATTTTTCAGTGCAAAAACTTTCCAGGTTTAAAAAAGGTCCTAATACAATATATAAGATTCTCATTGTACAGTATATTTTGTGCACACGGGCATAGTGTGAGGTCTAGAATACTGCAGGTACATGTTGAAAGGTGACTCTTGATTTTACATTTCATATTTCATGAGGTACAGTCCCTCTGATTCTGGATTCGTTTATATTGCATTCAGGGGTCAGTGCAGTGCGCTTTTAAAGATTGCTGTCTGCTGTGTTTTAGCATGGTCAGCACTCTGCCTCCCTGATTTTCAATTTGAACACTGAAGTAAACTGAAGGGGCCAGGCCAGGAGTTATCGCTCTGTTCGCATAGTCTGGAAGAAGCGTCTTGTGCTCTGTCACTACAGATATTACAAGTACTTTGGATTAACCGCAGGGGGAAACAGCAGGGACAATGAGTGTTTAACTAAGCGGAAGTTAGTGTAACTAACATAATTTTGGGGGAGTTTTTGTAATGTATTTTTGTATTTTCACATAGATACAGTTGAGTTGTGAACAGCTCCCTAAAAAAATCTCCAAAACACAATGAGAAAATACGAGATGCTCATCCCTCTAGCTGTGTATTTCCACCCAGGCCGACTCCTGCCAAGTCTCTCTTTGTCTAGTAATTGTATTCTTACTCAACAACTTAGCCCATTACAATATGGATTGTCTCCCAGGGATGTGGTTGGAGAACCACATACGAGTCGTTCGAACACTTCCTCTCTAAAAGATTATCTGCTAGGGTCTATTGTGATGAAGATGACTAATGCCATTATATGCGCAAATCTGATAAAGTCCTGATGTTCCCACGTAGCGTGTTCAGAATAGCTACACAGAAATGTTCGGTGCCACAACAACATCAATTTGTCGAAAGCTGCTTTCAGTAACCGCGTTAACTGGCGCAACAGAACTATACGTGCTTTAGTTTCATTTCCTATGGCGTTATGGTTTCAGTGCAAGAACATGATCAAGATGGTGATTAAATCTTCACTAACCAGCTTTTTCTTACTAACCTGCTGCAGTGCTGTGGGATGCGTTTTTGGCAGAAATCCTGACAGTTTAAAGTGCACCAATATTTTTGCTAACAAGGCCCTCACGACATCAGGAAACATGGGGGTGCACCATCCCACAGCAAATGAATTACCCCCCACCGCCTGTTTCCGCCACAATTTTGCAGTCACGTGCTTAATACAGCACTGCACCATCTATTCTCCAGCAAATCCAAATAGCCTTCTGTAGGACAGTACATGCCATATCTCATGGTTAAATGATTCCAGTCAATATTTAAGGCCATCGCACGACCATAAAACTGACTATCGGCATGGGGTCCTCTAATGATTTAGCAACCGGCCGTAAATATAGACAGCGGATTTGATTTAAGTCAATATCTGTAACTCATCTATAACTGTGAGTTTCCCTGTAGAATTGCAGAGTTGAGTGTTGTTCATTAGAGAATGCAAGTTCTCTTTTGCTGTGAATATAAATAGGTGACTAAATTAACTGTGGAAGGTCATAATTTCCCAAGTGAGGGTTGCTAACATGCTTACAAGTAATGATTGCAATTTCATTTTCTTGATTTAATAGGCCAGAGGAAAAACAATTAAATTGCAAGTGATTCTCTGTGTGTTTGTGCCTATGTTTATCTCCGCAGACTCAAACTCCTGAAAGTTTGAGCCCTCGGCTGAAGGCCCAAGGGTATCTGGGCTGAGCTAATGATAATTCTGAGGTAGTTTCTTTAACAAGTTCATCAGATTGATACTATTAGTAGTGATATTAAAAGCTGCAAGAGTAACTGAATGATCAAATATCAATAGTAATTACGTGAACATATAATTAAAGGCTAGACAATTGTAGATGAATGTTAGCAGGATCCCATAAGGGGATCCCAGTACTAACTGGTGTTGCCACCTAAACTGAGACCAAGACAAGAATAAGGCAGAGCAAGACCAGGTCAAGACCAAGACCAGACCAGCTGAAGTTCATCTGAAAGATCCACATTTACCGCCTAAGAATTTATTTATTTTTTTAAATAAGTAACTTTCACTACAATTACAAATGCATAAACAATGTTATAAGATCAGTATTTGAAATATTACATTTTAAATATCCACCTTATTTTTCAAGGCGGAAGACTGCTATAGGGAAATAACGAGAAGAATAACAACACACAGTAAACGGTAAAACTGTTTGCATTACAAACCAGTGTTCATATTTAGGATAATACATTAACAAATATGGTAAGACATGCAATAAGGTAAGACATGCAAATAATATGGTAAGACATGCAATATCAAGCAGCAAAAATGAGCTGTTTTGTACAGCTAAAAATAGCTAGACGTGGATGAGACCGGAAGCCAGACCCATAAAATTTACAAATGGCCTCAGCTGCTCTTATGGTAAAAGTAAGGTGGACAGAAATATGATGAAACATAAGTATAACTAAATAATTTGAAACTAAAACCAGCAGAAGGTGGTGGCAAATCACCTAATGAGTGAGTCACAGAATCATTTATTCAACCGATTTGTTCAAAGAAGCTAAATCAAGCTAAGTCAGTAACAAAACAGTGGTGTGTGTCACTTAGAAATACACAACAGTTCTGCTATGGGTTTGTTTAGAACTGTTTTTATTGGGGTAAAAGCCTAAAAAGTCACTTAATAATACCTTTTTGTTTATCGAATGTTTGTGTAAAATCAGTATCACATTTGCACTCATGCTAGTTTGCGAAAACAGCTCTCTTGCTCTTGTGATATTGCTTAATTGGTAATACTTTACAATAAGGTTCCATTAGTTACTGTATTACCTAACATGAATGAACAATGAAGTTCATTGAGTTCATTTTACAGTAATTTACAGTGCATTAACTAATGTTAACAAGCACATTTTTTGATTTCAACAATGCATCAGTGAATGTTGAAATTAAGATTAATAAATGCTATAGAAGTATTTTTTTCTTAAGTTATGTTAGCTAAAGTAGTTAACTAATGTGAGCTAATGTGCCTTATTGTAAAGTGTTAAGTGTTAAAGGGGTCATCGGCTGCCCAGTTTCCACAAGTTCATATGATTATTTAGGGTCTTAATAAAAAGTCTCTAATATACTTTGGTTAAAAATTCTCAATATTAGTGTAAAAAAACACCCTTTTACCTTGTCAAAATCAGCTCTGCAAAATATCAGCTCATTTTATTGCATGGGCCCTTTAAATGCAAATGAGCTCTGCTCGCCCCGCCCCTCTCTGCTGTTGGATTAGGAGGTGTAATGTTTATTTTAGCCACATTAGCCGCATTTAGCTGCATTTATCGGCGAAACTTGCCAACAAGCACAATATTATGAAAGGCCATTTGCAAAGCTGCATAAAAAACCCTTATACTCACTTCTGCTGTGGGTGAAGCTTGATTCACACGAACATAGACGCATATGTAGATCGGGATCGGCGCTTTCCTTTTAAAAACGAAAGTAACGTTATCCTCTGCCTCTTCCATATTCGGACTGTTTCAGCTCGGTGAGGGCGGGTCTAAGGTAAGATGCTCATGTCAATCAACTGTGTTTCGTCACAACGACAAGAAGCTGAGAATGACCTGATTTTAAAAAGGGGGTATTACTTTTAAAGATTAAAAAAATACCACTGGGTGGATTTTTATCATTGTAGGGTAGTTGTGTACACAAACTGCCAACACACATTAATGTTCAAACAACATGTAAAAGTTAGTTTTGCATCTGATGACCCCTTTAAAGCTTAATTACATCATATGTTAGAATATAAAAAACATGATCTCATACAAGTACTTTTTTATAATCGTATCTTGAATTTTGTAGGCTTTTAATTGATGATTTTTTTTTTTTTTAATTAATAGGGGGACATTTTGGAGACATTTTGTGTCAAAAATATCACCAAAATGTCAACCCAATTCATTTATTCAGCACATAAGTAACAATCAAAACTAAAACTAGAAACAAGTGTATATATTTACGTACAACGTGTTATTTGAACTTCAAGTTTTCACATCACATCAAACCCTGTAAACTATTATCACGATACACTTTGTTCCCAAATTGTTCAATTGTTCAAATTGTGTCAATAACATCATGATTGCGTGACTATGTTTATATAGTGTGTATTAGCATGTAGCCTAGATTTCAATTTCTGTACAGTATAATCTCTAATTGTCAAACCATTATAATTTCATATAAAAAAAAATATTAACCCAAAAAGCTATTTATTCTTCCTTAGAACTGGTTCTCTTTCAAATACAAATCTTATGGAATCCCTCATAGTCTATCTGTAATCAGAAGCACTTTTAAAACTGGAATATAATTTAATTTCAGTCACATGTGTTTCATAAACTCATAATCCTTTCTGGATTACAATCTGAAATCAAATTAATAATTTTAATTATTCCAGCTGCTGTGAGAAAAGGCTATAACATCCTCATATACGATATAATGTAGCAATATAGCCTACTAGCCGGTAATGACACCACAGCATGCTCAAAATTCCCACAGAAACCTACGGGTATCACTCAAATTAGAAAACATTAGTCGAGCTAAAGTAATACGATAGTTTTGAACATCTTAATATGTTATAGTTTTTGCATCTGCAATTTAGTGATCTGAAATTAAATCCTTATAAACCGGGTTTACAATGGATGTTTTAGGGTCAATTTTTACTCTCTGACAGTTTTCTGAAGATCGATCAATCCACAAAATCTATAGTAATCTATGGAAGATTGCATAGTGTGAATTATAAAAAAAGGCACAATATAAAGGCACATATTTAGCAGGCCTTATATCTGTCTCTGAGCCTGTGTTATGACTTAAATTGACACCAGCTATGACATACAGCCAATGAGAGAACAGGATACAGGGCAAAGAATATTTCTGTTTTTCTTTTTCTTTTTTTACACTGCAGCACAAAGAAAAACTGGATCGCAAGTTTCTTCTAGCGTATGCATTTTGTAAACGATGCAGTATGGGATTCTTCCTATAGAGAAATATGGTGTAACCCATGGCTGCCAATCTGTCCTGTAATGTGTAAACCACAGCAGCTTCATGAACAGTCATGTAGTGTGAAAAAAACAGCGATCTGACAACTTTGAAAACCGTGTAGTGTATTAGTCTGAGACCAAGACAAGACCAAGTGCAAATGCAGCTGATAACATGACAAGAACGACATTTCTTGAGACCAAAACTAATCTAGAGTTACTAACATTATAAAGTTTTGGCTTTAGACATATTTGGAGGGAACATTAGATCTATGGACAATATTTCCCTGCAGCCTGATCCACCCACACAGCCAGAGAATAGCAAGGGGGAAAAAAAGAGTGATTACGGCCATTTCATCTGATTATTCATCAGTGTCATTATGATAATGGAGGCAGCATAAGTTATTTTGGCACAATCCAATGATTATGGCGATTATACCTGGCCATAGATGCTTCAGTCTAAATGACTTTACAGCATAAGACTCCTACTGGATGCGCAGAGGAAGCCGAGGAAGATCTATGTGGGAGTAATTTGCATTACTCCCTCGTTTTGTATCTATTTTCTCCGGCTAAACTGCTTGAAAAGCCCTTCTAAGAGGCAAGTAAGCTATTGATTTTTTACTTGTTTAAACACACCGGTAGGCTGGGACTTCGATCATTTGAAAGATGTGCATCACTCTCTTTAGAATATACTGACGTTCAGATGCTGGATTTAATTGTGTAACCATATTCCCTGTTGTTTAATGCAGTAAAGGTTTGATTTCTTTGAGCTGGAACACTGCGATAATTTTAATGAGCGTGAAATAGATTGCGGAAGGATCATACTTTTCATAATTGCTTTGAAATCACACTCTTTCAGAATGAAACGTCAGTTTTATCCCATTGTTTAATGTTATTGTGTACTCAAGGTGAACATGACATGTACTTATTGTGCACTTCAGTCTTTGTAAATGTAAATGGAGGGCTTCCATTTGTAAAGCCTCTGCTTTGGCTTCAACATAGTCTTCCCATTTAAGTAAAGACCTTGGCAAGCATCCCATAAGCAAAATCCTTTCTGTAAGCCATTGTTTCCAGGTCCTGAGGAGCCAACACAATGTCTCCTGAGAACTCACTTTAGCGTGTTGTTTGGTTTGTCCTTTTATACTTCTAGGGCAAGTAAGCAGAGCACACTCCACAACATTGTACTGTGTGTTTGTGTTTTTACATAATATTTAGATGTAGTTAATAACTGTTTATGCAATTTTATGTTGCCTCTAACCCCAACAATAAAAATGCAAAAGAGAAATTACGCACATACCATTTACCTTATTTGAAAGCGTTAAATATTTCACAGCTATTTTATTAGGTGCACATTTGTTTAGTGTGCTTTGTACTCATAACACAGCCATGACTTGACAGCATTGGATGTATGTTCCTCCATATCACTGAATCGATTGATGTCCTTGTGGAGACCCTTGGCGTCCTAAATGTAGGAAACAGAGATTTACTGAGATAACAAACAGAGGAGCACAGTGTACCGAAGGATTGCTCGCAAGGATAAGCTATAAGATTCTGTGAATATTAATTGGCTGATTTACCACCAAATACATAACCCTGCTAGAAATGAACTCTCGGTTAATCATTCAGATCATTATGAGCTGTTTTTATTTGTTTTTAAAATATTTATTTTGTAATCTGGTGATAAACAACATAAAATGATAATGAGCAATAGTGCAATAGAGTGCAGTTGATATAATGATTTTAATCAGTGTTCCTCCCAGTGTCCTATAGGAGCTGATAAAAAAAAGAAACATTCATCATTTGCCAGTCCACTCATTTAACCTCTAAATCCTAGCATTTCAAAGGGCTATCAGATTGATATCAGCCACCAGTGAACCTACAGGACTCTTTCAGCCGTGCTTTTTGATTGCGAATGAGCTTAGACTGTAGCACTCATGTGAACATAATGTTTAAGCAAGAGCAGGTTGTCTGTTTGAGAACATATTAAAATAAATTAGTCTAAAAAAGCTGAAAAAACACATTGTTTGTTAGATTTGTATATTGACGTTGCTTTATTATATTCATCTTGAACTTTATAAACAAGCTTATTTTAATTTGTTTACTCTAGAATCTGTTTCATCAGCTTCATCTTTATCTTTATTTATTTGTGCGTGTGTTTGTGTGTGTGGGTGTTATTATATATGCGTTAAAGCTTTATCTGTGGAGCACTAAAGTAATTAATTTGATTGGCATAAGAGACCTCAAGGAATATGCAGGCTTTGGAAAGTGTACTGCAGGGAAAAATTCAGTCAAAATGCATTAAATTAGTGCCTCACTCTCAAGATTCATCATCATCAGAAGCAAAGAGCAAGGACAAGCCTTGTATATGTGTTTGAATAATTTTGAAATTGCTTAGGATTAATAAAATGCTCCTATTGCTTGTGATTAAAAAAAGTATTGATTCCTATAGGAAATGGCAGCAGTTTTCTAAGAAACTAAATATTATGCAAATATCAAATTATTTAGATCTTCATAATATTCAGTTGACGTCAAAAGTTTACATACACTTTGCAGAATCTGCTAAATGTTGTTTTACCAAAATAAGTTATATGTTATAATAAAATATGTTATTTTTTATTTAACAGACCTGAAAAAAATATTTCACATAAAAGGCGTTAACATATAGTCCACAAGAGAAAATAATAGTTGAATTTATAAAGATGACCCTATTCAAAAGTTTACATACACATGAATCTCAATACTGTGTTGTTACCTGTATGATCCACAGCTGTTTTTTTCAGTGTTAGTGGTTCATAAATCATTTGTCCTAAACAGTTAAACTGCCCGCAGTTCTTTAGAAAAATCCTTCAGGTCCCACAAATGCTGTGTTTTTTAGCATTTTTGTTTATTTGAACCCTTTGCAACAATGATTTTTGCATATTTTCACACTGAGGACAACTAATATGGAACTACAGAAGGTTCAAACGCTCACTGATGTTTCAGAAAGAAAAGCGATGCATTAAGAGCCAGGGGTGTAAACTTTTGAACACAATGAAGATGTGTACATTTTTTCTATTTTGCCTAAATATCATATTTTTTCATTTAGTACTGCCCTTCAGAAGCTACAAGATACTTACATGTTTTCCAGAAGACAAAATAAGTTACCCTGATCTATAAATTCAAAAGATAGAAAAATCTTTATTCTGTTCAAATGTTTACACCCCTGTCTCTTAATGCATAGTTTTTCCTTCCTTTTAACTGTAACTTCTGCTAATAAATGCTTAGTATATAACAACATACACTCTTAATAAGGTACATATTAAAAATTGTACCCCTAAATGGTACATATTAGTACCTATAGCACATATTAGAACTGTCCTCACTCCTCAGTGACAGTTTTGTACCTTTTTTCTGAATGCATAATGAGGCCCTTGCACAATCAGACAGATAGAGACTGGTTTGAAATATGTCAAATCCGTGAGTTTGAATGTGAAAATTGTGAAAATGTCATCTTAAGTGTGTGTCAGAAAACTTAATTACTGCCTACGACTTGCTATTTTATACTTGTGCTTGTAGGATGATGTGTGGATTGCTATTATGTAATTAATGACATGATAATGTTAGTTTTACATTTTAGACTAATTCTCGTGGCTCTAATTTTTTGATGCAGGCCTCGAACTAATCACTCAATCAATACCTAAGACATTAGTGTGTGCCTCTGTAAATTCCTTGGTTATTTTTGGTAATGAAAAAGAGGCCCCTGCCAGGACATGCCCTGATTACCTCACGCATCCCATTAAATGTGCGCCCATTGGAAGTTCTCTCAGCTTCTCACAGTAAGGTGTCAATTACTGCTGCTGCTAACTAACATTCATTGCCTACTAGTGAGATTAACGTCTCACTGTGACTAAATCAATCAGAGTCCTGAGTTTTAACAATTTTATAAGATGATCAGCAGCACAGATGCACAGTGAGACCATCCGAGACATTTCACAATATAATAGGATATCACAGACAAGAAGGACGAATAATTCAAATTGAATCATTAATTTTATTCTAAGGAGACTTGATCATCACTGACTGATCATCAAGCATGTGATATTTTTTCAGTCTGGATTCAGACTGCTTCTAACAGCAGACTAATCTAATACTGACAAAAGTCAAGTTCACAATCATCTGCAACATTTATTTACTGTATAATACTGTACATACAGCCCACTCATGCATTGAGTTTGCTGTTATTATTGTGTCATGCGACTTACTGATCGGAAAGCTCTCTATCTCATATTTTATTTCATGTCCTACTGTGTTAAGAGATTATGAGAGTAATTGGAACATATCTTGCTTGAATGAATGCATTTCTATGTATTTCAAGATACTCAATTGCCTGAATGTCCTGAATCTATTTTTTCCTTTTATTTCTCTCTCATTATTTGTAGCAATACTGATTATAGTAACCTATTTGCAAACAGCGTAGGTAATAAGACATCTTATTTTTCATAAGAACACTTGAGCAGGTAATGAGAGCGGAGACTTGCAGGGTGAAGGGATTTTAAATTTAGTGTGTGCTGTAGCAGTGGCACATTTCTTGTGGGTTTTGACAATTCGGTTGCTATGTATCTTCATAGCATGTGCAAGCACATAGCGCCGAAAATACAAGCCAAACACACATCCTTATCTCCTAGATATGCTCAGTGATGGACCTGTCTGCACCTTAATCCACCTCTCTGACAGCTTGCTGTGACATGATTTCCATATATCTCATTTTACTGCAGAGCATAAAAGATTCAGGAATGGTTTAGGGAATTTCACATTCAAGGCACATGAAACAAATGGACAAAAATTATCTTGTTTGTATGCATTAAAGTAACGTCACATCAACTCACTTTACTGGTTGTGGCTAGTTTTTCTTAGAAAATGATGTTCCTCTTAAGAAATTGTTATTATTATTTACTTTTGAAACTAACTAAAACCCAGTTTTTCACCATCTTTTTCCCCTGTGTTAATTGCAGGAAGTTTTGACTAAGCTCAGGTTTGCTAGAAAGAAATGAAAAAATGTCATCCTTGAGTCACTTATTCTTTGAATGTATTGTGATGTGTGCTTCCATGTACAGGCTCATTTAACAGTGACAGTAATGATGCACAATTCATCAATCACATTGGAAAACACATTTCATGTGCATTTCCTAAACAGCAATGCTTGTTTTTCTTTGACATCATCAGAAGATCAGAAATGTACACGCATTTCCATTTGACAGACGAATGTTCTTCTTGATAAATTGCAGAACATCAGCGGAATTTGATGTTCTGTTTGACTGTCATCATGCTACGCTGACAACTCGACATGACATACTTTGCTAACAGATTTATTTTCCTCTTTCCTCTTTTTCAGACTGCCTATAAATGTTTGGGGAGAGAAAATCAGCGGGCATTAAATTATGAATGTTGAACAAGATGACCTCTTACCATCAGCGCCAGATGTTGAGAGGTCCTAGATGGAAAGGGGCTTGGTTTGACCCCTTATTTCTCCTGCTTTTAGCCCTGCAGTTGCTTGTCGTCGCTGGATTGGTACGAGCACAAACCTGCCCGTCCGTATGTTCCTGCAGTAATCAGTTTAGTAAGGTCATCTGCACACGCAGAGGTCTGAAGGATGTCCCTGACGGCGTCTCCACCAACACACGGTATCTAAACCTTCAGGACAATCAGATCCAGGTCATCAAAGTAGACAGTTTCAAGCATCTGCGACACCTTGAGATTCTTCAGCTTAGCAGAAACCACATCCGCAACATCGAGATCGGCGCCTTCAACGGGCTGACCAGCCTTAACACTCTGGAGCTTTTTGACAATCGCCTCACGACCATCCCAAATGGCGCCTTTGAGTATCTATCAAAACTGAAAGAGCTTTGGCTTAGGAATAACCCTATTGAGAGCATACCGTCTGATGCCTTCAGTCGCTTGCCCTCTCTACGGCGGTTGGACTTGGGAGAGCTGAAGCGGCTCTCCTACATTTCAAGCGGAGCATTTCAGGGCTTGAGTAATCTTCGCTACCTGAATCTGGGCATGTGTAACCTCAAAGAGGTCCCCAATATTCAGCCCTTGATTCGCTTGGACGAGCTGGAGATGTCTGGGAACCAGCTCACCGTCATTCAGCCCAGTTCTTTTAAGGGTCTCGTCCATCTTCAGAAGCTGTGGATGATGCATGCCCAAGTCCAAACCATAGAGCGGAACTCCTTCGACGACCTGCACTCTTTGCGAGAGCTCAACCTGGCTCACAACAACCTTTCCTTTTTGCCCCATGATCTCTTCACGCCTTTGCACCACCTGCAGCGAGTGCATTTGCATCACAATCCCTGGAACTGCAACTGTGACATCCTTTGGCTGAGCTGGTGGCTGAGAGAGACCGTTCCGACGAACACCAGCTGCTGCGCCCGCTGCAATTCCCCTCCCAGCTTTAAGGGGCGCTACATCGGCGAGCTAGATCAGAGCTACTTTCAGTGCTACGCGCCCGTTATCGTCGAGCCGCCTGCCGACCTCAATTTGACTGAAGGAATGGCGGCAGAGCTCAAATGTCGGACGAATTCAGTGACCTCGGTCAGCTGGCTAACACCAAATGGCTCCATCATAACGCATGGGGCACTCAAGATGCGCATCTCTGTCCAAAACGACGGAACGTTAAACTTCACCAACGTCACCATCCAGGACACGGGAACCTACACTTGCATCGTGACCAACATGCTAGGCAACATTTCAGCCTCTGCTGTCCTTAATGTGACGTCTGTTGACAACAGCGGCTTTAGTTACTTCACTACGGTCACTGTAGAGACAATTGAAACCTCTATCGATGGGGAGAGTAGGACACCTGTGCAGCCTTCTTTCGGCTGGGCGTCCTCCTCAACCACAAGGGGAACACCTATTGCCACCGAGAGAGCGTACACCATTCCCGTGACTGACATAGACATTGACGGCGCTCTCAATGGTTTGGAGGAGGTGATGAAAACCACCAAGATCATTATTGGCTGCTTTGTTGCCATCACGCTCATGGCGGCCGTCATGCTCATAATATTCTACAAGATGCGCAAGCAGCACCACCAGCAGGATCACGATGGGCCGGCCCGCACCATCGAGATCATCAATGTACACGAGGAGCTGACGAGGGTTCCGGCCATGGAGAGTCACCTGACTCTTCCTCCTCTGGAGCATGAGCATTACAACCACTATAACTCGTACAAATATAACCATGTGTCCGCTCTCAGCTCGCTGCATAGTTCAGTGCATGAACCTTTACTAATCCAAGCCAGCTCAAAGGATAACGTGCAGGAGACACAAATTTAACCATGTCGGATGAACTGAACTACTAATGCTGTTTAATTTTTGGTTGTGGACACACTGTCGTAATGAAGATGACAGTGTGTGTTAAGACCTTCAGCAATGTCAGCGAGAGCCAGGGTGTATGTATAATTATTTTAACAAGTGTCTTTACAAATCTTATTTATTTAAAGATATGTGAAGTGACTGTATCATGAAATCACAAGACAAAAAAGATCTACTCTTTTCCTTTTATTTCTACATTTTGTAAACTAGGGGAATGAATGGTTTGCTTTCATGTGTTGGTAGAATTAAGGTAACTGCAGGAGAGAGTGTGTTTTTTTTTTAGTTAGGCATATTACATCCTGTTGCACCAATGTGTTTTCATTTTTTTGAGATACTGGAAACAAAAACTGTCCACTGAAAACAGCAGACTTAGATATGAATGGTGGGCCTGATGGATGGCGCGGATCGAGAGAGGTGTATAAATGGTTACATTTCCCCATGAAAAATCCTGTTACTGAACAAAAAAAGGGAAAGCTTTCATTGTCAGCGCCTGGATTATGCTGCAAATGCAGCTTGTGGGATAGGAAACATTTCTAGTATTTATAGAAGCCAGTGTTCTGAACACACATCAATTAACTTCAATTCAGAAAATGGGTTTGCATAATTGCCTTGAATTACAGTCCTCAAGTCAAGGTACTATCTATAATGCGGCACTGGAAATTCTGCATTTTTTCACAAAATCTGCAAATCTGTTTATATCTCTAAATGCCAACAACCTATGAATAAATAATGAATTCTATACATCAGTGAACATCAGGCTAGTACTATTATAGCCCCAATGCCACATGTGTGTGGGATATAATAGTATGATAATAAAATGCAAGGTATGAAATAACCCTGAGTGGCTGAGGACAAGGGAACATGATTTCTAAGATTGTTTGCTGTGCGAGTTTCAGACAAAAATGGCTATGGGGAAATAAATAATGAAATAAAAATAGCCTGCTAATGTCACTATGGAAACCAATGACCTAGTGAAAAAAAAACCACACACTGGACAAAATCAGAGTGCAGCCCAGAGCTTTGTTTATTTGAGAACTGCATTATTTTCAATAGACGTGATTTGTAAACCACTGTTTTTTATTGTGTATGTGTGCTTTTGTATGTTTGTGAATTATTATTTGTCTATGGAATGTTACATTCATTCTATTCTGTATTTTAAAAAATCGCTTTTTATTTCTGGAACGGTTTATTTGACTGGCAACTGCATACCTCACCTAACATGATGATGATGATGATGAGTGTGTGAATGTGTCTGTGTCCATATGTGCAAAGAGTTGTGTGCTTATATGCCCTACCATGAAACTCTTGTTTTTTACCTGCTTGTCTATTGCTTTCTCAAAATGTTTCTCAGCGTTGATAAAAGCTGATGTGTGATGTCTCTTTCCCCCCTTTTAATCATTTTGGACGGCATGATAAGAAGATGTGATACTGGTCTCACCAGTCAACTGCTGAAGTAAACCTAATAGGTTCATATGTCAAAGGCATCAGAACGGTACATGAAGTATATACCTCTAATTCATCACATGTGCTGACAAGTCATTTTGAATAGATGTGTTTGCCAGCAGGGAATTCATCACACAGCATTGTGTATGTAAGGATTTAATCTTACATTTTAGCATTAAATTAACAGAATCATCTACTGAATGTGACAGGATTTAAAGTGCCCCTATTATGCCATTTTAAAGATAGCTAATATTGTTTTATGAGTCTCTTAAAACAGGTTTACATGTATGCAAGTTCAAAAAACACTTTAGTTTTCTCCAAAAATAGATTTAATTTTACCCCGTTTCTAAATGATTCGTAAACGACTCGTGTGAAGCAGTTCGAAGAATCAGTCTCTCTAAACCCCTCCTTTCCGTGAGCCCTCACTGCTGTGATTGGTCAGATGGCGCAGTCCTTTTAGATTGGTCTACCGCTACAGCGCAAAACGAAACGCCCATTGCCATAACTGAATGACAGCTGTGGAGACCTGTCAATACATAGAAAAGATGGCCTCGATTTTACCCTATCAATTCGAGCCAGAGTCTGACGATGAAATGGTTGAAGTGGCACATCGACAAGAAACTGTTTTGCAAGCATGACTGGAGCAGGACGTTTCTCAGTGGTAAGTGTCATATGTTAACTGTGGAAAGTGCTTGCAATTCACTTTTGTAAGCGAACCGGGCACACCTCTACGTTGTGAACTTCAACATTGTATAATGCATAACACTGCGTTAAGCCATCGTTTATCATTATCATTACTTAAACTAATAAGGCAGACAGACAGTCAAGCTGCATCAATCACAATTTTTAGACTACATTGCACTCACAGCTGAACAACAGAACTACAGAAACGCAAGTTAGCCGGTTACCAAGACGTGTGCGTGGTTGTTAAACACAACACCATAACGTACACAAAGACATATTTTGAACGATCGCTAGAAAATACAATCATCAATTATTAATCATAGCCTACTTACAGGTAGAAGTTCAGAGGAGCAAGCCGGTCCAAATAAACTGGGCACTGATCCATTTTTTAAAACCAAGCGTTTGGTGAATCCCACGTTGATTGGAAGATTGGAAAACTAAAGCAGTCATCAGTAAAATGACCACAACACAAGATTGGAATTGTACTGCTGAGGTGTTGTTGAAAAAATGAATGGTATCCACTCATTCTTTGTAGATTCATCTTTCAGAAGGGCATATAAAACAAATTTACTCTCAAAGCGCAGGATACAGCGTCTTCTTGGCATGATGTAATCCACGTGAAAATTGTACTGTTTGTGGGCGGGCAAGTTGTTCGCGACATAGAACGTGGGCGGACATTATGCAAATGTGGTAGTTCGTGACGTGTGGCCGTAACAGAAAAAGATTCGAATTGCTGACGACTCGTTTAGGCGAATGTGAGCCGACTCTTTTTTTTGATAGACAAAAACTTCATTTATCGTGCACTGTCGGCGTCACAACTTTGCAGATAGTTTATGTTCACATACAGCTACATGACACACTACATGAAATATCATATTTGAAAAGGCATAATAGGGGCACTTTAAGAAAACGTATTGATTCCTTTTATATTTAATTTTACATGTTTCATTTTTGGTGGCAGCGGAGTTTTACTTTCACCCTCTTTGCTGTTCATATATGGAAGATGAATTGTAACCACGTTAAACATTTCATAAAAGGATAAACTGTTGCTTCCCAGCATATGTGTTTTTTTAATTAGTTAATTTTTGTATCCAATTAAAAAATGTTCCTACCATTTTTATTGTACATAATAGGTGGGATAAATTGGGACAGCAGAAAAAAGCTGTTGAAAAAAAGACTAAAATGTCTCTGTTTTCAGAGGGTCTGTATATGAATGCTAGCTTGCTCCTATCTGCTTCAGTGTTCCCGAGCACTGCATCAGTTACAGAAGCTACTATGACTAGATCATTGATACCTACATGGCCTACATAGAAAATCTGTGGTGTTGGACTAAGCAGATTCTCTTTTGTTTTCTTCTTGTGATTTGTTTGTTATTGGTAACTCATTTTAGATTTCTATGCTGAACTGAAGTGATTTTTTTGGCAAGAGAATGTCTCTTTATTGACATATTTCTACAAGAACTGTTATTGAAAAATAACCAATAATATTTCTGTCAAACTACACACTTGCTGATCAATTCATAATGCTACTGTATGGGGATACAGCTAACTAAGCGTTAACCATAAAAAAATATATAAAATACCAGAGATTGTAGTTCATACGGTACATGCTGTAAATGTAAATAAAATGTTTTTTTCTAAAGTGTCAAGTGTGGGGACTTTTAAACTGTGCTTTTCAGTATTACTTGCTTTGGTTTAATGCTCATTTCCACAAAACCTATAATTTATATATACATGTTTTTCTTTCTTTCTCTCTCTGTATTCAGACTAATAACAGCTGGTGTATCCATACCATAGAATGCCATAAGGTCTCTGCTAGAGTAGATGTTAACCTTGTCTAAGCATTGAACTACATTTTAAACCGTATATAATAAGCTGTTTCTGAGACGTAATAATATGTTACATAAATAGAAATACTGGATTTCTGACTTGTGGCCTAAGCCTTGATTGGTAGTGAGATACATTGTTAAACAGGACCTAGGATGCATAAGCTCTAACTATGTTTTCAATATTTTGTTCATATCACACCAATAGTACTAATGAGTTGGGCGGCCATTTGTAAATTTTATGGGTCAGGCATCCAGTCTCATCCACGTCCAGCTATTTTTAGCTATACAAAACAGCTTGTTTTGCTGCTTGATATTGTTCATTGGTGTGTCTTACCATATTATTTTAATTATGAGCACACTGGTTTGTAGAGCAAACAGTTTTACCGTTTACAGCACGTTTTTATTCTTCTCGTTATTTCCCTATAGCGGCTAATGAACCGGAAGTCTCACCTATAGGCTTACTTCTGCATTGAAGATAAAGTTGGATATAACAACAGCTTAATATTCATTGAGTTGTTGTGTTAAACAGGTGTTGAATTTGCATGAATAATTTTCTAACTAGAAAATGAATTGATGCAAAGGATGACCCTGTCTGTTTGAAAAGCAGAGACACTTGTACAGTACATATATAAATAGAAGAAATCATGAGCACAATATGATACTACTGTTGTCGTCAGATTTGATTCCTGGTTTGAAATATGTCACTTAAATGTAATTTCAACAAACTGTTGCAGAGATTTCTGTCTTTCCCCATTCAAGTAAATATGAGCTGAACTTGCAAAGCTGGAAATAGCTTTCTGTGGGCGTTAAGAATATGGCTGCCAAGTGAACTGACTTGTTTTAACGGGACTTTGGAGAAAGCCACGTTTATGATTTCCTGTGTGAATCATAGATTATTTAGATCCTGCAATCACGAATATAAGTCTTCCACAATAAGGTTGGGTGTCCTGCACAATACCAATTAAGTTATTTTTCAGAAAAGCACTTAAAGGGTTAGTTCACCCCAAAAAAATGAAAATTCTGTCAATTAATTACTCACGCTCGTGTGGTTCCAAACCCCTAAGACTTTTGTTCATCTTCAGAACACAAATTAAGATATTTTTGATGAAATCCCATCCTATTCAGGGTCAGAAAGCTCTTGGATTTCATTTAAAAAAAAATCTTAATTTCTGTTCTGAAGATGAACAATGGGTTTACGGGTTTGGAACCACATGAGAGTAATTAATTAACAGAATTCTCATTTTTTTGGGGTGAATGATCCTACTCCAACCTAAAATTAAAAATTCTCTCATCATTTACTCACCCTCAAGATGTGTATGACTTTCTTTCTTCAGATGATGTTTTTAAGCATATGGAACCCTTGAAGTTCACACTTCAAAAAACACACAAAGGGAACACAATGGTAATCCATATGACCCCAGTTGATGAATCAATGTCTTCTGAAGCAAAACAAACACGTCTAGGACAGTCTAAGACCAGAAATGATCATTTATAGTTTAAAAAAAATGTGTTATTAGTTGGTTAGTATTTTCCATTCTGTTTCTGTTCCGTTTCCATTGTGTTCACTTTTGTGTGATTTATGAAGACTCCGCTTAAATGGATTCAAAAACATGGATTCATTTTCTAAAAAAGTCATATGCATCTGGGATGGCATTAGGCTTAGTAAATAAGGACATTTTGGGGAGAACTATCCCTTTATGTTAATATTACATCCATACAAACATCTGCACAAAGTAATGTATCTAGGATGATTTAAGGAACACCCAAGGATCCACAAACCCATTTAGACATCGTTTTCCCATGCCAAGAAGTCTTCATGCATTAATTAATGTAAATGAGGAAGCCTGCATGACGCAAAGCCACAGGTTCACAGCGAACACTTTATAGCACCGACATCAAATTGAGAGACGAGTGACCCCTAGACTTCCACAGGCATATTTTGGTTTAAGATGAACTTGATTTTACAGCACCTTCTGTTGAGTTATGAGCCACTTGACATCTAATCCATTGGGTTTAGACTGAGGTCTTCACAGCGCTTGAAACTTGTGAATTGAATTTATAGGTGCCCTGCATTGTCTCGTTCCCCACGTGATTAATTGTGCAGGGCCTCCTGACAGACGGAAGTACATCAGTTAATTAATTTTGCCGGGACAACGCCATTAGCCACACAGGAAGAGGACGGGTGTGCGCTGGAATAGAATACAGGTGCAGTCTGTGTGTCTGCCTGTCCCAGCCCACAGCGCCGCCTGTAATAATTAATCTCTTCAGTGATTCACACAAGCTGTCAGCAGCCCCTCGTCACATTTACAGGTAGCAGTATCTCCTATCACTGCAATTACTGTGATATGGAAGGGATCAATTACAACAACATATCATTCAAGAGATGACTGGTTCTTCTACAAAGAAACCGTGAAGACTTTGGCATCTTTATCTTTTAAATAGTGCTGATATAGTTATCTGCCGTTATGATCTATTCTGGTGGATTGGCAGCGAAGAGGCGATGAAATACGTTAAGCTTTCCTCTGCCAGGAAGTCCACTTACTCCTCCCTCAGCAGAACATTTAGGCATCACATCAATTCATCTTCATCTCATATTTTTAGGCTGCCGGAGGAGAAGATATACAGTATGAATAGATCAATCTGACAAAAGAATTATAAACGTAAAATAAAAACTTTTGCATAGATTATAAGCAGTCATGTACAGTCTTTTAACACAAAACACTGACAAGGAGATCAGGACTCACACTTAAGCCTATTACACAGCAACTAACCAAACAAACAAATAAAAATATGAGAACATCAAATATTTGAGCTGACATGTTTTTATCATTTTACTTCTATGTATTATCACAACAAAATAGTTCTCCCAAAAATAAAAATTTGCTAAAAATTTATTTACCCACAGGGCACCTTAGACGTACACTCTTAAAAATCAAGGTGTTTTAAAAGGTTCTTTACAGCAGTGCCATAGAAGAACGTCTCGGGTTACGTATGTAACCTTAGTTCCCTGAGGACAGGGAACGAGACGCTGCGTCCTGGTTCAGGACACTATGGGAACTGCCTTCAGCATGACCGGTTCTGAAACAAGCTATAGAACAACGACAGTGAACTTGACACTGTCCGGCGCCAGCCTATGACATCATCAACAGGCGCCTGCTAGTATAAAAGCAGGTGCCTGAGAGCACAACACCATCTTTTTGTCGGACGGAGGTCTGTGCAGGGCCCGAGGCATGGCCCTGAGACGCAGCGTCTCGTTCCCTGTCCTCAGGGAACTAAGGTTACGTACGTAACCCGAGACGTTCCCTTCCGGAGGGAACTCTACGCTGCGTCCTGGTTCAGGACACTATGGGAACGCTTATACCAACACCGCCATGCCGAGGGATAGGTGATCAAACTGACTGAATGAGGAGTCAAGAAGGAAATCACCCCTGCATCAGCGAGAGTCGCTGGGGCCCAGTGACCTGCCACGGCTAGCCCGGCTACCTGTGCACACAACTCTCAAGCGTGGAGGCCTAGAGGAAGCCTACTACACTTAGCTCCCTAAGTGAAGGAGCTCATAAACGCCCTGACCATAAGGGGCGGAGTTTAGGGAATGGAGGTCTCGGCAGGGCAAACGCCTGCTCTAGGGACCTGACAACATTCAGTGCTACAGGTATAGATGGGGAAGCGGAGCTTCTGGAGAATGGAGGCTTCATAAAAGACTCTCTAAAGAGAGGAAGCCTGACAACATTCAATCCACTAGCTCTTAGGAGTGGAGGTCTCAAAATAACCCTCCAGTGAGGGGAGACCTGGCTACACTCACGCTTGAAAGTACTGAAAGCGGAGCTTCTGGAGAATGGAGGCTTCATAAAAGACTCTCTGAAAGAGAGGAAACCTGACAACATTCCATCCACTAGCTCTTAGGAGTGGAGGTCTCAAATAACCCTGCCGTGAGGGGAGACCTGGCTACACTCACGCCTAGAAGTACTGGAGGCGGAGCCTCTGGAGAACGGAGGCTTCACAGAAGACTCTCTAAAAAGAGAGGAAACCTGACAACGTTCAGTCCACCAGCTCTTAGGAGTGGAGGTCTCACTAGCCCTTCAGTGAGGGGAGACCTGTCTACACTCACGACCGGAGGAAAAAGCCTATACTCGACACTGGGGGTATTCAGTGAGGCTGCATAGCCTATGCAACCCGAACTACCCGAGTGGAGCTTCTGCTCAGAGGGAATCTACAGAGTGGAGGTCTCATGACCTAACTACACTTGACACTGACGACGGCCTGTGAGGCTGAATAGCCTGTGCAGCAGGCCTGTCTAAGTGGAGACTTCCCGAGGAGTGGAGGCTTCGCCGAAAGGAAGCCTGGCAACACTCTGTGAGTGAGGCTGGCAATGTTCTGCGAGCAGCAGAAGGACTCTAAGAGTGGAGGTCCCAAGACCTACTACACTTCAACACTGCAGGCGTTCATCGAAGCTGAACAGCCTAAACGACAGTACTGCCTGAGTGGAGTCTGGAGAGTGGAGGCTTTCTAAAGAGGGAGCCTAACACACCTCCGTGCTTAGCAAGGAAGAGCTCTGAGAGTGGAGGTCTCAAGACCTAGCTACACTCTAGCCTTGAAGGTCATCCGCGAGGCTGATTAGCCTGTGCGACAGAAATACCTTCATTTTGGAGCTCTTCTGGAGAGTGAGGCCTGAGGAGGCCCGACACTCGATCCTGCTAGCAGCGCTATCTGGATTGGAGCTGGAAAACTAAAAGGTTTTTGAGAAAAACCAGCTCAGAGAATGGACACGGAGGAACCCTGCGTGGTCCATGGGAGAAAGGAACCTGCCTTTACGAGAGGGACCTTACCATGAGTATGGATTTTAGTGAAGTGCCTGAACAATGCACTTACCACTCACGTGGATTTTAGAGAATGCCCAAAGACTTCGCGTGAGCAAACACCACAAATGTGGTTTTGAGTAGGTGTCCTGAGCATAGCGAGGATCACCAGATTTGCAGTCTCTAGGCGATAGCGGAGCCTGAAAGCGGAGCTTCTGGAGAGGGGAGGCTTCAGCAGAAAGACTCTCTAAGCGAGAGGAGGCCTACGACGCTCTCCCTAGGAAACTCTTCAGAGTGGAGGCCTCAGGTAAAACGCTCTAGGCGAGAGGAGGCCTGACTACACTCGACGCTCAAGAAAGGCAGATACTCACAGTCAGAGCCAATAATGAAAAATTCTCATTTATCATCTAGCTCTGTGTAGTGGAGGCTCCGAGACTACATCTCCAAGGAGAGAAGCCTACAACACTAGTTTTTGGTGAGTGGAAGACCGCACTCCCCCAAAAAATAGTCAGCGAGGCACTCATGGGCCTGCTAGCTGCTATAACTGTGAGAGTGAAGGTCTCAGTACTGTTGGCTGTGACAGAGGGAGACCTATTACACTGTGCTATCGAAGGAGTTGTAAAACTTAAGGGTTTTGGAACCAACTCGAAAAACGGGCACGGAGGATTACCTGCGTGGTCCGTAGGAGAAAGGAACCTGCCTTTACGGGAGGAACCTTACCATAAGTATGGATTTTAGTTAAGTGCCTGAATTAGTGCACTCACCACTCGCGTGGATTTCAGAGAGTGCTCAAAGACTTTGCGTGAGCAAACACCACAAACGTGGATTTAAGAAGGTGCTCTAAGCGTTTCGCGAGAAAGACACCTGTATTAACCCGGGTGATAGCAGAACCCGGAAGCGGAGCTTTCAGTGAGGGAGGCTTTAATGGTTTTACAAGCTCTCGAACGTAACCAGCCTGACGACGCTCAACTGAGGAAGCTCTATCGAGTGGAGGCCTTGGAATACACGCCCTCTCATGGAAGGGAGGCCTACTTTGTTTTACACTCAACGCTTGTAGTGACAGGTCCACAGAAAGAGTTCACAAGCTGCCTTAACCTTGTGTTCTCCCGGCCTGTATTTCTGGGAAGTGGAGGCTTAACAGAAACACCTCACATAGAGGGAGCCTAGCAACACTCGACCCAGTAAAAAGCTCTCATGAATGGAGGTCTAAAAATGACCTGGCTACATTCAGCGCTAAGAAGTATTATCTTTATATGTCTCTCTTCACAGAGGACTTCACAGAGAGGAGGCCTTCTAGGCCTGCTACACTCAATTCTACTTCAAAGCGGGGCTTTTTAAAGAGAGCGGAGGCTCCAGTAATACACCTCTCTCTCAGAGAGGGAGCCTTGACAACGCTCTATTCACCCTAGCACACAAACTCCCAGGAGTGGAGGTCTCACATATGTGTATATGAAAATACACAGGGAAGGTACCTGACCACACTCATGCAAAAAGAGTATTACTCTTAGCAGGGTTTGAGTGAGCGGAGGCTTCGGCAGAGCGATACTCCGCCTGAAGCAGCTTGACAATGCTCAAGTTTTTTAGGGTTATTCTCGTATGTATATGTATGTTGGATCATGTCTATACCAAGCTCACTCTAGCGGAGGTTTCAAAACCTGACAACGCTTAACCCACGAGGGGGTTTTTACATACACGCTTGAATATTTTATTAAAGTGTCTTTACTGTTCACATACCGGGCCAACAGATGGAGCCTCAGTCTCATCGTTGGCCCAGCCCCGGAGTCAAGGGGAAAAAGGAAGGGGCAGGTAGCCCCACACTGGCGACCTGGCCTCGTCTCTGGCCCTTGGGCCAGGACGGGCCTGGTTTCCCCCCGGTGTTTAGGTGGAGGCGTGGACCGGCAAGGGATGCAAACCCCCGGGGCTCGGTCCAGATCCTTCAGCAGATCAGCCTGGTGCGCCTCTGCAACACTGCCGTCGTGTGCAGAGGAGCACCGGCCACTGCCGCATATGTGCCTTTGGAGCCTTCAGGGTCGATGTCCCTCGCTCTGAGAGTTAGTTCGCAACCGTCAGCGAGAGACATCGTCACATATCCGCCCCCATGCATTCCCTCGACATCAGCATTATTCACATGCCGATGCCTGTGAATGCGGGCTGAATATGGCCTGTCCCATTCCCTCTCGATCTCTTAAGCAGATCAGGAAGGAATGGGAGGCTCACAGGAGTTGGCTTTGTCATGGCCCGGAAGAAGCCGCTCGTCTAGTCTGCCGAGAGCGGCCTCTTCCCTCGCGGGCTTCCACTGCAGATGCAAGCGGACAGCCGCGCGGTCCATAACAGACATCAACTCTTCATATGCGGGGTAGAGAGGCTGCATGGGCTCAAACGAGCTCATATTTGTTTCCATTTCAACCTCCTGCTCGCCCTGGCTTGAAGCCAAAAGAGCACTCGCTGCAGAACCAGAGGATGTGAGAGACAACACATCATCCGCTAGCAGCGCATTCTCGTCTCCGGCTGACGTGCGCGAGCGATTAAACGCTCTCTCAAACTCGTCAGCCAGCTCCACCTGTAAGCCCCGCAATCTCAGCCGCCGAGCAGCCTCAGCTGTGGCGGGACCGGAGCAGCGTGGGGCAGATGGATGGCCCGATTCCCTCGAGAAAAGGGCCAGACGAGAACGGAGTTTCTTCAAAGTGAAACTCTCACAATGAACGCGCTCAGCTCTTCTAGAGCCAAGCGCGCGTGCTCTTACACCTAAACACACCAAACAAAGGTCGTGTGCGTCATCAAGTGTCAGATTTCTCTGACACGGATCCGCACACTTCCTAAACAGTTTTCTTTCTCTAGGCATCGCTGTACTCACTCGTTTAGAACAGAGGACTCTGAAGACAAAAAGATGGTGTTGTGCTCTCAGGCACCTGCTTTTATACTAGCAGGCGCCTGTTGATGATGTCATAGGCTGGCGCCGGACAGTGTCAAGTTCACTGTCGTTGTTCTATAGCTTGTTTCAGAACCGGTCATGCTGAAGGCAGTTCCCATAGTGTCCTGAACCAGGACGCAGCGTAAAGTTCCCTCCGGAAGGGAACCATTTTTGGTTCCACAAAGCATTCAGTCAAAGGTTCTTAAAAAAACATCTCTTTCTTACATTTTTATAATCTCAAGAACCTTCCTTCGCCACAAAGAACCTTTTGTGAAACAGAAAGGTTATTTATGGGACCTTGGAGATTTGGAGAAATTTACTATTTCATCACTTGCTGACCAATGAATCTTCTGGATTTTTAAAGGAACACATTTCAGGATTTTTCTCCATATAGTGGACTTCAGTGGGGATCAATGGGTTGAAGGTCTAAATTGCAGTTTCAATGCAGGTTTAAAGGGCTCTACACAATCCCAGCCAAGGAATAAGGGTCTTATCTGTTGAAAATATTGGTATATATATATATATATATATATATATATATATATAATACTTTTTAATCATAAATTCTGCTCTTGCACTAGCTCGACTTCACACATTACTTAGTCACGCTGCAAAGGTTATGCATGATGTAGGTGGAAGTACTGAACAAGTGTTTACAAAGCAAACATGCAAAAAAACTTCAAATTCCCTTTACAAGAAAATGAGATGGAGTTTTTCACCCTACCCTACCTTAAACTGGAAGTACACCGACAAAGAACTAACCATGCAACCCGATCTTATGGCAATTCATACATATTTTACAAGGTGGCTAATTCGTACAAATTCACATGACCTGGCTCGTATGAATTAATATGTTTTGTGAAAAATCATACATATTTTATGACGTGGCAAATTAGTAGGAATTCGTATGAATGACCACTACTAAACTTTGCCCTCACAGAAAATGTACAAAATCATACAAGCAAGGTCATATGAATTCATACAAATTAGCCACCTCATAAAATACGTATGAATTGGTGTTTCTAGTCAAATTAACGCACAGCTTAACCCTGCACACATTTTTATATTTAGTATTTAAAAAGTTTCAGTTTAATTAATTCAGTCGCTCTTTTTTCCCCTTTTTAACATGGATTTCTATGGAGACCGGAACATGAGAACACCCGAACGGAAATTAAGGCCCGTTCACACCAAGAACGATAACTATAACTATAAAAATAATGTTGTAAAAATCGTTTCAAATTTAAGAGAATAGCAGAGTTCAGACCAGAACTATAACGATAATGATACAGAGGAACGATAACATTGGGATAACTTTCAGATTTTTTTTTACAGCTGATGAACGATAAAACATATTGCGAATCAGACTTCATTCAGATTTAAATGGCTTGCATGTTTAAAATAGCAGGCAACATTGTAAAGAAGCAAAAAGACATTGCACAGCAAATAGAGTAACAAAAAACAGACAGTTATCGTTCACCCCTGCTGAAAAAAAAACTGATAAAACCTGCCTAGGCTGGTTGGCTGGTCTTAGCTGGTTTAAGCTGTAAGTAGCTGGTTTTAGCCGGTCTCCCAGCCTGGCTAGGCTGGTCAGGCTGGTTTTAGCTGGTGGATTCCCAGCCTGGCCAGAACCCCTCTAAAACCAGCCTGCTAACCAGGCTGATTGACCAGCTAAAACCAGCCAACAAACCTAGGCTGGTTTTAGCTGTTTTTTCACCAGGGACTGGTGTGGACGCAAATATAGTTATCAATGTATTTATAGTTATCATTATCGTTCTTGGTGTGAACAGGCCTTAGATTCCATAATGGGGGTGCTCATCAGTTACTCAAGAAAATGGTGGATATGGAGAAAAATCCTGGACCTTAATTTCTTTTTGACGGAAGAAAGAAAGACATGAACATCTTGGATGACATGGGGGTGAGTAAATTATCAGGAAATTGTTATTCTGAAAGAGAACTAATCCTTTAAACCGTTACTTCTGGCTATGGAGTCCATTATCAATAATATTGCTTACTGCAATCCCCATCCTCCATTGTCCTCTCACATCAGTTCCACCGAAATAACTGTTCTGGACTTTTTGTCACTTGTAAACAGTGCTTGATTTGTGAATACTTCACTCATTCAGTCGAGATGACTATTTTACTGGAGAATTAAGGATAGAAGACTCACATTTTAGCTGAAAGCAACGGTTTGAAGTTAATAACATCTTAATGATGATTTGTTTGTTTCAAACATGCAGATTTTCACTTCACAGGATAGTAATTGATGGACTTGAGTCATGTCAATTACTTGTGATTTATTGTAATGTTTTTAGCTATTTGGACTCTCATTCTGACAGGATCCAGTGATGTAATGCTGCATTTCTCCAAAACTGTTTTGATGAAGCAAATTCATTTACATCTTAGGTGACCTGAGGGTGAGTAAGTTTTCAGCAAATTTTTATTTTTGGGTGAGCTATTCCTTTAAAGATTCTGCTATAAAATGTAATAGTCTATTACAATGTAAAAAACAATCAGCCATGCAACTAAACAAACACCACACATATAGCAAAGTCCTCTGCAGTCATTTTCATTACAATCACTGAGTCGTAAGATGCCATTTAAATAAAACAGGAGAAAATGAGTCCACAGTGTGATACAAGAAACATGAAAATAGCGCCAGTTTCAGTACCTAAAGAGTGGTCTGATATACTTTGTTGCAATGGCAACAGCAAATAAGAAATTTGAAATCACAGAATGCTGCAACTGACCAATCAGAATCAGGTGTTCCAAAGTAAATAATTAAATCAGTTTACTGGCCACAGAACTCCATGCTGATATATCTGCTGTAGGCAACTTTCAGAATGTTTTGTTTTTATTTATTTGACATTATTATTTAATGAGGAAAAGCTGCCTCAATGCCAGAGAACCAGCCCGACTCAGTGTTGCAGCTGCATAAATTCCAAGGTCTGTTTTCCACCTCTTTGATTAAAGAAACTGACATGGCAATTTGCGTAATATTTGATGTGAGTAATTTGTATAGGTCCCATGCTGAGCAGCTTCTAGTTGAGCGCTCCGGGTTTTTGAGGCCAGGGTCACCCTGGAACATCCGCAGAGATTGCTCCGCGACCCGGGGGGCAGACATTTCGGGCAACTGATGTTCCCTGCTCTCTGAAGTCACAACATCCTTCTTCAAACAGCGGCTGTGATTATAATGCTTATCTTCGGTCTCTTCATCTTTAGCAGAGAGTAATTAACAGCTAGCACGAAGAGTCTGTCTGGTGCTAAACTGTAATTACAAGTCCCATTACTCCAAGGGGGCGTTCAAAGCAATTAGCATTTCTCATACAGCGGTCTGAAAAGTAAGATGAGAGCATTTCATTCAATTTGATGGTGTTACATTCTCAAGATTTATGCAAACTATTGCACCACCAAGAATTTCAGGGGAGATTTGCTTGATGTTTACCCACTTCCAACAAAACTGAATTACACGTCGATGCCACTCCTACACAAAATTACGGTCCATTCATTGCGTTTTTAACCTACTAATACTCTTTAGCTGTTTTCTTCAGAGAGGATGGTTACAATTTACGGTACAAAAGCTACAGTGAAAGAACTACTCTCAAAATTTGTCATAGCTTAGTCATCTTCTAGAGTCTTTGACAGTGCTTGCTAATTTACTAGAATCCTAAGAGGATAAGTGCTTTGGTTTGAAGAAGATCTTCAAAAACTGATACTTTCAGTTTTGAATACAGAAAAGCAGTAATTACCATAATTTGTGGTTCTTTATACAAGCTGTGAAACTTCACTATCTGTACCTTCTTACATTGTCTATTTTAATGTGATATTATTTGAAATGTGTAATATTTGTTTTTTTCAGTGAGACTGAAAAGTCTTCATATTCACAGATAGTATCTTCATTTGTTCTCATTTATGAATCACTCCTCAGACCTGTGGAGCAGGAAACTGTCTAGACTCCACCACTGACTGATATGTTTCTTCTTCTGTTTACCTGTTTTGTATTCTACATGAGCCTGCGTCCTTGCTTAATTCGTCGTTTCACTCCTCTAATTGCGTCTAAGTGCAATCACTTTTTCTTGGTCACAGATGGCAAACATCAGCATAAAGCCCTAGCTCAGTGTATATATGTGACTTACTTTGTTCAAAGAGAGATCACATGGCTTGGAGTAACTAGTATAGTTTTTAAGACAGCGAGTTGAAAAAAACCCTACATAAGGAGTGCCAGCACTGCTGGGACACTCTTTTGACTATCTGGCACATATTGTGGTGTCTTTAAGCATTCTTGATGATGTGTTGCCTCCGGAATTGGCATTCTTTGTGAGTGTTTTTGTTCCAGGCTTACTACGGAGACAACAGTGGGTGTTTGCCATCTGTGTAGATAGAAACACCTGCTGTGCACTCCAGATTACAGAGGAACTTCTCCATTGCATTCATTTGTAAATGTCAGGTATGAATATAATATAATTTAAGCTTCCATTTCTGCCTCTGATTGCCTCATCCTCTTTGTTGGGAATATCACACTGTGAACTTATGAGAGCTGTAAAGACTGGGGTGGTTGTAGGAAAACTTCTCTGTTCAATAAAAGTGCATGCACTACATGCTTTAGTTCAGGTTTTTCAGAGATAATGAAGAATTTATTATAAAGCCGCATTTTTGTGGAACAGATTCTTAGTTAAGTGCAAAGGCTTGGCACTTTACTATTATAAATAAGTAATGCAAGCATGAAGGAAAAAAAGAGAGAATGGAGTGATTAGAAATGCCGCATCCATACAGATGTGCACACAGCATTATAAAGGCGATTATTACTTTATGTATAATGCTGATCTGTTTCAGATGGATTGTAATGCTAAGAATTAATCAGCAAAATAAGTTCAGCATTTCTGCACAATTATATAAGATATAAATGAATGCGTGTGAAAATTAAATTTGAAGATATGCTGAAAGTATGTTGTAATATTGTCATATTACTATTATATTTAATAAGTAATCTGTCTAATAATCTATCTACTAATCTAATAATAGCAAATTTTAAAAAAGTAAATGATTTGATTTGATCTAACACTTTATAATAACTATTATCATGCACGTTCTATCTACAAATGATTTTAACAGAAATTATACATTTGTTAATGTACTTTTGAATGCTAACAAATGTAACCCTGGACCACAAAACTAGTCACAAAAGGACAATATTTGGCCGAGATACAACTATTTTAAAATCAAGAATCTGAGGGTGCAAAAAAAAAAAAAAAATATGGAGAAAATCAAAGTTGTCCAAATGAAGTTCTTAGCAATGCATATCACTAATCATAAATTAAGTTTTAGTATATCTATGGTAGGAAATTTACTAAATATCCTTATGGAACATGATCTTTACTTAATATCCTAATGATTTTTGGCATAAAAGCAAAAGCTATAATTTTGGCCCATGCAATGTATTTTTGGCTATTGCTACAAATATACCCATGCTACTTATGACTGGTTTTGTGGTCCAGGGTCACATTTATACTATTGTATATAAGTATACTATTGTGTATCATGAAACAGGATATTCCTTTAATCATACATCAAAATTCAATCAAATTGACCCAAGTACATTGTTGACCCCTTAACCAACCCTTAAACTTCTATCTGAACTGTTCTAAATTGTTTGGAATTCCTTTTTGTTTAACTAGACCAAGTAACTGGCAACAGTGTAGCTATTTTTGGATTTTTGGGGACATTGCATAAAAAAACACTGGATAGCAACGACAAACACAATGCATAGTGCTTTATTCATAAATAGTTGATGCGATGTACTAAATTTTGTACATGAGTTAAATTCACAGCTTTGGATGAAAACATAGCTAGTGTTGCCAGTGTCAAATTTAAAAGGATAGTTCACCCAAAAATGAACATTCTGTCATTAATTACTGTCATTAAGAGCTTTCTGACCCTGTATAGACAGCGATGCACGTTCAAGAGAGTATCCATGACACATGAACTATTCAACAATGTCCTTACTGCCTTTCTAGGCCTTGAACATGTCCGTTGCTTTGCTGTCTATGCAGGATCAGAAAGCTTTGTGTTCCAAAGATGAACAAAGGTATTACAGGTTTGGAACGACATGAGGGTGAATAATTAATGAGTAAAATAGTAAAAAAAAATCATAATATGGAAGGCCATGGTTACCATGGAAGCCTGTTTCTACCACTGAATAATAAAAAAAAGGTAATTGCAACTTTTTGTGTCACAATTCTGACTATTTTTCTTAAAATTGCAAGTTTTTTTTCTTGCAATTCTGACTTTTTTTTCTCAGAAATGTGTGCTATAAACTCAACTGTGAGAAATAATGCGTAAAAGAGATAAAAACTCAAATTTGTGATTATTTTTCTCCGAACTGCATAATATAAAGTCAGAATTGTGAGATAAAAAATATTTTTGTCAGAATTGTGATATAAACTCAGTTATGAGAAATAACATCAGAATTGCAAGATAAAAACTTTTTCTTAGAATTGCGTAATATAAACTCACAAACACAATGCACACACACTACGATGGAAACACAATTAACCACATAAATCCCTTAATGCTCAACAAGAGGGGTCTCCAAACTCGGTCCTTGAGGGCCAGTGTCCTGCAGAGTTTAGCTCCAACCCTATTAAACACACCAAAACCAGTTAATCACGTTCTTACTAGTCATGATAGAAACTTCTAGGCTAAATTCTGCAGGACACCGGCCCCCCAGGACTGAGCTTGGAGATCCCATTCCCGCTTGGAGACTTCAACTGGCTTGTGAGTGGACAACTAGATTAACCAGTGGATTGATCTTAAATATAAAATGTTGTTTAAATCATTCAGAAATGCCTGAGCCAAGGTCTTCCATCAAAATTATTTGGTATAATTGCCTCCTAGATCTCACATGATTACCAAACATCAGAATATAAGATAATATGACCGTGCATGATTGCATTTCATCTGCATTCTCAATACCCACTCCAGCTTCTCCTGCTGCAGCAATTTCCATTTTTCTTAGTGATATTTGGGGCCAATTTATCAGGAAGTTGCAATTTTGTTCTTTTCAACGCACTAGATGGAAATAGTGCTTTATTCATAAATATTTGATGCGATGTACTAAATTTTGTACATGAGTTAAATTCACAGCTTTGGATGGAAACATAGCTAGTGTTGCCAGTGTCAAATTCAAAATGATAGTTCACACAAAAATGAACATTCTGTCATTAATTACTCACCATTATGTCATTCCAAACCTGTAAGACCTTCGTTCATCTTCAGAACACAAATTAAGATATTTTTGATGAAATCTGAGAGCTTTCTGACCCTGCATAGACAGCGATGCACGTTCAAAAGAGTATCCACGACACATTAACTATTTCAACAATGTCCTTACTGCCTTTCTAGGCCTTGAACATGTCAGTTGCTTTGCTGTCTATGCAGGGTTAGAAAGCTTTGTGTTCCAAAGATGAACAAAGGTATTACAGGTTTGGAACAACATGAGGGTGAATAATTAATGACAGAATTTTCATTTTTGGGTGAAATATTCCTTTTAATATTAACATCTTGTTAGTTAAACTTTTATATAGCAGTTGTTCTGAATATCAGAAGGTCTGAATCATAATCATATGCTGATATTCAAAGTAACAACAGCACAAATGCTTGTTTGATATTACTATTCAATTCTATTCTATTCTACTCTATTCTCTGAAAAATCCAGTCTCCGTGTGACATTTGCAAATGAGGAGCCAAACACATGCGCTACATAAAATATGCAAGAGGCCAGAATTGTAGAGCTCCTTAAGCACTAAGTGCCCTGCTACAGAACAGAAATGTATGTATCATGCAACAAAACAGCTTCCGTCGTAAATCCTTGCAAATGGCAGAGTGTAAAAGCTCAGCTGACAAGGAATTTATTTCAACAGCAGGCCTGAGATCTGACATCAACCCCTGTAGCTTAAATAGGAACAAAGTGGGGAAGAAATCCAATTTGAACAAGAGAGGAGTGGGACAGATCCACCTCAGCACTAAGATTTGGCGGTTCAAAGAGAGGTGTCTGACACAGACACAATGGTGGCACTGTCACAATGACATCTCTTACTGAGGAAGAGATGGACATGTGATACTGGAATGAGTAATGGAGGTTTGTGCTCTGAGCATTTGTCACCCGCGCTTGTTCGTGGAGTGCGGGGCGAGGCTGATATTACGTACTGCATGTCATTAATCTCTGTGCAAACGGTATTTTTACACTGCTGAGATTCTGGCACCTGCTACTGTCGTTTACACTGATGTTGTGACTCATAATGAATCAAAACATAAATGGAAATGAAAAAATCCACCCCTCCACAGTAGCTGTCATATCTCATTCATCTCTCTCATGACACCAAAGAACCAATAATGCTCCGTATGGTTGACATCTAAGCTGCATTACACTTTGCATTTGCTCGTCTTTTGTGGAGTCTTGTTTTTATAGTTTTTTCTCTTATCAAGTTTTCCATTCCATGTTGAAAGATCATAAATATCTACACTTGGGTTCACAGTTCAACTCGCCTGAGGCTACATGTTACAAAAAGAGAACATACAAACGCCCTCTGAGATCTGAGAAAAAGGCCATTTTACAGAGTGAAATTCTCAAGCCCCAGGCAGTCGTTTGTTGGCTTCAGCCTTTTATAGAAGTTTGCTTACTCCCACAGTGCATGGCAATCATTATGATATTCAGATCAACAGCCTTGACCAACCCTCTTTTGTTGAATGAAATGTATAATAAGGTTGCTTGCATCCTATGAGAAATAATTAAGAGTGCATATCATTCATCAAATGCTAATGGACCAGACTAAACAACAGCGTCTTAATACATTGTCGATATGCTCATTTTGAAAAAATATCCAAATGGGATAGATCACCCAAAAAAACGTATGAAAAGATGTTAGGTCCATAGTAAAAAAAAAAAAATCATACTATGGAAGGCAATGGTTACCATGGAAGCCTGTTTCTACCACTGAACTTTTTGTGTTACAATTCTGACTATTTTTCTTGCAATTGCTTGTTTTGTTTTTTTTTGTTTTTTTTGCAATCTTTTTTCAATTCTTGCAATTCTGACTTTTTCTCAGAAATGTGTGCTATAAACTCAGAATTGCATAATATAAACTCACAATTGCAAGAAATAAAGTCAGAATTGCGAGATAAAAACTATTTTTGTCAGAATTGTGATATAAGCTCAATTATGAGAGATAACGTCAGAATTTCAAGATAAAAACCTTTTTTCAGAATTGCATAATATAAACTCACAATTATGAGAAATAATGTCAGAATTACGAGGTAAAAACTCACATTTCTGAATATTTTTCTCAGAATTGCGTAATATAAACTCACAATTGCAGGAAATAAAGTCAGAATTGTGAGATAAAAACTAGTTTGTCAGAATTGTGATATAAACTCAATTATGAGAAATAACGTCAGAATTTCAAGATAAAAACTATTTTTCTTAGAATTGTGTGATAAAAACTCACATTTGCGAGAGATAAAGTCAGAATTGCAAAATAAAAACTCTAATTTCTGACTATTTTTTTTTTCAGAATTGCATAATATAAACTCACAATTGCCAGAAATAACGTCAGAATTATGAGATAAAAGCTCATAATTCTAACAATTTTTCTCAGAATTGCTTGATATAAACTCACAATTATGAGAAATAATGTCAGAATTAGGAGATAAAAACTCACATTTTTGATTATTTTTCTCAGAATTGCATATTATAAACTCATTGCGAGATAAAAACAATTTTGTCAGAATTGTGATATAAACTCAATTACAAGAAATAGTCAGAATTGCAAGATAAAAACTATTTTTCTTAGAACTGCGTGATGTAAACTCACATTTGCGAGAGATAAAGTCAGAATTGCAAGATAAAAACTATTTTTCTTAGAACTGCGTGATGTAAACTCACATTTGCGAGAGATAAAGTCAGAATTGCAAGATAAAAACTATTTTTCTTAGAACTGCGTGATGTAAACTCACATTTGCGAGAGATAAAGTCAGAATTGCAAGATAAAGACCCTTATTTCTGACTTTTTTTCTCGGAATTGTTATATAAACTCCCAGTTACCAGAAATAAAGTCAGAATTACGAGATAAAAACTGTTCTTCTCATAATTGTGATATAAACTACTTTATACACAGAATTGCGTGATATAAACTCACAACTGCAAGAAATAAAGTCAGAATTGTAAGATAAAAACTCACAATTTTGACTGCATTTCTTGCCATTCTTTTTTTTTTTTTTCAGAATTGTGAGATACAATCTCGCAATTAAGAGCTCAAAAGTCCAATTTTGAGGGGGGAAAAGGGCTGATATGTTCTTAGAATTGCGAGTTTATATCTTACAATTCTGACTTTATAACTCGCAATTGTAGGTTTATATCACGCAATTCTGACTTAATTTCCTCATTCTGAGAGAAAAAGGTCAGAATTGCGAGATGTAACCTCGCAACTGCAAGAAAAAAGTCAGAATTGTGAGATACAATGTCGCAATTAGCTTATTTTTTTATTCAGTGGTGGAAACAGGCTTCCACAGGTTACTGTTTGGTTACCAACATTCTTCAAAATATCTTCTTTTGTGTTTAGCAGAAGAAAGAAACACATACAGGTTTGGGAGTAAATTATCACAGAATATTCATTTTTGGGTAACTATCCCTTTAATCTGCATAAAAAATAAAGCTTAAATTTTTGGATTTCCCAAGTAGTATAAATTCAGTCAGCTCAACCAATATATTTTTGCTTTATGACTGCATACAAAAAAGGCACACTGTAAACGATGCACCGCACCGTGCAGACAGACTGTCATCTGTTTTTTTTTTTTTTTTATAAATCTTTGATTTCCTTCTATGTATTAAGGCTCTGTTTGGCACTAGCTCACTGAGTGGGTGATTGTTCTGCTTTACCAAACGAGTTTAGTACTAGTAGAGAGCACTTGTACACCTGCAGAGTGGCTTAATCTCTTTTGTTTTTCACAGAAGCAATAGAAAATTAGTCTTTGGATGAACTAAATTCAATTGTGGACAGTGGTTCCACATGCTGATAATGAGTTTTCATTACATGAAATTGCCATGTAAATTCAATTATTGTCTATAGCAGAAACTTTCTAACTGAACTGAGTCCAATAAAATAAGAAATGCTAAAGTAACTCAAATAATTATCAAATAAAAAGAGGCTATTGCACTCGCATTTGCACAGCAATTGCTCACTGAGTAAATCATAAAGTAGAGTCTTTATGTAGCCACTCTCAACCTAAGCACAAACTCAGCACAATGGTAACCCTCAAAATGCTAGTGTAGCAGTTCTCAATCCTAACAAAACAAGGATATTAAAGTCACCATGATATCAGCAATTCTTATTTTTATAGAAGATTGGCATTTATTTTAAATGATTGATCCATCATTATTTTGCACTCTCATAAGCTTTAATCATAACATCATCTTCATTAAAATTAACATTAGCACAATGGCATTTCTTCTCAGAGCAGCTCTGCAATTCATCCCCTCCAGCAACCTGTGACTCACAAGAGATTGCAGCAAACAACAATCCAATCAATTCCCGATGGACAACATCAAGTCCCGTTCCCCACATTTTCTTGTTCTTGTTTAACTTCTATACATATCACAATAGTGAAGAAAAGATGAGCACAAAATTAATTTCATGCTGACTTAAATTACCAATAGAGTTTCTTCCTTTTACAACTTACTTACAAACCAATACAATTATTCCACACATTCACCCCAGTAATGAGCAAAGCATGCTGGGAACTGGAAATACCCTGCTCAGTTTCAGGTAATGCCAACAAAATTATGCATATAGTCTCAACACAAATGGATTAAGTAAACATTTGTTTTACATATTTACTTGCACTGCACACAATGCAATTAAAGGAGAAGTTCACTTCCAAAATGAAAACTTCCTGATAATTTACTAATCCCTATGTCATCCAAGATGTTCATGTCTTTCTTTGTTCAATCAAAAAGAAATTAAAGGTGCCATAGAATGCATCGATACAATATTTTAAATTGTTCTCTGATATCTACATAGAAGGTATATGGCATAAGAAAGGGCAAAAATTCTCTAGAAACGGTTTTACGAGTCCATTTACAACCCTGTGATTTGTCCATAGAATGAAATGGTCTGTTATTACCTTATTTGGAAGGTTCATGAATAATAAAGACGAGCTTTGCTCTGATTGGCTGTTTCACAAAGCGGCTTATTTCAATAGCTTACATAGCAGGAAGGAAGCACATGGAGGAAAACATATGTTTAATTACAGAGCTCGAGTCGCTATTAATATGCGGGGCATTGAAACTGCCTTTTTGAATGCACAATCATTTGAGATTTGTGATCACAGGTGCTCTGCGTAACGTTATACTACAGCGGCAGTACTTGCCACATGTGACAAGTTTAGATGCTGTCAGCGGTGATCAGGATCTGCAAATCATTCGCCATCATCCGCGCAGTCATCTCTCCTTGTTCTGTTCATATGGTAAGTGAAATCTTATGTACTGCAATGTAACAAGCTAGCGCTAGCAAGAAGCTAACCGTGTCCCTTTAGTGGCTCGCCTTATTTTATTAGAACGCGTTATTTGTTTTCCGTGCCTTTTTGAGTACAGACTTTAAGCCATCCCTGCACTTAACATCCCCTGCACAACCAGGAAGATGTCATTTATTCCAGTGATCTGCCATTTTCGCTATTGTCCTCGCTTTGTTTTTTCACAATAGCCTACCTGCAGAACTTCTGATGATTGGGCGATGCAAATGTTGGGGGCGTAACTATTAATGATCGCGACTCTTACGTCATAGTCGCTGTTATGTTGAAATTGGCCTCTTTTTCAGTGGTCTTTTGCAAATACCAGATTTATATAAGAAGGAGGACTTTGAGACTCACAGTATGTCATGTCCATGTACAGAACTGTTATTATTCAACAAGGCAAAGTTAAATACAGTTTTACATTCTATGGAACCTTTAAAGTTTTTGAGGAAAACATTCCAGAATTTTCTCCATATAGCGGTCTTCAATTGGACCTAACAGGTTAAAGGTCCAAATTTCAATGCTTCAAAGGGCTCTACATGATCTCAGCCAAGAATTATGAGTCTTATCTAGCGAAACGATCGGTTATTTCCCCCAAAAAAATACAACTTTATATACTTTCTAACCACAACCTTACATGTGATGTAAGTGGAGGTACCGACCCAGTATTTACAAAGCGAACATGCAAAAAAAGACACATGCCCTTTACAAAATAAGGTAAAACAATGATTTTGGAAAGGCTAGCAATAGCAAGCTAGCTTTGAAAGCAAGACCTCCACTATCGGGATATGAAGAGACTTTCAACCAGCATAACAAAAAATGTTTTTGAACCAAATCACCTACCCTGCCTCTAATTTCTTTGTGACTGAAGAAAGACATGAACATCTTGGATGACATTTGGGTGAGTTATGAGGAAATTTTCATTCTGGAAGTTAACTAATCCCAAAATTATGATGCAGTAGATCTGAGGAATTACAGTTTTTCTCAATTGCTAAAACACTATAACCAGTCTTTTGAACTAAAATTTCAAAACTATAACGCCATTTCTCAAAAAGCACACCCATTTCCCTAAACATTAAACACTATTCCCTGCTTTGACACATGAGTTATATTTGGTGAACTGTTACTGCAAAACTCTACACACAAATCCCTACATTTCTCAGTGCTTACACCATGTGGTCATTTAGAAAGCACAAGCATTCAATATTGTTCACTCAAGTCTGCGAAGTTTGAGCTCAATTAGCACACAATTACCCAACTGGAAACACTAGGAGTCAAAATTTAGCACACACTAATCAGAATCTTCAATGGAGATAAAAGAGCCAAAGTCAGCTTACAGTGTTTCTCAGTCACTTTGGTGCATTTCTCAGATCAGAAATGAAATTGCCAAAACTACTTGTTCAACATCCACATCATCTAGTCTCTTGTGCACATCATAAAAAGCGTCTCTTTCTTCTGATCAAGTTGTGATTGCTTTGGCACATTCATACAACTGATTATATACATTTGTCTGCGGTTTCTTACATTATCAGTTGCTATTGTCATGTTGCTCAAAATGTATTATATATTTCTCTGTGCAAAAGTCTTACCCCTCAAAACATCAAGTCATTAGCTCATCGTATAAGTCATTACCTACTGTAAATGCAAAATTTTTGATCTAGTTGTCATAAACTGTCAATCATATATTCTACACATTTCTATTGACTTTTTGTAAATTTGCCATGAATTATTCAAGTGAATCTTGACTTTCACTAATGAAGAATAATATAGATCAACCAATGATAAAGCAGTTCTCTGAAAAAGCTCAAAGGTACATTTCATGAACCTTCAATTGGAAAGCATATATAGACAGAGGACAACGCAGGAGTTACAAATTCTGACAGTGGGCTTTCTCATTTTTATTTTCACCTTTGTGCCCATATTTCCTTTTCTTTTCTGTTTCACAATGACGTTGTAATGCATTTTTTTTTTTTGTCAGACCACTAGTACAAGTGTAACTTTGAATCCTATTCAGTCTTTTTCAATCAATATCCCACCTATAGTAATGTGTAATTTTGAAGAGGAAGAGTAGGAGGTGAAAGAGGAAGAGGAGGAGAAGAAGGAGAAGGATGATGACGACAACGACAACATGGAAGAGACAGGAAGGGCAAGGGAAAGAAGACAAGCAGTCTCATATATTTTAGTTGATGGGTGCCAGGGTTGGATTAGGCATGCAAGAGGATTTGACCCCTGCTGCCTGGTCAGGGCTAATTTAGCCTGTGATGCTGAAGAGGTTCTTTGGCCTGTTCCAGACCAAACACAGGATGTTGGGCAGAATAATTATTTTGTTGTTGTTTGCTGTTTTGTTCTGTTTTCTACAGTACATTACTGTAAAGTAAGAAATAAAACACTTGCAAATACATACATTTGTTGTGTTCATCATGTGAAACGTTTTTTTTTTTTATTGTTTTAGTAGTATTGTTTTGAATTTATCTCATCAGTGTGTAAAACTGTGTTGTAGTGTGAGTTTTTTTGAGGATTTGTGTGTCATGTCTGAGAGCAAAGTTTGGTTTTTCAGCAAGATTGAGTTGTTTTGAGTGGAGAGCTTCATTTTGACCTCAATATAGGAAGTTTGGGGAATTGAGTTAGGAGTTGTGGATTTGTGTTTAGAGTTTCGCAAATAAGAGGCATAATTTCAAGAAATGTGTTTAAGCAATTGAGAAAAACTGTAACTTCTAACAGGTTTAACTGAGGAACAGTATCGTCTGTCAAATTTATCTGTGTTAAATGGCTACCTTACACATAATTGACTCTCTACTGTGTTTTTTATCTCTTTTTGATTTACTAAGCAGATATCTTTCAAACAACTCTGCATGTCACTGTAAACCTGCCAGATAAAAAGTCAGCCTTTAAACGATTGGTCTAATTTGCTACACAGCAGTCGTGATGGCAGTCAATTGGCAAAGCTGCTATCCACTTTAGTAGTGGACATGCGATGATCAAACGGTAATGAGTGAGCAATGCTACAACATAATTAGATGTTTGCAAAGTGTCAGATGCTGCTAGATACACCAGCAGAGATTTGTCAATTTACTGCTTTTAAGTTAGAAAAGGAGAGTTCATAAAAATAGGTCACTATGTACTGTGCTAATATGAAGGAATTTTCTGTGATGATTTTTGACAGGTGTTATTAGCTGTATTTTAAATTATGCATTTCATTGCATTTTAGGGTTAAAGGAAATGTATGTAAACTTAACAGATAATATCCTGGTAGAACATTACTAGTAGAAAATTCAGCTTTGCATCACAGGAATAAAATACACAAAAATAATCAATTGCCTCCTTAGTGGCTCTGATGTCGGGAGAAAATGACGACTCTTATGTTCACTTCTATATCTAATTACAAATCACCTGCATTGCTTACGAGACATTGTTGTTGCTCCAGCTGCTTAAGTGTGAAGAAAATAGAGGATAGTGTACAACTGGCTCAGAGAGGAAATATGCTAATATGGGGCAGTCTTTCAGCTTTGGTGGGCGGGACTTAAGCAATGTGGCATCATACTGCTCAGGATAACAAAACTTGATAATGTGTCAAGTTTAGGTGTGTTTAGGTTTTTTAGATATTTAAAAAAAAGAGTAGTGAATGGATTTTTATCTTTATACGGTGACTATGTCCACACACCTTTATATGTGAACACTATGTAAAAGTGAATTTTGCATCTGATGTCCCCTGTAAAGTAATATTTCACAATTTTTTTATCAAATGAATGTGTCTTTGCTCTGAAATTTCTTAAAGGGGTCATCGGATGCAAAACTAACTTTCACATGTTGTTTGAACATTAATGTGTGTTGGTAGTTTGTGTATTTTTTAATCTTTAAAAGTAATATCCCCTTTTTAAAATCAGGTCATTCTCAGCTTCTTGTCCTTGTGACGAAACACAGTTGATTGACATGAGCGTTTTACCATAGACCCGCCCTCACCGAGCTGAAACAGTCTGAATACGATCGCCATTGTGTCAACTCAGGTGCAGAGGAAGACTCTAATTGAGCGATTGAGGTGTTCTGTTGTCGGATGTAATAATGAACAAAGCTGTAGTCATTTACTCCCAACATCTGAGCATCTGAAGACGCAGAGGATTAACATTACTTTCGGTTTTAAAAGGAAAGCGCTGATCCCAATCTACATATGCGTCTATGTTCGTGTGAATCATTCGTGATGCAGATTCACCCACAGCAGAAGTGAGTTTAAGGGTTTTTTATGCATCTTTGCAAATGGCCTTTCTTAATGTGCTTGTTGGCAAGTTTCGCCACTGAACGCGGCTAAATGTGGCTAAAGCAAACATTACACCTCCTAATCAGCAGCGAGGGGTGGGCGAGCAGAGTTCATTTGCATTTAAAGGGCCCATGCAAATAAAATTATATTTTGCAGAGCTGATTTTGACAAGGTAAAAGGGTGTTTTTTACACTACTATTGAGAATTTTTAACCAAAGTATATTACATACTTTTTATTAAGACCCTAAAGATTCATATGAACTTGTGGAAAATGGGCATCCGATGACCCCTTTAAAAAAAATTCACTTGTTCTACATTTGATCTGTATTGTATAGCCACATTTAGTAGTATCTGGATACTACCAATTGGAGGTAAATATGTGATTTGGTATTACTGCTCATCTTCTAACATCAACAGACTTAGCTGATGTGGCTCAAATGGTGCCCAAGTCTGTGTAAAAAACCCAGAATTGGCAGCAATTTCAAGCACACTAGAAGAGACCTAAATCTGCCAGTGGCTTGGTGGTCTGTCCAAAAACAAAAACAAAAAACACAAAAACAGTCTCAACATGACAGCCATTCAAGCAGGTCATGTCAAAAGAGCTTTGAAAATGGTTCCTTTAAATACATATGGCCATTTTCTCCTTTTGAACCCTTTGGCCCCATCACACCATCCCTCGACAACCTTTCAAGAGTTTTTGGCATTAATGTGTGAACATCCACATTGCGAGCCAAGACACTCAGGCCTCGTTTCGCAGTGGGCTCAATGGACATATGGAAGCGGCAGTTTTAGACAGTATTGTCAACGCTGGGGAGTGAGTCGCCTGCAGCGCCACACACTGCCTGTCAGGCAAAGATATCTGGGACATGTCAAGAGGTGTCACTGGCGCTTTCATTTCTTTTGAAAGAGATGTGCGTGAGAGAAGGGAAAAAAAGCTTCAGGAAAAAAAGAATATTAAAGTGACGTCTATTCATAGTTTTTATAAATACTGGAGGCCCGGAAAGGAGAGCATTGTGGAGAGCGTAAATGAATGACTTTATCTGTTATCTATGGAGGCCAGTTTCTGCCAATGAATAAAAAAAATAAAAATGAGGAAAAAGTCGAAATTGCAAGATTGGAATTTTGACTTTTTCTCACAATTGTTAGTTTATTTTTCACAATTATGACATTCTAAGTTTACATCTTAGAATTCAACTTTTTATCTCACATTTCTGATTTTTTTACACTACCAGTCAAAAGTTTTTGAACAGTAAGATTTTGTTTAAAGTAAGATTTGTTTCAGTAAGATGTGTTTAAAAAAGTCTCTTTTGCTCACCAAGCCTGCATTTATTTGATCCAAATTCATTCATCATTATTTGATTTTTTACAGCAAAAACAGTACAAATTTGAAATATTTTTGTTATTTAAAATAACTGTTTTCTATTTGAATATATTTTGAAATTTCCTGTAATTTCAATGCTGATTTTTTAGCATAATTACTTCGGAAATAATTCTAATATTCTGATTTGCTGCTCAAAACACACTTGCTGAAAATTTAGCTTTGATCACTGGAATAAATTAGAAAGCAGTTATTTTAAATAGTAAAAATATTTCATAATATTACTGCTTTTACAGTATTTTGGATCAAATAAATGCAGGCTTGGTGAGCAGAAGAAACTTCTTTAAAAAAAAAAACGTTGAAAATCTTACTGTTCAAAAGCTTTTGACCGGTAATGTATATCTGACAATTTAGATTTTTTTCTCAGGAAAGTTTAAGCTTATATTTCGAAATTTTTACTTTTTTCTCAGAATTGTGAGGAAAGAAAACAGAAAATTGAAAGGTCTAAAATTAAAAAAAAAAAAAAAAAAAGTATTACAAAAAGTACCAATAACCTTTTTTTCTCTTATAATTCCGTGGCAGAAACAGGCCTCCATAGTTACCTTTTGTTTTTTTAATGTCCCAACACTGCAAAAATGCTTTTCTTACTTAGATTTTTTGTCTTGTTTCCAGCCAAAATATCTAAAAGATCTTGAAGCAGGAAGGATTTTCTAGACAAGTAAAAATGAGTGTTTTGTTTTTAGTAAAAACAGGTCAAAATTAGGTGAGTTTTTGCTTGAAACAAGCAAAATAATCTGCCAATGGGGTAAGAAAAATAATCTTGTTGTCTGCTTGAAATAAGATTTTTTTTCTTACCCCATTGGCAGATTATTTTGCTTGTTTTAAGCAAAAACTCACTTCATTTTGGCTTGTTTTTACTAAAAACAAGATAATAATTTTTACTTGTCTAGAAAATCCTTCCTGATTCAAGATCTTTTAGATATTTTGGCTGGAAACAAGACAAAAAATCTAAGTAAGAAAAGCATTTTTTGCAGTGAAAATGTTTCATAGAGTTAAAAATAAAATACATGATTAACAAATTAACTTGTCTATCTAGATCTCTCAATCATTCTTATAGAAAAAACCTAATGGGGTTTAATATTTAATAAAGACCTTTTGCTGTCAAAGATGATGAACAAAACAGAGATTTAACAATGCTTCAAAATAATTTGAAAGTCCAATCGCTTCTAATGTACAGCTGTTAAGTTGTATATCTGTTGATGGCAACTCTAAACCTTTCAGAACTGAGAAAAGTTATGTTTACCTTGGTTGCTTGACAGAAGCTTACAGTTGTTTATGATCCTTGGCTCATGAAATATTATCACTGAGGAGTGTAACAGCTTCTCTCACAGTGTCTTCCTTTTGAAGGTGGGTCAACAATGAGCCCGCAAACTGTGCTGCTGCAACACACTGACCTGGGGCCTCTGCTGAATACTTTATTATTTTCTCCCTTCATTGGTTTGCAGAGGCTAGAGAAAAATTAAAGGGCCCTTCAGAGCGTGCAGTGTTGTCATTTGAAATGGATATCTCAATTGTGAAATTCTGCACTCTCATCACTCTCCATTTATATGAAATATGTACCAGAGCAAAACAAATGAACAAGCAAAGACGATGCTCCGTCGTAGGTGTCATGATGATTCATAATCCAGTTATAAAAAACAGAGAATGGACATGTATCACTTACCAGTCCTGATAAGACCCTACATCATTTCATGCTTGCATAATATGCATTGAGCTTATTTTCTTTTGCTTTTGGGTGAAATAAACAAGAATTAATTAAACAGGACATGAATCCAATAGGGCAGACGTTGTATTCATTGTGCAATGTTTATGTGTACAGATGCCGCTTTTCTATATTAGCTTAATAGAGGAAGGGAAAGGGTACTATTACGTATGATCTGTGTTCATTGGAGTGCTGGGTGGAATGAGTCTTACTCGGCAGAAAATCCAGGTCACAAGATGATAAACAGCACCTAAGTCATCCGTCATCAATAAGACTATGCAGTTTGGGAAGGAAGGAACAGTTCACTTTTATGACCTTTCAGCTGCCAGAACTGCTCTCATATACAAATAAACTTCTTTGCTTTGAAAGGCTAGAGACTGTGGAAGCTTATTTCTACCACGGGATAAAAAAAATATTTATCTCACAAATCTTTACATAGATATAAACTCAGTATTGCAAGATATAAACTATCCAGTCTAAGAGGAAAAGTCTGGCATAAAAAGTCACAATTTCCCTTTTTTTAGTGCTATTATTCCATGGTGGAAACATAAAAAAAAAATTATAATTGCAAGTACACTCAGTATTTTGAGGAAAATGTTATCTTGCAACAAAAAAAAACAAAAAAAAATTGGAATCATTAATCTTTTTTATCTTTCATTTAAAAAAAAAAACACAAAATTCCCATCTTTCATTGAAGAAAAACAATTAAAAGTGGGGGAAAACTTATGAAACATTATGAAATAAATGTTTGATGGCCACAATTATTGGCACACTTAAGAGAGTAAAATATCTCTTAAGTATATTTCCATTCATATTTACATTTGTAAATAATTAGGGTGACTATGAGCATTTTCCAGCCATGACTTCCTATTCCACAGGAAGAAATATGAGGAACACAAAGGGCAAATTTCCTTAATCATCCATCAGAAGGAGTAAAACCAAAGAATATAGTTCTGATGTGCAGTACAAGATTATTGAGCTTCACAAAACAAAAATTGGCTGTAAGAAACGAGCTAAAGCATTGGAAATCCCCATTTCCACCCTCAGGGTAATAATTAACAAGTTCCAATCAACTAAAGATGTTACAAATCTGCCTGGAAGAGGACTATATCATCCTAATGAGAAAGAGAGTTTAACTGCAGAGATTAGCTGAGTCTTGGGGTCAGAAAACCCCAATAAATAAATAAAACAGCCCCTACATCAGCGCATCCCCCAGTGGATCACCACCTTGCTGCGGTTGGGGGGCTTGTGTGTCTCGGTGACCCAAAGAGCTATGCTGACTGGAGCTTCAATGCTCCTGGTAGGGCCTCCCATGCCAGAAAGGTCGAAGGCTAGAGGCCAGACAAAGAGTGGTCCCTGGTCCTCCAGGTTGGGGGTTCGGCACAGGGTTAACTACCTTGTCCTAGAAAAAAATATAGAGTTACAGAAGCATCGACAACAATACTACATCATCGAGACCTGGGAGCGGAAGGACCTCTACAACAGAGGAGTATGACGCAATGCAGTGAAAGCCAAAGGGAAGCTGTAAGGCCGATTCCCCTTCTGACTCCTAGGAAACCAACAAGGATAGCCACTTGGAACATCAAGAACTGCCCAGATAGCAAAAGAGATGAAAACCTATAACATCTCTGTTTTAGGATTGAGTGAGACAAGATGGCTACAGGCAGGTCAGCTAAGATTAACATCTGGAGAGACGTTGCTGTATTCTGGACACACGGAGCATGGTGCCACTCACACTGAAGGAGTTGCACTGATGTTGAGTTCGGAGGCGCGACGTGCACTCATTGGCTGGGAACCTGTGAGCTCACGAATCATTACAGCTAAGTTTGCCACCAATAAAAAGAAGATCCAGCTGTACATCATACAGTGTTATGCTCCTACCAATGAGTCAAAAGACGAAGAGAAGGATGATTTTTACCATCATCTGCAAACAGTACTGGATAGAAGAAGGGAGAAAGACATCATAGTCCTCATGGGAGATCTTAATGCTAAGATAGGGAATGATAATATGGGATATGAGGACGTCATGGGAGTGCTCGGGCTGGGGCGGATGAACGAAAATGGTGAACGTTTTGCGGACCTGTGCTCCTTGAACCAGTTGGTGATAGGAGGAAGCATCTTCCCTCACAAGCGGATCCACAAAGCCACATGACCACATCACGGAGAACCAAATTAATCATATCTGTGTCAACCGAAAGTTCAGACGTTCATGGCGGGATGTACGAGTGATGCGAGGCGCAGATGTGTCATCAGACCACCATCTTGTACTGATGACAATGAGGCTGCGACTTAGTATACCACGCAGACCACCACGCGCACCAAATACAACGTAAGACTGCTCAGGAAGAGGGAGGTACAGACAACATTCCAGATCAGCCTTTACAACAGATTCCAGCCGCTAAAAGAGATTCTGGAGGACACAGAGGTAGACCTCGAGAGACAGTGGCAAGTTACTAAAAGAGCATGGCTTGACACTTGTGAAGAAGTCCTGGGCAAGAGCAAGATAAAACAGAAAGAGTGGATCTCAGCCGAAACACTACAGAAGGTGGAAGAGAGGAAGAGGAAGAAAACAGCTTTAAACATGAGCAGAACTAGGGCAGCCAAAGCAAAGGCACAAGAAGACCATACAGCTGCTGACAAGGAAGTAAAGAAGAGTGTAAAGAGAGACAAAAGAGATTACATCAATGATCTGGCCAGCCACGCAGAAGAGGCAGCAGGAAAGGGAAACCAGAGAGACCTGTATGCAGTGACAAAGAGACTAGCAGGCAAGTTTCAGCAGACAGTTAAACCTGTGAAGGATAAGACAGGGAACCCAATCATGACAACAGAGGGACAGCTGAAGAGATGGGCAGAACATTTCAGCGAGCTGCTAAATCGACCACCCCCGGAATCACCACCTGACATTCCACCAGCAGAGAAGGACCTGCCAATAGACTGCGACAAGCCATCTAAAGCAGAAATAAAGAAAGCCATCATGTTGTTGAAGAATGGGAAAGCGGCAGGGCCAGATGACATACCAGCAGAAGCCATCAAAGCGGACATAGGGACTGCGGTCAACATGCTGCACAGTCTCTTCGGCAAGATTTGGGAAGAGGAGAGAGTCCCGGATGAGTGGAAGGAAGGAATCCTGATCAAGCTGCCAAAGAAAGGAGATCTCAGTAGCTGCAATAACTACAGAGCGATCATGCTGCTTTCAGTGCCTGGCAAAGTATTGAACAGAGTACTATTGGAGAGGATGAAAGAGGCAGTGGATGCCAAGCTCCGAGAACAGCAGGCAGGCTTCCGTAGGTACAGATCCTGTATCGACCAAATTGCCAGCCTACGCATCATCGTAGAGCAGTCACTGGAATGGAACTCTCCCCTCTACATCAACTTCATAGACTATGAGAAGGCTTTCGACAGTGTGGACAGACAGACACTGTGGAAATTGCTCAGGCACTATGGAGTACCCAAGAAGTTCATCTCCCTCATCAAGTGCACCTATCAAGATATGACATGCAGGGTAGCTCATGCAGGCCAGATGTCAGATAGTTTCGAGGTCAGAGCCGGAGTCCGTCAGGGGTGCCTACTGTCGCCTTTCCTTTTCCTGCTGGTCATCGACTGGATTATGAAGACGACAACGGCAGGCAGGAACAATGGAATACAGTGGACACCTTGGATGCAGCTGGAAGACCTCGATTTTGCTGACGACCTGGCACTCCTGTCACACAACCACAACCAGATGCAAGACAAGACCACACGACTGGCAACAACATCAGCTAGGACAGAGCTCGAGATAAACAGGAGGAAAACAGAACTCATGAAGATCAACACCACTGTCAATACACCAGTCACAGTAGGTGGAGAGCCAATTCAGGAGGTTGAGTCCTTTGTGTATCTGGGGAGCATTGTTGACACGTAGGGGGTAACAGATCGAGATGTCACAGCCAGAATTGGCAAAGCGCGAGCAGCCTTTGTCATGTTAAAGAACATCTGGGCTTCAAGAGAGATCACTACGGCCATGAAACTGCGCATCTTCAATTCCAATGTCAAATCGGTCTTACTCTATGGCTCAGAGACTTGGAGGATGACCAAAGCGACGCAGCAGAAGATACAGACATTCTTCAACACCTGTCTGAGGCGTATCTTCAAAATCAGGTGGCCAGACAAGATCAGTAATGAAGAACCATGGCAGAGAGCGGGACAAGAATCAAAAACAAGCCAGATTCTAAGAAGAAAGTGGGGCTGGATAGGACATACACTGAGGAAACCAGCCTCCAGCATCACCCGCCAGGCCTTAAATTGGAATCCACAGGGAAAGCGGAAGAGGGGCCGGCCTAGGAATAGTTGGAGGCGGGATGCAGACTCAGAGCTGAAGCAGATTGGGACCAACTGGACGGAGGCAGAAAGGACAGCCCAGAGCCGCGATAGATGGCGAAGTGTTGTCGATGGCCTATGCTCCCTTGGGAGCTATGGGCCTAAGTAAGTAAGTAACATCAGCGCATGTGTTTCAGGAGGGTTTTAAGGAAAATCCTCCTCACTCATCCAAAAACAAACTCCAGCATATTCAGTTGTTAGACACGACTTGAACTTCAAAAAGGACTGGCTTCAATGGTCAGATGAAACTGAAAAAAGAGCTTTTGGCAGGAAAAAAAGAGAGCTTTTTGGCAGCTCAACAATCATGTTCTGCACGTTAGAACTAAATGCTTTGGTTTTACTCCTTGTGATGGATGCAAACAGGGTTAAAAAGTGCCCCATGCCCACGGTTAAACATACTACTGGATCTTTAATGTTGTGGGTCTATTTTTCTGCCAGAGGTCCTGGTCATATTGTTCAGATAGAGATCATGGATTCTATCAAATACCAACAGATAAAAAATCTAAACATGACTGCCTCTGTGAGAAATCTTATAATTGGCCGTGGTTGGATCTTCCATCTGGACAGTGATCCAAAACAAACATCAAAATCAAGACAAAAATGTGTCACTGAGCAGAAAATGAAGCTTCTGCCATGGCTACCCCAGTTCCCTGAGCTGAACCCTATAGAAAATGGGTGGGGGGAACTAAAAAGAAGCTCAAACATTCTAAACAAGATTCTATATGAAGGAATGCTCTGAAATCTTGTCAGGCGTTCTCCAAACTAATCAGGCATTATAGGAGAAAACTCAATGCTGTTATCTTTAATGTTGCAATAATTGGGTGCCAATAATTGAGGCCAACATGAACTTTCAAAATGAGATTTTCCCCCACTTTACATTGTTTTACTTCAATGATAGGTTAGAATTTTGTGAATTTTTGCCATTAGCGCACTATATAAGAGATTTGAATATGTGAAAGTCTAAAATGGCCATAAAATCTGGCATAGAAAAGGAGAACACAGTATTAAATGAAACCCTCTACTGGATGAAATGAAGGGGCTGGAAATTATGAGGGGAATCAGTATGATAAAACAATTATCTTGGAATTGTTTGAAACTGAATACAACCACTGGACTGTTTCCCTGTCTGTAATTAAATTCATTTTCCTGCTTTTCATGCTAATTTGCATTAGAATAAACAACACATGCAGTATCTGCAGACATTCGATTTCAGTTTACTTTAGAACTGGAATATTTGAGTGCCACTCCAATGCACAGACCAATATCTTTGGATGTCACACCCTACAGCTATTTTGAAAGGCTGAGTAAAACGAGATATTCAGTGCTTATCTAATAACTGCATGTCTGTGAGGAGGAGATGCGATTAGGAAAATAGCTGCACAAATTTATACTAGTAGCCTTGCCTTGAGTGTTAATATAAATTGCGCTGTAGTGACTCCATACAATGGCAATTATTTGACAGTTTTTTTGGAACTCCAAGTGTAACTTGAAGTTACTTAAAATCATCTCGATTTGGCCCTAAATGTGAAACTGGGAATTGTAACCTTCCGAGGTTTTTGATTTTGTTACACATGACTACAATACTAAATGAAATTTAAATGTCAAACAAAAATTAGAGCAGGCTCAATTTGGTGCTTTAAAATCTTGGAAGATTTCATGGTTTGAAAACCCTGCCTCGCCAGATACAATCAGTATTTCAGTGCCTCAGCAAATGTCAAAAGCTTGAACAGCGGCAATCCTCAGGCAAACATATTGTCAGGCTCTGATGCCCAAATATAGCTAAGCATTTCATCAACTCAATCTGTTTGCCATTGACTAAAGACAACTGATTTCATTACAAGAAAAACAATTTCACTTGATACCGACACTTAATTCGTGCTCCACATGACATTAGGATGTTTCCAAGACTCAGGGATGGTAAATAACAGCTCTTGCTGTAACAACCAACTGTCACTACTACAAGATTTTGTTTGGCAGAAATGACCGTAAGAGATTGTTCCTGTGTAACACACAACAAGTGAGGAGCATTTCCAGCTGCTAGGTCATGTACTCATTTTGAGGGACAAAGTAATGGATTCCAGCTGCTTCTTGTCACCTTGGCATCTGTCTGCTCAACGTGATTTTAAATATTCAAATATGTTTAACAGCATCACATTTATTTAACACCGTTAATCCATCTGTCTAATTTGACATCATTACAGTTTAAATCGGGAGTTTATACAGACTAGCTGAACTACTGTGACAGCACACACATACACACACACACACACACAAATCGAGAAATGAGCGAATCACACCACCATAACATCCCATCCACAGTGGCTCCAGTTCTGCCAGTTTCAAATCTTCAGGAGATCAGAAACGATTTGTACATTTCTAAAGCTGTACATGTGTAAAAGGGTTCAAGATGTTATCATTGTATTACATACTTTATATACACTTTACACATGAATACCTTTCAATATGAATGAGATCAGCATGGTTCGCTACACACCCTGTAGATGTCTCTCTCTTCATTTCGTAAAAGCCCTATTTATTGAGCTGGATGTGCTTCCACCAGCTGCAGAATTATGTTCCTGAGTTTCTAATAGCATGGGGTAACAAGGCTGACGGACTGAGGTTTGTAAGATTGGAAAGTGATGCAAAAACGGCCATTTTTGAGCCACTTTGCATATTCGGCAGACTTAATTAACCCAAAAATTCTGTCATTAATTACTCACCCTCATGTCGCTGATGAAATCTGAGAGACAAGGAGGAGAAGAAATTGCTGAATAAAGTCATTATTTTTGTTTTTATTGCACACAAGAAGTATTCTCATAGATTTATAACATTACGGTTGAACCACTGATGTCACATGGACTGTTTTAACAATGTCCTCCGTCACCTTAGAATTATAAGGTTCTATCTGCATTCTGAGCACTTTCGAGATATTGAGCTTTAAAGTTTTTGCATTCCATAGACTTCTGTAGATAGAACCATTTTTGTTTTCTAAAAAAATGCCCAAAATGTACACAGCTTACAAAAGAAACATCAAATAATGTAAATAAGTTGTCAAAGAATAGGAATATTTGAATAACTAAATTTTGACAAAAATGTCAGATAGAACCTTATAATTCTAAGGTGATGCCTTACTAACTTTCTTGGCTTTGAATGTGTCAGTTATGTTGCTGTATATGGAGGTTCAGAAAGCTCTCGGATTTCATCAAAAATACTTTAATTTGTGTTTTGAAGATGAACAATAGTTTTACGGAGTTTGGACCCACATGAGGGTGAGTAATTAATGACAGAATTTTAATTTTTTGGTGAACTATCCCTTTAAAGCTTGCTTTCAAAACAAGTGACCTTTATTTTATTTTACTGCAATCATTCTAATGGTAAAACTGAACAACTATACGGTTTATTTGCTCTTGCTCAGTAATGTGCCAGTGAAGATGTGGGTCTTTTTCCTCGGACAGAGGAAAGTCATTTGGAAAGATGTGACAGTTTAATGGAATTGTGCATGGTGAGCGCTGGGAGAGACAGCAATAGTGCACTGAGATGAGCAGAGAAAACCCAAGGGTATTACTGTAGCTGCCACTCTTCTGCCTGTTACCAGCCTGATGAAACCTGGAGCTGAAGACATACACAGATCTTGACCATGCAAAGAACTGAGATGGAAAATGGAGCTGATCGCAAATCAAGCTGACTGACATTTCATGAACTTCTTGCAGAGTTCACTGAAAGGGTTTCAATCCTATTTTTGCCATGTAATATCTATAACTTCACACAACTATAATAGTTACTGCTGATTTTGTTTTTATAAAACTATTAAATTCATATTCCCACAATACAATAACTGCAGTAAAAACAGTATTTTAGGCAGAAATTATGGTTGCCAAAGATAAAATTCTGTTTACAAAGCCACATACTGAATGATATGAAATAAATATATTATTGTAAGTCAGCCTGGAACAGTGCCAGTTTAATTGTTTAAATTATGCTTTTTCAGGTCCATAAAATAATTAATTTTATAGAGTGTAATCCATTTAAAGGTATAGTTCACCCAAAAATTTTAATTCTGTCATTAATTACTCACCTTTATGTCGTTCCAAACCTGTAAGATCTTTGTTCATCTTCAGAACAGAAATTAAGATATTTTTTATGAAATCCAAGAGCTTTTTGACCCTGCATAGACAGCAACCACTACCACGTTCAAGGTCCAGAAAGGTAGTAAGGACATTGTTAAAATAATCCATGTGACATCAGTGGGCCAAGCGTAATTTTATGAAGCTACGAAAACACACTAGTGTAAATAGTAGGGTGACCATATTTTAGTTCAACTGGGGGGTTATGCCATATCAAAACTCAAAAATATATAATTTCCATACCTAAACTACATATTCACCATTATGCAGATTGATTATCACACAGCTAAAAGGCTTCCTACATCAGTGGCCACCTTTCACGTAACTTATATCTAACACTGTTTTATCATAGGTAGAATGCAAAATGTTTTAATACAAGCATTTCAGTCAAATGTAATTTGAAAATCAACCCAATTCGGTGGAAAAACTGTCAACTCTACATCCAACACAAGCTGCATCAAAAGAATTGAAATACAATACAATTAATATAAAAACGCACACAATGAATGGCGACTGTAGAAAGCAAAAGCCGAATCCAGGACATTTTGGGTGATTTAGAAATCCTGGCCAGATGAATTTTTTAGGTCCAAAAAACGGACATGTCCAGGGAAAAGCGGACATATGGTCACCCTAGTAAAAAGGCTTTGTCGTGTTCACGAGAGCACCATGACCACTTCTTGCAAACTACGTCAGAAGACCGGCTCCTACATCAGCAGCACCACACGCATGCATCATGGTATCGAAGCCTGACACGGAAGAGAAGAAATTGTTGAATACAGTTGTTATTTTTGTTTTCATTGCACACAAAAAGTAATCTTGTAGCTTCATAAAATTACAGTTGAACCACTGATGTCACATGGACTATTTTAACAGTGTTTTTACTACCTTTCTGGTGAACATTGGCCTTGAATGTTTCAGTACCATTGCTGTTTATGCAGGGTCCGAAAGCTCTCGGATTTCATCAAAAATATCTTTAATTTGTGTTCCGAAGATGAGCGAAGGTCTTACGGGATTGGAACAACATGAGGGCGAGTAATTAATCACAGAGTTTTCCTTTTTGGGTGAACTATCCATTTAAGACATAAAGATCCTATTGGACAAAGAAGTGAACTTATAGCTCTAGCAAGTGTAGCATATTCTGTAATTGTGGTTCCGAGATAAAGAGAAAATGTCTTATTTAAGTCCTTTGAAGAGAAAGTTTAAAAACCCTTGGATTAGAGCAGGAAAACTGACTGTTCTATAAAGCAATTAGCCACAGCTAGCTAAGCAGCCAAATAGAGAATAACATGGACATTAACCGTTTCCTTTGTGTAATCCTCTGAAATGTCTGTCTTTTAACTGTTCAATACTATTTAATATGAGAGGCAGAGGTAAAAGCTTATGATGCTTAATCCTATAAAAGCTTGTAAGCTTTAATGCTTTTTTTCTCTGCTTTTTACAACAAACTGGAGGCAGGACCTTGTGCTCCAATGAGATCAATTAGGTCCAACCTTTTTTGCCAACTGGGAGAGCCATAATAAATACAGAAGCAGGATCATGAAATGGCCTTGTTCAGAAAGCAACAAAGATACTTGAGTAAATTAGCAGCTGCTCCGATGAGCAAGTCCCTGGTAAAAAGTAGCTCATTTAAAGCACAACCCTTTTTGTTGTTGTTGTTGTTCTAAGAGACTGGTTGAGTCAAGTAAAAGATAATAAACTGGAATTACAGTCTTAGAAACCAACTCAGCATATTAGTCTCCATTGAAATTTGGCTGAGGTACAGGTTTCAATCCAATTAAAACTTCGACCATTTGGTTTTTAATTACCTCAGCAGAAAGAGACTGACATTTGGGATCAGTCCTGAATTTGAAATCAATTTGGGGGAAATTAACAAAACCCTACACATCATAGCAACGTTTTCCCTCTTTCATTAATTTACGCCTCTCTTTCTGCATATATTTCCCATCACATCAGCTCATTAGTGGTCATATACAAATCCTCCCTTAGTTTCTTTCCTATGTTGCAAAGGCATTTATTTCAAATCAAATTCATATTCACTCCTTTTCACTGGGTTTTAATAGCTCAGTGAGATCGGTCAACCACATTTAGGGGCCCAAGGCAATGGCCTTGCCTGAACTGTGGGTGTTAAATTGTGCTGTCGAGAGAAATCACAAACATTACAGCCTTATGCTGAGAGGCAGAAGGGGTGATTTGGAAGACTAATGCTGGTGTCAAAAGAGCTTTTGTTATTGCCATTGCTCAGTATTGATATTGATGTACCCTGCACAGCCTCCATTGGGTTCAAGAATAAGGGAACCGGTGGGCACTCTAATGATTGCAGCTCTGCATGGACAGTAGTGCAGAGATAGACATATGTGTGATAGCAAGATATGTGATGATTTCTGTGGCCCCGTATCAATCAACCAAGGCAAGGCGGTGACAGTTTAGTGCAACTACCACTTACAGGCTCATTGGCTTTAGTCAAACTACATACTGTAGCGCAGAAGGATATTATTTTTCCACCTACATTTGACGCAGATCAGATTTCTTTCTGAGCAGTTTTCAACACATAGTGTGATTTGGGCCAATGATAATTACATAAATCTTTTTTATAAATGTGTCTACTTGTGTTGAAGAGTGACAGAGCAAAACAATCAGTTGAGAGCGAAAAAGCAAGACTGCGATGTGAATGTCACAGTCAAATAGGCAGACAAACATCTGCTTTATTTTCCAGATGAATTTAAAGTGGAATTAATTTGAATAAGTAATAGAAACATTTCATTATGAGGCATTAATACTTCCTAAGCAAAGCTGCCTTTTTGATATTCTCTTTTTAATGCCCTAATCTGTATCCTCCTTGTGTTTGTCTCTGACCTCCTAACAATACTGCACTTGTTGCCATAGAAACATAATTTTCATCTCACTCACAGGCCATGCAATATAACTTCACAAACGGCACCCACATTCACTCTCACAATGACACAGGATACGGACTGAGGCGCATAACCATTCTTACATAATGGCACTCACACATAACAGTGGTAGATGTAAAAATTTACTACGGTCTTGTTAAAATGATTGTATTTCTGACCGTTACTCGGCTTGGAGGGACAGAGAGAGTGAGACTGTGTTCAGATCAAAATGAAGTGATGAGAGCAGTGTGTGAAAAGGCTACAGAACAGAACAGCCGGAGATGTAGGCTAAAAGGCAGATGGATGGGTGACTCAGGAACTGCCAGATAAAGTAAGTGTGTGTTAGACGGTTGGTTATTTGCATACGGCTCACAATTTGGCGTGTTAATGAAAGTTAGATATGTAATTAGTTACACAATATGCTGCATGCAGTGATACAGTCTTCCTCACACAATCATCATATCTGTTTTCAGAAAACGGGGGAGGAAAGGCTTTGTTCTGGTTATTTAAAGGAGAAGTCCGGTGTGATATTGACCTAAAGTGTATTGAATCATGATACCGAGTGTGAACGTACCTTGCATATCTCATCTCGGTTTGTGTCCTGCAGTCCGAAATCTGGGGTCAGTTATCCGATGCTAACAACAGGTTGTCAATGAGAGTGAATAGGGCATCGGAGTAGCCATGTAAATAAATCACTGTTTTATGCCATTTACGAGGCACAAAGTAGCTCCACACTTCATTGGTAGACTTCAAAGGGCCCTGACATTTAAAACGAGACATTGAGAACTCAGAAAAAGCACCGGTAGTTTATTTACGAGAAGATTTATACAGACAGTAACTGCAAGAAATTTAGCGGCCGCCGCCATCTTGAATTTAGTCACGATAAGTCGAGTGATGAGCATGAAGGAACTTATCAGGTTATCAACTTATCAGGTTGTAGTTTCCTTCGTGCTCGTCACTCGACTTATCGTGACTAAATTCAAGATGGCGGCGGCCGCTAAATTTCTTGCAGTTACTGTCTGTATAAATCTTCTCGTAAATAAATGAAGTGTGGAGCTACTTTGTGCCTCGTAAATGGCATAAAACAGTGATTTATTTACATGGCTACTCCGATGCCCTATTCACTCTCATTGACAACCTGTTGTTAGCATCGGCTAACTGACCCCAGATTTCGGACTGCAGGACACAAACCGAGATGAGATATGCAAGGTACGTTCACACTCGGTATCATGATTCAATACACTTTAGGTCAATATCACACCGGACTTCTCCTTTAAAGTCCTTCATGTTTTTAATATTTAACATTTTATTTTATAGAAGCAATAAAACACTCAAGTGAAAACGCCCTTTAACCATGACTATATTCACAATGTAGCACAAACTCTTGTTACTTATTGTTTAATTTGTGTTCATTTTAAAGGAGAAGTTTACTTCCAGAATACAAATTTCCTGAAAATTTAATCACCCCCATGCTCCAAGATGTTCATGTCTTTCCGTCTTTGATGCATTCACTTGCAGTTTTTCCTGATTTTATTTGTGTACACCGACAATAACAACAAAACATTGTGCTTTTGTAAAATAAACAAAAACAGGGTGCGCTTTCTGCTGTCTCGGTCTCTCTTTCTACACCTCACAAATATAAACCGAAACTCAGCCAATACTTGACACACAGACATGAGAAATATATCTATAAAACAAATATTCTCTTATTATGTAATCCATATGAAACCAACATAAAAACTGGAGAGGAAAGGCTTTGTTCTTTTAATTTAAAGTTTTATTTTATAGAAGCAATAAAACACACTCAAGTAAAAATGGCCTTTAGCCATGACCATATTCACAACGTAGCACAAACACATGTTACTTATTGCTTAATTGTGTTAACATTAAAGGATAAATTCACTTTCAGCATAAACATTTCCTGATAATTTACTTACCTGCATGTTATTCAAGAAGTTCATGTCTTTCTTTCTTAAGTCGCAAAGAAATTAAGGTTTTTGAGAAAACATTTCTAGAATTTTTCTCTATATAGAGGACTTCAATGGGGATCAACAGGTTGAACATCCAAATTGCAGTTTCAGTGCAGCTTTAAAGGGCTATACACGATCCCAGCTGAGGAATAAGGGTCTTATCTAGCGAAACAATTTATCATTTTCTTAAAACAACAAAAAATTATATACTTTTTAACCACAAATGCTTGTCTCGAACCAGCCCATTATCAAGCATTACGTAATCATGTTGGAAAGGTCACGCATGACCAGTGTTGGGTGTAACGCGTTACTGTAATTAAATTACTTAATACTTAATGCAGTAAAGTAAGGGATTACTGTTTTTAGGTAATCACAGTTACTAATAAAGTTGCGTTACATTCTGTACATAATTTCAACAGTTCTAAAATCAATATTGAAATCTACATTTACAGTCTAAAGGTAAAATTTAATGCAGCATCTTTAACCCTCTCCACGCTGGTGCGTTCACTTGCAGTTTTTCCTGATTTACAGAGAACCCTTAAATACTAGATACAGATAAGACTAAAATCAACTGAATCTAAAAGGGGCCTACTTTTATTTGCGTACTCTGACAATAACAACAAAACATTGTACTTTTGTAAAATAAACAAACAGGGAGCGCTTTCTACGGTCTCGGTCTCGGTAAACAACTTTCTACTCTGAGAATACTTGACACACCTGTAGATTGATTGGTTTGTTCCGAAACAAAGATTAAAATTATTAAAATGTTGCTTTTTTATTCTTGGTACGGTTTGCTTTCACACAGCAAAGTTTCATATGGTCCAAATTTGTTAATACAAGTCACGTGTGAGTAAACTTTCCTCCCATTGTTCAAAGTTCCACTGTTTACTTTCTGTGATTCGGCTCATAGCTCTTATCCATCAGGATGGAAAGACAACAGCTTTGTGGACTTATTGTTGGGTTTTCTGTAGCTGTGGTTATATTCATTTATCATTTTGAGCATTTTGGAGTCCAGGATTCTTCGGGAAATCATTTTTAAAATGCACCTACTATGAAGAAGAGCAATAAGACGCCATTATAAAATGAAAAGGTTTGATTTTTGATTTTGAATGGAGATTCACAGGTTTACTTTAAGAGGTATTAGCAAAACAACAAACATACTGCTTTTCACGGAACTTACGTAATTACCTTTTATACAATGTGATATAGCCTGGTTCGTTGGTCCGTTGGATCAGATTGCTTTCTCACTACAACTGAACCGAGTTTTTGATTGAGCCAAGACAACTTCATTCAGGTGATCTCAGACTGATTGTTTTAGCACAGATCTGAGCGCGGTTGCCGTGTTCACATATGCCCAAACAAACCAAGCTAAGGAAATGCACCAGGTTCTGAAACAACAGGCCAGGTGTGAATGCACCCTAAAACTACAAATTGGACCTTCAACCCGTTGATCCCCATTGAAGTCCACTATTATGGAGAAAAACCCTGAAATGTTTTCCTCAAAAACGTCTAGGTTACGTATGTAACCCCTGTTCCCTGAGGACAGGGAACGAGACGCTGCGTCCTGGTGGACACTTTGGGAACTGCCTTCAGCATGACCGGTTCTGAAACAAGCTATAGAACAACGACAGTGAACTTGACACTGTCCGGCGCCAGCCTATGACATCATCAACAGGCGCCTGCTAGTATAAAAGCAGATGCCTGAGAGCACAACACCATCTTTTTGTCTGACGGAGGTCTGTGCAGGGCCCGAGGCATGGCAAAGAGACGCAGCGTCTCGTTCCCTGTCCTCAGGGAACAGGGGTTACATACGTAACCTAGACGTTCCCTTCCGGAGGGAACTCTACGCTGCGTCCTGGTGGACACTTTGGGAACGTTTATACCAACACCGCCATGCCGAGGGATAGGTGATCAAACTGACTGAATGAGGAGTCAAGAAGGAAAATCACCCCTGCTTCAGCGAGAGTCGCTGGGGCCCAGTGACCTGCCACGGCTAGCTCGGCTACCTGTGCACGCAACTCTCAAGCGTGGAGGCCTAGAGGAAGCCTACTACACTTTAGCTCTCTAAGTGAATGAGCTCATAAACGCCCTGACCATAAGGGGCGGAGTTTAGGGAATGGAGGTCTCAGCAGAGCGAATGTCTGCTCTAGGGACCTGACAACATTCAGTGCTAACAGGTATAGGTGGCTATACTCGACACTGGGGGTATTCAGTGAGGCTGAATAGCCTGTGCAACCAGAACTACCCGAGTGGAGCGTATGCTCAGAGGGAATCTACAAAGTGGAGGTCTCATGACCTAACTACACTTGACACTGACAAAGGTCTGTGAGGCTGAATAGCCTGTGCAGCAGGCCTGTCTAAGTGGAGATTTCTGAGGAGTGGAGGCTTCGCCGAAAGGAAGCCTGGCAACACTCTGTGCCTTCCAGAGTGCAACTCTAAGAATGGAGGTGCCGCGGCACCTCTACACTCAAAACCTGGGGGTAGTCAGTGAGGCTGAGTAGCCTGTGCAGCAAAACTACCTACAGGGAGTTCAGAGGAGTGACTGCTTCAAAGGAAGCCAGGAAAGCACTCTGTGTCTTGCAAAGGAAAACTCTAAAAGTGGGGGTCTCGTGACCCACTTCACTTCAACACTGAGGGTAGTCAGCGAGGCTGAATAGCCTGTGCAGCAGAACTACCTGAGTGGAGTTTCTGCAAAGTGGCGGCTTTGGTAAAAAGAAGAAGCCTGGTACCACTCTGCACCCAGCAGAGGACAACTCTAAGGATGGAGGTCCGTGACCTATCTACACCCAATACTAGAGGTGGTCCGTGAGGCTGAATAGCCTGTGCAGTCGGACCGCCTATTTCTAGTGAGTCTCTGGAGGCAATGTTCTGCGAGCAGCAGAAGGACTCTAAGAGTGGAGGTCCCAAGACCTGCTACACTTCAACACCGCAGGTGTTCATCGAGGCTGAATAGCCCATGCGACAGTACTACCTGAGCGGAGTCTGGAGAGTGGAGGCTTTCAAGGAGGGAGCCTAGCACACCTCCGTGCTTAGCAAAGAAGAACTCTGAGAGTGGAGGTCTTATGACCTATCTACACTCTAATCCTGAAGGTCATCCGCGAGGCTGACTAGCCTGTGCGACAGAATTACCTTCGTTATGGAGCTCTTCTGGAGAGTGGAGGCCTGAAAGGCGTCGACACTCAATCCTGCTAGCAGTGCTATCTGGATTGGAGTTGGGAAACTAAAAGGTTTTTGAAGAACCAACTCAGAAGATGGACACGGAGGAATGCCCTGCGTGGTCCATACCGTATAGGATTTCAGAAAGGAACCTGCCTTTACGGGAGGAACCTTACCATAAATATGGATTTTAGTGAAGTGCCTAAGTAGTGCACTTACCACTTACGTGGATTTTAGCGAGTGCTCAAAAGACTAGCGTGAGCAAACACCACAAATGTGGTTTTGAATAGGTGTCCTGAGCATAGCGAGGATCACCAGATTTGCAGTCTCTAGGCGATAGCAGAGCCTGAAAGCGGAGCTTCTGGAGAGGGGAGGCTTCAGCAGAAAGACTCTCTAAAACGAGAGGAGGCCTACGACGCTCTCCCTAGGGAAACTCTTCAGAGTGGAGGCCTCAGGAAACGCTCTAGGCGAGGGGAGGCCTGACTACACTCGACGCTCAAGAAAAGGCAGATACTCACAGTCAGGGCCAATAATGAAAAATTCTCATTTATCATCTAGCTCTGTGTAGTGGAGGCTCCGAGACTACATCTCCAAGGAGAGAAGCCTACAACACTAGTTTTTGGTGAGTGGAAGACTGCACTTCCCCCAAAAAATAGTCAGCGAGGCACTCATGGGCCTGCTAGCTGCTATAACTGTGAGAGTGAAGGTCTCAGTACTGTTGGCTGTGACAGAGGGGAGACCTATTACACTGTGCTTATCAAAGGAGTTGAAAAAACTTAAAGGTTTTGGAACCAACTCGAAGAATGGGCACGGAGGATTATCCTGCGTGGTCCAACCCGTGAGGGATTTGAAGAAGGATCCTGCCTTTACGGGAGGGATCCTCACCATAAATATGGATTTTAGTAAAGTGCCTATTTTTGTAGTGCACTTACCACTCGTGTGGATTTTAGGGAATGCTCAAAACCATTGTGTGAGCAGACACCACTAACGTGGTTTTGAGAAGGTGCTCTAAGCATTTCGCGAGGAAAACACCTGTATTATTCCCGGGCGATAGCAAAACCCGGAAGCGGAGCTTTCAGTGAGGGAGGCTTTAATGGTTACAAGCTCTCTCGAGCGTAACAAGCCTGACGACGTTCAACTGAGGAAGCTCTATCGAGTGGAGGCCTTGGTATACACATCCTCTCAAGGAAGGGAGGCCTTACTACACTCAACGCTTGTAGTGACAGGTCCATGAAAAAGAATTCACAAGCTGCCTTAACCTTGTGTTTTCCCGGCCTGTATTTCTGGGAAGTGGAGGCTTAACAGAAACACCTCACATAGAGGGAGCCTAGCAACACTCGACCCAGTAAAAAGCTCTCATGAATGGAGGTCTAAAAATGACCTGGCTACATTCAGCGCTAAGAAGTATTATCTTTATATATCTCTCTTTACAGAGGACTTCACAGAGAGGAGGCCTCCTAGGCCTACTACACTCAATTCTGGCACATTGCCAGAAGGTAATTTAGCGAGGCCCAGAATGGGGCCTGACAGCCAAATATATAAGATTTCTACTTCAAAGCGGGGCTTTTTTTTTTTTTTTTTACATATTCTCGCATGTATATGTATGTTGGATCATGTCTATACCAAGCTCACTCTAGCGGAGGTTTCAAAACCTGACAACGCTTAACCCACGAGGGGATTTCTACGAGTGGAGGTCTTACACACTGTTTTCTTTTATGAAACGAGGGGAGACCTGGCTACACTCGGCACTTGGTGGCAGTAGAACTCAAGAGGAGCTCGAAAACTGCAATAGCAATCACCCAAGCGGAGCTGGTAGACAAAGAAAACATACACTACACGCTTGAATATTTATTAAAGTGTCTTTACTGTTCACGTACCGGGCCAACAGATTGAGCCTCAATCTCATCTTTGGCCCAGCCCCAGAGTCTTTGGTGAGGGGAAAAAGGAGGGGCAGGTAGCCCCACACTGGCGACCTGGCCTCGTCTCTGGCCCTTGGACCAGGACGGGCCTGGTTTCCCCCAGGTGTTCAGGTGGAGGCGTGGACCGGCGAGGGATGCAAAGCCCCGGGGCTCGGTCCAGATCTTCCAGCAGATCAGCCTGGTACGCCTCTGCAACACTACCATCGTGTGCAGAGGAGCACCGGCCTGACCCACTGCCGCATATGTGCCTTTGGAGCCTTCAGGGTCGATGTCCCTCGCTCTGAGAGATAGTTCGCAAACATCTGCTCAGTGAGAGGCATCGTCACATATCCGCGCCCATGCATTCCCTCGACATCAGCATGATTCACATGCTGATGCCTGTGAATGCGGGCTGAATATGGCCTGTCCCATTCCCTCTCGATCTCTTATGCAGATCAGGAAGGAATGGGAGGCTCACAGGAGTTGGCTTTGTCATGGCCGGGAAGAAGCCGCTCGTCTAGTCTGCCTAGGGCGGCCTTTTCCCTGGCGGGCTTCCACAGAAGGGGTAGCCGCGCGGTCCATAACAGACATCAACTCTTCATATGCGGGGCAAGGAGGCTGCATGGGCTCAAAAAGAGCTCATCTTGTTCCATTTCAACCTCCTGCTCGCCCTGGCTTGAAGCCAAAAGAGCACTCGCTGCAGGACCGGAGGATGTGAGAGACAACACAGCCTCCGCTAGCAGCGCATTCTCGTCTCCGGCTGACGTGCGCGAGAGATTAAACGCTCTCTCAAGCTCGTCAGCCAGCTCCACCTGTGATCCCCGCGATCTCAGCCGCCGGGCAGCCTCAGCCGCATGGGGCGGATGGATGTCCCAATTCCCTTGAGAAAAGAGACGGACGAGAACGGAGTTTCTTCAAAGTGAAACTCTCACAATGAACGCGCTCCGCTCTTTCTAGAGCAGAGCGCGCGTGCTCTTACACCTAAACACACCAAACAGAGGTCGTGTGCATCATCAGGTGTCAGATCACTCTGACACGGATCCGCACACTTCCTAAACAGTTTTACTCTAGGCATCGCTGTACTCACTCGTTTAGAACAGAGGAATCTGAAGACAAAAAGATGGTGTTGTGCTCTCAGGCATCTGCTTTTATACTAGCAGGCGCCTGTTGATGATGTCATAGGCTGGAGCCGGACAGTGTCAAGTTCACTGTCGTTGTTCTATAGCTTGTTTCAGAACCGGTCATGCTGAAGGCAGTTCCCAAAGTGTCCACCAGGACGCAGCGTAGAGTTCCCTCCGGAAGGGAACCTTAATTTCCCATCTGAAGACAGAAAGACATGAACATCTTGGATAACATGGGGTAAGTAAATTATCAGGAATTTTTTATTTTTTATTCTACAAGTGACAAATTTTAAATGACAGAACTGGTGTCAGACGGTTAACATACCTTAACATAACATACAAACGTCTCGGTTACGTATTGTAACCCTCGTTCCCTGAAGGAGGGAATGGAGACGTCTCGTCAAGACCGACGAATTGGGATATCGCCTGGATAGACCAATCCACTTCGTGTGTAAACAAAACGAGCCAATGCACATTGGCATGTATGATTGTAGCCAGCTGCGGCTGATCACAGCGTGAGCATATAATGAGCAGCAGGTGCCATGCATAGACAGGTTTTTGCTGAGGAGCCGAGCAAGGCCCGGCCTTACAGCGGTGGTACAGGAGCCGAGGCGACGGGATGAGACGTCTCCGTTCCCTCAGGGAACGAGGGTTACAATATGTAACCGAGACATTTCCTCTCAGTCGGTCTCTTCGACGTCTCGTCGAGTCTGACGATTTGGGATCCCTGACAAAACGTCGCGGCTGCTGCCCTTTCCAGTGTCCTGAGCGAGCCTCCTGGGCCCCTTTTCTGGCTTCGGCCAGGGCTCGCAACAAGGAAAACCAGTCACCGTATAACGTAGCACCACCCACTTCAGTGAGGCTGGAGCACTGGGAATATGCGGAGCTCTCGTCCTTTCTGTAGGGGGTTCGGAGCAATACACATATAACTCAATTCAGTATATATTGAAGATTGGAGGTGATTGAACCCTCGTGAGATGGTAGATGGTCTACTGGGGAAACACACAGCCTCTAGGGCGCATTGTGGAATATATAAGAGATACAGTTAAGTCTCTATGTGGAGCCTGGACCTCTATCCGGTTCTGAGGGATTCATCGAGTGAGGGCCTGATGCCGGACGCTCCGCTACGTCCTGCTGTCAAGCTCAGCGGAGGAACTCGACAGAGTTACTCTAGGGATACTCTGGAGCAGTATAGCAAGCTGACCCGAGACAGAGGCCTCTCTGTTTTTCTACCTGTTTGAGGTGAGAACACAGGAGGAAACTGGCACTACACGAAGGCTATAGAACCTAGTGAACGTGTCAGGGGTCGCCCAGCCCGCAGCTCTACAAATGTCAGATAGCGAGGCACCACGAGCCAACGCCCCAGAGGATGCAACACTTCTAGTTGAGTGTGCTCTCAGCCTGAGGGGGCAGGGCACACCCTGAACCTGATAGGCCAGGGTAATGGCATCCACTATCCAGTGGTCCACCCTCTGCTTGGAGACGGCATTCCCCTTCTGCCTGCCTCCATGACACACAAAGAGCTGGTCTGAGGTCCTGAAGCTTTGTGTCCGGTCAACGTAGCATCTTATTGCTGGGACGGGACAGAGCAAAGCTAGGGCTGGGTCTGCCTCCTCCGAGGGCAGCGCTTGCAGGCTCACCACCTGGTCCCTGAAGGGAGTGGTAGGAACCTTGGGCACATAACCAGGTCGGGGCCTCAGTGTTACCTGGGAATCCACCGGGCCAAACTCAAGGCACGATTCGTCGACCGAAAATGCATGCAGGTCTCCTACCCTCTTGATGGAGGCCAGCGCAGGCAGGAGCAGAGCTTTCATTGAAAGAAACTTCAGCTCAACTGACCGCAAAGGCTCAAAGGGGGCCTGCTGCAGTGCTGTGAGCACTAGAGACAGGTCCCAAGAGGGTACGGAAGGGGGCCTAGGAGGATTTAACCTTCTGGCGCCCCTGAGAAACCTGGTGACCAGGTCGTGCTTCCCCACCGACCTTCCTTCTATGAGGTCGTGGTTGGCAGAAATGGCAGCCACATAGACTTTAAGGGTTGAGGGGGACAGCCTACGCTCCAACCCTGCAGTGGACACCTCTGAACTTGGGAGGGCGCCGGGCGAACTGAATTGCATAGTCGAGTCTGATGGTCTGGAGGAGCCAACAAGATGGACTGGGAAGCTCTATCCAGGCTCCCAGGTAGTGAACAAGTGGCACCAGGGGGACCACCGATGTACCCGCAGGGGAGCAGCGATAGGGGGCGCAAGGACCCCGCCCGGGCGTCTCGTACCGCCATCATCTCCGGGTCTCCGGTATCTGGCACCACTGACCACCCAGTGGACGACAGTGTGCTGTCATCCTCCCCAGAAAGGTCTGGCTCTCCCTCCGATGCCGCAACCGACATCTGTTCATCGGGGGGAGCCCCAAAAGTAACAGGCGGTACCCCAAGAGGAGGACTAGCCCGCTCCCCTGGGAGCTCCAGTGGCAACGGAGCGTCGGTGGAAGGAGGAACCCCCACCGCCTCCACCGTCACCGTCAGACACGGGAAGAGAGGGACAGCCCGGAGGGCAGCACCGTGTACTGATATGCTCTTTGCCAGCAAGGTAGCGATTTCTGCACGCAAGATGGGAGCATCTGCGGCCTTCACTGAGGTGAAGTGGACACCTCTGAACTTGGGAGGGCGCCAGGCGAACTGAATCGCAGTCTGATGTTCCGGAGTCGAGTCTGATGGTCCGGAGAAGCCAACAAGCCGGGGCAGGATGTGACTGATGGCCTCAGTCTGCTTCTTCGTGTAGGCACTGCCGATCAGAGCCGACGAGTGCCTACAGGCCCGGGAAGGGAGAGACGGGCTGCCCTGCCAGGTGGAAGCGGCGCCGGGACACAACAGCATCGCGTCAGCACGCTCCACCGGCGGGAGGCCCGTATAGCCCCTCGCTGGTCCGCCATCAAGGGTGGTAAGGGAGGAAGTCCCACTCGAGCGGTTTCGGGCAGTAAAAGGTGCCGTCCACGTCCGGGTGAGCTCTTCATGCACCTCCGGGAAGAAGGGCACTAGGGTGGGATGCTGAGAACCAGCGCGAGCCACCCCGAGATACCAATCATTCCATTCAAGCCCTACCCTCTCGGCGGCCCAGGCAAGCATAGCCATCATCTCTGGGTCGGTATCCGGCACCGCTGTGACAGTGTGCCGTCATCCTCCCCAGAAAGGTCTGGCTCTCCCTCCGATGCCGCGACCGACATCTGTTCGTCGGGGGGAGCCCCAAAAGTAACGGGCGGTACCCCTAGAGGAGGTCCAGCCTGCTCCCCTGGGAGCTCCAGTGGCAACGGAGCGTCGGTGGAAGGAGGAACCCCCGCCGGTGGGGGCAGCAAGAATTCCTCACCATCACCGTCAGATGGACCAGCCCCCTGCTTCCAGACGTAACGCAGGAAGCGGAGTCTGGTCCACAACTCCATGATAGTCATCCTCCCGCAATGGGGGCATGACTCATCCACAAACGCCGCCTCAGTGTGTTGAGTGCCCAGGCACGTGAGGCAGCGATTGTGACCATAACCCGGCGCCAGGAAACGGCCGCATCCAGAAACACACAGGGGAGAAAGGCATGTTGTAAATGCCTCGTCTTTATAAAGACGCTCACCCGTGAAGCTCTTTTAGAATTCGCTCTTTTAGGAATTCGCTCTTTTAGTGCTGAAGCGCACAGGGAAGATGGCCGCAGCAACACAGAAGGTGGATGGTGCAAACCAGCTGTGTGCTTTCTCACTCGACACGGAAGACCATCGCCGCTGAAGCGCCGTGCCACCAACACAAAAAGAAAAGAGGAGGTATGAAAATAACAGCTTCTTGACTCGTCCACTT